>NC_080570.1:108255678-108898178 GCF_030247185.1 Malaya genurostris | reverse complement strand
CTAAGAAGGCTTTTTGCCTTTCTCTATAGAAAGGTATTAGAATTGCTGGAAAAACCGACTTTCGAACGGAGCCTCGGATACCCATAGTGTTATATACCATTCGACTCAGTTCGTCGAGATCGGAAAATGTCTGTGTGTGTGTGTGTGTGTGTATGTGTGTGTGTGTGTATGTGTGTGTGTGTATGTGTGTGCACTTTTCGAAGATATTTGAACGCGCTCAATTTTCTCAGAGATGGCTGAACCGATTTGAACAAACTTGGGCTCGTTTGAAAGCTACTGTCGGGCCATTGATCAAGTTCGAAGATCAAATGGCTGTGATTTTTGGTTCAGGAGATATGATTCTATAAGTGACGTAACCGACAAAAAGCGTTGTATTTGAACGCGCTCAATTTTCTCAGAGATGGCTGAACCGATTTGAACAAACTTGGGCTCGTTTGAAAGCTACTGTCGGGCCATTGATCAAGTTCGAAGATCAAATGGCTGAGACTTTTGGTTCCGGAGATATGATGGTATAAGTGACGTAACCGACAAAAATCGTGCTATTTGAACGCGCTCAATTTTCTCAGAGATGGCTGAACCGATTTTAACAAACTTGGGCTCGTTTGAAAGCTACTGTCGGGCTATTGATCAAGTTCGAAGATCAAATGGTTGTGAGTTTTGGTTCCGGAGATATGATCGTATAAGTGACGTAACCGACAAAAAGCGTTGTATTTGAACGCGCTCAATTTTATCAGAGATGGCTGATCCGATTTTAACAAACTTGGGCTCGTTTGAAAGCTACTGTCGGGCCGTTGATCAAGTTCGAAGATCAAATGGTTGTGACTTTTGGTTCCAGATATATGATGGTATAAGTGACGTAACCGACAAAACACGTTGATTTTTACCGCTCTTATATATATAAGGGTGCCAAAATTTTGGGATCAACTCTATTTTCGTAAAGTTCTAGTGCTCAAAAGTTTAAGCACCTCGAAAAAAGTCTTCATGCAAAATTTGACCTAAATCGGACATGCTTAAGGGGTGCTGCCCGGTGGTAAAGGTTTGGCAATTTTCGATCTTGAAAAAGCACCATAGGGGGGAGTACATGAAATTTCCAAAATCGAAAATTTTTTTTGATGCCAAAACTCTTAAAACTGCATAAAACATCGAAATTTAGTGTCATCTCGAAAAAAAATTTTTTTGAAAAAATCAACTTTCTGGGACTTAGAAAAATTTTCATATTTTTTCTAAGTCCCAAAAAGTCGATTTTTTCAAAAAAATTTTTTTTCGAGATGACACTGAATCTCGACGTTTCATGCAATTCTAAGCCTTTTGGCATCAAAAATTTTTTTTCGATTTCGAAAATTTCATGTACTCCCCCCTATGGTGATTTTTCAAGATATATGAAAATTTCACTAAGTGGACTAAGAAGGCTTTTTGCCTTTCTCTATAGAAAGGTATTAGAATTGCTGGAAAAACCGACTTTCGAACGGAGCCTCGGAGACCCATAGTGTTATATACCATTCGACTCAGTTCGTCGAGATCGGAAAATGTCTGTGTGTGTGTGTGTGTGTGTGTGTGTGTGTGTGTATGTGTGTGTGTGTGTGTATGTGTGTGTGTGTGTATGTGTGTGCACTTTTCGAAGATATTTGAACGCGCTCAATTTTCTCAGAGATGGCTGAACCGATTTGAACAAACTTGGGCTCGTTTGAAAGCTACTGTCGGGCCATTGATCAAGTTCGAAGATCAAATGGCTGTGATTTTTGGTTCAGGAGATATGATTCTATAAGTGACGTAACCGACAAAAAGCGTTGTATTTGAACGCGCTCAATTTTCTCAGAGATGGCTGAACCGATTTGAACAAACTTGGGCTCGTTTGAAAGCTACTGTCGGGCCATTGATCAAGTTCGAAGATCAAATGGCTGTGATTTTTGGTTCCGGAGATATGATTCTATAAGTGACGTAACCGACAAAAAGCGTTGTATTTGAACGCGCTCAATTTTCTCAGAGATGGCTGATCCGATTTCAACAAACTTGGGCTCGTTTGAAAGCTACTGTCGTGCCATTGATCAAGTTCGAAGATCAAATGGTTGTGACTTTTGGTTCCAGAAATATGATTGTATAAGTGACGTAACCGACAAAACACGTTGATTTTTACCGCTCTTGTATATATAAGGGTGCCAAAATTTTGGGATCAACTCTATTTTCGTAAAGTTCTAGTGCTCAAAAGTTTAAGCACCTCGAAAAAAGCCTTCATGCAAAATTTGACCTAAATCGGACATGCTTAAGGGGTGCTGCCCGGTGGTAAAGGTTTGACAATTATCGATCTTGAAAAAGCACCATAGGGGGGAGTACATGAAATTTCCAAAATAAAAAATTTTTTTTGATGCCAAAACTCTTAAAACTGCATAAAACATCGAAATTTAGTGTTATCCCGAAAAAAATTTTTTTTGAAAAAATCAACTTTCTGGGACTTAGAAAAATTTTCATATTTTTTCTAAGTCCCAAAAAGTCGATTTTTTCAAAAAAATTTTTTTTCGAGATGACACTAAATCTCGACGTTTCATGCAATTCTAAGCCTTTTGGCATCAAAAATTTTTTTTCGATTTCGAAAATTTCATGTACTCCCCCCTATGGTGATTTTTCAAGATATATGAAAATTTCACTAAGTGGACTAAGAAGGCTTTTTTAGATTAGCATCACTGTTCTCATACAAATAGGCAACGCAAATGTCAAGCACTAGTTTGGAAAAATGATGCTGACTGTGTGTCATAAACACTGAAGCATGCTTTTGTGAACTACTCGAATCAATCTGAATCAATTGGTGTCAAAATTAGTATCCAAAATTATTTAATAAAAGTATGAAACATATTTTCATGAGACTGTTATGAAAGAAGAGAAAGGCATTATCACACCACTAGGTGGATTATTTTAGATTAGCATCACTGTTCTCATACAAATAGGCAACGCAAATGTCAAGCACTAGTTTGGAAAAATAATGCTGACTGTGTGACATAAACACTGAAGCATGCTTTTGTGAACTACTCGAATCAATCTGAATCAATTGGCGTCTAAAATTATTTAATAAATGTATGAAACATATTTTCATGAGACTGTTATGAAAGAAGAGAAAGGCATTATCACACCACTAGGTGGATCAAGAAGGGTTTTTTCATTTTAAAACGAAACCCAAACAAAATTCCTCTAGAAATGTTCTACTATCAATCATTGTTAAATAGCCATTTCTTTGCTTACACCACAAATGCCCCATTATTATTCAGCAGACCACACCACAAAAGTCCCAGCTTTATGTTCACGGTCGGGTCACACGGGGACCGTCGCAAACCGTTTACGGTTGAACCCCAATCAATTCCATCTGTTTTCACCATTTGCAACAACAAAAAAAAATAACTAGGCCAGAGCATCCAATCATCCTGAAGTTTACCTTTGCGGCGGGTTGTGTCCTTGTCCTTTTAAAATGAGACACACCGGTATAGCCAATTTAAAAGGCCATCGAATTTTGTTGTTTTTTTTTGGATCGGACAGCTTTGCCCGAAACTGGAACTCACATCTGTTTGGGGCTGGACAGATGAATGGAAAGCATAATTAATATTCCTGTGGACAGGAGAGCAAACATGGGCGTTGTAATTTTTGTTCATATCCGTACACATTAATCCAGGCAGCATAATTTATAGAGTCAAATATGACCGAAGCAAGACCTCGACGTTATTCCACCTCGGAAGATATGAAAGATTTATAACAGAATGCCATTAATGTAACCAACTATGCTATTAATTTGATCTCATTAGTAAGTAACTTTTACTGAAAAATATCTAGAAGTAATTTTGGATTTGCTGAATAACTTAATCACGTTACGACGAGAACAAAAGATTCAAAAAAATAAATAAAATTCTGAATTATTATTGACTTTCACAAACCATACCATACTACCATCGTTCGATCATATTTAGGACAGTTAGTTTATGCGGTTACATAGTTCGTGAGTGTTGGTTTTATTCTCAAAACTAATACAGATGAGCCTTTTGCCAGACATTTGCAGAAAAATTCACACAACCGAGATGAGAAAAATAATGCTCAAATGTATAAAATTTGAAAATCTTTTTGTCACCATAAATTCATCGCAAATATTTCAGACGAATTAAATTAATACTATATAATTCAAAAGTTTCAATAATTTACGTTATTTAGGTGTATGGTTAAAAGCCGTTTTCGTGCTAAGAGCACATAAGCGTTTTCACTATTCTGCACTATTCTTCACTGCGCTGACGAGTCGAAGACGAAATGTAATAAACAATAGTAAATAATTCACGATTTTGTAGCATTTGTCCATTCCATTATTTAAATAGTTCAACGATGAAAATGATTAACAATTGAGTAATTGGTGATTTTAGGTGGAATATAATAACTTTAAATCAAATATGGTATTTAGAAAGTATTTTTTTATAGTTGCCTGTTGAAGTACATTCCATTATATATAGATAATGAAATAATGAATTTAGCACAACAGTTAGCTGAAAAATACAGTAAGGGCTTCTAAAAAAATGAATGACTGAATTTGAACAGCGGTAACACTGCAGTTCCGTTATGGGAGTTCGAACGGAACATTGAACGACAAAACAAAACCGTACATGCCCTCTTGAAATCCATTCTACTTTTTGACATATTTTTAAAAAGTTTTCACATCTCATTTGAACATTGCGTTTATTCAAATAAACTGTTTATCAAGTGTATTACGAAAATCAATCTTGCTCACATTCCATGATTTTCATTGAAAGCAATTGTTTTCACTCATGATTCAATTCATGATATTGAATTCAAATACACTGAAACCTCAATTTACGCGAATTTTAAGTAAGCGACTTTGTTACGCGTTTCATTAAAAAAAACGCGATTTTTGTCTTGCCTGTGAAAACCGACATTTAAACGGAGGCCGAGTTTCATATACCATTCGACTCAGTTCGTCGAGATCACAAAATGTCTGTGTGTGTACGTAAAGCTGTGTGTATATCACAAAAAATGCTACCCAATATTCTCAGCAATGTCTGATCCGATTTTCACCAAATTAAATTCAAACGAAAGGTGCTTTGGTCCCATAGCTTGCTTATGAACGTCATCCGGGCTTCAGGTTCCGGAATTACAAGCTAATATGTGTAAATCTATGAGGAAATACGCGCTCTCAATTTTCTCGGATATTTCTCAACCGATGTTTACAAGCTAATACGCTAATAAAATGTCTTGAAATTGTTTAAAAAATTCCCGAAAAGTCCATCCAGATCCGACTTCTGGTTCCGATATTACAGCGCGATAAGTGAAAATTTTTCAATTTAATGAGTATTTTTTTAAAAGAGGAGGTGAAATTTGTATAAAACTAATTTGTAAAGTGGATATATAAACCTACTTCGTGACTACTAATCCCCGGTTTCTGCTTCCGAAAGCACCGATAACAGTGAAGAAAAGCTCTAAAAACGGAACTCACTTCGATCTCTCAGCAACGGTCAAACTGAATTTCACAATTCATGATTCAAATTAAAGCTTTTATTGCCAAAAACGCTACTGTGTAATTTCACCCAGATTCGACTTCCGGTTTCGTTATTATATGGCGATGAGTGTCAAAACTTTCAAACCATCATAAAAAAATGACTATGTAAAATCGGTACGCATCGGTACGTGCTGGTACGGAAGAAGAAAACGCCAACTCCTTTCGAATGAAGCACACAACGTACTTTGTTCAATTTCCTACGGCGCCGAAGAAGAAAACGAATCTACGTTGTATTGATTCGATTCTTTAGGAAGTGAGGATACCAAACGAAAGAACAGTACTCCAGGGATGAACGAACAAGTGAGCAGTACAGAGATTTTAAGCAGTATACGTCTGTAAAATGTTTAGCAATCCTCATTACAAGTCCTAAGTTACGAGAAGCTTTAGAAACAATATAGTTGATGTGTTGCTTGAATGTTAGTTGCTCATCGAGAAGAACACCAAGGTCTTTAACACACGCCGTCCTGACTATCGGGGATCTTTGCAGAAAGTATTCGAAATGAAATGGCTTTTTTTTCTTCGAGAGCGTAATGGTTGAGCATTTGTCAGGATATAATTTCATACGGTTAACTTTACACCACTCGGCGACGCTAAAAAACTGTCGTTTTAGAAAACCTGCATTTTCTGGGCTTCGAATGTAATAGTAGATCTTACCGTCATCAGCAAATGATAGACGAGGACGCTCTAGAGTAAAGTTGACGTCGTTGAAGTACAGTAAAAATATTGAAGGCCCGAGATGGCTGCCCTGCGGAATTCCGGTCGAAGTGATAAACTCATTGAAAACGTGTTCGCCGATTTTCACTACTTAAGAACTAAATCCATATCTTTCCAATTTAGTAGTTGTTATATCGTTGTTATTTATATCAAAGGCAGATGAAAGATCAGTGTAAATAACGTCTGTTTGGAAACTTTTTGATATATCATCAGTCACTTAGGACAGGATTGTGGTTATGAAGCGCTTAGGTATAAAGTTATATTGAGTATTGACAATATATTGCTAGCAGTGGTTTTTAATGGTTAACTTGACATAACTTTCTCTATAAAATTGGTTTTGTTAGTTTACACCCACAGAAAGTTCTTGGCAGAATCTTCTAATAATATTTTAGAAAATGTGTGTAATATGAGAAAGGCATCATTACACCACTAGGTGAATTAAAAAAAGGTTTTGATTTAATTTACGCTATGACCGCGTAAAACAAGTTTTAGCAAAAGGCTCTCCGAGACCAATCATTATGTTTGAGACGAAGGTTATCGGGATATTGATCATGTCGTTTGGACCTGCGTGGAGTATCGTGATGTCAGATCTCAACTAATAAATTCTTTGCGTACCCAAGGTAGACTATCCAATGTCCCAGCTCGAGACATTCTTGCTTGTCGTGACCTTCCATACATGAAACTTATTTATCATTTCATAAAGAAAATTGGAGTTTCAATTTAATAAAGGCCCCTTTTAAGACTTAGTTCTGATTCCAGCTGCGTCCATGAGTTCAACCAATAGCTAAATTGGAATAGAAATTATGTAATGATACAAACAAACTCGAAACAGTTTATGAAATTATCAACAAAATGTCTGAAAATAACAGCTTCTTTTATAATTTATAGAAGTTAATCGTTTGGTTCAAATAATATTTCCGAGTAGATTTCATAATTAATGACGAGTTACCTAAGATGATATTTAAGTAATAAGAGGAATATGTTTTAATAAATTCAAATCATTGTGACTATGTTAGAATTAAATTAGGATAAGAATTTCATGTAAAAGTGATGCTACGGCGAAGAAAAACTTATGTAAACTGCCTTAAGAAATAAACATATTTATGAAAAAAAAAGTTTTAGCAAAATGAAGGAACTTTTTATTTATACGTATACAAAACAATCCAACATATTTCAGTAAATTGAATATTGTGAAATGTACATTACGGAATTGTTTGGGTTCATAAAATTTAAGAATTCTTGTGGGTTGTGGATATCTAAGAATTCTCTGGATTTTTTGTATTTTTGTATGACTTTTGAGTGCGATATGTGTTCTGTGGAAGTTCTTGTCCATCCAAAACCTCCTTGCAAGGTTTAGCAATGTAATCGATGACACTAGTAATTGTCTTTTTGGTGGTCTATACTCGTGGTAGTAATGACACACATTCAATTAATTGGATTATTGTGATGAATTAGGAAGGAGTGCTTATTCATCCAAAAACTACCTGTAGCTCAGGCCTTAAGATTTACCAGGATAACAAAGTGCACTAACGAACTTAAACTTCACATTCCATACTCGTGATTTACTGTTCTTGAATGACTGGGAACGTCCCTGTATCGATCAAAATAGACTATGAACAGCATTGAAAAGTTATTTATAAGCTGCTGATTGTTCGTGTAGATCTTAAGACCTGTTGTTCAGATTAAATGTTAGAAGAGAAACCACTTTTTTGAAGCAGACCGTAGCGTACAGCTCAAAAATTAATGATATTCTTCAATATTGTTCACGCTGTTTCTTTGATCAAACAATTCGTTTACGAGTTGAACGAATTCAGAACGATAATTAGCGATTAAACTTAGATTTAATTATATTCCGTTAAATAAACGTGATAAATTCTCGACTGCCTTGACACGCACTTTCAGTCCTTTTTCTGCCTTCTCGTTATGTCAGTCCTAAGCATCTGTCATCTGACGTCTCTTTGCTAGCGCTCTTTCCGACAGGCCCGATCGTATGCCCACTGGTGTTGTTAAGCGGCGGTGGTAACACCTGTTTTCATTGAAGATCTCGGATGACTGAGAACATACCTGAAACAGCTATAAATAGACAAGTAAGCAATGTGTAGCTCTAAAAATATGAACAGCAAACAAAAAAAAAAAAAAAAAAAATCATTCAGTAATAGCCGTTCAACCGAGAAGGTTGTGTATAGAAGCGTACAGTTTAATAACGCTGGTTGGTTTACACGCGTTAAATACGACAACGGTTGAACTACAGGTAGAAACCTGTTCGCAGCAGCCGTTAAAACGTATAGTCGTGCTGCATAAGAGAGCCCTAGTGCTGGGCCAAGCTGGTGAAGGAAACAACAAAGGGCGTTTCCCAAACTCTACCCAGGCCGCAATATACAGCCACAAGTGCTGAGCAGGAGAGTGCAAAGGCACATCGAAGAGGAAGAGTGCAAAGGCACATAGAAGCAGGAGAGTGCAAAGGCACACCGGTGCGAAGGCACTTCGGTGCAGAAGCATATCGGTGCGGAGCACTAAGAAGAAGGAGACAAGACAACTCGGTCTTTCCACTGCCATACAACACGCAGGTATACACCGGTGACCTGCGCTGGTTACAGCTGGCGAAGACGAAAGCAAATCGGAATTCGAGTGGTGCTGGATGTCAGGTAGCAGTAGCATCACATCATATTCTATCGCTACAGTGAGCTTCAGCATTGTATCAACGTCCAGATACATCCAACAAGAACATCTAGAGCAACGAGGATCTACACGGCAGTGCAACGGAGATAGACAACAATTTCAAGGTAGAAGTTTTTTCTTTTCCTTTTGATTGAGTACTGTGTAGTGTTGGTTTCAAATTTTATTTTAAAGTTTAGTTAAAAATTTTAATGTAATGGATGAATCCATGGACGTAAATCCTAGCATGAATCCGATACCCCCACGAACGAAAAAATATCAGGAGAGCTCTTCTGGGCCTTGGATAGTCTTTTTTAGACGTATATCAAAGCCATTAAACATTTTTCAAATTAATAAAGGTTTGACATCACGATACTCTTCAATCAAAGAGATCATAAAAGTAAATAACGATAAAATTCGTGTTGTGGTAAATAATTTGAAACACGCGAATGATATTGTCTCTTCGGAACATTTCAATAAAGAGTATAAAGTTTACATACCCTCCAAAGATGTCGAAATTGACGGTGTTGTTACCGAAGCGAGTCTTTCGGTAGATGATTTACTCAAGCATGGTGTTGGTCGTTTCAAGAACTCTATGCTTGAGGGTGTGAAAATACTGGAGTGCAAACAACTGTACTCAGTAGTTCATGAAGAGGAAAAAAAAGTTTATCGCCCATCAGACTCGTTTCGAGTGACATTTGCCGGGTCTGCGTTGCCGTCCCATGTCTATGTCGATAAAATTCGCCTCCCTGTTCGGCTTTTTGTTCCAAATGTAATGAATTGTACGAACTGCAAAAAATTCGGCCACACAGCTACTTACTGTAGTAATAAACCAAAATGTATTAAGTGTGAAGGGCCTCATAAAGATAAGGATTGCAACAAGGAAATTGAAAAATGTATTTATTGTGGGAATAGTCCTCATGATGATATTTCAGTATGCACTGCATTTAAAGTGCACAAAGACAAAATTAAGCTTTCTTTAAAAGCACGGTCTAAGCGCACATATGCAGAAATGCTTAAAACGGTCATTGATGTCCCCCCTTTGGAAACCGAAAACGGGTTTTCAAATCTAGAGGAACCAGAGGACTCTGACTCTGACGAAAATAGTGAAGGTAATTCGTTTATCACTACCCAAGGGTCAGTTAAGAGAAAGAAGTCTTCCTCCAAATTACCAAAAAAGACACCTAAAATTTCATCTTCAAAAAAAGATCCCCGTGTTAAACAAAAAAAGTCAAAACCAAAGACTGTGCCTCCTGGTTTGTCAAATTCACAAACCAATCCAGGATCTAGTACAGAAAAAGATAATAATCCAGTGGGCTCCATTTCACAGCCACCAACAGGATTACTGAAGTTTTCGGAAATTGTTGAATGGATTTTCTCAGCATTCAATATATCTGAACCCTTAAAGACCCTCATAATGGCATTCCTTCCAATAGCTAGAACCTTTTTGAAGCAGTTATCAGCTCAATGGCCAATTGTCTCAGGTTTTGTATCTTTTGATGGATAATTTATCACCCGTCGCAAATGATACAATCACTGTCCTGCAGTGGAATTGTCGAAGCATCATACCAAAACTTGATTCATTTAAAATATTATTGCATAGTCAAAAATGTGATGTATTTGCTTTATGCGAAACATGGCTTACTTCAAACATAGCTTTAAATTTTAATGATTTTAACATTATACGTCTCGATAGAGACTCTCCGTATGGTGGAGTGCTTTTGGGAATTAAGAAATGCTATTCCTTTTATAGATTAAACATCCCTTCAACTTCTAGTATAGAAGTTGTTGCTTGCCAAATAAACATTAAAGGCAAAGATATTTGCATAGCTTCGGTTTATATTCCTCCAAAAGCACAAGTTGGACAGCAACAGCTTAATGAAATGGTTGAAGCCCTTCCTGCACCACGATTGATTCTGGGGGATTTAAATTCGCACGGTATTATGTAGGGTTCCGTTTACAATGATAGCAGATCATCTTTAATACAAAACATTTGTGACAATTTTAGCATGACGGTATTAAATATGGGTAGCATGACACGGATCCCAAGACCTCCGGCACGCCCAAGTGCATTAGATCTATCTCTTTGCTCAACATCAATTCGACTAGATTGCACCTGGAAAATACTGCCTGATTTACACGGTAGCGATCATTTACCAATCATCATCTCAATTAGCAGTAGCAATTGCATTGCTACTTCCGCTAGTATTCCATATGATTTGACAAAAAATATCGACTGGATTAAATACCAAAGTAGTATCTCTAGTATTTTGAATTCAATGGAAGAGCTCCCTCCACTTGAAGAATATGACTTCCTCATTTGTTCGATTCTGGAGGCAGCAGAACAATCCCAAACTAAACGCTTTCCTGGGCCAACGACTAACAGAAGGCCTCCCAACCCCTGGTGGGACAAAGAGTGCTCAGAGGCTAAACTCGCAAAACAAAATGCTTGCAAGACGTTTCTAAAACGGGGAGGAGGAACTCCTCAGAATTTTGAAAAACTTATGGTTTTAGAAACCAAGTACAAGAGCATACTTCGAGCCAAAAAATGTAGCTATTGGAGACATTTTGTCGAAGGTTTGTCAAAAGATACCTCAATGAGCACTCTTTGGAACACGGCCAGACGAATGAGGAATCGTACCGTGGGCAATGAGAGTGATGAATACTCGAACCGATGGATATTTGACTTTGCTAGGAAAGTTTGCCCAGATTCTGTTCCTACGCAGAGCATTATACGGGAATCTCCTCCAAATAATGGTTTTATTAATAACCCATTTTCAATGATGGAATTTTCTATAGCACTCTTGTCTTGTAACAATAACGCTCCAGGGTTGGACAGAATTAAATTCAACTTGGTGAAGAATCTGCCCAACCTCGCAAAAAGACGTTTGTTGGAATTGTTCAACAAGTTTCTTGAGCAAAATATTGTTCCACCTGACTGGAGACAAGTGAAAGTTATCGCCATTCAAAAACCGGGGAAACCAGCTTCCAATCACAACTCATATAGACCCATTGCGATGTTGTCCTGCATCAGAAAATTGTTCGAAAAAATTATTCTACGACGTCTCGACACTTGGGTCGAGACGAACGGTTTGTTGTCAGATACTCAGTTTGGCTTCCGTAGAAATAAAGGGACGAATGATTGCCTTGCATTACTTTCGTCTGACATCCAAATTGCCTTCGCTCAAAAGCAACAAATGGCATCTGTATTTTTAGACATTAAAGGAGCATTTGATTCAGTTTCATTGATGTTCTTTCAGACAAGCTTCACCAAAATGGACTCCCAGCGGTTATAAATAATTATTTGCACAACCTTTTGTCAGAGAAACACATGCATTTTTCACATGGCGATTTGGCAACACTCAGAAATAGTTACATGGGTCTCCCGCAAGGCTCATGCCTCAGTCCGCTCCTCTATAATTTTTACGTAAATGACATTGACAGCTGTCTAGTAACCCCATGTACACTAAGACAATTGGCAGATGATGGCGTGGTTTCAGTTACTGGACCCAAAGCTATTGATCTGCATAAACCATTGCAAGATACCTTAGATAACTTGTCCGATTGGGCTGTTCATCTTGGTATCGAATTCTCTGCGGAGAAAACAGAGTTAGTCGTCTTTTCAAGAAAGCATGATCCCGCGCAGCTTCAGCTCCATATGATGGGAAGAATGATCCAACAGGTTTTAACTTTTAAATACCTCGGGGTGTGGTTCGATTCCAAATGCACGTGGGGAGGACACATTAGGTTTCTGATAACAAAATGCCAACAAAGAGTAAATTTTCTTCGAACAATAACAGGATCTTGGTGGGGTGCTCATCCGGAAGATCTAATAAAATTGTATCAGACAACGATACTTTCAGTGATGGAATATGGATGCGTTTGCTTTCGTTCCGCTGCAAACTCTCATATTATCAAACTGGAGCGAATTCAGTATCGTTGTTTGCGAATTGCTTTAGGGTGCATGCATTCGACACATACAATGAGTCTTGAAGTTCTGGCGGGAGTTCTTCCATTAAAAGATCGATTTTGGGAGCTTTCATCACGCCTGCTAATAAGATGTGAGGTGCTGAATCCCATGGTAATTAATAATTTCGAACGACTAGTCGAGCTTCGATCTCAAACAAAATTCATGACAGTATATTTTAACCATATGTCACAGGAAATCAACCCTTCAAGATATATTCCTATCCGTGTCAGCCTCCTAAATGTCCCTGACTCAACTTTATTTTTCGATACATCCATGCAGCGCGAAGTGCGTGGAATCCCGGATCATCTACGTTCGACGGAAATCCCAAAAATATTTTCAAGTAAGTTCAGGCATATTGACTCTGAGAAAATGTTTTACACGGACGGATCGCGAATTGAAGAAGCGACAGGGTTTGGTATGTTCAACAATAATGTTTCGGCCTCATTTAGGCTTCAAGAACCTGCATCTGTTTATATAGCAGAGCTAGCAGCAGTTCATTATAGTTTGAGTGTAATCGTCACATTAATTCCAAACCATTATTTCCTCTTCACAGATAGTCTGAGTGCAATTGAAGCCATTCGCTCAAACATGACTGGCAAGACTGAACCGTTTTTCCTGGGCAAAATAAAACAGTGCCTGAACGACATATTGAACAATAATTATCTAATCACTATAGTCTGGGTCCCGGCTCATTGCTCCATTCCTGGCAATGAAAGAGCCGATATTTTAGCCAAACGTGGTGCTATTGAGGGTGAAATTTATGAGAGACCAATTGCTTTCAACGAATTCTATAGCTCGTCTCGCCAAAGAACACTTGCCAGCTGGCAAGCTTCTTGGGATAAAGATGATCTGGGTCGGTGGATGCACTCAATTATTCCGAAAATATCGACAAAGGCATGGTTCAGGGGACTGGATGTGAGTAGAGATTTCATTCGTGTGATGTCTAGACTCATGTCCAATCACTACACGTTAGATGCACATCTCCTTCGAATTGGGCTCTCCGAGACTAATCATTGTGCTTGTGGCGAAGGTTATCGAGATATTGATCATGTCGTTTGGACATGCGTGGAGTATCGTGATGTCAGATCTCAACTAATAAATTCTTTGCGTACCCAAGGTAGACTATCCAATATCCCAGTTCGAGACATTCTTGCTTGTCGTGACCTTTCATACATGAAACTTATTTATCATTTCATAAAGAAAACTGGAGTTTCAATTTAATAAAGGCCCCTTTCAAGACTTAGTTCTGATCCCAGCTGCGTCCATGAGTTCAACCAATAGCTAAATTAGAATAAAAATAATGTAATGATACAAACAAACTCGAAACAGTTTATGAAATTATTAACAAAATGTCTGAAAATAACAGCTTATTTTATAATTTATAGAAGTTAATCGTTTGGTTCAAATAATATTTCCGAGTAGATTTCATAATTAATGACGAGTTACCTAAGATGATATTTAAGTAATAAGAGAATATGTTTTAATAAATGCAAAACGTTGTGACTATGTTAGAATTAAATTAGGATAAGAATATTATGTAAAAGTGATGCTACGGCGAAGAAAAACTTATGTAAACTGCCTTAAGAAATAAACGTATTTATGGAAAAAAAAAAAAACAAAAAATAGGCATTAGCCGTTGTAGTTCTTGCTGTGTAGTGTAGTCAGTGTAGTCCTTAAGTACAACATTACAAGTAGTTCTTGGATATTGAAATATCTCTTACGGATTCCCGCAGTCGCAGAATATTCTCAGATGGTTCAAGATGCTTTTGCGTATGGACGTAGTTAGGTTTTATGTGTTATTTATACTAAAATCGAATGGAACTGAAAAAAAACTTTTTTCACGCGAAAAATTTGAAATAGTGCGTAATTATTTAATGTACACGAAATTTTATTCATTGCTACCCTTGTATTCACTGCACTGTATGCAACCGTTTGTTGATATTCGCATGTGTGGTCCTGACATCATTCTTTGACTCTTTGAAATCAAATCAGACATTGTATTTTCGATAACTGAAAATGCTTTAGCAGCGTATGATTGAATAGCAATTAACTTCTATGTTCATTGATAGTGCCCGAGTGTAATATACCATTCGAGATCGTGTTTGCCGGAGATAGCAGGAGAGATTAATAAACTTATATTTAAATGAAAGGTCATATGGTCTCGTAAAGAATTCCTGAATTTTATTTGAATATGAATTCCTTGTCCGGAATTACAAGATATGTGTAAAATAAATGAAAATATGAGCACTAACTTTTCTCAAAGATGGCATAGCTGGTTTTCATAAACTTATATAAATAGGTTTTAAAACGCTATTCGTAACGATTTTCGGTACAGAATTACAGCAAGATTGGAATAAAAGTTTTGATTTGAAAGGTGATTTTTTGATAAATGACCATGTAAATAGATAATTTCTTTGAAAATTGTTCAAAATTTTCTCTACATTGTAGATCTGGTTGAAAGATGGCCAAATAGTCTTACATTAGATACACCGACCCCTAGTATTCGGTTCCGAACTTACCGGAAATAGTGGCCAAAAGTTACAGACCCTTATTACCGTTCTCACTTCCACTTTCACATTCACTTCACTTGATTTTACCTACTACCGGTATCACGCATAGTGAAGTGATCACTGTGAACCGATTCAAAATGAAATCAAGTTCATCCAAGTAATTACTTTTGTTTCTGAAGCGACTTCCTTAATAAGGACCTACATTCACTTCACTTGATATCCACCGTGAAGTGATACCCATAATAAGGGTCACAGTCACTTCACTTGGTTTTCACCGTGTAGTGACACCGGTAATAAGGGCCACAGTTTACGGTTTACAGAACAAGATGTTTCCATTTGTTTTGCTTATTATTATTATTTGGAGGTATCAACTCAATCGAATTCCGATGATCCATTTCGTGTATTGGGCAAATTGTGTTCCGAGGTCACTGTTCCATCGATTAGCTTCGCCTCAATGCAATGTTTGCATCAAATGGATTCAAACATTACAGAAAGACTTTCGATCCCTTGCAAACGACAATCAATCGAAGCGTATTGAGTTCTTCAGTTTTGTATAAACAATTAACATTTTCCGATCTTACCAATGCTCCAGCGTGCATACAATGTCCTATGTCTTACCAATCGTATCCAAACCTGCAACCTTTGGGACCAGCCAACTAACCCTTGGAACATAGACACTATCACATGAAACACTGATAAATATGAAAGGATTATTTATACTCAAATACTTACTCTTACTCTTAGCACATATTTTGTTTTATACGTCGAATGCTCTAAGGATGAGATGAAAAATGCTAATATATGAAATTGCAAGAAATGTTACAGTCGCAAATTAAAACCAATTTGAATCCACATTAAATGCTTTAAATAAACTTTGACTATAGGTCTTCAAGCCGAAATACTTGACTTATTTGATGAATTGATTTTTTTCACTATTTAAATAATGTTCAGCAAGAAAGAGTTATTAGAAAATCAATTTTCGTTACTTTGTGGTTATGTGAATTTTTTTTAAAATGCGCCCAGTTCAGTATATCAAAAAAGTAGTCTTACATCAAAAAGTCGCAGTATCTAATCGTCAGATGATACAAATTTATCAATGATGAAATATACATTACGATGAAATCTAGGGATCGTTTCACAATACTCGAAATTAAGACAGAATTATTTAATTTGGTTTATTTGCATTAAGCGCATCTACAGATAAGATAACCTAGTAAAATATGCATTTCATTTCTTAAATTATGACTGAAACTGCATCGACCTATTTGAATGCAAACCGTCTGAGAAACGCTACACAAACAGAACATTTAGTTAAAACTTTATCTTTTTGGAGTTTTTCTGTAAAACCGATAAATTTATCGAAAACCATGTACACCTAGAGTCTTACACAGTAAAACATACTCGTACTAATTCTCAAATATTTCGCAAATGTAACCGCACTAAATTCAATGGACTTTTCGACACTCAGAATAATACTTAAAAACTAATACAATAAAGATCTTAAACGGTACGAAGGAGGAATGATTGTTTGCTAATAAAATGTTAAGAACTTTGCAGGCGGATTTCTAACCGAAGGTTTCTTTCATCGTGACACAGAAAAGAAACCTCGTCGTACATGTTTAGTATTTGTTAGGCTTGGCTGGAAGTATATCTAATGGTCATATTGTTCTAGTAATGCGTAGGATTTCCGTATAATTGTATTCTAGTATCGGCGGCGGTGTGCTTTACTGGTGTGTTTGTACGTGTGCTTTTTTTTTTGTTTTACATTTAGACGATGCGTGTGGAGTTTTCTGCAGTGGATCTCTATTGTTGTAAGGTTATCGATTATGACTAGAAAAGAAACTATTTTCGACTGTGTGTATGAAATAGTGACACACACACTCTTCAGTTTATCCGTGGTACTTGCATAATTTTCAGTGCATCAGGCATTTCCCTAATCGCAATCCTATGTTTACTAATTGGATAACTGGTACTGCTACTGGCTGAACTTATTGTTGTTTACATGAACTACCGGTGTTTTCTAAGCGGATGCATTAACCTGTTGACAGTGCAAACTGACTTGTGTTTTAATCAGATGTAAATTGTTAGACACTTTTCCGCTCGCTGCAAGGCGGTGGACTTCTTTGATCTCGCGAAACTAATTAGTGCTCGTTCGAAGAATATGTTCCGTGCGAACTCGGTCACTTCGTTGTGGCGTTGTAGAGGAAACCGGAAGACGAGATTAAAACGGATTCTGAAGGATCTGTAACTGGTACGGTGTAGTGAGAACCCGTGCTGGAATGTGGCTTTCACAGATTTTTAAGGAACATTATTTTTCAAAAACATCAAAACTCTTTCCGTAAATTTACCATGCAAATTTTGAATCCAATCACTATAGAGCCCTTTGCGAAACCTTTTAATTATCGCAAAAAAAATTTACAAATTCAGTGTTTACAAATTACTCAGAAACATTTGGAAAACAAATACGCTTCAATTATTTCTAAATATTAAATCTCATTCAAAGTAGGCTAAGATCTGTGCTGTCTGTTATCAGCATATTTTATCTAAAGAAGTCTGGCAGTTTTTTTTTAATATCAATAAAATCTTTGATCTGAGACACAAAATGGGTTTCAAAATAGATTGTGAATTCGGTAGATTTAATGAAAAATATGTTCAAACAGTAATATGTATTTTTTTTGACAGAGATTGTAAAATTGAACCTAAATTCATAAACCAAGTACACACTTTAAAGTGATTCTCGAACTATGAAAATTGAAAATGAAAACTACGAAAATTCCAAAGCTGTTTAACGAGATTCGTTAAAATAGTATCCCGATAAATCGCCATTTTTGCTATAGTTTTGTTCGCAAAAACTTAGCAGTAAATAACAAATATGCCGAAATCATAAAATCGTTTCGGGCAGTATGCTAATTTTTACCGAAATTCGACAAGACACTTCTCAATTGATTTTTCAGAAGACCGTAAGAGTAAGTGACAGTATCTACTAAATGTTGTAATATCTTCGAAAAATCCTTCTGCAATAGGTAATTTAATGTTATTAACTTCAAACTGATGCAACATGGGAGGGCCAAAATATATGAAGTGATCAAAATCAAAAAGAATCAACGAGCTATTGCTCTCTCATGGAGTCAATCATTGAAAACGGCCTCCTGTCACGACGCCATCTTGATGAGATCAAAATCGGAACTTCAAAATCAGCTGATTGAAATGAATTTTGGGTCGACTCTCTCACAATAACTTAGCTAATATACAGCAGACAGTGTTTTGGGACATCAAGAGCAGGTAATTTTCACAATTTTAGATTCGCGATGAGTATTAAAACATCGCAGTGTTTGGGGCTCAAAACGCGAGGGGCTCAACGTAATCGGTGTACTTTCAAATGGCTGGTGCTCACATACCGGCGTCAGATGGCTGATTGAAAAACACTGGTGGCGTGGATTGTACTGGATTTGCACTTTCTAGCACCATTGCACTTCTGATAGTACAATGTAATATAATTCAATTCAATATAATAAAATAATGCAACAAACAACAACATTTCGCACCCTCTCATTCTGCTACTAACGCTGAAGGCGATAGTACCCAGTCAATGTCGTTCTATTGACCAACTGTCATCATAGATGCTCGGGGAGGCATGAGATAGGAACTTGTGAGGACTTAATTTTATCTCACCATTTGACGATCAGGAACAGAAATGAGTTTTATGACCATAAACTAACAAGATCTGTTAATTAGAAGATTTTATCAACCAGTTTTAGATAACCCGCTTTTTTTTGCAATTGAATTTTTTTTCCGAAACTCTAAAGTCGGTTTTCACAGTGATTACAATCAATGTCAAAATTAAAGGAGATGGTACTAGATGACCAGAAAGTACCATGAGGATTAGTACTGAGCAAACACATCATAGTTTTAGCAAGATTCAGCGAATGAAAAAGATGTCCTGCCGCTGGATGCCGCACTTGCATACTCAGGACTAAAAAGATGAACGCGAGCACATTTCGGAAGCACGTTCTCCTATGCTGATGATGATGGTGTCGGTTGTTTGCTGTTGAAGAAGTCTAGATCCATTATTATACACCAGAGAACAGAATGATTAACCGACAATAGACTGAAATCGTCACGAGTGCTCCGAAGCGGCCTAGGGAGGCTAAATTGTGGCGGAATGGTTATGAAGTCGGTTCTTTGTGTTTGTCTCGGTACACTTTTCGTGGACTACTTCGAAAAATGAATGTAGTATTTACTACAATTTTTCGTTAGGTAGCTCGAGGTTGCTACTTGTGTGTTTGCTGATAAAGTGAAGTAGACAAATTTAATAAAGTGGCATTTTTGCAGCAGTAAGTACGTTTCTTACTTTGTGCACACTTATTATAGCTTTTCCGGCTCCGATACGATACGGCATGCAATAAATGCTCAAATTCGAAGGTAGCATTAACTACACGCTCGAACTTGATTTTTTTATTCATATCAAACGCGTTTTACTCTGTGGACTTAAATACTACAAACAACAGACTTTACTACATTTTATTCGTACGACCCATTGTGTCTTAGCTGTCAGTGATAATCGAGTGTTATCAGATAGAATGGATCTCTAATAGAAACGTAGTGCTTGGATACCGGAAGTACCCAATAAAAACTTCCTGGATGTCGAGCTACTATGGTCAGAGCTTAAAATTGTCATGCATTCTCAATGAAAGAGTCCAATCCAACAATCTCATATTCGTATTTTACTGTCTCATTCGTAAATGACAGCATCCAGAACAAATGAAGAGAGACAAAGAATTTTCATCTCTCATTGCAAAAAAAGAGTCAATTCTACCGCCACTCGTTCCTCTATGACAAGACGAAACCAAACTAATGTCTGAAGGGAGAATCAGAACAATTTCAGTTCTCACCCTTTCATCGATATAATGAAAATTTTTGGCGTTTGGCTATAAAAAGTGACTAAAATATGATAAATTGAAGTAACTACACCCCAGAACCTCTTTGGAAACCAAACTACTACAGTGATACCTTTTTCTGTCATTTTCGATTCTCAAAGCTTCGATTGGATATCGACTCTGCATACTATTGGATTTTCACTGAAAACCGCAAATCACTGAGAAGGCTAATGGAAGAAAGGACACAATTTTGAAACTACTGTTCCGGAATTGACATCCATCAGCATTCAGTACATATGCGAAGCAAACAAAAGCAGTCATGCTCATTAACGGTAGTTTAGTTTGTCACTTACATTTCCCACATCGTTATTTATAATTATCAACTACACCTTTAAGTTAATGTTTTAATTCAAGGAATTCGCTTCTCAAATACGTTCTGCTTTGTTAACACTGTACGAGAGTAAATGAAAATTTATGTGATCTCGAGTCTTGAGTAAACACAAGAAACTTCATTTGGGTATACAATAGCATTGTTCTTTTTGAAAGTAGTTTTGAGCCAAATTGAGAAGGATAATACCTTTTTTTAAGCATCACTATGAATGTCGGTTTGAAATTGTATTACTTCACTCTGTAGCTCCCGATGAAATTCAATAAAAGATAGTGTCCCATTGATCATTCATTTTAAGTTAAAGTTTTTGAAATCGTTTCAACCGTCATTAAGAAAATGAAGTGAGTTTTGTTTTGGACTTTTTAACCATTATTTTTGGTATTCCTGAGACCGCATTCCGATAGTTTGACCAGCAACTAACATAACTTGCGAATTGAACCAGTTTTGAGTCAAATGTAGAAGAACATTTCCATTTTTTACAGCCTCACTCTGAACGATGGCTTGAAACTTTAAACACACTTCTCCTTGTAAGTTCGGGACCAGAAGTTGAATCCGGGGAAAACTTGATGGCAGCCTATGGGATAGCAAGATCTTTCAAATAAGTTAAAATTTGTGAAAATCAATTCAGCCGTCTCTGAGTAAACGAACTCGTTCTCATAATTTGCAAGTGTATGGAACTCGTTCTCATAATTTGCAAGTGCAGCTAAGAGTTTATTTCTAGTCATTTTCGTATATATTGAATCAATGAAAATTACACTTTTAGCTCTGACTATGGTGACACCTTCCATTATGGAGACCGTCAAGATGTACCTTAAGAGGAATCCTCGACGAAGTACCACTAAATTGGTTGAGGATATCAATGAATCGGATCGAAGTCTCCGTCAAATCCTGAGAAATAAGTTACAAGATCCAGAAGGTTTCAAGGTTCAACCATTCTCGCACTCGAACGACGGTACCAAGAAAATCAAATCAGTCCTTCTGTTTAATTGGACGTGTATAAAAGAAAAAAAAACCATAACCAAAATCCGATCATTTCTACTTTCCCGTTGGAATATACTTCTTCTCCAGTTAGAAAAAATTACGGATTTGAATCCCGTCTCTGTCGCAACTTTTTCACCAATTTTCATTTCACTGTTGCATTTGTCAGTCTTTTTCCCATATGTTTTGCTCGTTACATGCTGACAGAAAATAAATTTGGCAATAATTGGCAGTTTTTGCCTACTCTCCTTTTTGGTTAAAAAACATATTTTTTTCAGAACGAAAACTCTTGATTGAAATTTTTAGGTAGATTTCACGTTTGCATTTAATAAAATGGACAAAAATTGCCGATTTTTCAGCCGCACTGACGAAACTACCCATGCAGCATCAATCATAGTAACCCATGAGCCAGTAGACGAAATTTGACAGCTCTAACAACCGAATTCTAACTGTGATGGCAGAAACAGTGAAGCAACTCTGTTCAGAAGTGTGATCTTTCAAAGAACGGTACGTCTACGCTTCGGAAACGGACAAACGTGGCTACAGCGCTGAGTGTGCTTGGCCGGGTGATCGGTAAAGCCGGTCAAAGCCGCTCCTGTTTCGCTCCGGACTGACCATGAACGGGGAAATTTATAACATGAAAAGCCTGTCGGAAGTTGCGTCGTTCATCAAGGAATCGGATGTGGTGCCGATGGTGGATGCGTCCCATCAAGAATTTCTGAACCAATCTGAAGCGTAAGGTCTACTCCGTCAATTTTGTCGTCAAAGCCGTGGAAGAATTGATAAATAAAACTAAGAAAGAATTCAAAAACATGTCTATACGCATCTTTTTGTCCGCCATGGCAAATTTTTCGGTTAACTGCCGCAAGGCCGCTTGCAAGGACGTTGATTTTTTTATGCAAATAAGCTTAAATAATTACCTTCCATGGGAAATTTATCAAAAGCAATTATCTGTCTTATCTTTTTTAGCACCATCCGAAAAATCACAATTTTTTAATGCAAACGTTATGAACCTCAGAGTATCAGTTTTATTTATTCACAGCTAATAGATGTACAGGCTTGTATATGAACTGTGTTGAATTTTGTATAAGTAATCAGGCAAACAAACGTATAAGTGGAAATAGTAAACTTCTTAATTCCTCTTTGTGCTCACGAAACCGTTTAACAATGTACTCATGGGATATGACCACTGATTTTTGTGGCGAAAACAGATTTTTGAAAAACTAAAGAATCTGGCATCACTGCTCTCTAAAAAGGTTGTGTGTTACAATGCAGCAAATGACTACCCAAATATCCCAAATTTCGAACAAATGTTTAAATTATTTGCGACATAGTTTACAGTATCAGTAGTCAACAATTCGGCAGGGCTATTGAGAAGTAACAAAAACTAGAATAAGAAGTCACTCGACTTATCCGGATGCTCTGAAAAGAGCAATCCTATAAGCGTACATTGCTCAGTCCATCTGGGAGATAAGAATTAGCACAAACTACTACTACCATCCCGTTCGATCGGTTAATATTTTGGTTCAAAGAGTTCTACATCGTTTCCGTACTTTCCATGGTCTAACAAGGAATTTGCAGTTGCGTACTCAAGACCATAAAAAGTCCTACCTTCAAAGGTCAGAATGTCCTAGCAGTTCGTCTAACAAATCTATATTTGATAAGAGGCGATACAAACATACAACATAAAAATAATTTCGCTCATCCTAACATTTATCAAAGTCAACGGTATTCCGTTATTAAATGGGAAGTACTCAATGAAATTTCCCGAATTCAAAACTTATAACGGAAATTTGAAATATTACAGGAATTAGGAAGGACGCTATAGGAAACTAATAATTCAATTCCTCGTTCCAGTAACAGTAATTGTGACCATCATAATCACGTTATTTATGACACATTATCGCTAATTGACTACTTTGCCATGCAAATTTATTACTGTCGGCTTGTTGAACAGAGCGTTATAGCGATTTAGCAAATTCCAGATTGCTACAATCTGCTTTCCATCCCGGTTCAATAATTAATTTGAATCACCATTCAATGATTACAAATGCGTTTTACGGGATACCTAATGAATTTTATTAATTATAGACAGCAATAATGGGTCTATGCATCATATCGAATATGCTTTTCCTTTCGAGGATTTTTATAAGTCCATCGAAATTCAATTTTCTAGAAACGAATCACGATTTAATGAATGATAGCTTTTGGATTTTTTTTCAAAACTGCTGTTTGGAATTGATAAAATTAAGCTGTAATTTAATGATTGGGTTTAATACTAGCATGAAATAAATGTGTTCTTTTCTCACTATGAATCAGTAGCTCCAGCTGGGCATTGAAGTAGATTCATTCTTCAATTGTTCCTGCTGATAATCGAACAGGAAGTGTAGTTACTAATACCGTTCATTTGTTTTTTTTTTTAATAATTCTACCATTCTGTAGAATTTGCTTCTTTGGGCAAAGGTTTTATCACTAGCATAGCCGATACCGGTTACGATCCATCATAATGTTTTCGCTCACTGATTCGGATTTCTTCAACAACTAGCTGGCATTCAGCGCACGATGCCACTAACTTAACGAAATCACTCAATTCGTTTCGCAATAATAACTCGAAGCAAGCTTGCTTCCATCGTCCATCGTCCATCGACTGCTAGAAGCCAACGGATCGGTGTTGATTTAAAAGCAACCATCCTAACACTTAACAGTAAGCAACCTCACTCGCCACACACACACTCACTTCTAATGCTAGCCGCATATTGCGCAAATTATATTATTCTTTCACTTTCGAGTTCGTGGGTCCCTAACGATTTAGCCAAGCGGTCATATCGAACGCAGTTCCTCTCACTTTCACAGCAGATGAATGATTAAAATCTTCAAAAAGTAAAAAATAAATACACTATAAAACAGAAACAGTAACAGATAGTACAAAGCCACGTCGCTCCGGCTGGGCCACACATCTCCGTCACTCGTCGGCTACTCAATTCCGAACGTGTTCGTTTCCTCGACCGCTAACAGGAGCTTCTCGTAGAGGATATCCGGTGTCGGATACGGTGGCAGATCCAACCGATTGAAGCAAGTGTGCGCACGAGGAAGCGCATTCGGTTTACCCCACTTCTCGATGCAGAACCTTCGCGGTCCGGTGGAGCCCCGAAGTGCGGCGAAACCTTCGTACGGAATGCTTGACGTTCCCGTCACGAACTGCAGTAACCGTAACCGTTGCTCGTTGGAGAACTTTTCTATCACATGCCAGAACCAAACGATCACCTGATGACCATCATGGTAGCCGCTGCGGTACTCAGTGTTGTTCCGCCAATCGTTGAGATCAATCTCCGCCGTACCGGCAATCACAAGTTCCAGTTCTCGGGCATCAAACACGGACACCAGCCGCGGATCAACGACTTCATAGAAGCCACGAACCAAGGATTCGGTCTGTTCCTGAACACCTCGTTCCAGTCGCCACTTTACCATGCGTTCCAAATATTCCCGTTTATTTTTCTCAGTCACTGGAATATTTTTCCCGCCTGGTTTCAGTTCCCGTTCCACCACTCGACCCAACAACTCCTCCGTAACACAGAAAGTTAAACCAAGTGACGCGCCGGAACCAATATCGTTATCTCGAATCCATTGCAACGATTGATGGAACTCGTTGTCCAACGATTCCAGATCACTAAGCGCCACCGGTAATCGCAGTAATGCTTTATAGAATGGGCGGGTGAAAAAGGCATCTAATAAATACTGGTGAACTAGTGCTAGGCCAAGGACTCGACCACTGAAGCGGAACCTGAAAAAAACAACGACAAATACTCTTTAGTCATCACTGTTCAAACATTTGATATCGGCCACAAGCTATCTTACCAATCGTGACTGTTGTCCACAAATGCCGACAGGGGGGACACCTGTACCGTGTAGGTGTCATTGGCTGAATATTCGAACAAACCATAGTATGGATTGAACAGCTCCCGGGACAGTAGGAAGAAGAACTCCCGCGACGGTCCACCGTAATCGAGTCCCTCCTCTGTGTCCCATAGTACTGCTAAGCGTCCCCGTTGGAGGTCCTTCTTGTTGGCAGACATGATTCGCCGGAAGGCATCTTCAAGCAAATTAGATCGCCGGATGTGTAATCTGTAAATAAAAATATAGTCAATTTTGAATGACTCTTCTCCTAATTTGTCTTGAAAATCAACAACAACCCGAAATAAGTTTAAATAGTTGTACGATTTCCCAATAAGTAATGTTGAACTCCGTCAATCAAATGCTCATCCAGGTGTGATGGAGACGAGCTTATGCTTTACATCACCTAGTAAGTAAGTGCTTAATTTATGAACGGCAGTAGCCAACTGTTGAGTGGATTGAAAGTTGAGACATGTATCACACGGTTTTCATACACGACCTTCAACCACAACAAAATCTTCAGCAAAGCTTATTGGAATTATGTTTCATCAGAGGTCACCAAACCGATCCACGACTAGCACATGGGGCCCGAGACTGACTGACTGACATTGTTTCGATCGAAAATGTAAGCATTTTTCCGGCTGGACACACTTGCAATTCAATAATGGATATTGCATGTCGCCAACCGATGTGTGTTTCACGTCTTGATTTCGGTTAATCTCTACCACTTTTATTTCCTCATCGTGTCAATGAGTTGATGAATGTCATGTCAACATGTTCAAGCAAAGATTAGGCGTACATAAAAGCACTTGAAAAGGTACTAACCTGTCGAACTTGATATGTTTCACTCAAAATATTACCATAAATAAGATATGACATCTGTTTAGAGTGTCAAACCTATTGATAGAAACGAAACAAAAGCATTTACACCTCAAAATTATTTCGTTCGTTGGATGCAGTATAAACTCTGACGTAACAGTGTTGAGTGAAAATGTTTACCGCATGATTGAATACGGTATGCAATTAGTATAGCAATCGCAAGTGCCTATGGCTGATCATTTGAAATATATACTATTGCACCGTTTTGAATGTATTAGATGTGGATACATGTTTTCATTTCTATAGCGGAGTGCAATTCCAAATTCTGGTAATTGATCGCGAAACGAAATTACTTATTTTGTGTTCGACTAAGTTTGATCATTGTTATATTATTCCTATGAAAATTTTTCCAATATTATTGTGAATACCACTTTTATTTGTTTTTTTGTTCGCGTTCTATCTGACAATAAAAGTCTTAATGAACATAAGGCCAAGTTATAAACGCGAGGATTGCGACACTTTCTGAACAAACTTATGCGATGATTCACCAAAATCGAATAAATTTTCCACTAAAGACTGTCCCAGAAAGTATGAACGCACTTTGATTTGCTGTAAATAATTCACAAGTGTTAGATATTCAAATTTTATTCGATATACTGATAATATTAGACTACAACAACAGAATATTATTCTCAACATTTGCTACTTAGTCATTGTAGACTTGCTGGCGCACCTTCTTGCGAACGTTCCTCATTAAATTCCGTACAGACTTCTTGGCGACAAGTTTTGACACTTTTTCCAATATTTTTCGAACTGTTGAACGGTTTCGGCTGCCGAGACATGTTTCCTAAGATGTGCCTTCGTTAATGCTCAAAATTCCTCAATTGGTCGAAGTTGTGGGCAATTTGGTGGATTCATGTCTTTTGGGACGAAAGTGACATTTTTGGTAGTATACCATTCTACCGTTGATTTCGAGTAGTGGCAAGAAGCAAGATCTTGCCAGAAGACAACAGGATCCTTGTGGCTTCGAATCATGGGTAGAAATCGTTTTTGTAAACATTCCTTGATGTATATTTCGCTGTTCATTGAAGAAGTGGTGATGAAGGGTTTCGAAATTTTACCGCAGCTACAAATTGCTTGCCAGACCATAGCTTTCTTACTAAAGTTTTCGATTTCAATCGATGTCTCGGACTGGTTTAACACTTGCCCTTCTCGCACCGTATAATATTGTGGTCCCGGCAAGGATTTGTAATCGAGTTTCACGTAGGTTTCGTCGTCCATGATTATGCAGTTCAAATTTCCACCAAGAATCGTATTGTACAGCTTTCGAACCCTCGGCCCGATCGATGCTTCTTGTTTAGGACTACGTTTTGGTTGTTTCTGTTTCTTATAGGTTCGAAGATTTAAACGTTCTTTAGCAGGAAGAACATTTGACTTCGAAGTGCCCACTTTTTTGGCCACATCCCGAACTGAAACCTCCTTCTTTTGCTCGAACGCGTTCAGCATACGTTTATCCAACTGAGGGTTAGCAGAACCTTTTTTTCGACCCGTTTTCGGCTTATCCTCAAAGGTGTTATCCTCACCGAGCTTCCTGATTGCATTTCGCACGGCTTTTTCACTTACTCCTTCCATTTTTGCTTTCTTTCTCAGTGACAGTCCGCGTTCTGTGCACCATTTGCACACAATTTTTCGACGATGTTCTGCTGAAAGTCCACGCATTTCGAAACAAACTAATGAAAACGAGTAAACAACTGCACAAGTGGTTAGAGAAGAGTGTAAACAACAGGACGCAGCCATAAAAATTGACAGATTTTGAACCATTGCGAAATGGCAGCGGTTTTTGGTTGCGTCCATACTTTCTGGGACAGTCTTTAGGGAGAAAGTTCGAACACACGCTGTAATAGGTTCGTTGGCTCCAAACGATGTCCGATGGAATCTTCGTTGTAGCAAACCTGTTGATCGTAGAGTTCGTTGTGAAACCCGGAAGTCAATGAGAGACAGAATCTCTGGAGAGTCGATTTCGCCGTTGATAATCCGCCACAAACGCAGCTTGTTGAATCTTCTTTCGTCGTTCCAGGGTGTCAAGACCTAACAGGCGACATCAATCAGGGTACGGTGGCAGATCCAAGGAATTCCGCCAGGGGAGATCTCTTAGCGCAAGCCGAATAAATCTTTTCTGAACACGCTCAATCCGCAGTTCCAAACGAGTTGATATGGACTCCATAACAAACTGGCATTTTCCAGCAATGGTCGCACTAAGGAACAGTATAACGCCTTCAAACAATGTGGATCCTTGAAATCTCTGCTGATTTTAGCTACGAATCCGATTTGTTACGTTGCCTTAGATATTAAAGCAGAACGATGCTGATTAAATGTGAGTTTCACATCCAATACAACACCAAGGTCGTTAACACGGTCAACTCTTGTAAGTATTTGACCATCAATTTTGTAGTCGAAGATAAATGGACGAAGTATTCGGTGAAATGTAATTACTTGACATTTGGCAATGCTGATCACAAGATGGTTTCGTCGACACCATGTGACAAATTCATCTAACAGTTCTTGAAGATGGATATTTACGAATTATTGAGTACAGTTATTATTACGAATTACTAAGTACAGTTTCAAATCGTCGGTGCAAAGCGGCATCGTTGAAAAACAGTGCGAACAGAAGGGGACCCATATTACTGCCTTGTGGAACTCCTGATTTATTCGTACACGGGGATGAAACTGAGGTTCCTAATTGTACACGTAGAACTCTACCCCACAAATAGGAACTCAACCATTCAACGAACTTGTGTGATGCACCAAGTCGCATCAGTTTACATAATAGAATTCGGTGGTCTATACGATCAAATGCCGCTTTTAGATCTGTGTACACTGCATCAATTTGTACCCTTTCCTTCATCCGCGAAAAGCATCAATAAAACCAAAAATTTTATTTACACACCACATTTGGTCATGTATGACTGTTTCCAGTCTCAAAATGTGACTGGCCATTTCCATCCCACACATTTGGAGATTTTCGATTTCGACGTTGGTGCATTCCGAGCCGGATTACGTCCGTAACAGTGAAGATATGTACCTCAAACCAAATGCGTTTTGTAACTGAAGGTAGTAACTTTCGAACATTCCGTGTGAAAATATTATTTTTTGACCAAAAACGGCCATTTTTCCCGGTCTCCTCTGCTCAAAATTAATAAATAGATATTTTTATTGATCATTTCATTGGAGGTAGAAGAATAATCCAGTAACTTACACTCTAAGACAATTTTGTCGATGCTTCAATCAAATACATTCGTTATTGAGGTTAAACGGTGCACAATTCAACATTCGGTACGGTGCGGGAGATTTATTTGAACAAAAGTAATAGTGCAACTTTCTTTCAATTCTCGTCTGAGTGCAAGGCAGTTACGAAAGTCACTGACTACAACAACATAGCAAGAGTTCCAATTCATAATGTAGGATATAGATACTTTATTCAAAAAAGTTGCCTTTATTTTTTCAACAACTCACGAATACAATGTCGAAAGAATTTTGAATCTTTCCAGCCGTGGAACCATTAGTCTACATCTTCGTAGATTGTGAAGTGCTGGAAGACATATATGGAAACGAATGATAATCGGAAGGGGACAAGTCTGGAGAGTATGGCGGATCGATGCAATCTTAGTCCGGAAATGATGTTTTTAACCGCTTTCGTTATGTGTGCGGGGTTGCTGTTATGCTGTAAAATGATTTTCTCATATATTGTGAAGCATTTTGGTCCACATAATTCCACACTGAAATCCACACTATTAAAACGTTCAAACTTGTACTCACAAGTCGCGACTGATAGAACATATTCCCTGTAAGCTTCAACTAAAATTGTATAGAAGTCAGAAGCACTTTTTTCAAAACAAAATAATGAATCAACACTTCCCGCAAATGCTTTTTACTTGGCAAGAATGTTGGACATGTTCACCGCACTAAATGTATATGAAACTAACTTGCAATTTACAACACCGCAGTAATACACTTCGAACTTGAAGTGACAGTAAAAAAATTCTGTTACTGTAACAAAAACCGTTACCGCTACAATAACACTACCGAAGATTACGTTCGAACAGCAATGTCACAGAATCGAGAGTATCTTTCAACAGAAAAAGTAGTGTGCATTAATTCTTTTCCCGTTATCCAGGATAACGTTGCGCATGCGCAAATCAATGCCTTCTTATGTGATTTTGGCCAGAACACAATGTACCAGCGCAACCACCAATGCCCCGATTTCAATCGAGAACAATAAATAGCTATCATCTACTAAGTCATCAACTTCAGCGTTACGTCTATTACTGCTGACATCAACATCTGAAAAAGTAATAGAGACGAAATAGCGATGCTTTCAGTAACGAAAATGAAATCAAAAGTAGGATTAACGAATCAATGGATGAAGGCGCAACCAGTGAACCAATAGCTATATGATCATATGACTTCCTTTCACCGGAGAATGCTGAAGCGCTCATAGTGCCGTGTGCAACGTTCTCAAACATTTCCTGGACCACGATACTATCGACCGGGAAGATCGCAGCTAGCGTAGTAGGGGATCTAAGAATCGGAAGTTGTTTTTGAAGATGCTGAGAATAAACCTAGAACTGTAGGACTGTGTTATCGCTAAGAAATACAAAGAACCGTCAGAACAATTCGAACAACTTAGCTCTTTTCGGGTTAGTAAGCAATCATACAGGTCACTGAAACAGATTCTGGTAGCCGAAGAAGGCTGTACAACGAATTCCTTATGCAATATGGAGGATAATTTCTCATGGATGACTAAATTTACGCTAAAATTATTTCTGGAAAGATTTTCGGAAAGTTACAGGTGATGTCCCTAACAAGTTTAACTTCGTTTTCTCCTATAAATTAGCAGGAAAGTATACCTATGATTTGGAAAGGTATTTGAAGCCGCAGACTAAACCACTTTTAAGCAGAAGTTGAAGAGTGAAAAGGTGATTCGAGATGCGACAGAGAATAAGAGGCAGGCCGCTCAGGTTAGCCACAAAATATGGTGAGTGCTATTCGAAAGAGATTTCATCGAAACTAATTCGAAATATTTTTTCGTAACTTTCCCTTCAAAATGATAAGTGATCTTCAAAGAAAAGGGACTTTTTTTCGTAGGTACGTTCATCTCAGGACACACACCTGATCGATATTCGATGCAACGAATTTCAGTCTCCAGGGTAAAATGAAGTATAGATAAAAAAAATTGAAGAACTTAACCATACTGCAGGCATAAAGCTCAATTTTTTTGTTAAATTGAGTTAAGAAGAGCATCAAAATAAGGAAAATATTTTCCTGAATTCTTATTTATGGAAATACTTCATGGCCTTCATAGCAATTAAGTAAGAAACCTGTTAGCTTATAGCGTCTCCCCATATAAACTATTGTTAGTCATCAAACCAAATTTTGAGCATCTTTTGACTGACAGAGTTCTTAATAATCAGTTTTCAGTGTTTACTTACTTCAATTTGTGCGGCCCTTGCCCAAAGCCCTTGGATTCCAGCTTGCGATAGAAGGTGCGTAGTTTAGCTTCGAAATCCCTGCGGAACGGAGGTGGGGCCCGTTGAGGAACCCGTGAATTGCTGAGATTCGGTGATCCTTGTGGACTGCGAGCCTCCACCGGGATGTAGCTCATAATCTCATTTTCGAATAGGCTGCAAGGAAAGAAAATAACAAAAAAAATCATTTTAGAGATTAGTTTCAAATGAACGAACGATTATGACGTAGCTTTCAAATGTTTGACAAATAATTATTATATTACGCTTATCGGTACGGTAAGCTGTTGTCACATCGATCAGTAATTCAACGAACTAGAGGCGCTCGTGACCATGCCTAAAATAACTGATTAACAGAAAATGTAAGCTATATCCTAATAAAATTCTGTAAAAGCCCCAGTTAATCTATCTGCAACTCATTGCACATCGCACTTGATGTGGTTCACACGAGAATTCCGTCGAGTTAAATCCGGCTAAATGAGTCTAAATTTAGCTTTGATTATCTACGTTTTGGAAGGCACGTTACCCCCATAGTGAGAGAGTTTGTCCTCGTGCGAACTCTAAGACAGAAACTTTGAAACGCAATTGACTTTTGTATCAAGTTATTAGAACTTTTCTCGGATTACAGACCCCCATCATCGGCCATATCGAGTCAAGATAATTGTTTTCGATGCGGGACCAAAGCTGATGGAAACGATAGTATTCCGATAATGATGGAATGGCTTGATTATTACTGAATTTAATTATGTATAAGACTACCGGCACCAAACTCACGGCGAAAACCATCTTTTGTCACGATCGAAACGACGAAACAAACGAAAAAGAGGAACAACTTTGAGACAGGCAGCTGAATTCCCCGAGTTTAACCTACCGTGCGCCGGGTAATACCGGTCAAACCCTCATTTCGAGAAGTAAATGGCGAATATGGATAAGAGGTAAATTGTAGCGATTGTTATCAACGCAGGATTGACCATGCCGTCAATGGGCGTCTGTCTCCGTACAAAAAACATCGTTGATGATAATTTATTGCTGATGTAAGTGCAAAAAACCGTTACAAAAAATTCATGAGGGCACCAGGTGTGAATATTTTACTACGAAACTCGCTCATTAGTATCCAAAATAAAAGTGCTGGATAGCGTGGAGTGAGCGGTAGAGTAAGCGGAAGCCAAATAATACTGAACTTTTACGGTCAGATGAAAACCTGTTGGCTCATACATATCACCGATTGCATAACTTCACCTCATCGATTCATTATAGAAAAATTTCCGATCATGAGAGAATGTCTCAAAAATGTCATTGTTTTCAGAATAGCAAAACAGTTTCATTTCCTGGACCAAGCTAGTACCAAATTTTACAATTATTTGCAAACTTCATATTGCTATGCTCTCAGAGCCATACTTAAAATATTCTTGATATTTCATTGAAGCATTTTAGTAATTGTGTATGTTTATGTTTAAATTGTATCCGGATCCGACTTCCCGTCAAGAGTAACGAGATAAAATGTACTGAAAAATGAAAAAAATAAGTGCACTTGATTTTCTCAAAGATCGCTCAACAGATTTCAATAAACAGATGCTGTGATGGTGCCATTTCTCAATAACATTTAATTGAGGCCAGTTTCATAATTAAGTTTTTGATAATCTGTTTTCGGAACCGGAACCCGTAGTGACAGGTTTTCACGGCCCACAATTACCAAGTTTTGAACTTATTTGTGTCGTCAATTATATGACTATTATATTTTTTTTATCTTTCATCACCCTGTACTTTCGGACCCGTAGGTCCGATCCGTATAAAACTCAGTAGCATTCTTTAGGATAGTAAGATATATATTTGACCCGAAATACAAAGTGAAGCTAGAAGAACTAACTGACTAGTAAAAAATATCAGTGAAAAAATATTCCAATCTGGAAATTCATCATAAAGACGAAGATTTTATTTTAATTCCAGCTGGTTGAATTACATCTCATGCACTATTTCGATTCTATCAATTAAACGAATCAGACGAAAATCTGTGCTCCTGTTACTGCCGTATATGAAAGTCAAGTTAAATAGAGAGTTATATTTTTGAAACTGTGTACCATAAAATATACCTTGTGATTGGAATTTCACTATTTTTATTATTACAGATGACTTAATCCTTCATACGATGTAATTCATAAGAACCCTAATTATCAAACGACAGAAAATTTCATTCATATTGACTGAATGTTAGATTAGCATGATTCATTCTGGTTTCGACTGTAACTTGCATTCGGCAAGTACTGAATGAATTTAAATGTACCTTTTACCAGCCAAGCTTATGTGGCTCAGTTGATTAACGAATGTGCTTCGTGATTCAATGATTCTCTGTTCAAATCGCGGCCGCACCCATTGTCATTTTTTAAATTTAAATGAATTTCACGTCATGGAATTTTAGACACAATACTAAATGTTATTTTTGAAATATGATAAATCGTGCAGGTAATTAGCAGTAATGTTGTATTCGGCTTTAGCGGTCTATAGTCTAAGGTTGCTGTCAGAGTGAAAGCGTAACGCGAAGCGTCTAGGTACGCGTGCAAGTTAGTTGCATTCATTGATCAAAGAAAACCTGTCAGAGTGAACGCGATGCGATAACTGTACATTGCATAGAACCGCTTCGCTTCGCATTGCGTTCCGCGCTCACTTTGACATCAACCTAATAGATCACAAAAGCCGAATACATTATTATCGTTAATTAAATAATATTGCACGTAAATTTTCGTGAATTGCATGCATGAAATTTCATACACATAGCAAAGCACATAATTCCGATCCATGTTCAACCAAAATCACACCGCGATTCTGGTTTTTTCGACACGGTTGAAAACTAGTGCTCATGTGTGCTCGGTGCCAATGTACTCGGTTGTGTTTCAAACCCAAGCTTCAGTGTCCGGTTTTGTTTTCCGCACGCTGTGCACTTCGTTCGTATAGACGGAGTTGTGTTTTCTTAGCAGTTCGATATAATCTAGTGATTTAAGTGAATGGAGCGTCGTATTTCACACAAATTTATATTCAAAAATGTGTAAAATTGTGTGAAAATTACATGGCTGAAATAAAAAACAAAAGATCGATAGTAACAGCGCGACTTGAACAGAGAAACATAAGATCACAAAGTACATCCGTTAATCCACTGAGCCACAGAAGCACATATCTGCATGAAGAATAATTGAAACATATAAATCCATACAGCGGCCCTTGGTAGTCGAGTGCAAATTACACTCAGAGTCTGTAAAATTCTGCACGAATGGTATAATGCGTCATTTGATAAGTAGTTATGAATTGTACCGTTAGTAGAATTATGTCACCTGTAAATAATTTTTTCCTGTGTTCAACACATTTACGAATTGCTTTTGAATCGTTGCTTTATATGACGGTTTGGAATTTTTGGATACCGGATTACTGAGAAGTGAAGCTATGGGATTACAAGAGCTTTCATTTGAGTCTAAGTTTGACCAAATCGGCACAGTTAGCCGAATATAAGCGGTACTCAGTTGAAAATATATGAGAAAGGCAAAAAAATGTGTTTTCAAGAAAAAGTTACCGTGGGTGCTAAAAAAGGCCGAATTCACCATCTGGGATCAAACTGTCCTCCCTTTTCTCTATCAACTTCACGGACGCGAGTAAGTTCTGGACTAGTTCTATATCATTTATAGAATATACCATTCGACTCCGTTCGTCGAGTATGCAAAATATCTGTGTACGTGTGTGTGTATGTAACAAAAAAGTTCACTCGAATTTCTTTGTATGTAACAAAAAAAAGCAAAATGAGCAAAATGATTGATATCATGAACAATAACACATCTTTAATGAAAATTTTCATGATATCAATCGTTTTACTCGTGAAATTTCATGAGAAGCCATGGTTCATGATTTCACGATTAAAAAATCATGGTACCCGTGATAGATTTTTATCCGTGCGGAGATGGCTGGACCGATTTTCACAAACTTAGTATCCTATTGGCCCTTAGAATCCTATAAGTTCCTATTGAATTTTACCCGGATCGGGAGTAACGGGGTAAAATGTGCAAAAAATGAAGAAAAAGTGTACTCGAATTTCTCAGAAACCGCTCAACCGATTTTTGTAACTTAAATTCAAGGCCTTATAATCTCATAGGTTCCCATTGAATTTCATCTGAATTCCAGTTCCGAAGTTACGGTGTAAAGTGTACAAAATCTTCTCAGTTCATTTTGTACATTTTACACTCTATTTTCTCAGAAACCGCACATCCGATTTTCACAAGCTTAGGTTCAAATGGAAGGCCTCACAACCCCATATAACCCTACCGAATTTCATCCAGATACGGCTTACGGTTCCGGAATTACTGTTAAAACTGTTAAAAACTGAAAACGTTATGCTAATGCATGCCCGAGCAAACTTTTGTTGGTTTTACTCAATATTCAAAGGAAAGTTGTTTGAAGAATTCTTTAGTAATATTCATGAAAATAGATAACGATGCTAAGATCTTACCAACTATACGAAACTGTGCTTAAATCTGTTCCAATATACAGATCTTATCAGTCGATAGCCAAATATAGTGGTTTTGGCTATACAAGCCCCCGATTTTCGGTTCATAAAGTACCGAAAACTGTGGCTTGTATCTTTAAAAACGTACTTAATACACCTGCAGTTAAATCAAGTACAATTATGTCGGTCATTTTCAATTGAATTTAAAAGATTTTAAAAAAAAAATTTATAAAACGTTCTATGTCCTAATAAAACACTTCAATAAGTTTTATGTAATCCAAATTAAATATTATTATTATTATTTAACAGTTTCAACAGTAAAAATTGGGCGAATTCTGGAATGATTTAATTCCTTTTGGTTACATACTTCATAGTTTAATTCGGGATTTAAACGTTGTCGTGTGTTTGAAGTACAATTATGAGGGGGAACTTGTTTCACATTTCTTAAGCGGTGTTGTGAACAATGTTAGGAAAGGCATGATCAGAAAAAGTTTATTTCATTATCACTCGTTGAAAAAAATAGTTTTTTTAAATTAGGTGACTGAAAAAATCACTTCAGAGATTTTCCATTCATGAAACAAGCATCTACAAAACTCTGAATCTCGAAGTTCACAAGTGATTGTTGCTGTCATCGAAACTTGATTACAAATTTTCATGCACAGAAATATCGCTAAAGAAGCAAGCAAGACAGATAAGAGTCTTCGATAATATTTCGATGCTGAAATTCCACTACACTTTAGTTCGACACCGAAGAGATTCGTGCAAGATTAAATTATTACATTTTCAACAATAAGCAAATATCTACTAAATAAATTCGCAACTGAGAAATAATGACTGCGACATTTTCGATGCACGTAGGGTGGTCAATATGAAAAACAGTTTTTCCACGTTTCAAATAGGGATTATTGCGACGGAAGGCTGTTTTAATTCCAGTTGGACCATTATATTGTACTATTTATATTACACCCAATAAAACGTTATTTAACAGAAATTTGATTTACAGAACAGGAGCGCAGTATTTTGCATGTCTCAAACACACAGCAGGCGCAGCGGTTGAACAACACGGTTGAGTTGGCCTAGCGTTAGCCTGCGCTCCTGTTAACTATGCGTATGATATTCAATCTAAATTGGATAGTGAACTTTTCACAACCGATTTTTTGCAATGTGAGATAAGTTTCAGTGAGAATCGCGTTTGCAAAAAATCTGTAGTGAACTTTTCTTCAGTGAGCTTTTTGATCGACGACTAATCGGCCGATACATGGCTAAAATCAACATCATTTGATGTGGAGCCATGATGAACTTTTGATTCGCCATCCTAAAATTTCCAGAAGTATTCGTAAGCATAGTTTGTCAGCAATCGGTTAACGATTCAAAGTTAAACAAACAAAAAAAACATTTTTATATATCTAATATTATTTATATACTTTGATTTTTATATATCTAACCAGATACAACTTTTTGAAAAATACAAAACAAATTTCCTAGATATCTATTTTCAATTTTAATGGATGAAAATTTGAACATTAATTCAATTCAACTAATAATTAATCAATTTAATGAATCGAAATTATCACTTATCGAAGGAATCACGTGACTAAAGTAATTACACCATTGATTAAATATTGAATTGATTCATGCGAAAATAAGAAATAATTCTTGAAAACTATTACCATGTATTATGGATGAAACTTAAAAGCGGATTAACAATGTTCAATCTAAACTGTATCACATTTTTACCGAAATACGATTTATGTTATTTTTTGGAAATTTGGTACCAACATGTGAATAGGTTAATAATATAGGTACTATAGTTGCTTTCGGAAGATACTAAAAGTAATGCTCATTACTCGGTTCTTAAACGGTCCATCTGTGAAAGTTTTTTTACGTTTTTTTTTTATCTTTAAGATTCATGTATTACAGATTAAATGAGTCTACAGTACAAAGTTCTGTTGTGTTTCCAAACTTTAAACAGGTTTTTCTCGAATGTCTGATAAATTTTTAGGCTAAAGCAGTTTTTCGACATTTTTGTTTCAATTTTACAGATTTTGTTACATCGAAGATGTTTCAACTTTACAGATTATGTTACATGTTTTGTAACATTTGCAAGAGCCAATCCTTTGAACGCCCTAATCACATTTTCAAGCCCATTATGTTAGCTAAATAACCAGAATACACTATTGCTCTTCTATTCTGCTCAGACTTCAAAACAACTTGCCTTTTAGCCAGTAACTCTTCTGGATCAATCATTGTGATAGATGAATCTGTCTGTTCCCGAGCACCCACTGTCACCGAAACTAAAGACACGGAAAGCCTGTTGCGATGAAAACCTCATACAGCACATTGAGAACACTTCAATGGTTACCAATTGCATACGATTTGACGATCTGGTGGGAATGTCAAAGCGATGCCACTCACTGTCCGGTAGATTGTTGAACACTAGGCTTTGTATGTTATTAAGGAATTAACACTCTGTCAAAACAATTCCCTTCGTGATACTGAACACTGTTTCTGCTACAACACAAACCGTCGAGCGCAGCTCAATTCCACAACCTGTTTGCCGGCTAACGTTTATCGATTAACTAGCGGCATGGGAATCTCAACCTGGGAAGCAAAACAAACGACAATACGAACCGAACCCCGAACGGGGTCTATTTTTTGCATTCCATTATCGCGATTTGAGACCAATCGCTCCCCCCACTGGGACTCTGGGACTGGAACCGAAAGGGGAGGGGAGCATCTGCTGTGCATTAAATCGAGACGAACTGATTAGAATTATAACAATTTTATCGAAGCTGATATCGAGTAATTGAAGGCTTTGGTTTCACGCTATCAAGTTATGTTATCGGAATTCGTTTCTAATGCGAAACGGGAAAAACTAAGTTGAAGAATTAATTTAGTGGGCACTCATATAAACTAAACAGAAAAAATCGAACCTTTGATGTTGAGTGAGCAACGACAGATAATACCATGATATTGTCAACAGTAGCATTCGTGAGCCATTCACCGAAACAACAAATTCACAGGTAAAGAAATAAAAGTCTCCGCAGAACAGTAAAACCATTATCGCACCCAGCCATAAAACAATTAAAGACAAAAATGGCGCACATTTTGTCAGTCGAAATAACGAAAGGCAGACATCCTGCTTACTTATCCGCAAATTGTCACGCGCCTCAAAAAAAAAATATTAGTCACATTTATTCACCTTGCCAAACCTTCTCCATCGATAGAATGCAGTGATAAGGTTTACTAATTGTCCGTCCCAGTGATTAAAGAAACCTGTGCTGCGTCGAGCTGATTGAGCATGTACAGACAATACCAATGAGACTGGGATTCTAATTTTGGCACATACTGCGCTGCAGTTCCAAATTCGGTTCCCGAAATGGTCGAAATTCCTAGAAAGGGGAGACGTTGCAACGGTTGCTGAATTTCAATTCTATAGATGCATATTCGTGAGCCAGTTTTGGAAATGATCCATTCTGATAGGATTCATTCGTTACTTCTTTGAATAATCTTCCGAACTCTGTGAGATACGTACTGACTTGACGAATTTTCTCTTCGAAACTTTTGAAACTGATTATTTGACCGTCCTACAAACTGGTTATTTAGAAACAAACTCCTTGATAATAATATAGTTTTTACTTGAGAGTACAAACTAGCACGCAAATACGGTATTTCACAAAGCTATACTATGAGAACACTAATGTTTGTACTGTTATTCAATGATGCTACTGCTTATCATTTCCCTTGGGCGCATTGCTATCTAACACATATAACATAATGAAATTTACACGAATTTTCAAATTAATGCTCACTTTTTCTTTTAAAATATATGGAAGAATGGAGAAAGTCGTCCAAAGGTGAGATAAATTCCTATCTCATACCTCCTCGTGTGTCTATGATGACATTCGGTCAATAGAACGGCGTCGACTGTGTGTTATCGCCTTTTGCGTTAGTAGCAGAATGAGAGGGTGCGAATTGGTTTGTATCTTCAAACAGGTCAAGTATTTCGCTTTAACGTCTTATTGCTGAAGTGTATTAAGCCCCTTAATGTATCGTTCAATAGTCATAAAAAACTACAAGGATCAGCCCCATGGGGTTGTTCGAACCATTGATGTGAAACAAGGCAACCAAAATTTCTAATGATCTACAATCAAACAGTTCAATCAATCGTCACACTTTTGATTCCGCAATTGCACGGGAGTCTGCCTAGATTAATCTTGATTAGGAACCAACACCGAACATTGTTTATTTTATAGCCGACGAAATTACACCAATTTCCCAAATGTGTGCAATTATATCTTTGATATAATTGATATGATATAACATTTGATCTGCGATACGATTTTGATATTAAAGCTTCTCTTCGCCAAGCTTGAGTTCAAGTTTTGTATGCAAGAACTTATTTTCATTGCGTTAAGTTTCTCTACCATTCTGCGATTTCGGTTGAATCGATAAACTTTTTTTCATTATCAATCGAGTTCATCTTATATAAATTAGAAATTAATCTTAAGCACTCAAAATTTACCCTGGGGTAGATGTCAATTTCTCAGGCGATACGACATTACATGGAAAGTTTCAAATCGTTTTATGGCACTTTTTGTCTTGCTGTCTAGCAACAACCTACCTCTAGCATGCTACGAGTAGGACTGGAACGCTAGCTTTAATTTCGCTTCTATTTATAGATTCGCGTGCTTCCAACAGCTTCGCTTTTGCATCGATTGACCAATCAGAGCGATGCTTTCCCTTTGAAATATCGCTTACTCCTTCAAAACCGTCATCTATGGCAGGGAAATCCGATATGCCGGAGATTCTTAGCAGACAAAATAGGACACTGCTCGCTACTAATCAAAATTTCAATCATTTATAATTGAAAAAACGTGGCTTGATACATTCAAATCGAATCGTAGAAATATTTTCAATCAAATAATGAAATAATAATAATAATTGATACAAAGTATACTGAGCTGTGAGTGTTTAAAACCTGACCACATTTCTACGTGTATTTTTCCTTGAGTTTCTAATTTGCACCCCTGTATAGAAAATAAAGATGTGTTCCACATGAAAACCTTCTGCAGCATCCTTGTAATTCTTATGTCGTTTTCGCTTGATGCCAAACCTAAACCAGTTTCCACCCTAACTGCTGTCAAACCATTTGTTTGAAGCTAATTTCAAACCTAGTTCAAAGCCTAGTTTCAACATTGTTGAACTGAAAATCTAGTTAGTTCAAAATCTGGTTATTTTATCAGGTTTGCTCAAAAACCCGTTGCTAAGTGCGAAACCAACACAATTTCGTTCAAAGTGTTTGTTTGGTTAAACTACTCTGGGTCAGTTTCAGTTTTCTCAAGCGAAAATTAAATTAGCATTTTTCATATCATCCTTACATATATTGACGTATTAAGCAAAACATGTCTTATGAGCACGAGTAACTGGTATAAATAAAAATTCTATTCTGATTATATGCAGGGGCGTCTATAGAAAAAAATATTCCGAAGTGTGCAATATCATACTATGTTCCAACAGTGTAATTGACTGGTTCAGAAGACTGAAGCTTTAGAAAATTGCGATACGATAAGAAATGAAGCGTTGAATGCAAACTCGAGCGTTGGAAAGTCTTTATGTAATGTTTGAATCCAATTGATGCAAACATTGCATTGAGACGGGGCTGGTCGATGGAACGTTGACCTCGGAACACGATTTGCTCAGTATAAAGTTTCTGCTATTTGCTGAACACTGTTTTATTTGCATCAAAATGCAATGTCAATACTGACGTGCCGAACAAAAACGTGTTTTCGACTTTTCTGGCCGATGCAGGTTTGGTCATTCAGGGGTTAGCCTAAGGGCACATAACTGTTTTCAATATGTTTACGTTTCGTCTTTGACTCATCAGTACTGTAGAGTGAATTTGAGAGACGCAATGGCTCACTATTCACGCCTTCGTCCATTGACTCATCGTCGCGGTAGTATGCGCAAACGACGTCGTGGGTTTTTTCTGCATGTTGTTAACAGAAGCAGATGTTGCTTGTACATTAATTGTACGTTATGGTTTCTTTGTAAGAGTGTTTTCCTGTTGTTAAGCCCTGTCTCAGAAATATTGGAGTAGTTAAAGACCGGTCAAGAAATCTCCCGCGTATACAGGGAGTGTTTTAGGGGTTCAAACTCCCTCCGCAGTTCAAGAAATTATTATATTTAAAAAAATCTTCTCTTTGAATATTTAAGTCAATTATATAACAAATAATTTTCATCAAACGACTTCATAACCAAAAATTTGTCAAATTGATCCACATGTTTTGAAACAACCCCCGAAAAAAATTTTCTGAGTACACGCCTGCATAAAAGCTTTGTTTTTAAGCCGAAATTCACATGAGAAGGGGCATTCCTATTCAAAAGCATGTGTAATAAGCACATGTCATTCCAGATAACGTGGACGAAATCTTTCCAAACTAACTTTGCGATGAAAAACATCGCTCGCACCGATTAGCAGTTTTTATTTTTGTTTGGTTTTGTTCCGAATACAACATTTTTTGTTCTAGTAAGTAGTACTGATGGTGCTCATTAGTGACGATTTAGAATAGCGACAATCCTCACTTGCCTTTAGCCATGGAACTAGTTGTATAAAATCACCAAGCGCACTGGGCAAAGTTGCCTGATTTTTCAACAAGTTGAATTAGACTATCTAGCCCTGGGGTATTCTTGTTACATGATCAGAGAACAAGTGAGAGCTCCTAATCGAAAACGGCGTTCCTTTCGGTGAAACTTTTTTAATGAAAAAGAATCTTCCGCGGCTTGAATATTCCTCGTTTTCGCTCACAAAATTTAATGGAACTGCTTTTTGAATAATTTCACTCATTGTAAGAATTCTCGATTGCCCTTTTCAATACTTCAGCTAGACAGGCGTATACTAAACACCAATGAATATTTTGACGTGACAATTGGCACAGATGTCACTGACAGTCATTCGAGCCAATCTGGAAATTATTGAAACTTTCCCAATTTGTTTAAAAAAAAGTAGCACAATTTAGAACATTTGATAAGCAAGAAAAAAATACTATCTCGTCACTTGGTGATTTTAGAAGCGGTTTTGCTGTTAATTTCCGGACCAGTTTAACTGGAGCCAATGTGTTTCGTTTTCGATACTTACAAATCCCAACAATTTGATATCTACAAATTGGATTCATTCTGATATTGATTTTTAAGATTCCATACCTTTTTGAGTCGTCACTTTGAATTTTTAACTTCGAAACTGGAGAACGGATTCAACAACTTTAATTCATTTCGTAGTTTTCGACCATCCCTTCTGGTGCTTCCGGAACTTGTATCTGGGAACCGGAGTATTGAGTTGCTAAGTGAAAAAGTTTGTAAATATTTTTTTTGAGATTTCGTACCACGATACCATATTCAAAGTATTTTTTATTTTGTCATTTTGGAACCGGAAATCAGAATCGGATACAATTTAATGACATGCTCTGATACTAAAGAACTTTTCTTTTGAATTTAATTCGCTTTTTGCATGATCTATGTATATTAGAAAGACAATCAAAAAATAATTTTCACAGTTACTTCAACAGGGTTAGCATAAAAACTACATCTTTGTTTCTATTAGTGAGAATGATGCTGCTAGATTCAAGCTCTTCACCACCAACTATTCCAACGAACTTCAACTCTTGTGAGATACATTTTTCTCCTGTTCCTAGTATAGCAGACGGGGGAATTTTCTGACGGCATCGTGAGAACAGTCATTGATTGTGATATGAAACAAGTTTGCTTTTTGCTGCCTATTTTTTCACTAACGGAATGGAATTATAATTTTAGCGACGAAATAAATGTGCTGCTACTTACATTGAGAACACAATCGAAATCGTTTTGGTGATGACTCCCATTGCACTTGCTCCTGCTTACGGTGGTGACAGATTCAATGATGCTCTTCTGCGCCTTTTCGTTCGGATAGGAAATTTCGTTTTTTGGTATTGTTGGTAGCAGTATTTTCGTTGCACATAGAGTTTATTACTGTTATCGAATAACAGCCGGGTAGTAGTCATCTTTGGCGAGCACCAACAAAAAAAAGCACCGGCAACTTGACACTGTGCGAAAATATGTATGCTTTGCACCGGAAAATAATAAGCTTTCAGAAGGATTTCACAGCTCTGATTCGTAACGCTAGAGAATTTTCTTTCTGTACAAAAAGAATCAAAAAGTTATTTAAAGATCACAAAAACGACGCATCGGACAGCATTCTGTTTTGATAGACTTTGCAGCTGAGATAACCCAGACTTATGAAATACCAATGCGATCCCCTAATAAATAATTACAACTAATTCAAGTTATTAAACAGGACAAACAAACTGGTGATGTCATTGAATATCATTCAGATAAAGTATGGTATAATGCTCATGGCATTGCTCCAATTCGCTAAAAATCGTTATGCGAAGCTAGCTAGCCGGATCTTAATGTCTACTCGTTAGATGGTTAACATCTGGTTATAATTCATATATGCTTCTCATATACCAGTACCTTAAACACATTGATATACAAGTGTAATGTGTTTATCCTCGTTCAGAAAGTATAAACTCCACCTACAGGTTCGACACTAACATCTGCCCGATTCTCTCGATCCCCGTCCCTGTCCACCATCTTCATTGGAACTAACAAGATCTTTTTTTTTGTCACTAACTTTTTCGTTCCCCCTTCCCTGTCTCTTCACCATCTCGATGGCAACTAATTAGATCTCTATCGTTTTCAGACATTTTGTCCCCACATCCCCTGTTTTACCCCGTTTCCACAATATTTATTTTTTTTTTCTCCATCTCTTCCGTAACATCACCATCATCGTCCAGGGAAGACCGCTCCAGTCGAAAACCAGCATGCGGGCCACCCGCCAGGCCTTCGTAGCCTGGGGGTGTTTTCCGCGGACCCACACGGACCGAAGGATGCGGCCAACATGGATATTTGCAAACGCCATATGGAAGACCCATATGCAATATCCAATTCACCGGCATTACATAATGATACTATTCTAGTTTTAATATAGTCGTAATTAAGATTAGTAAATATCCTTGGCATCTTAGAGCTTAAGCAGTGTGCCTTAAAATTATATTATAATATTGAATAAAAAAAAAAAATCTGGTTATAATCCCAAATGTTCCAATAATGTGGGAAGAAAAAATTATACATTCTATCACACGATCTCCAACACTTCGCCAAGCGGAGGACGCTTTCGGTTTTAGACATGCACATTTTTTTTCATTTCACAATGCGTGTCACATATTGCCAAACTAGCCAAACTGTGTCTAATAATTAGATAACAGGGCGCTTATATTGAACATAACGAATGAATTTATCGGACACAGAAACTAGTTATAGCGGAAAACGCCGGCGGCGCCAAACGGAAATAGAAGACATCGTAGTTTAGAGTAAAAAATTCGTTGAAGCTAAATTTCGTCGAGTCCTTTCAGTGAATGGTTTATTCAACTGGAAACATCGTACAGAGTAAAAATACCACTTAATTTTTAAATCAGATAAAACAATCTTAAGTGCAATATAGACGAATTTCGCGCTAAATCGTATTCAGAGTTGGCAGCACCCTCTACGATTTTAATGAAAATTGCTGTACATGAATGCTTTGTTACAAAAAAACCCCTTTGCATACTTTGTTTTTCCATAAATGATCTAGACTGTCTTTTGAAGAGGGCCAAACTTTGTTTACTATTTTTTTTCAAATGACTGTAGTCGAAAAAAGACATATCCTACACAGATAAAAATATTTACATCTATTTTCATGCACACATTTGGAGCAGGGAATTGAATATAAGGTTACTTTTCATGTCTTTGATTTTCAATATACAGTAAAAGCAAAATTAAGCGTAAATTGAAATATGCTTTGATATTTATTGGAAAATCAAGACATTTTAATTTACTTTTACATCGATGATGGTTTTCAATCACATTTTGTATTCAACTGATGTCTATTTCATAGTATCATTGATTTACATGTCGTGTAAATTTCATTATTTTTTTCTGTGTACAATAAAGAGTTGTATAAGTGGTTTTTACAAAATTACTCAAGTTTTTGAAAAAAAATATTGAAAGAAATTCTAGTGGACTCCTACACTGAAAAAATCGATTTTGAAAATTTAAAGTCAAATCGCAAAAAAAAAGAAAATTTTTGATTTGAAATTTTGATAAAGGATAAATGAATGTGTTCCATACGTACAGTCAAAAATTCATGTTGGGCACTTTTAAGGAAAAAAGTTATTAAAAAACACAATTTTCCTTGTCGAAACTATTTTTTTTTCAGAGTAATTTTATCGAAAACTGAACCAACGAAAGTTATGATTATCTCAGATTTCAATGAAACTCTGTTTTTGTGACAAAGTGCAGCAAGTCACTTCTTCGAATTAGTGCAAAATTCACCTATAGTTGAATCTCAAAACCACGTCGAATACTGTTCAACTTTTGGAGTGATTGAGTCGTGAAACCATTTTTCCTCATCTTCGTAACTTATGAAGTGCTCGTTACGGAAAACAATTTTATCACGTCATGTGGATCATTCTGGTCATTTTTCGAGCAATATTTGATTCAGTTTAATCATTTGCTGCCAGTAGCGACTGGTATTTACAGTTTCCCTAGGTTATAAGACACCTCCAAAAGTACAGCACCGATTTCTTTCCGAAGTGATTAGGTAATCACTCGACCCATGATTTTCTGCGCTTGGAATTTTCAAAATAAAACCATTTCTAAACTTATAAATCGTTTAAGGGGGGGAGGTGTAACAAAACAATAATGTATAACAAAAAGTATCATTCGAACAACATTTTGTATTTTTTGCGTGGAAAAATATTGAGAAATAAGTCGGTGAAAAGCCATTTTTGATGACGCTTCTTAAAAATCATGACTTGCGGTGTCCACTGTATCTCAGCGCAGACTAATCAGAAATGGACAAATCAAAGCAGCATAGTTAAAGCAAAAGTTTTTCTAGACCCCAACGTTTCTGTTCGATTTTTTTTAATTCTTTGAATTTTTTGTGGTTGTTTAAATTCAAAACTACGAATTTTTTCGAAAAAATCGGCTATTTTGTAGCTGTAAAACCTCCCTAAAGTAACAAACAACGAAAAGGAAAACGTTGGGGTCTGGTTTTTTATATGTAGAAAGTATGTGCAAAATTTGAAAAAAATTGGTGCAGTAGTTTTTGAATGACGATGGACAAGGACTTTCTGAACCTGCTTTCGAGACAAACGCGTTTTAAGTTTATTGTCTATAAAATCGAAGGAAACAATTTATTACTCAAGGGAGCACGTAAGCTCTAACATTCTTAAAAAGCCTTATTTTTTCTTTTGTATTTTGTTGTAATGAAACATTTCGAGAATGTTTTGTCAAGTTTTTAAGTCAATCGAAGTAGAAATCTTAGGCCTGTGTGCGCAGCTCTTATTTCTTCGTAATATGAAATCGGCAAAGATAAAGGCCCATAACTTGGCCCATAACTTGCTAAATTTTGTTCCGATAGGCTTCAAAATTTCACAGAATATTATTGAAATGTTTTACTATCAGAAAATAGAAAGAAAATAATAAATGATTTTTCAAAAGTGTTAGACCCGCCCCTAAACTAACATCCAACGTCCAGTCGCGATCGATGGGGCATGCTTCCTAAGCTTCAACAAAAGTTCGATAAGGCACTTGTTTTCAAAACAAAGAAACGAATCAACAGTTCCCGCAAATGCTCTTTACTAGGTAGGAATTTCGACATGTTCATTTTACTAATTGTATATGTATTACAAAACCACAATATATTTTGGAACGTAATGTTACAACCAAAACATGACGCAATAGTTTCGACGGTGGATTTATCTCTGGTTGCAGAGATATCTCTTGAAAAAATCCGACATTATTAACTGGTACAGCTGGTAGTTAGTGCACAGTTGTGAAATTTGTGTGTGTGAACTAAACGTTTTTATTGAAATAATAATGCCAATGTTAAAGTTATATTATTCTATTAGTAAAGATCAGAAGCAGAGAAGTCAGAAGCGCGCCTCTAGCATACAAATCTGCGATTGCCTTGTTAACCCGGTCTATCCAAAGGTAGGTTTCTTTCCTTTAGTTAGGGCGAGTAGCAGCGAGGTCGGACTGCACGAAAACAAAAACGATACGGGAAAGCCGCATTAGTCAGTTTACCTGCAATTTCCATTCTGCGGATCATAAATCGATCTGGAAACGATTTATTGATCTTTATTTCGTATAACGTAAAGTCGCCAGTTCAGTTTTGCAATGACTGAATGGTAACGTAGATTAAAATAGTCAAACGAATGAAAAATTCAGAGAAAAGATTATTTTATCGCAAAAAGATACGCTCAGAACAGGTCTCGAACCTGCATTCTTATGCATTCCGTGCATACGCTTATTACCATTTCCGCCACCCTGAGCTGTGGTAGGCACAGTTCTACAACAGCACCGTATATTTTTCCTAAAAAATAACCTTTTCTGTGCGTTTTACTTCATTGGACGTTTTGAATCTATGTTCTCATTCAGTTATTGCAAAACCAATCTCGAAAGTTAATCCAACAGTATTTTTTCCGATTTTAAAACGGTAAAATTGCTTTATCCATTATTTGGAATAGATTTTTTTTTCACATGAACGATTATGAGTTAAAGATATCCACAATGCCATCCAGAGATCTGACCTGATCAACGCACCGAAAATCGAATCGATCATGTTCTAATCAACGGGTGATTCTTCTCCGATATCATCAAAGTTCGCACGTACCGAGAGAGATTCGTTTCGCCATAGGAAACACTGCGGCTTCAGGTCGAGGTGATTCGCAAGAAAACTTATGATCTGGGAAGGCATTTGCAGATGCGAACAGAAAAGATATCGGTGACAAACAAGACTACAGACTTCCAAATGTACAAGCAAGAGTGCCTGAAAAGGCGTATTCGGCCGTACATTGAGGGATAAAGCCTTGGTACTACATTCCTTTGGTTTGATTTTATGTTTCAACAGACTTCGCAGCCAATTCATAGCATACAGAACCATTGCATGACTGGTGCTATGATCCGTAAGCGGGTCATATCGCCGAAAGCCATTTCGCCGAAAGTCGTTTCGCCGAATGCCATTCCGCCGAAAGTCGTTTCGCCGAATAGGTCATTTCGCCGAAAATCGTTTCGCCGAAAGGGTCATTTCGCCGATTGGGTCATCTCGCCGAAAGGGTCATTTTGCGAAAGGGTAATTTTGCCGTAAGGGTCATATCTCCTGCATGTTATGTCTCCTGTATAACTGATGAGGCGCAGCCACATAACCGAGGCCAAGATTGCTCGGCGGCACAAAGCCGCCGAGCCGAAGCCAGCTGAGTCGGCCGCCGACCCGCCGTCGGAAGCGGCGGCCTCTTGCATACAAACCTGTAACCGCCTCGTTTGCCCGGTCTACTCAAAGCTAGGTTTCTTTGCTTTAGTTAGGTCCGAACGAGCGGTAGCAAGGTCGGACAGCACATGAACTAAAACGATAAGGCGTAGCCGCATTAGTATTTTTCATTTTCACTAAATAAACGGAAAATATCACCTACATTTGCCTGGTAGATACAACTATGCAATTGCTTTGATGCTTACTAGCTAATAGTCAACAAGTCTTGGGAACTTCTTTCTGAGGTTCATGAATCAATCTTTATTCAAGAGTACAACAATTAATCATTATTCAAGAAGTACAATGGTAAGTTAACAAAACGGGCGTTAACGCTATCATCTTTCGTTTGTTTTTAATTTAAATCAATTCTAATTACGATTTCAGGATTCGGCGAAATGACCCTTTCGGCGAAATGGCTTTCGGCGAAATGACTTTCGGCGAAATGGCTTTCGGCGAAATGACCCTGATCCCTATGATCCTACTGATACTAAGAAACCTTCCGGTGCTTGAACATACAACAATTGGCTTTATATTCAAAAACATTTAAAATTGTGTAATTTGAATATTACATGTCTTGATTCGAATGAAATAAAAAACAAAATGTCGATAGCAACAGCGCGACTTGAAGCGAGAAACGTTAGATCACAAAGCACGCTATTTAATCGACTGAGCCACAGAAGCACATGTCTGGTTAAGGTAGACAATGAAAATTAGACTCGAAGTCTGTAAAATTCTGTACGAATGGAATATTGCGTCAAGTTGTTTATAAATTGTAAGTTGTTTATAAATTGTATCGTTTGTAGAATTTTGTCAGCTGTCAAAGTCGTTTTCTCTGTGTAGATCGATAAAAAAACTACGGGTTGCCTGATCTTCAACTTTTAACTTCAACTTATTAGAGACTGCCACAGTGTAGATTTTATGTAAAAGTATCGAGATTTTCCTTAGATATGGTTACTCAAACTGGGACATGTTATCTTCGCAGAGGTAAACGGTGTACATTGTAGAGCCTCATGAGTTGGTTCTGGAACAAACAATATTATATGTTTATTATATGTTAATGTGTTTTCTACGAAACACAGTTTTATTGTTAAAAAGATTTTTACAAAAACATTAACAAAGTTGTCATTTTTTTCGCCAAATTTGATAAAAAAGCGGGGTATTTTTTTTACCATTCAAAATTTCATGCGCTATTTTTCAAACGGTCAAGCTGTTCTTCAAGTATCATACACACATTCAGCAACCATGTCTCCGAAACAACTCGATATTTTTACATAAAATTCAGATTGTAGAGGTCCCTAATAGGAACTAATATCTACTTAAATCCTCCCTCGAAAAGAAGGAATGAAAACCCCCGTTTATAGAAGAAGCTCCCCTTAAAGTTTCAAAGTAATGTCTTACAGTTCACAGTTTTAGTCTGATTTGGCAAGCTGTCAATACAACGAAGAAGTGCTACCGTGATACCGGTAGATTTCTTCTAAAAGGACATCAATCCACCCAACATAAAGAGGTGGTGGAGTAAAATGGCCACTACAGTTAGCCAATAGAGTATCCGAATGGATGTTTTCATGCTACCCTGCTGGGTTCGATTCTCTAATCCGCACATAGGCGCCCTTATTCTGAATAACGCCGTATTGATTTTTCGATCGAATGTAGTTCGATCGAATCATAGCTACCTTTGATTTTGCTAGCGTTATGAGGAATACAAATGAAATACGAGGGAAAAAACGATACGACGTTATTCAGAATAAGGACGAGGGTCTGGAAGCTTTTCTGGCCCGAAGAGGCGAATGACCTTAAAGTTAAAAACGCAATAATCTTAACAAATTAAAAATAATTAAAAATGCCTTTGTATGTGCGAGGTTGCAAGGTGACTATGGCACACAGTGAAATTCTGCCGACTTTCGAAATTTTCCTACCCAAAAAATTTCAAAATTGCTACTACAAGTGTGACTGAAAAAAAAAAATGAAATGTGGATATAAAATGAAAAATCTTTAATTGTTTTTCTAAATAAATTTCATCCACTTCAAAGTAATTCCCTCGCGACAAAATGCAGTTTTTTTTCTAATTCTGGAAGCATTTTAAACAGTCTGTGATTTTCCGTATCTTCTTCGATTCGGCTCTTATCTTATAATAGAATTAAAACGCGTTTCCCGAAGCTTTCTTTTGAGTTTAGAGAACAGCCAGAAGTCACACCTATCCAAATCAGACAAATACTGTGGCTTTCTATGAACATTTGTACTAAATGTTATTGTATTTATAGGTTTTGACTTGAAATATGCAGTGGATGTCAGAAAACAGTGCTGTCATCCAAAAAACAAAAGAACCGGCTGGAGTACCTATTTTAGTTGTTTTCAAATGCGTTCCTTATAAACTAAACTGAATCTATGGTTCTAACGCCAAAATTTATTTGACCGAATTTCTATTCACTTAATAATAATTTCATGGAATTTCAATTAAAAAAGGATACTACAGATGAGACATGACTTGATGGTTGGACCAAATGATAAATGCAATATGCATGAAGGCTTTAATGCACAAAAACAATGCCGAAGCCTGTTTGTAATTTATTCATCATCGATGCAGCACGCACTTTTTTGGTCCCGTTGCTGCTACCGCTTCGATTGCCACCGCCACTCGGTTTGACAAGATATCGACCTAAAATATGAACAGTCTTCCGTTGGCGGCAGTAGGCAACTTCAACCGCATAAATGCTAATAGCATTATAATAATTTCCTCTTCTGTGGCGGAATAATTTATGCAAATTTTAAGTTCAAATTGCACACTACCGTATCTGCTACACTTAAGCGCGAGGGCCAAAACACAGAGAGTTGATTATGGTTAAAATATTTTCTGTCGCCCCAGAGTGACTACAGTTTAATGTAAGTAGCTCCGAACAAGTTGAAGTAATAAAACTGGAACCAATTATGCTGTTTGTGCCACATTGAGCCTGGTCAATTTTGTTACATATTCTAGCAAAACCGTAATGAGGTTACCAGGCCAGCGAAACCTACGAATTGCGTTGCGGTTCTGATGGAGCATTCCGATCGGGATAGCAACGAAAGGACCACCATCCAGCAGCAGGGAGCTGCTGCCGTTTGTGCGGTGTTTATGATAATTATGTTTGTCAAAATTTACGACTTTCGGTTGAATGCCTGCATCTAGCACCACACGAATACGTGAAGAGTCAAAATGGGAGAATGAAAGCGAAACTCACCCACTAATGTAAATGGTTGTAACATTTTCGCACTCACTCTACTTCGTAGTAATCACCGAATAAGGACAGTGTACATATTCGGCCAGGTAGAAGCTGCGAATTGTTATTCTCAGTTTGACTTCAGTCATTTCAGGGTTTACGGTAGGCAGGTGTTGGGATTAAAATGAAGCCTGTTGTTTTGGTCGGCGATAACGCGGAACCAAAAAATGATGAATTGCGCAAGGGCGCATTACAATTAGCTTCCGGCTCTATTGGTAGCACACATCGCTAGAGCACTGCTGCCTTACATTCACTAACAGAAGGGGATGGGGTGAATAAACAGTCTTCATTAAGTACTACAGACCTAATATCACATATTTCACACTTCGAACAAGTGAAACGCGGTTTAGAAATTTCTAAGCGGGAAATTTCGACTTTAATGACACTGCACACTTCGGCAAGTGAACGTTTATAATGACGTTAAATTGCAAGTATTACTGGATGAAGACGCCACGAAAACGCAAATACAATTAACAAAGGTGCTGCCCTACATAAGCAATTTTGAAATGTCCCCCATGGATAAGATTCAGTCAGAAAAATGTGATTTTGTTCCACGACTATGAAGTCATTTGCGACATGCTAGGAAGTCTCCAGTAAGAACAGTTGGACCCAACAACGTACTCACCAGACCCGGCTCTATGCGACTACCATCACTTAACATTGTTGAACCAGACACATATTTACAAAAAAAAACCTAAATTATTTGGGAGTAGACTTGGCACATCAGTCACAGAATAATTTAGCTCAACATGGGAGAATCTGCAATTAACAATATGAGAAATAGGCGCTTCCGTGTCGACCTTGACCGAAATCCGCGAACCATCACAGAGAAGTGACCAGGAGGAAAGAGTAAAGATTGTACTCGAAAAAAATGCAATCGACAAAAATGATCGCAAAAAAATACACACAGTAGCTGTACCTTAGCAAAGCTGGTTTTAAATCTTGTTCAACACATACGCCATCTTTCTTGTACATTTCCATCCCACTGTTAATCTGAATTTTTCTATTGGGTGAGGTTATTTCGAGTTTTGTGGATTTGTCTCATTCTACATAAAAGCGACATATTTGGTTTCGCGTACTAGCACGATGCCAGATCCCGCCAAAACAGAATGTCACCATCGTGGGACCGAAAAAAGGAAGTTTTGGAGGTATTCTTCTTTATATATTGATTCGTTGATAGTGCCGGTCATTCGGTACGGTTTGCTGAATTTGCCACGCCCACAGATTGTCGGTCTTTTTCCTCCGAAAGTTCTCGGGAAAATCTAAGCGGGACTTTCCGTTGAAAAACTTCAGACCGAAAATCTGCTTGGCCCTCCGCTTTAATGTACGTCTCGTCCTTCATTACGATAAATGTCGGGTACACCAACCACTCGCGGAACAGTTTCCTGGCGCGGGATTTGGTCACCGTACTGTGCTTATCGGTTCGGTTAGGTGCCATGTCTTCAAGGTAAGGACACATGATGTCCGGCCAGCTTCATTGTCTGCATTCAAGTGGTAACATTTCTTCATTTTACTTCCGCTGTAAGCTCGCCACTAGGAGGTCTTGGGCTCCTTGAACGATTTTACCACACGGGACACGGTCGAATTGTCGATTCATAACTTTTTAGCGATCCACCTGTCGGATTGGCCTAAATCTTTCACGACCGCGTACATTTTATTTCATCGAAGCACTTCTTCCCTGGAAGCCGAAAAATTGTGGTGACTTTTTGCACTTGTAAACATAAACTTCTGAAAAATGATTAAAAACAAGAAAATATTCAAGTATTTTCGGTATCTTTGCCAGTACCAAATAGTAATTCATCGCATATGAGAATTACGCATATTTTTTTGTTTTATTTATAGAGGGTTTGGCTTAAGACCATTCGCCTCTCCGGGCCAAAAAACTTTCTGATCTGAAGAGCAGGATTGGGAATTTAAATAAACGATAAATTGTTCAATAGCCTGTTAAGGCGAAATGTAGCGGAATGCGAAAATCGCGTTTTTGATTAATTATTCAAAAACTTGGTCGATTTTCGAAAAACCAAAAACGCTTAAGTTTTCGAAATCAAATTTATCATAACTAAGTATTCTTAGACTTTTGAAATTTTGCTTTGCCGAGCCGTAATTGGTTTTTGTAATGTATAAACGGTCACTGTTCCGTCCCACGAGGATGATTTTAAAACTGAAAAGTAGTGTTTGTAGCAGAATTTCACAAAGAATATAAAAATGCAACTCAAAATTATAAAATTTTAGCTAAAACCACCGAAATTTGAAAAAGTTTACATAAACTTTTCCGCATTTTTTTCATGCTTGCGCGCTGGTGTTTCGTATCGAGGTGGTATGAGAAATGCACGGTGGGCACGGTGGCATTATATCGTGAGCAAAAATTACATATAAAAAAATGACGCGAATTTATGCAGCATTGGGTTTTGTGTTGAAATAAAAACGAGTTGAATACAATAAAATGGGTATTGTAAGAAATCGTTTATTTTCTAAGTAGCTGTCATTTATAATGCTAATAATGTCCAACTCTGTTGAGTTCAATGCATTGATGTTGCTGAAGCAATTATGCTTGGCTGTGTAATATCGTAAAACGGGTATTATTTTAGATTGTAGCAATTTTTATAGCAAAACTAAAACTTTAACATTGACAAGCTACTGAATGAAACGAATAAAAGCCAAGTATTATCGTTCATTAACATGATATACAAACAAAGTGATAAACATTGAGGGTCAACTTCGAGCCAGTCAGCATGGAAAACTTATTGGAATTCATTGGTTTTTCAATTATTATGAATACAATGAATCAACGCTTGATTTTCCTTTCAAAATCGATTGAATAATAATGAATTACGAAACAACCAAAAATGTGCTTGAGAAAAGATTCACTAAATAATAATTTATAATTGGAATGTATTCCAATAATGTAATCTATGAAATTATTTAACTATTGATGATATCTGGCACTGGAGGCCAGAGGACATTTGATCTTCGGTTCGTTATCGTTGAAACAGACATATTTAGACTCATCATGCTATATAATTCCGAAAGTCGAAAAAAAGTTAATGGTGAATACTTTTACGAAAATTCTATCTCGTCGGCGGGAAGGGCCTGGTGATCGACTGGCAAAGATATCGAAAATACTTGAATGTCTTCTTGTCTTCAATCGTTCTTTTGAAGGAGAATCCATGCTTGCTACTAAACTCAGGCATATACATGGTTAGCAAGTTAGTCAATACATATACATATAACCTCATGTTAATCATTCATAATTACTCATGATTTATAGCTCTAGTGTAAGAGTAATCACTAACAATAATGATTGAATTAGCATATATTTAAAGTGCGAAGAATTCAAAAATCCATTACGTCCAGTCTTTTTTACAAGCCAATATAAAAAATACGGAAATGAAATTCAAGAAGAAAAAAACTTATCTGTGGAATATCTCTCCAGCCGTCTCTACAATATGAACGGCTGATTACTTCCCGATGTTTCGATTACTTCATCAATATTTCAACGCGCCTCAGCTGAATTTTTGTTGTCCCCAATGATCATCTTTGAAAGTGTCGTTAGGTAGTGAATAGTGATAAAAAAGGCGAATAATAACACCAAAAAAAATGCCTGACAGGCTCAAAGCTCCGTTATTTAAAATGGGCAATATTTCAGAAACACGATTCAAAGTCAACAAAACGGGTGTCTTTCATATTTCTTTATTTTAATTCAATATCAATAGGATATTTTGACAATTATATGATTCGGCAATAGCATCCATTCGACGAAATTCCTGTTTACGAAACAGCTTTCGACGAAATGGTTCTTGGTGAAATGAGCAGGATCCTGATCTGATTTGGGATTTTTAGCCGCGCACGATTCAGCGAACGAACTCATGTTTAGATCATGTTACACTCAAATAAAAAAAACCGTTCGATTTGCTTGAAAAATCACGTAAGATGATTTCAAATGTCAAACTGAATATTTTACGTGAAAAAATAATAGAATAAAAATAGAACCAATAGAACGTGAACCGGATCATATGAATTGATCAAACGTCAAACAATCTACGTGCCTGTCCGAAGTGAAAGATTCGATTTTGAAAATGGCGAACAGTGTAAGAAGTTTGAAAATTCACGAGAAATTTTTTTAATTACATTTTTTATACTACAAAGCAAAATAATTGTGATTTTGATTTAAATTGATATGTAAACTATGCCACACAGCAAGAAATGATAAAATTTACCTGTGACGTTAATCCGCATATGACTCAAATCATAAAAACGTAATTCGTAAAATGACTGAATTTTCCAAAAATTATTTACATATGTGTCCAACATACACTACATATCAAGCCAACGTGTATAATTGCATACTTTAGCACTTAAAAGTATGTCAGAATGCATTAAATATATGTTAGATCTATCGTAAAAATGAGTCATTTTTGACGCTCGTAAATGTCGGTCTCAGAAGACGTAAATCTACACGATTTTTTCAAGGTGTGCAGTTTTTTCAGCCTTATAAACCCACTCCCACCACGTTATCGACAGTGCTGTAAAACGTCAATCAAATCAATTGAAATCGAATATGTGCACACACTGACGATCACTCTACTGCAGTAAACTTCACATTCTAACTCACACTCTTCGCATTCATACCGAATGGGAATCATCCCGTCCTTCGTTCGTTTCTCTCTCTGACGAAGCTCAGTTTAACCACCGTCAGTTTATCTCTTGAAGTAACAAAATATCTATTACAATTGAATGAGAGAGGGGCCTTCAAGTGAGGTTCATGTAAACATTCGAATTGGTTCAAGATAATGGATGAAAGGTAAACCAGTCATGATAACTGAAATATCAATTACAAAATAAACATAAATTAATTATGTTTTCATTTTTGCCTCTCTCATATAGAAAGGTTATGCAATCATTGTGAAAACTGAGTTTCGAACCGAGGCCCGGAGGGCCGAGTGTCATATACCATTCGACTCAGTTCTTCAAGTACGCCAAATGTATGTGTGTGTATGTGGACCGATTTTCACAAACTTAGATTCAAACGAAAGGTCTTGTGGTCCGATTCCGGAGTTATGAGATAAAATGTGCAAAAAGATGAAAATATATTTTCTAAATTTTCTCATAGATGGCGCGACCAATTTTCACAAACTGAAGTTCAAATGAAAGGTCCTTTGGTCTCATACGTAATTCCTGAATTTCATCCGGATCCGACTTCCGGATCCGGAAATATAGGGTAAAGTGTGGTAAAATTTTTATACCATCACTGAAAAGGGCGAAAAGCCGTAAAAAAATCTAAATCGACCTCAAATCTTCTCCAATTGATAATTTTTATCAGTAGTCGGTCAAGCAAACCGATTTCGGTTATTGTTTCAAGAATCGAAGAAAATTATTTTAAAGAATACCACAGTAATATATATTATGGTATGATTGTACGAGAAAGGCATCATTACACCACTTGGTGGATTAAAACAGGTTTTATATTTCGAAACAAATATCAATACATTTCAAACAGTCGAAATTGTCGATTTTAATTTACTGGTGATAATTGAAAACTCAAATGAGTGCCGCCGCCCTCTATTGATCATTATGGTCGGAGAGAGTTTTGTGTTGGCGAGTTCTAAATTTTCATCCATTATAAAAATCGCCACACGAAAATTTTTCAACTTCTTTGTACAGACGCCAAACAAAAACTAATCGTACGATATGTGTCAAAATTAGACAGAATGTGTATAAAAGCGTTGCTAACGTTGAGAGAATAAAAGTTTACCGATTGGACAAGCGCGGGAATTTTAAAATGAAAATTCTGGTTCTTTTTTGATTATAAGGTAAGTCTCGAAAACAATGATTTACGATTATCCGTTTATCATCGTTTCATTTTTTTTTGTTTTTCAAAAAAAAGCGGAGCCAGTCGCACTGAACTTGTTCGATACAGTTCCTCTTTTATTTATAGCATGCAAATCCTCTTTTGGGATGCATATTTTCCTAAGAGTTATGAACACCAAGAATTGCAGCTAATCAACGAAACATGGTTCATACATTTCTCAAGTTTATTCACCATTGTTCGGCTTATCAGCCGTTTGATTCAGATACCGGCCGTGTGAACACTTTCTTTTTCATGACGGAGAACGGTTGCGCGAATTTAGCAAAACACAAACATCAAAATAAATAACTAGCAAAAGATGGCTCCATAAAACGAATCCATGTCCATGCAATTTTTATTCCATTTTCGTTGCAATTGAAACAATGCATATAAAGATTGAAGGTGGCACAGAGCCCAATAAAGCAACACGCAAATGCGATGTGTTGTAAAAATCGTTTTGCTTCGCGATTTGCCTGCACGTAAAAGTGCACCTTACAACTTACAAAGAGTACTTGTGAACTACATAACGCGTGAACCGTTCCGGTTGATTGTGATTGTTGCATATCAACTGCTAATCAAATGCCTGATACACAGTTTCACCACGCAGGAGGGCAGCACCTGCCGGCTACCCATCGAAGGGCTCTCTGCCTTGGGATTTTATTTTTATTGCTGTTGGCACCCCCCGTGCCCAACAGAAATATTATTAGATTTCAGTTGATATCTTAAAGTAATGTATGGCTGCCGTGTTAAGTTCAAAGCCATTGGAGCAGTAATTTTTCTTCGCCGGGTATGTTTATCGCAGCATCGGTCGATGATTTTAATGAACCGATTTACATGTATTTGATTTTTCACTGCGATTCTAGAATAAGGTTCTGTATAAAGTTATGTTCACAACAAGAAATAATAGTACAAAAAAATTTAAGCACCTAAAACTGCACATATATAAAAGGCACTGATTCGTCAGGACGGTATTCTGGTATATTCTTGTATCATCTTGAAAAAGAGACTCCAAGGATTCGTTGGATTCGATAGTTATATCCAGGAGCAGAAACTTTCATGAATTTCAGGCAGATTCCCGATCAAATGTTTTATTTTGTTACAGCAAGGTGTGAGGGAGCAAATAAATTCTAGTTTGTGCCCGCCGATAAACTAATGATCTAGCAAGTAATTTGAATGTGCTAACTCTGAAGTAATATTTTGAACACCAACAAAACGATGGATTCGGGGCTGTATAGGCAAAGTCTTGATAAATGTAATATCATCTTTCAGTAAAACTCAGAATGGTCGACGATGGTTTCGATCAAATTCATCAAGCTACAAGTACAGTCAGCAGAATCTACACTCTTTCACTACTGCTAAGATTTTTGACACCATAACATTTGTTAGAACAGTTAGGCTTGTACAAATATAAGAATTACATACATTAAACATATAAGAACTTTGTTCACTATTCGACCAATGAAGTTTGTGATTATGCCTGTCTATCAATAATTATTTAAGCTGTCTGTGATATAATCGACTTCGTTATACTAAGATAATCAATTTTAATGAAATCAAATTCTAATTCTATAAGTAATTGATAAATCGTTCGAATTTTGGAAATTTGATAAGACTGTTTGTTATCTCTTAATCTCTGAAGGACACTAGCAGCATTGAAATTTGTCTTGACCTCCACTGCTGCGCAAAAGTCGATCCAGACAGGTCCGTATCTCCTAATGAGGATTTCTTCTCTCCCATTGTATTCGACCCTTATCGAAGGCTAGACATGATTTCGTAATGTTTTCCTCGAACAGTCTAATGAATTTTGACTGAACAACCATGTGTAAAGTTTGAGTTTGATTCGACTTAGTTTTTGACCACATTCGTTAACTGCATTCTGTGTATTACCCATCTTTCGCTCTCGCTGTCCAACATGTAACATTGTAACACCCTAAATGGTAATGAAGACGGACGGACGGACGGATGGACGGATGAACGGAGCGTTGCTGGCCTAGTTTCCACGCATCGCTAAATTGTGCCTGCCTTGCCTTTACTACTTTTGTATCATGCACATGCAGACGATTTGCCTCAGTGCATGTGTGTTCCTTCCTGGTGGCAGTTCTCTTTCAAATTTTGGCGTCCCCTTTATTTTTTTATTAATTCATTCCACTTTGGTAAGAACATTTTTATTATTAGACGCCTCGTGTCGTTCTGACCAGCTCATCTCGAACAATTTTAGGCCTCTAACTGTTGGCGTCTAGTCTCTGTCTATCGCTCGTGGCGAAGGTCTCGTAGAAAATACAACACAGATTCGTTTACTGCATTAATGGTCGAACTTTTGATCCGAATTCGTTGTGGAATTGTGATGTCATGCCCTTACGTCGATGTCAAAGATTTATTGAAAAAGGGTCAAATCAATCGTAAACGACGCGTGAATTTTCACTGCCATGAAGGATAATGCCTAATAATTCATTGAACACATCACAGAAATCAATTTTGTTTTTTGAATAAATTATGAATTCATGCGAATGCTTAAAACGATCTTCAGTTACTGTACATAAGCATCAGAGGAAGTACACTAAGGTTTTCTTCGCACAGTATGCTTTTCCCGTTTTCCTGCCACCCGTTTTATTTCCGCGCATTTCTTTTTAAATCCGTTATGTTTGAAAACTCACAACAATTAACCACACGAAAGGAAGCACCCTGAACTAATTCGTGCAAAAAAACCTTTGTGTAGCATTTAGTAGAAGAATAATAAACGCTGGGTAGGCGAAAATATTCATTCCCATAAAGAATCCTGCTTGTGTTATAGACAAAACGCTAAAATAATAACAGCTACTCATTTAATAAATCTAAAACATTGATGAAGAACATTGTACATACAAAGCTGATTTTTACATTCAATGATTTTTCTTTTTGAAATGTATAGAAGATATTGGCAAAAAGTTCAATACAGCTTAAGTTTGGAATCAAATTGCGAAATCGGATTTTTGTAGTGAATACGACTTACTTTACTATGAGGTGCCTTTTCAAACTTTACCCTCGTTGTGTTTTATCATATTTGATATTGAACTGGTTATTGCTATATATGTTTTATACAGTCCACTTTTGACCTGTTGATATCGTGCTTTATAAAGGCACAGTTTCAGTTTCAGCGAACCGTTGTTATACGTATTCACGTCAATCCGGTTATGTCTCTGACATTACCCACCCACCTTTTTTTAATACCCAGTTTAAAAAATATTCTACTTTAAAGCGATCCCAAAGGTCGACCCTGGTGGTGTTTAGACATGTCAATATTGGAAAATTCTTTCCTTTTAGCAGTATGTGCTTCGTAACGATTACTGAATATTTAAAAAAGGAAAACAGTGTATTCTCAAAATTGGTCAAATTTTCGAATGAAGAGTGAACAAATTCTAATCAAATCCTACACTGAAAAAACTAAGAAAAAAATCATTTTTACTTAAAAGTTCCTATCTTGAAATTAACGGTTGATGAGGAACATAATCACCTATCATGACAAAATTCCATCAAAATCAAAAATTGTTTTTCTTGTAAATTTACTTAAAAAACGATAAAAAAGTTAATATTTTTCAGAAGACTGTCTAGGCTGTGAGAGACAAAATATTATAATAGACTTTTTCATGACAAAGCGTACACGCTCAAAAAGTTTCATTCATATCTGAGACGATGCTGCCAGCGTTTGATGGAGTTGGCGCGAAATTCGTCACATCCTTTCCTAAAATTTTTACTGCACAACATATATGTTTCATTAAATCCCGCGATGGAATTGATTTCATTCGGCCTTATATTATGTGAATCGATCCTGAGTCAGAGAACATCAACCAGATTGGGTCCATAACCTATAAAAGTAGCAGTCCCCAGATATTATTTAAACTTTCAGATCTGTGAATAAATTCCACACGTACAAGTAAAATTTGTAGCTTGATCGTAAATTTAATTCGTTTGCTGCTTTCTAACAGCAACACTAATTGTTTTGTTTTGTTCGAGATAACACTACATCTCAATGTTTCATGCTTAACATTTAAGACAAATAAAGAATTTTAATTCACATAGAAAAAGTCACAAAAAGAATAGCATAAAAATAAATTTCAGTTCGTCGTGAAGAAAAAGACTTCAGTGTATTGTCATACACACACGTGAACGTACTTCTATGGTTTAATATTTGCCTTACAGAAGTAGAGAAGCAATGCAATCACAGTAAAAACCATTCTACTGAATACAGACTCGTACGGCCGAGTGTTATATTCGACATTCGACTCAGTGCGTCAAGATCGGAGATGGATGACCCGATTTCCAAAAAGTAAATAAATAAATAAATAGACATTGATATCAATGTCTTACGCTCATCATTTTTATCCGGATTCGGAATCACAGACAGAAAAGTGGAATCAAATTAATACACTACGATATAAGAAATAGATAAATTCTTTGAACTAACCAATAAATAATTCTATCGTGTAAGCCTTGCTGAACAAAAGGCCTTAAGGTAGCGCTTCGCCGTGGTCAGGTCGAAGCGAGACAACTCACTGCTTCCTCTTGCTTTGTCGCCGAAATTTCACGCAAAATTGCAAATTTCGCCAATACTAGCCCGATTCACGAAAAATCAAAAACATACGATTGTAGGTAAATGATCTTACTATGCATTTGGCGAAAAATACCAGCTAGAAAGCTTTTCTTTCGCGAGATTTCGTGCGAGTTTTGTTAAACATTTTGTTTTCTTTTGTCGTGAATACGACTTACTTTACTATGGGGTGCCTTTTCAAAATTTACCCTCTGAGAGAGTGATAAGTTTTTGATCGTGAATATCTCTTGTTGTATCTAACGAATCAACATAATTTTTGCTACATGCAATCGGAAATATGATCACAATTTTATGATAAAATTTTCAGTTGTGTGGCATAATCTCAAATAGTTCAAAATTCAACTTTTCTGAAATGTTTGGTATAAACGAGTATCAAAGAGGATAATTCATATGGCGCGTTTGCCTTTCTCGTATTATGAAAGCTCATAGCTCAGTGATCTGTGGAATGATTTATATAATCTAACTACCAATAGAATCGAAATTTTTCAATTTAAACGTGTATAGCAAAAGCATTGAAGTATTTCAATAGTACAATATTGAAAAACCTGTCTCATTTGATCCATGTCAACACCAGCCAATCAGAACGCGTTCTAAGGAAGAGAACAAAATATCTGCTGCTGTACAACAAATCGTCCGAGAAAAATGTTCCGAAAAGTGGTGAATATCGCAGTGAGTTCCTCAATTTGGTCCTTCTGAATGCTAGAAACGAATCCCTACAGCATATTGATAGTTTCTTTCAATAAATTATGCAAATCCGAAATTAAATAATCGACATTAAAATTCTATATGCGGCTATTTTTATAGCCGTTAGGACCGCCCATTAGTGAAAAAGCTACAAACGAAATCACATAAAAGGAAATCTCTTAACAAAAATTGAATCAACTTAACTAGGATAATCCAGGAAAGGATATCTGAGCTTCGCAACAGGAACTTCCAGCAAAAGCTTCGAGAAATTCTCCCACATTCAAAGCCCTTCTGGTCCTTAACGAAGGTGCTTAAGAAAAAACCGAAGCCTATTCCTCCTCTGATGTCACCCCAGGACGCAGCTGAAGGAATACCTTTAATCACACCAGTAGAGAAGGCAAATGCGCTAGGCCAGCAGTTTGTGTGTTCTCACAATTTAGGACTCAACATTGTTAGTCCATATGAAAGAGCCGTTGCTGATAGCGTAGCTGAGGTTGACCAATCAGACAGCTTAGTTCCTGAGGAAAGTAGAGTCACTGCGAATGAGCTGATGGCTTTTGTGAAAAAATCCAAAAATATGAAGGCCCCCGGTTTCGACAACACATTCAACATTGAGCTGAAACATTTGAGTATTCGCTCATTTGTCTTCTTAGCTAAACTTTTTAACAGGTGCTGGGAGCTTGGTTACTTCCCTTCAATGTGGAAGTTAGCTAAAGTTATCCCAGTTTTGAAACCGGGGAAAGATCCTTCCTTTTCCAAGAGCTATCGGCCCATCAGCTTACTCTCTGCCCTATCCAAGCTGTTTGAAAAGTCAATACAAAGGCGAATTCTTGCTTTCGCAGATGAACAGGATATATTTCTGGAAGAACAGTTTGGGTTCCGGAAAGGAAGATCCACCATCCACCAACTCACAAGGGTTAACAACGTCATCCAGCAAAACAAATCAGTGTCCAAAACGACTGCCATGGCAATATTGGATATTGAAAAGGCATTCGATAATGTGTGGCACGATGGCCTGGTGTTCAAACTGCATCGGTATAATTTTCCCATGTATCTTATTAAAATTATCAAAAATTATCTTGCAGATAGAGCATTCCAGGTTTCTCTGAATAATGCACTTTCAGAAAGATTTACTATTCCTGCTGGTGTACCCCAGGGAAGTATCCTAGGTCCCATTCTATACAACATTTTCACATCAGACATCCCACCTCTTCCAGGTGGTGGTGTTCTGTCACAATTTGCTGATGATACTGCCATTCTTTACAAAGGTCGTGTCATTAATGCTCTGAAAAATAAACTACAGACAGGTCTGGACGCTTTAACGGAATATTTTACAAGCTGGAAAATTGTGATCAATGCAGCAAAAACTCAGGTCATCTTGTTTCCACATTCAAGATCTCCAAAACTTGTTCCATCAGACGAATGCAGAATACGATTCGGTGATGAGGTCATTCAATGGTCCGATGAAGTTATCTATCTAGGACTCACCTTTGACAGACATCTGATATTCAGGTCACATGTTGACAAAATCGTTCAAAAATGTAGCATACTCATCAGGTCTCTGTATCCGCTGATTTGTAGAACATCTAAACTATGCCTGAAGAATCAGATGGCTGTCTATAAACAAATCATCTACCCCGCAATTGAATACGCAGTCCCTGTTTGGCGGAGTTGTGCACGAACACACAAACTTAGGCTTCAACGCATTCAAAGTAAGATCTTAAAGATGATTCTAAATCTACCCCCTTGGACAAGGACTAGTGAAGTACATGAGATGGCCTCACTGGATATACTAGAACAAAAATTCGAACAATACTGCACGACATTTGAAGAGAGGTGCTCAATCTCTGAAATACAAATAATTCAAAATTTGTACGTATTAGGTTAGGGATAGTTATAAGTAGGTAGACATTTTATAAATAATTAAAATAAATATTATGATTAAACATTAGTATGCAAAACAAGAGTAACTAAAACACCTAATATAAATAACGAATCGTATGAACAACAAAGATGAAAGGCCAAAGGGTCAAAACACTTGTACTGTAAAATGTTGATGTAATACACAAAAATAAGATTAATAAACAGATATTTATGCAAAAAAAAATGCATGCAAAAATTGAATCAGTTTGGATTCTATCGCCACTGCGAGCAGATGTGTTTTGTGTCGTCTGCAAGCTTTCGGCAAGAGCGATTACGTCACAGCTGCCAGTCATTAGCATTGGGAAAAAACAACGGTGGAGAGCATTGCACAAGATCAGCCGTTCTAATGGCTCTAAAAGTTTTCTAATAAACTATTAGGATTTGTTGTATCGTAGGGAAATATCCTCAGTTTACTGCAAATCAAGAACAGTTTGCTTAGATTTGTTTACTTTTCGCTGTGTGAAATTCACAGTAATCGAGATCAAGTGAAGCTTTCTTTGTTTTTGCGAAAAATGTGAAAAAGGGGAATGCGTGCATAATTCATACAATTGATATTCGGAAGTGTTAAGGAACATGTCAGTTGTTTTCGTATTCACGACATCCAGTTATGTCTCTGACATTACCCACCCGCCTTTTTTCCTTTTCTCGCTATAAACAACTCGCATATGTAGGGATGTGCTACGTTTTCAACAAAGCGTCAAAGCTAGTAGCGATGAAAATCATTACTGATTTCTGGTTCTACTGAAACATGAATAGAAATTATTTTACAAAGTAGTAACACTTAGTTACATTTTCTACTCATCTATATCCAACGTTTACGCAGAGAGAACGGACAACGAAAACAAAAAAAAAGTTCTTAGCGTCTACCGCATGTGGCATTTTACACACCCCAATGCATGCGTTGACATTGTGTGCGTGCGAAAGAATAAGGAAAAATTCATTTAATTTTCAAATCTCGCACGAAATCTTTCGATAAAAACGTTTATCAGGCACAATTTATATACGAATCGATAGAAAAATTAATTATCTAGAATCGTATGTTCTTGGAATTTCTGTTTTCTTCCCCGTTTTCTCACAATTTTGGGTAAAGTGCGTGAAACCCCGGAATAGGCAGCGAACTCCCGTGACCACGGCGAAGCGCTACCTTAAGACCTGAGGACAGTAGGTCGCGTATAGATTTTGAGCCGAACAAGCGGATCTCGCAATTTCATTTGCGTCTGTGTGTTTGGCAACCTTGTTGAGTCGGATTTATTTCTTTTCTTTTTCCGGACGCTACCAGAAAATTGAAGCAGAGAAAATGGCGGATGCATTGAAACTGACTTTGTTTCACAGAAAAAAACATAAAACATCATTTTCATCGCGACAAAATATATGTGTTTTATGTATCAATCGTATTTAAACTAAATAATCTAAACTTCATCACTCTAGATTTATGATGAAAAAGTAGAGGTATGCCATTCTTAGCGTTTTCAGCAGTTCTTCAGTAAGAATAGAATATATATCGGTAAACTCAATGAATCATTCTGAAAATATCACGGAATTTTCTCAACTAAACTTCAGACATCATCAGGTGGATTTTTTTATATTCATCACCGTTTTTGCCTTTCTCATATAGAAAGGTTATGCAATCACTTGAAAAACCGACTAGTGAAAATTGGCCCGGAGGGCCAAGTGTCATATAGCATTCGACTCAGTTCATCGAGCTGAGCAATGTCTGTGTGTGTATGTATGTGTGTGTATGTGTCAAATAATCTCACTAGGTTTTCTCGGAGATGGCTGAACCGATTTTGACAAACTTAGATTAAAATGAAAGGTCTCGTGGTCCCATACGGAATTCCTGAATTTCATCCGGATCCGACTTCCGGTTCCGGAGTTATAGCGTAAAGTGTGTTCAATATTGTACACCGTCACTTAAACTGGCGGAACAAAAACCGTAAAAAATGTTATAAACTGGATTCTAAACCGTCATTCCCAATCTTAGGCTCAATTGAAAGGTCTTATGGTCCTACCAAAAATTACTACATATTTTCGGATGCGACAAACATTTAAATCGTAATTTAGAGTGCGTATTAGTAGAGTTTGTATGTCATGTTAGTTGGTGGCTGTACGAACCGACTTTGATTATACCGGTTCTCGGGTTCCGGTGCCGAAAGTGCATATAATAGTGAACCAACCTCATTTTCTTAAGGATGACCTACGCAATCAAAGCACTGTTTTATTCTGTATGTTATACTAGTTAATGCACAAACAATCTTTTGGTTTCTTCCAAAAATCGAAGAGAAAATTTTTGAATAGAATACCACCATATTGTACATGAGAAAGGCATCATTACACCACTAGGTGGATTAAAGCAGTTTTTTTTAAAAAAATTTGATTTGAAACGAGAAAAACTTAAAGAAATTTACGTCTTAAACGTACTGTCCTCAGTTTGTGAAAGTAAAGGATGCAGAATGCATGGAAAGTTTTGAAAATCTCGCTGACTGATGGCCAAACGAACCAGCATAGGTTGTAGAAGGGTTTATTTTTATTATTTACTATTATTGTGTCCATCGTACACAAAATGTAAATGGAAAATTAGAGTTTAATCTTTTAAAAATATCAACAAAAATAATAATTACATTGCAACTTAAAGCTAGTATAACAAGTGTCAATATTGATCAGTTTCGCTATTAATAATGCTTGTTGGATTTTTCGGCTCCGATGAAGCTATTAGTTGGCATCTGCCTTAATATGGCGGAAGATTTTCATAGTTTTGCCACAGTAAGTTCCGCAATGCTAGATGAACGAATCCTTTTTGATTTCCTTCAAAACGTTTGCTCCACGAAAGTTGATAAAGGAACCATACTACTGAATCATTCACCATAATATGCCGGACAAGTGAACAATACAATGCACAGTGATCCGAAACGGTAAATTAGCATGACAAAAATATGTTCACTATTAAATATTAGTGTCTCCACAAAAGTTATTTGTAATCAACTGGCGCATCCTTTTTGTAAGAGGTCATAAGAGTGGTTTAAATTTTGATTGAAATCGAGAATCTAAAAATTGTTGTAATTCACAGCAAAGTTGTAGGGAATTTTATTTTGAGCAACTTTGCTGAAAAATCCACTTTCCTAGCTCTTCATTTGATCGAGTTACATCAAGGCCCTTAAAAAATCACCTTTTTTATTCTAACTTTTTTGTAAGTAGTTTTACGAGAGAATTGTCTTCCAAAAGTCTTTGGTTAACAAATTATTTTAATATAAGCCACTATTAGAAAGTTGTGATGGTTTTTTCATCAGAAACTAGTCAAATGTAAATTTTTTTAAATTCAATTAAAAAGGTTTAATTCAGTTTTCATAATACCAGGGCTAAACCAGACACTTTTTGGAAATTGAAAAAAACATCCATTCGAACTAGGTTTTTACTCAAGTTATCTCTACCGTTGTGTAGTTTCAACCTTCAGTTACAACTACCAATTTGTGATTTGAAAAAACATGCATTTTTTGGTACCAAGTCAGGCAGAAATAACCTAATCAATATACCTGAAAACGTGGGGCTAAACCGGACTCGTTATTGGGCAAAGCCAAACTGTAAAAAGCAAACAAAAATTAAGAACCAATACAATAGGGTGCCAAATGGAGACATATTATGTAAGATTTGTACAACCCTTACTCCAAAACGCTTATTTGTAGTCATTTGTGGTGGCACAAAACCAATGAATCGATTAATTCCATATTTGTTTTGGTGTGTTTCCCTAATTGCCTTGTGTCCCGAGTTGGTGGTACAATGCATAGGACACTGGTCTTACAAAACAGTTGTTGTAGGTTCGAGTTCCGACCTGTAAGGATTCTTAGTGTCGATACAAAACACTGTATAATTTAAAAGACTAGACTGCAAACGTCTGTTGACACAGAAGGTTAAGTTCCGAATCGGAATGTAGCACCTTGACTTTGCTTTGCTTTACTTAGCTTTTTGAAGAAAATTCATTCTAGCTTTCCTAATTGTCTTAGCTAGTTACCATTTTCTCTGCGTGATTGGCAATGCTTTTCCGAAAAACATAATATTCGAATATTGCTTATCAATAATGCTTATCAACTGGTGAACCTGAAACCACCTAACGACAGATCGTCTATTTCAAGTGTTACCCGTCAAAGCCGTGATAGATTCGGAAGGTTTCACGATTTTCTACAGAACGCCGAGTCACTTTCTGGTCGTTCGCTACCCCCAAGCCCTATCAGAAATTACAAGACTTCTTCAGTAATTTTTCACGTCCTAAGAAGAATAAAAAGATTTCCACTTCCATCGACTACACAACTATAGAACCGCTCTCGAGTAGCAAATTATGTGATGATATTCCCAGCAAATTCAATGATCGCCCATCAATTGAATTCGAGAAGGATATCATTTTCGCTGAAAACAATAAATGCAAACAAACGATCACAAATCACAACTTGTGGACGGGATGGGAAATACTGTCGAAATATGTTCCTAAATGGAAACACAGTTACAACCGAAATCAACGCGATGGAAATATCAACTTATCCATTTCTAATAAAAAATCGTCGTCAACCCCAGCTTCTTCATTTGTTGGCACAAATACGAAAACATGAGGCAAATGCTGATTTCATTGGTTGCCCTCGATCATGAAACAACAGGAAGTGCTTGTCAGCAGAATAAAGGCGCTTACAAAATGGTTTAGTCCTACTGCGCAGATATTTCATAGTTCGCTTTTGCACAGCTTCGCAACACTTTCGTCACTACGAAATACTTTGAAAAGTGGCATGCACGCAGCATTAAAAAAAATTATATGAATTTGCATATCGATGAATGCACATAAGAGAAGCGTGGTAATTCATCGAAATTTTATAATCCAAAGCATATAAAAATGATTCATCAACTACACAGCTAATTTAGTTGAATTTGACAACGAAAATTAATCAAAATTCAATTTTACATTTGAAAAGACGTAATATGCTATCATCACTCAAGACAATATTCTTGAATTCAAGTGTAATTTTCATTTTTTCTAAGAGTGTGTGTATGTTAATTGAAGGTTTAAGGGCACTTCAATGCGGGAAAACATCTTCGGCCACCTTCAAATGATGCGGCTGCAATTCGGGAACAGAGCAGCCAACACTGCATTTTCTGATATCATCTGATCTCACAATTTCTGATTACGACATTCAACCAACCGGCATTTTTTAGTGTCAAAAATGCATAGAGATAATCACTTTCTATTGCTCATCAAATTGTTTTACAAATCCTTTTCTTGATTTTATATTTCGATACATGCACCTTTCTGGTTTTCAAACCTAAGAAGGCTTAGAAAAAGGCTTATCCACCACTCTATGCCCATTGACATCATAATTATTCACACAGTAACAATCAATTACGTGATTGAAAGTGTAAGTTTTTATGTAACCACATGGAGAATAAAGAAAACAGCATATTACTAAATGATCTAATTCATTGATGAGGAAAATAAAACGCTTGTTATAATTGAATAGTTAAAAAAATAATAACCTAATAGAGTCTCACCTTAAATAAAAGTAAACAACATCATAAACGAACAGATAAAATAGACGAAGGTACTTTAGAGGTGAATAAATTTTAAACAATGTCAAAATAGTTGGCCTACAATCCAGTACAATGGTACCAGCGTGTTATTTGAAGGACTTGAAAAAACATGTTCCGACAATAGAAATAAGAAATTCAATAATGATCTACCAAAAAATTAAATCCGAAATGATTTGATTAACATAATTGATTGAACATATTATTTTTTTAAAGATTTCCTCCGCTACTTTATATTTTAGATAATTATCAAACAATCAGTATCGAACAAGAAAAAAACCTTTTATATAACTGGTAGAACTGAAAAGTGAGCAACATTCTAAAAATCAAGAGACTTATCACAATTTCATACCGTTTGCGGATTTCGAACAAATGAACTATTTGAGTGCTCAAGACAGTCAAAGGAACTTTAGTGCCAGTAAAATTGTAAAACTTCTACCATTTTTGGTTGCACTGAGAATCGACTGCAAAGTCCGTCCAAACAGAGAGTCATGTTTCGCGTTGGAATGTAGGAAGTGCCAAGGTTTTGTTTTGCTTTAGAATCAAACCTTCTTACTGCTCAATTCGAAAGAATAACAGACCAAAACAAAATGCGGTTATCGCACTGTTATCGAATACAACTTCCGCCTTCTTCCAGTATCACAAATCAAACTCTGTTTCAGCACTATGACTGACACTATGCTTCAAACAAAGAACGTCTCAACCAAAATTGAAGTCAGTAGGATCGGTTGATAAGCAATTGGACGCTTGACATTCACATGCACTCAAGATAGCTAGAATTACGGTCGCATTCCATACCACATTTGTGTCGACAGGACCGACAGCCAACACGATAAGTTCTATTTCACTATTATAAAGCCACTTGTTTTTTTTCTCAAAACTCTGTTATAAATCATCAAATTTTTACTAGCAAAGACTGTCACTGTTACACTTCCTTGCCGGAATGTTCGCTTGCGATCAGAAAACACCGAAGCGCGCGGTCCCCGGTATCGGCTGCCCGAGGATCACATTTTCACTAACAACAAACGATCGCGATCGAATGCCCCAAGCACCCGCAAGCTGCCAGCAGAGTAACAGGCTGTGAGAGAACCCTCCGCCATCATCGTACCGCTCCCGATAGCTCCCTGAACCGTGCGTGCAACGCTTCGCCGAGCCGATAGACCGAGCGCGAGCAAGAGCGCTCGATCACTAAAGCTAGAAATTTCAATTAACCACATCAGTACCCAATAATAATACAAACCAACAAAGCAAACAGACAGCTCCCTAACATATTAGCTGCATATATGCTGTCAGTTAGTTATGCTCGGTGCTTCTCTCCTAGCCAGCGAAACAGCATTATTTAGTTTAGATAGTGAACGTCTGTAGTACTAGAGGCACTGTTATGTTTACGATCGGTATAAACAGAGAGTGAGCAATGATTGTGATCGTGAGTGAGAGAAAGAGAGAGCGAGACAGAGAGGCGCGCGTGGTTAAACACAGCCAACGAGCAGGCCGGCGCCTTCGTTCGTTCCGAACAGCGCAGATGGTAAACATTCGGCAGTATTCGCACATAAAATCCAACACGCATGCTGTCAACGTAGCTCGCGACGACAGAAATGAAGAGTGACTAACGGAGAACGGAGTGTTATGATTGCAATGGGGCAGACTAGCTGCAGTGATGCATGCTTCCTATTAAAATGGGTGGATACTTCCGCACACAACCAACAACTAATCCGCCGCAGTGACGGCACGGTCTGAAAACTAGGTGCCGGAATCGTGACGATCGCGTGATGTCATCGTAATGTTCGCATCTGTTATCGGCATTATTACGAATTTATTCCAATTCATGTCCCCAAGATGATCTCACACGGTCAAACTGTGAGGACTAGCTGAATCAAAATTCTGGGACTGTCTTCAGCTATAAGTTTGAGACTGTTAAGTATAACATGTTAGTTCGTTAGTTAATCACATATTTAATTATGATTTATTGAATCAAGATTAAATTAATCATTTAGATGTGAACAATCTGTTGCTACAAAAGATGAGGATGTTTTGTACCTGCTAAAAAGAGAGACTTAGTAATTGTCAACTTTCCCTGCCCCAAATAAACTAACTTTGCAAAAGAGATATTAGTAAAAACGATCTTAATCCACCTACCAGTGGGATGATACCTTTTTTATCAGTTTGCACGTGTTTTTTTATGTACATGACTGTTCTTCGGTGTTTTTAATTGTCATGAAATTAATTTACTGATCATCGTTTTAAATGGCAGTTTGAAATTTCGATCACTCATTACCCTGTAACTTCGGAACAGAAAGTCGGGTCGGGAGATATGAAACCATAAAACTATACCTTTGAATCTTAACGTACGATAATCGATAAACCATTCCATGAGAAGTTTTTGATCATGATTTACGTTACTTCCAGAACCGATATTCAGGAACCAGCATAACCCAAAACGGTTCGTATGTCCAAGAAGTAATATGACGAATAAATAGGAATAGTTTTGAGCCCAACTTGATTTTTTTTTTGGTATCGTCATCTTCAACGGGCGCCAAGAACTTCCAAATCTGTCCACCAGGAGCGCCACAATATGTAAAAATAATTTGATTATTCTCTTATGCAGTTTCTCGCGGAGCTTTTCACAGAGAAAAGCCTTCTAACAATATTAGCACGAGGCCAGTTGAATGTCGTAAGTGATCGGTGATGTAACGGGGTACTGTATTTGCTGATCGATAATCACTTCAATTGCTCTTTCATCTACATCAATATCAACTTCTTGTGATCCTAGTATGCAATAATTGAGGGCTCTGAACAAATCAGCCCATATTCTAAACCTTTCTTATGTTCTATATCTCGCTTAGACGCAAAATTGGGTATTGCTTCCTACTTTCACTTGTATAAAAAAAAATCATGATGTTGAAAATTGTTACTCATATTTGGGTTAGTAATATTTTTCCCGGTTTTCCAATTAAATTCCTGGCTTTTTCCCTTGCCTTTCTGTTATTATTATGTTTTCAAAACCAACCGATAGCTACCTGATTCAGTACAGAAATTGTAATATATATTAATACTGCCATTCACGGTTTCGCAAAGTCAAATAAAATTATTTTCAAGTACTAGTTAAAAGCATAGTAGTGATTAAAGATACGTTTTAAATAAATAACGAATTATAAATTAAAATTAGTCATTTTGCACAAATTTTTGAACTTAGTCGTATCAAAATCAGTTACGGACTGCAACTTTAGTAGGTTGGAATTACAGTTTTATTCAAACTGCTACAGCACTGATGAGTCTAAGACGAAACGCGAACTAGAATATGATTCTACAGCTTAAGAGGTGTGTCATACCATCAAAAGTTGAAGTCGAGACGACGATTTTCAATAGAAATATGCACTGAAAAATATGAGCATGAAATAATATAATGTTTGTAACGAAAATCACCTTTTTTCAGTTTGAACATTTTTCCTGGGATCCCGCTTTTCATTCTATAATTCAAATTAAGGTCAAATTCAATAGTAGCTTGGCACAGAGGATCAAACTGAATGTAATACCACAGCTTCGCTTTGTCTGCTTTTAAGATCCTACAGGCTTTCAGAAATTCATCCAGGTTAGAATTTGAACTTACTTCATAACAGTGTCTTATATCCTGAGTCATCAGCCTGGGCAATGCTTCCAAACATGCTACCATTTGCCAAACCAAACTGAAAATTGCCTCTGTAAAACTGCGGCTGAAATTCATTTGCCAAATATTTACTCTTGTTGATGATTTTATATCATTTCGTACTAGCCTTAACCACAGTTATCATATTGATGCTATTTTGATGTAGACTAGCGATAACGTGTAAACCGTTGATGATTGCTCTCACCGTGAATTGTAAGTACTGCTTTTTTATCTAAAATAGCCTATAAACTACAAACGACGGTTACACGTGTCCAAATTCATTCGTTCTGTGGAATCTATCCAGAGACCAGCTAACCTTTTTGTTTTGTTCTCATCACCGTTAAAATTTGAGTTTTGAAACCATTGTCATTGACAAGAAAAATATTTAAAAAATTCTGAAAAAGGATTCACGTTTTTATTCAAAAATATTCAACTTATGCCAAATTTGAAATCAAATTAAAAAAAATTAGTGCAAATCTATTGGTAGAATGTGATTATTATGCATTCAATGACTTGTAATGACTAAACATGAACAAATTCTCAAATATCGTGAGGTTGCAACGTAACGGTTTCAGGTGACCAAATCTCACATACGACGTAATCTATAAAAATCTAACTTATCAAATAGCTAGCATATATTCCAATCTGAGGTAAATGCGAGAATATTCCATTTGAAATTAGTTTAGGTCGCATTTCAATTTATTCGACTGAAATTAGCAGCTATGTGGCCACAATTCGTAATTGCGGTAATTTGCAAGGGAAAAACAATTATAACCCCCAAATTGATGCTAGGTCCGAATATCTTTTTTGATTTGATTTTACGTTTCGACTGTACAAGCCGAAACTTATGTCGTCCGAGACGTCAGTTTAGACATTAAACTCCGGTGTAATAGCAAAAAATGTTTTGCAAGTAGCATTAACTTTACATCTGCCTACCGATTTATGTTGAGTCGTCTGGTCGTGCTAGCAGTTCAACATAAACTGTTACGCACTAACGAGTCAAAGACGTAGAAAATCAAAAAAAAAAATCAAATCAAAATAAGTATGTGCTGCTGGTATAAATTTGGTGGTAAAAAATATTTTTTTGATCTGGAACACATCTTTGTTTTCTATATGTTCAGGAGTGTTCTAGTTCTAGATGCATAATTTATGACAGTTTTCAAATTTAAACCTAGAATTTATAACAAAATAAACTGGCAGCCCCAGCAGCGTTTTATCTATGTTTCGGAATAGAACGGCAGCGTATACCAGTTTTTAATTTGACAGTAGAGCTGTTCGAATAAATAAAACAAAAACGACTTGCTGGGGATACGTTTGTTTCAATTTCAGTTATATTATTGACCACCCATATTAATCTTGCAGCTGCTGAATTTGCTCTAATGGTGAAAATTAGAAACTCACGGAAAAATACACGTAGAAATGTGGTCAGGTTTTGAACATTTACAGCTCAGTCAATTTTGTATCAATTATTAATATTTTTTAACCAATTGATTGGAAATATTTCTAAGTTTCGATTTTAATGTATCAATCCACGTATTTTCAATTATATATGATTGAAATTTTGATTAATAGCGAGGAGTGTCCTATTTTGTCAACTATAAATCTAAGACGCTATGTTGGCTTACTGGATTTCCCTAACGGAGACGATGGATTTGAAGGAGTAAGCAATCTATCAGCTGGGAAGCATTGATGTGATTGGTCAATTGATGCAAAAACGAAGCTGTATTGAAGCACGGGAATCTAAAAATATAAGCGAAATTATAACCAACGTTTTGAATATCACGTGTGACATGTCAGAGGAAGGTAACTGCTAGACAACAAGATACGAAGCGCTACAAAACGATTTGAATCTTTAATTGGTTTGCTTTGAGTTTGGAGTGCGAGTTTGGAAGAAATGCTTTGTTATGTCGTTTTCACCTGAGAAATTTGCAAGTATCCCAGGGTGAACTTCAAGTGCTTAAGATCAATTTCTAATTCAAATAAGGTGAACTCGATTAATTATCGAAATCTCAGAATGGTACTAATGGTAGAGAACTTAACGCCTTAAAAATAACTGCATGTATGCAAAACTTGAATACAAGCTTGGCGAAGAGAATCTTAAATATCGAAATCCGTTATGCTAGTATGCACGCAAATATAATTGCATATATTTGGGCTATACATGTAATTTCGTCGGATATAAGATAAGTCTTTTTATACGCGGGGTATACGTACCGCGTAGCTTTGGGAATCAGCATAAAAAATCACATAGCTTCGGAAATCCTCGTAAAAACTTTTACTTCGCCAGTAACTTCGATGTAACAATAGGATTGAAACAAGAAACATATCTGCCCAACGGTGATAAAAGTGATCAGTCTTGCATTTCACGAAGGAATGAAGCATCAAAATTCTTGGAATTTCCTTGAAAAATCAACACATTTTATTTAAACTTCTTGCTTTTTCCAATAATGCTCTTAAGCGCAGCATTCACATCATATTCGATTATTGATGGTGTTTCAGAAATATCATCAGATATTTTAAAGTTTAAGTTATTTGGAAAATCAGTCCTTCTTTAAACTTATGAAAGTTAGGAGTGTATTCTAGAAATGGACAAAACCGTTCATTTCAAAGAACTGTTGAAAATTTAATAGTTGTACCGAAAGAATTAGTTCTATTGAACCGTTCTTTCGTTTTTCTGAAACATCGTATGTTTCTCCGAAAGTAATATGAAGGCTACAAACTGAGGTGATCTAAATTGTATTCTCCTATTATCGACTATCTTCGACTACTCCTTCGTCGACATCAATATCCTCACCATAGCTGATAATCTTCGAAAAAAAATAAACAAAGATTCACTGAACAGGCTCTTACGAAGTCTGAAAAACCAATTTCAGTTGTCAAAGAAGGAAATCAAATACTCCTTGCAAACGGTGGATAAAATGAAAGTCGATAGCTTTGTCGATTTTGTAAATCCTATTGAAATCAATACCAAGGTTACTAAACAAGTATTGTCACAATTTGACATTACTGAGACAAATTTTTTGTGAAATTTGGGAAATCATTGGCTGACAACTAAAAACACGGCTCCTAAGAATTTAAAATAAAAATATTAAACATGTTACCTGATCGTACTTTTACCATTATGCATACTTATTATGAAATTTGAAGACAAACACTAGAGAAGGTCCTAAGTGCAAATGACAGTTCCTCTATCTTTACTCTTCTTTCGATTATTACAGTCCTATCAGCAATCCTTCTATCTTACACTTTGCATAGAATAACGACTGAAACTATCAGCTGTTAATAATTGAAAGAGAAAATAAACAAAGCGAAACTGTCATTTGCACTTCAGGAATCAGGAATCAGAACAAATTGGCTCAAATGGCACGTTCCCCTTGATATTTGGAGATTTGTGCCTTGCCATCAATTTGTTTTTAGCATCATTTTCCCGATATATAAGAGGGAAGGATTGAAAGGAAATGGTAAGGGTTGGACTAGGAGGATGGGAAAAATTGACGACACAAAAACACATAAAAGCAGAAGTAAATTCTGCACCCCTAAGGGATGCTGAACAATCTGCTGAGGATCACATTTAGTGGAAGCAGAAAGAAATTCTGAACCTCTACGAGGTCCCGAACAGTCTGCTGTTAATAAAACCTCCAACCCCCGAGAGGATTTAGAGATCTTACAAAAGCGACACCATTCTGCACTCCCGGAAGAATGCAGAACGACTCGCAGTATGTACGAGAAGAAGTAAATTCGGTACCCCTCAGAGGATGCCAAACAATCTGCCAAACCCTATTTAAGGTGAATACAGAAGGGATTCATTCACTCCAGGAAGAACGATGAACCCTTCTGACTATAGCTCCTTACCACATTGGGTGAGAAACGAGAGAATATCCTTCAATTTTAGCTCCGCATACACAGACTCAACCATGTATGGAGAACCAAAAACCCGGATACGTAGCTGCGTCAATGCGGGACAGTTACATATCAGATGATATGAAGTACCATAATCGCATTCACACAAATCACACGAATAATACTCAGCACGTTGAATAGTAGCCATGTGATAATTGAGTTTGCAATGTCCAGTCAGAGCTCTGACCAGAATACTTCAATGATACTTGGAGAAATGCAGTAGACACTTTGACATTTTCAGATTTAAATCTGGTAGAAATGCTTTTGTCTGAGCGCAAGTTTGCAAGCTGCGCCAGTAGCTGGCATGTTTGGATGCAGCCCAAGAACGTATCTTGTGCTTTATCCAACTAGTTGAAAGTGGTAAAGCTGGTTCAGGACCAACGAAATCGTTCGTTGCACCAGCTCTAGCCAACTCATCAGCCCATTCATTTCCAGTAATACCAGAATGGCCGGGTACCCATATGAAGTAAACAGCATTTGAAATGCTGAGGTCTTCAATTTGAGTTCGACATGCGATCACTTGATTCGACCGTGAGTCATTCGAACTGAGTGCTTTTAAGGCTGCCTGACTGTCGGAACAAAAATAAATACGTTTACCACAGATCCTCTGCTGAAGTGCCGATTGTACTCCACACAGAATTGCGTAGATTTCTGCTTGGAACACAGTACAGCATCTACCAAGTGAATGAGACTGCTCCAGCCTATTTCACGACAGTAGATACCAGCACCAGCACGACCATTCAACAGAGAACCGTCCGTAAAACAAACTATGTGTTCATCAAGTTGTCGTTCCAGACAACCAGACAATCATTCCTAACGAAGAGGATAGTTCACATTGAATGTTTTAAAAGGAAAACTGCTTGTGAGAGTTAGGTCACTAGGAGCGAGTAAATACTCATCCCACGGAAACATTTGAGACCACAAGCGAGTGTGACTGGTAGCATATTCTAATGGGTTACTGTTCCAAAGCCCTGTAACCCTAAGACGGTATGCACAAGATAATGCTTCTTGTTTTAGGAACACATGTAGTGGTTTAATGCACAGTAGCGCCTCTAGAGCAGCAGAAGGAGTTGTCGTGAATGCTCCTGTCATCGCCATTAGGACCATCCTTTGGAGATGATTTAGCTTTGACTGAACTGTCGCGACTTCTCCTTTCTGCCACCATACAAGACATCCATATGCTAAAATTGGTCTAACGATAGTTGTGTAGATCCAATGAATATATCTGGGTTTGAGTCCCCATGATTTTCCAAAAGCTCGTCTGCATTGGCCGAAAGCCATGCAAGCTCTTTTAATCCTGAAATCAATGTGAGCAGACCAATTCAGTTTTGAGTCAAGAATAACCCCGACGTATTTAACTTGATCGACCACAGTGACCCCTGAACCAAAGAACTGCAACGGACGAGCTCCTGTAATTATCCTACGATGAGTGAAAAGCACCATTGATGTTTTGCCCGGATTTACAGATAATCCAAACCTGACAACACCATTGTTCAACAGATCGCAGGGCTTGCTGCATTAAATCAAAGAGAGTGTTAATGCTTATACCGGTCATCAATATATGATAATCGTCGGCAAAACCATAAGTCGGAAATCCAAGGTTATAAAGTTTCCTTAACAGACCATCAGCGACTAGGTTCCATAAAAGTAAAAGGGATAGTACACCACCTTGAGGACACCCACAGACACTCAGCTTTCTAATCTCTGGCCTACCGAAGCGATGATCAAAGAAGTTGATTGCTAAGCATTGCGTGTATCCAGTAAGGGAAAATCCCAAGATATTCCGTTCACGACTGCATTGTTTAACCTCCTGCAGCCATTCAGCCATCGGCACGGAAATACACCTTGACTTAGGAGTTCCTATTTTTGTGGCCTTTTACGACATGGAATAGGAAACCAGTGGATCAATTCTTGGTAAAAAATAATTCCGCCGGATGCCACACGGCTTACCTGTTTGGTGGACTTATACCACCGGTACAGGTGGACCGTAGCGTTATTCTTAGCAGTTGGGAAACCGCTACCGACACTACACGGCTATCTAGGCTGCTCAGAGAGGGAAGTTAACATTGATGGTCAACTTCCATGGATGGCCGAGCAGCCGTTTAATCATTGGCTGACAACTAAAAACACGGCTCCTAAGAATTTAAAATAAAAATATTAAACATGTTACCTGATCGTACTTTTACCATTATGCATACTTATTATGAAATTTGAAGACAAACACTAGAGAAGGTCCTAAGTGCAAATGACAGTTCCTCTATCTTTACTCTTCTTTCGATTATTACAGTCCTATCAGCAATCCTTCTATCTTACACTTTGCATAGAATAACGACTGAAACTATCAGCTGTTAATAATTGAAAGAGAAAATAAACAAAGCGAAACTGTCATTTGCACTTGGAACCTTTTCTAATATTTGTCGAGATTTTATAGAAATCCAGCAGAAACATACAAATTATCCTTATTTCTCATAATCAGAATTCATTGTGCTGTTATTGATGACAACTAATGCCGTTTTTCATTGAAAACCACTGGTGGCGTGGATTGCTCTGGTTTTGCACTTTCGAGCAGAAATGCAACATTCTGACGGTGTTTCATTGCGATTCCTGCTCGAAAGTGTAAAACCAGAGCAATCCACGCCACCAGTGGTTTTCAATGAAAAACGCCATAAGAAAGCTCTTATTGATTTAAAATTGCTGTCAAGCCCATACAAAAACCGTTGAGACCTGAGGTGTTGGTCCCATTTGCAATGGATTGTGAACCATTGAACCTGTGTGGGACAATAAGATGTTTCAAAACTTGTACTGAACCTCTAGTTCAAACACAAAATTGCCTCCAACTTTTCATTTGTTGCATCAAGAAAATCATGAAGCTGAAAATCGTTACTAAGATTAGGACTAGTAAATTTTTTCCCGAATTTGCACTAAAATTCCCAACTTTTTCCCGGTTGTTCCCGATAAAACCAAATTCCTGAGTAGATAATAAAAGTTCCGATTAGTAGATAATTAGGCCGTATTGAAATGGAAAAGTCGTGACCATTGTTAAAATTGTTTTAACATTGTTTTAACATTGCTCTCTCAATAATAAGGAAAAGATTAAAATTAATTCTATATGTCAAAAATTGAATTATACGTTAGTGCTTAACAATTAGATAAATGATTCAAAACGAAAACCAAATCATCTATTGAAATGATTGTCGATAGGGCAACGCAATTCTTGCAAACTGTTAATTAATCCTTCTGAATCATTTCATGACGAAATCATTCGGTGCTGAGATCAGCCGATCAGCTCGATCGATGGCGTCATTAGCTAACCTTAATCACCTACCTGATTCATAGCGAACTGCTTCAACACAAATCGAATGTTTAAAAGCGCTATAGAAAAAATAACTCGTTCCTAGTGATTTAGCCTAAGACATTTGACCAAAAACATCGTTATTTGTCAATTCAAAGAACACCCCAGGAATATCATATTCCTAAATTCGAACTAATTCATTGTTCTAGAGCATAAAAAAATGGCATCATTTGTCATTCCAAGTTTTTGGCACCGCATCCAGCACGATATTCGATGTAGGTTGCTGGATGTTGACAAACAAACGAACGACTTACTAGCAGACAGCAAGTCTGACTTGCAGAAGGCGCTTCGAATCGATCACACGAAGAACCCGTTTCAAATTCATGTTATGCTCAGCGTAAGCGAGCTATTTTTATATACTGACTAAACGTGCCACAGCGAAGCGTTAAACCATAGAGCCGTTGAGCCTTCCTAATTCGAAACTCACTCGAACGACGACGATTGTTGCTTTATTTCGAACAGTCTTACCGAGAAAGGATCTCATCTAATTAAAACTGGATCATATTCTGCTGATCTGCAGTGATTCCTGAAAAGCTTTCTTTGTTCAATTAACAACAACTGACGAGCGTTGATCCGTGGCCTATGGTAATCGGAGAAAGAATCGAGCAAACAACCACTCCGAGCAACGAAAAAAAACTAATAAAATTAAAGATTTACGAGTTCTTGTGCGCGGAGCAGTTTGCAGCTTCTTCACTTTGTCATACACTTCCATCGTGCTGCGAGACGGAGGCAGGAGGTGAAATTTATGACGCCTTGCTGCCATCATCTCGGTAGAGGTCCGATGAGGCAAGGGAATCTGGAAAACTATCGGCGATTCATAACAAGCGCAACAAAACAAACACACCAGCCATGTAAACAAACAATTAGACGCTTGTTTGTTTTCAATTCACCCCGGTGCTAGTTCGTTAAGATTGTCTACTGTGCTGCTGCTAATTTCCGGACAGCTTTGCCAGAGTAGATTACCATCTACATTCACGACGAAGAAAGTCGTTTTTGCGACAGTTATGGGGAAATATTTCATCGAGCTGTACAGCAATTTCAATTCAGTGAACTGAGAAAGTTATTAGTCACGAAGTTATGCATATACTACAAATGTATAACAAAGTTGATTTCGAAACTGAACGAATCAGTGATGAGTCCGATGCAGCCTACGAGGAAGGAAGTTCTTACCTAAAGTATACGTAGCTCGTCATTTCGAAATAAGCAACTTTTAATTAACTTTACCATGATTTAGTAGGAAGTCATAATTGATCGAATCGATTCATTTAATTGAGAGCCTCCAACTTCTCTGTGATCTAGTTATGAACGGTAAACATTGACGCTTATAACACAAAATGAATATTTGTACAAAACAAGTCGCTCGTTTTTTTCTTATTACTACCTAGGCAGTCGAAGAAAATACGCATTTGCATATTTAGTCCCTTGCCAGTGGAGTTTCATTAGTAGTTTGATAACCCTGTTTTTGTCTAACAGAACCAGTCTATAACATTACATCCAAATGTTGTTTTTTTTACGTAGGATTACACCACTCTTTACTATACTTATTCAGGTGCATTTTTCGAAAGTTTCACAAAGCGAGAGTGTAGTAAAAATTTTCAAAATTTTAGTTTTTAATAACTTTTTACCTGTTGATTATTTTTGATATTACTACACGAAATGAAAATATTGTAAGATTGTTGTTAATATCATGCTCACTATGTAAATCTTTTATGAGTGGTGAAAAACTGGTACGAATCAACCGAATCTATAACAACACTTTCTTGTATCTTTGCGGATATCGTTCGACGTTTGACTTTGAAAGTAGACGTTTTGTGCACCATTCGCACCTCATGAGAGGCAATTGTATTGTGCTGATCCTTCGCCTCCGAGGAAAATACCATCAATACAATACTGTTATCGAACCAAAACAGACTGCGTCAGAGACTAACCTTTCATGCTATACCAGTCCCCCATCAACATTATTAAACACATCGAAGAAATTCAATCAAAATCCTAAAACCAAACCCTAAAGAGCTTAGGATAATATAGAGCAATTCCAGAAATGCTTAGCAGATCATCAGACTCGACCTTCTCCGATTTGGATGAAGCTTTGCACATGGCTTCAGTATGGCAAACCATAAGTTTTGAACCGATGAAGAGGTCAATCCAACTCACGACTGATTTTGAAAAAGGGCTTATGTATTTTTGCATTTCACAAAAGTTGCCTTTTTCAAATCGTTGTAACTTGGAAACCGTTAATTGTACAAAAATGGCATTCAGGAAAAAGAGGGGCTGGGGTCCACTAGGAGATTGATAGTACCTATTAGCTCTCTCCGGACAGTACCAGCCTAGATGCCGTGTGGAATCTGACGGAAAAAATGAACCAAGAATAGATCCACTGGGATACTTCAATCAATCATGTGAAATTCAGTCATTTTTCGAACTGTGTTTTCATGAATTGAGCCATATGTGACTTCACTGACGTCACTTGCAAATTTCATATTTTTTGCTGTGTAGCATAAAATAAAACAAAAACACAAAATACCTTTTTTTGTTTTATTTTTTATTATATATGTTTTAACCTTAAGATTGAATTTGCCTTTTGATGGTCCCATTTGCCTTTCGATGGTTCCCATCACGCTATGCCCGTTTCCGAAATGTAATACCTTTTCTGAGATAACGGATTTTCAGGTTGCATTTTCGAAATAAAATATTTCGGTTGCATTTTCGAAGTAAAATAAATTGTTACAGTGTACACAGTGTTCTTCGTATAGCCCCAAAGCTAACTAAAACATTGTCAAAGTCATAAAATAAATCGGATCAACCAGTTTTCAAATGAAGGTTTTTGAAAATTCGCAAGTAATTTCTGCTTCTCAAAAATATGAGCAGAGTCAAAATGTGAACTGATGATGCAAATTGTCCTTTTTTGGTCATAAAGTATACGTAGTTTTACGGAGATATGTTGACCACTCTAATAAATTTTGGCACGGCACTCATATTTTAGTTGTAATCAAAATTAAGTACATATTCATACTTAATATAATAGAGAATGATATACGAGGTCTGTTCAAAAAGTTCCCGGAATTTTTTAATTGCGCGCGTCTGGAGAGTCCGGTGATCAAATTTTTTTTATTGTGTTGGTGCATATGTCCCTAATGTATGGTGAAATTTTCAGCTGTATTCATTGTTTACATTCTGTCTTGTAGCGGCTGGTGTAGACGTGTTTTTTTGAGCTCGGCGATTTTTGTTAGTTTAAACAATGGAAGAATTGAAGAGTCAAAGAATTTGTATTAAATTTTGCGTGAAAAATGAAATAAAGTGTAACCAAGTGTGCGAAATGTTACAGAGAGCCTACGGTGAGTCTGCTATGAAAAAAACAAGTGTTTACGAGTGGTATAAGCGTTTCCAAGATGGCCGCGAGGACGTTGAAGACGACGAACGCTCCGGTCGACCCAGCACGTCAATAATCGCTGAAAATGTGGGAAAAGTGGAAAAAATGATTATGGATGATCGCCGAATCACTATTAGAGAAGTTGCTGATGAAGTTGGCATATCAGTTGGCTCATGCCATCATATTTTTTCAAATGTTTTGGGCATAAAACGAGTGGCAGCAAACTTCGTTCCAAAACTGCTGAATTTTGATCAAAAAAACAAACGCATTACCATCGCTCAGGAGCTGTTAAACAACGTCAACGACGATCCAAATTTACTTGAAAGGGTCGTAACTGGTGATGAAACATGGGTGTACGGTTATGATGTCGAAACAAATCGATTGAAGAGATAAAGGCAGAATCGCTGAGAGTGCTACACTGCCCATACTTGCATATCAGTCCTATATTGAAAATCGACAAGTTGAGAAAAAGATAAATACATATTTCGAAAATAATTCGTTTTTTTTTCGCCACTGTGTTGATTAATCCGTTATACTTTAGAATCACAAACATGGATTACATTATAAACTTTTCATCTGGAATGAAATATTGCATATTTTGTCATTCGTTAATGTAAAATCTGTTACGCAACAAGATGGGACCTATTTACGAGTACTTTTGTTGACGAACGAAAAGATACTCGCATACCAGTCCCATCTTAGCATGCTATGCTTCTTTCGCACGTGGCAAAATTTCAAGTTTAATTTTCCATTCGCGTGAATGTTTTAATCATTCGATTTATTTAAGATTATTATATCATGTCAGCTTTTGATGCAATTAAATTGTATGGTGGAGACACTTCCACAGAAGACAGCTCAAACAGTGATTTTGTAGATTTTGGTCAAAGTGATGGCAAAAGAGGTGAAACGTTTGATTCTGAAGGAAGCTATTTTTGCGAGGAACTGCGATCGAAACGCAAAATATCTAAAAAGGAATATCGTAAGTTGGTTTCTGCAACGAAGCACCGCATTTTACATCCCTCCAATTTTATGCAATGTAACTCTCGGAAAAATTGTACTAATGGGATATCGAAAAACGATCAAATCAATATTCATCAAGCATTCTGGAATATGGACCAAAATGGTTAAGTGGCTTTTATTCGCGAAAGAGTAAATCGGGCACCTATGAAAACGAGAAACAGTTATCATCATAAATTAAACGATCCTCGTAAATTGTATACTTATCGCTTCTCCCTTGAATCAGCCGACAAAACCGTCGTGCAAGTTTGCCGAAAATTCTTTCTTAACACCATTGGATACGGGAAACATTGCCGGTAAAACAATTGAATAAATTCATAACTAAATTTAAAAAATATGTTTCAACAGAAATATAATCTATCGATGTCTACATTATGATGTGGATGGAGTAGCCATGCAGAAGCAACGAGGAAAGTATGACAGAAGTGTTGCGAAAAAGGATGCTATAAAAATGGCATTACATTAACAGAATTTAAGTATGCTCTGCCAGTGCTAAATACTGGTCCAGTAGCCTGAAAAAAAAATCATACAACATGTACGTTTTTAGGTACTTAAATATGCTTTTTAATGCGTGGGACTGATATGCGATTACTTTCTATATGGGACAAACCCGACTTGATATTTTTTTCACACTTTACTGAACTAACCCCAGATTATTTTTGCAATTTCTGAAAGTAGGGTAAAAATAGACGTTATCCGCCGGTGTAACTCAAAAATGGTCAAAATCCATATGGGACTGATATGCGAGTATGGGCAGTACAGAGCATTACAAAAAGTGACTATCAGGGGTGTTTCGAAGACTGGAAAAAACGCTGGCATAAGTGTATTATATCTAGGGGGGATTACTTTGAAGGGGACCATATAGATGTAGACGAATAAATAAATATTTTTTTAGAAAAATGAGAATTCCGGGTACTTTTTGAACAGACCTCGTATGTAGGCCAAACCATAGGTACTCTAAGATCTTTTCACGCGCTTTTTTATGCGGTTTTTTTCGAGCTTTTTACACGCATTTCCAAAATTACGCGGATTTCCGAAGTTTTCTTTACACAAAATGCATGAAACATCGAGATTTGGTGTTATCCCGAAATTTTGTTTTAAGTTAACTCTCTGACAAAAGCTTCGATTTTTTTCAAAAAAAATTTGTTTGTGATTAAAGTACATAGATCTCGACGTTTCATACATTTCTTAGACATACCTTATGATAAAAAAAGAACCGGAATTTTCATTTTAAAATTCCCGCGCTTGTCCAATCGGTAAACTTTTATTCTCTCAACGTTTGAACACTTTTATACACATTCTGTCAAATTTTGACGCATATCGTACGATTAGTTTTTGTTTGGTGTCTATACAAAGAAGTTGAAAAATTTTCGTGTGGCGATTTTTATAATGGATGAAAATTTAGAACAACGGCTCGCCTTCGAAGCGCCATTCGGTCGATTGTTGTGCGGTTTCGACGTCATATTCATAGATCCACACCTCATCACCAGTTATGATGCATTCGATGAATGTTGGGTCACTATCTGCGTTGGAAATCATCTCTTTGGCCACATCAACACGACGCTGTTTTTGAATGAAATTCAGCTTTTTGGCACCAGCCGAGAAGCGACGCGTTTCAAACCCAAAACATCAGTTATAATGTGTTCGGCTGATCCATAAGAGATGCCCAACAACACGGCAATCTCTCTAATCGGTACAGAACGATTTTGCAACACGATTTGCTTCGCCGATTCAATGTTTTCTTCAGTAACAGATGTTATTGGACGGCCAGGGATCTCATCATGATCCAAGCTTGTACGACCACCTTTGAAGCGTTTATACCACTCGTATGCCTGTGTTTTTCCTAGACACTATTCACCAAAGGCCTTTTCTAACATTTTCAACGTTTCGGAACACTTAAATCCATTTGCAACACAAAATTTGATGCACGCACGTTATTCTAAATCTTCATCCATTATAAAAATCGCCACACGCAAATTTTTCAACTTCTTTGTATAGACGCCAAACAAAAACTAATCGTACGAAATGCGTCAAAATTTGACAGAATGTGTATAAAAGTGTTGCCAACGTTGAGAGAATAAAAGTTTACCGATTGGACAAGCGCGGGAATTTTAAAATGAAAATTCCGGCTCTTTTTTTATCATAAGGTATGGCATCAAAAGCTAATTTGTTTAGTTTTGCGGTTATTTTACGTGGATTTTCGAAGTTAAACAGTTTTTTAGCAGTACGTATCCCCAGCCTTAAAATTGACCTCAGTGTATATTTGAGCTGTATATTTGAGCTAAATCAAAATATACAAAAAATAAATGTATGAGCAAAATCGCGATTTCAAGTGGAACGGCTCTTTCTGTTTATACATTTTCTCTACCTTGACATGTTCTCCGATAATGAATCTACCGACCAAAGAAATAACAAATTGATTTTTTCAAAGTTGAGTCACTTCAATTCGAACAAGCGACAGTGAGGACGAATAGCAAAAATACTCCGATTCTAATTTTAGGAGTAATTTTGGATTCTGAAAAATGACGTTCGGAAAATAGTTGATAGAGAAACAGCTTTCGGTAAAATATCTTTCGGTTAAATAACCTCGATCTATTTTCGCATTTTTCGCACAGGAAGACTTTGAAATCGCTGTGAAAACCTGTGACTTTTGAATGGTCCATATGGCTGAATATCATATACAATTGCATTCAGTACGTTGAGATCGCAAAATGTCTGGGTGTATTTGCACTAACTTTTCTATTACCGAGAAAATCAATTCCACAAATCATAATTCTTGTGATATCCTGCTTTTAATTTTTATCCGGATAAAATATTTCGTTTCAAAGCAATTTTTTTGTTTATCATTTAATCCGTCTACGGCGATTCAAAGATACCACATCATAAAATAATTGAAGGGGATCCATGGTTAGGAAGTGACCACTTTTGACAAAAAGATAAATGTGGGACGATAGTTGAAACGGGTTTAATCCACCTAGAAGTGAGACGATACCTTTTTTAAGATCCACAAGTTTTCTGCAACAATCAGCTCTCAAAAATTGTGACTAGAAAATCTATTTATTAAAATTATCAGAACAATTTCAATACATGTACAGATTTTTTAAATATATTTGAGTGATATGAAATCACTTATCGCTTTGAATTCAAAGATAATGCAGAATTTCCAATATAAGGTTTAACACGTCACAGTCGAACAATTAACAATTAAGTTTCCCAAAAGGAACCGTGCTAAAAATAAATCAAGCTAAAAAACTATGCTGAAGAGTTCTGTATTTAATCTTTCAATCTCTTATAAATGATTGTATTGAAATTCGTATCTAATTTTAATTCCAAGCGTCATTCCGTCGTGCTTCGTTCAAAACCCCAAATATTGGGCGAAAGAACAAAAATATCAATACTTCCGTAAATAGTTGACGGATTCCTACAATCTACGGCCCGTTTGATTGATATTACGATAAGCTATCTAAATTTTGTTTTCTGCCATATTCAGTATTGAAAATCAATTGTGACAAAAAGCAAAGTCTTGGCATTTGTGAAATTTGGTCTTTCTGTTTCAACAGGCTTCGCCGACGATTCATAGTGTACAGAATCATTGCATGGCTAGTACTACAATCCTATTGATACTACGAATCCTTCAAGGTCGAGCCTCGAACATACGACAACTGGCTTGTAAAAGCAGTGCCCTATGCATTGAACCGCCAACTCGGGTGATTGTGACAGATATTGTCAATTGTGACAGATATTATTAAAAAACTGCAAATTTTGATCTAAAAGTTTGTATAACTCAGAATGTTGTCATCATATCCAATAACAAAACAATAGCGTAGATACTTCCCGGAAGACTAGTTGAAATAGTTTGGTCAAAATCGATCCACACACAGAAATTTGCTCGGTTCGTTTTCCAACGTTTAAGTGACCTCTATACCTATTTTTTTATATTTATAAAAAAGGTGAAAAAGTAAAAGGGTAAAACTACATTTTGGTACTTCATATGCTTCATATCTCGACATCTATCTATTTTAAAAAGTTCATATGTTCGACATGTTTTCTTGTAATAATATGATCTACAACTTCTCTGCAGAAATGAATTCTCTATCACGCAATAAAGACCAATTATAACTTTAATCCCATTTTTGGGTGGATTACCGACAAAAAAGGCTCTAAAATCAACCTGTGAAACGCAAACAAAAAACGCGTTTTGGTGTAATTTGGCCACTGTGAACTGAAATAGGGGAAAAGGTCACTTACACAAGAATATCGATATCTCCGTTAAAAACAGACGGATCTGAACAATCTATAGCTTGTTGGATAGCTATTACCGTGTAAAATTTAGATCTCGAAACGTATTTGGTTTACACGGTCGATTGTGACAGTTATTTTCAAAAAACTGAAAATTTTGACATAAAACTAAATAACGTATAAACAAAACATCGACGGAAAGACGAATTTGCGACTAATTTGATCAAAACCGGTCCAGACATCTTTGAGATCTCGACCTCTTTGTTGGCAACACACATACAGACACACATACACGGACATTTTCTCAGTTCGTCGAGCTGAATCGGCCCTCTGGGCCTCGGAAAAATTGTCTAAAGTTTGATCGAATCCTATACCTATTTTTTCAAAAAAGGTGAAAAACAGAGCTTCAAATGACTTGTTTGTTGTCAAGACCAACCTATTTAGAAGGTACCAATATACAAGTCTTATCACCGAGCGTGACTCATACTGTTAATGTATATTCTGACTCGGCATTTAGTTTGTGTAACTGACATTGGATTGACAGTAACACATATTAGGGCTGCAAAAAATGAGACGCCTGTGAATGAATATCATTGTATCCTAATTATCGTCATTCATTATACCAGAACTAAGCGCAGAAATAAAAATCCACACTGATTATTCCATAATATTGGTCATCGTTCGAGCAAAACGTCCTCGACACAGCTGAATTAAATTTTCCGCTTGTAGAAATACATCTAGAACATACGAATAATTTACCGCTTCCCTTTGACGGTGGTCATATCCTGTCATTGTACCGTGAAAGAAAAAAAAACAATAACCACACAGAACGCGTTTAGCTTTGAATGCATTAAACAATATTGATCCAGTCATACAGACCACATGAGACAATCCAACAATGACAGTCGAAGCTCATCAGAGGAGTTCACGCTTCGATGCACCTGATTTGCCATTCGAGTGTTGACTATTAAATCATGCCTCTCGGGTGTAAAATCCTCAACCATGCTTATTTAACTGCGCCGTTTACCACGAGGATGTTCTGCTTATTAACCGACGCTGCTCGGTCAAACATCCATGACTTCGATGAATAGATTTTTATTACCAAATATGAATGTGCTTGTGCAAACAGATTAACAATACCCCTTTTTGCCTTTCTCCAATGGTCAAGGTTAGACAATGGTCCGAAGTTTCGATAGTCTTAATAACATAGAGGACATGTATTTGGTGCATTAATTATCTTTCAAACCAAGTTCCTCCGTCAAAAACGCTAGTAAATAGCACTGACAATTTTTTACGATGAGGATAAATACCACATGTCAACTAAATGAGCGTTTACTAGATGGCACCAAACAATTTGACAATTGGCATTCAGTGAACAAAAAACTACGTTTTATACCATTTCGTACTTTTCTGGCTTTCCCTATAGAAATTGAATTGTTGGGAAAATCGACTTTTGATGGAATTCATATTGTTATATACCATTCGACTCAGCTCGACGAGATTTAAAAATATCTGTGTGTGCACCTTTCAAAGATTCTTTTTACCGCTTAATTTTCTCGGAGATGGCTGAACCGATTTTAACAAGCTTGGATCCAATTGGAAGCTATTATTGGGTCTTGTTCAAAGTGCAAATTACTATCACTTTTGGTTCGGGAGAAATAATGTTTTTAGAGAAATCTTGATTGTTCAAGATAACAAAACGATGAGTTATCCATAAATCTAAAAAATTGTTGCTTCCAGTCGAGATATAAAAAATTCAAGAAAAATGTACTTGTTTAAAACTAGAGCATGGTTGTTTCAAAGAAATGTTGGTTGCTTCGAGAAAATTTCGGCTGCATCAAACAAGAATTATTATAGTCACTACAACAACAACAAAATTCGGGTAAATTTCTTTACTTTTACAATATATAGGTATTTCGGCGTGCACAAATGTCATAACCAGGCTTCCCAAATGTACCGCCGCGCGACATTATTATTGAGGCTGTCTTGCTACTCTTTCCATGACAGCCTTGTGATAGGTTTCATCACGACAGCCCTTAGACAAATAGTTCTGTACAGCCAACGTTGCCGTCATTCCCTTCGTTCGACAGTTCATTCCATCTCAAGACATTTTGTCATGGTTCAGGACAGCCGAAGAAGCATGAAGATCTCGCTGATGCGACAGTAAACTTCGGGTATCAGTCACTGCGTTGTTTCTGTCGAGAGCAAAATATTACTCTCCCTTGACCAGGTCTGCGACAGTAGCCGGTGCGGTTCAAATTTGTTGCTCTTGGTTTGCTGTGAAGATTCGAGGGAAGCATGTGGGTTTTAGTTTTGCCTTTGGTGATTGCTTTGCGCAGCGGTTGATCATTGCGCATAGCAATCACCGTTGTTAAGGCATTGATAACAATATTATTGATAATTAATGATATACGAAACTACTAATACGAAATGGATTGAAGAACGGACTTTGGTTTAAATGAATAGTCAATTTTTTTATTTTGGTCGATCTTCTATGAATCGAACGATCAATGAAATTCTATAGAAAGAAAAGTTTGTTTTCAAGAAATTATATTCATAATTAAAGAGCTGAGACAGTTCGGCGTGCTCGTTTCAGGCAGTTTACGTTCGGTTTGTGGGCTGTAACATTCATAGTGTAGGCGCGTACTGATGTGCTTGGAGCATTATTTCCATTAAACCTTGAGTGCAAAATTTGGAGTCGGAATTAGCAATGCAAAAATCATTTAGAAACTTATTTGCAGGTACCGTACAACAAAGCTTTGAATGCAAAAACTGAATGAAAAATTGCGGTTCTTCCAAAAAAACATGTTTCCAAGCGTGGAATGCAACATGGTTGCCCGTAACAGATTCGAATGTTTATTTCGTTTTATTTAGAAAAAAGTTTTAGTTCACCAAGTTATTTAATAATGTCTTTCTTGAGTAATATGGTCTCAAGCCTTCCAGACATATCCAGTTATCTTCTATATATGAATAGTATAGTGTTTCTATTAACCTGGAATATATTCCAAAATACATATGTGCTGATAATCTGGAATTCATCTTCTTCCTGTTATGCATTGAATTATCTTATCTTTAGAAACGGCATATTAACTATTATATTATTTTGGTCATAGCTACCAGAAGTTCGCGACTTTTACACACATTAAAACTGTCACTTTACATTGTAAAATTTAAAACTCGGTTAAAGCGCATCTTTCATCAAGTAGAAGCTTGTGTTCAGTATATTTTGAATTCTTTAGCTTAATGTCGTTGTTTACCACAAAACTTGATATAAAAGTAACTGAGGCCCAAATTTATAGCTGCAGTTAAAAGGACAATTTCATGTAAACTTTGAGAAGTATCTTAATCATTTCCTCTATGTGCTTTTACGCTCAATCCAATTTTGGAAATGTAGATGTTGCAATCACGAGCGCACGCAGAAGAAGATGCGGTGCCTTGAAATTTCAAACAGCACATCCAGTTTCTATGCGCTTGGTACAATTCTCGTACACATTTTTGGTTCTTTGTTTCAGTCGGATCTCACGCCCTCACATTTCGATGCATTATAGATTCATCGTATTGAATTTCATTGCCGGTTCTGGTCGGGAAATTTGGGGATAAGTACGATTACCTATAAAGTACACTTATATTTCCAAAAATGGTAGGTAACAAAAACTACCTAAACATGAATTCAAGCTCAATTTGGTTTTGAAGAATCTTATATCTGCCATTGGAATTATAAAAATTTCATAGTGTGTATACATAGATTTTGATTTTGTCATAAAAAAAGGTTTTGAAATTACTTGCAAATTCGACTAGTGAAAGTTGACATTCGACTAGGATAAGTTAAGCAATTCCTCCGTGTGTATGTATGTGTATTGTATGTGTCAAACAACGTCACTCAATTTCTCAGGCATGACTGCACCTATTTTCCCAAATCAGGCTGAAATGAAAAGGCTGCATAGGTTACTATTGAATTTAATTCGGATCCGACTTCCGCAGTTACAAGTCTAAGAATGTCGAAAATTTTCTACTCTAATTGGTTAAGTACCTTGTGTTCGCATTAAAAAAAATCAAACGTTTGGAACTTTAAATATTGTAAATGAATAGTGAAACATTCTGAGAGCCGAGTTCATTGCATATATTTAACAGTTTTCTTTCTGAAAAGAAATTATGTTAAAAAAAATGAAAAATGATATATTGAAAAATGTAGGTGTGATTCCCCGGTGAACGACCACAATTAAGTTTGAAAGCGGGAATAAATAAATATAATAATAATAATAATAATAATAATAATAATAATAATAATAATAATAATAATAATAATAATAATAATAATAATAATAATAATAATAATAATAATAATAATAATAATAATAATAATAATAATAATAATAATAATAATAATAATAATAATAATAATAATAATAATAATAATAATAATAATAATAATAATAATAATAATAATAATAATAATAATAATAATAATAATAATAATAATAATAATAATAATAATAATAATAATAATAATAATAATACTCAGCACGTTGAATAGTAGCCATGTGATCATTGAGTTTGCTATGTCCAGTCAGAGCTCTGACCAGAATACTGCAATGATGCTTGGAAAAATACAGTAGACACTTTGACATTTTCAGATTTAAATCTGATAGACATGCTTTTGTCTGAGCGCAAGTTTGCAAGCTGCGCCAGTAGCTGGCATGTTTGGATGCAGCCCAAGAACGAATCTTATGCTTTATCCAACTAGTTGAAAGTGGTAAAGCTGGTTCAGGACCAACGAAATCATTCGTTTCATCAGCTCTAGCCAACTCATCAAATAATAATAATAATAATAATAATAATAATATTGTGGCTGTCATTTACGACCCTAAAAAATTCATTGGTTTAGTTATCCTAGGAGAAACAGAAAAATCAAAACGTCGTTATTCAGGATAAGGGTGCATAAGATATTTTCGGAGTATTATCAATGAATGCTAGTGTATCTGTTTCTTTAGGAATAAGAAGGAAGCACTAAGGATGAATACTTCAGTAATTCAGATATATGAGCCGTTACACAAAACTCTGTGTTTATCTTTTAATATTCGTTAGTTATTAAAATTCATTGCCTTCGCCGACAGTATATATAAATCTAAAACAATTTCTTTATTTCACAATGGTAATGTAATGAAACCCTAAAATTTCCTGCAAAGGTAATCCCAACAACGCAATCATATGTACTAGTACCATTTCATTGAGGCAGCCGAAATAGTGCGAGCGCACTATGAACCACAGCTCGTCTCCAGAAACAGCCGGTTTATTGCTTCAAGAGACATTGATGAGACAGCCGGCTTGCGACAGCCCTTCGTAACAGTAATTCCCTAAAAATCAAAGGATGTCTTCGATTTTCTAAGGCTGTCCCCGTAACATTTTATGCGAATGAGCGAACAGAAAGAAACAGGATACAAACAGCCCGTTCGGTTTGACTACTCTCCGGATAGAATACTCTCATCAAACTGGTGAGTAGAAACTGTCTCAGTGACAGCATTCATTTAGGCATGCGAGCGCTGTTGCCATTACAGTTCGGCATATGCTTGCACACATATTGTAGACTGGGCTTTCGACTTTGCGGTCCGACAGTTCATGCTATCTCGTGGCGGATGTCATTGAAAAGCAGTACTGCTGGGAAGCCTGGTCATAACGGACAAAGCGCACTTTTCTTTCTTTCCGATCATTTTTTTAGAGAAGGTTATGAACTTAGGCTCATTTGAAAATCTACTATTAGGCCATCGAGGCCAAGCTCACAAAATAGCTTCTGACTGACAATATAAATTCTCTCAACACCATATAATAGATCAATAATAAAAACCTGTTTCAAAACTTAGATACAAATATAAACACGATTAATAATATTGTTTTATGCAATTGTTCCTCACTTGATTTTACCTATCTCCAGTATCACGCACGAGTCAGGGTCATTTAGCCGAAACCCATTTCGCCGAAAGGGTCAATTCACCGAATGACATTTTGTCGAATGGGCCACTGCGCCAAAATCCATTTCGCCGAAAGCCATTTTGCAAAGCCATTTTGCCGCAAGCCATTTCGCCGAGAGGGTCATTTCACCGAATCCTGCAATTGTCTTAATATCGTAATTGGAATTAATTTAAAATAAAGAAAAATTAAAGATGATAGTGTTAACGCCAGTGGTGGTAAATTGCGAACCGAACGCCGATGCTTCTGCAAATTTACTCAAAAATGTTCACCGAGCGTAAGCATGCGATAGGTTCGAAAACTATTCCCTCGGTTAATGCGAAGGTGTTCTGTGCTCGGTGTTCGGCGAAGCAATCTGATTCGAACCGTTCGGTTGGCGGACCATCGGCGAGGGCCGAGTAAACAGCGTTCGATACGATGGTTTGTTGATTTCAATTCTCGCATCCTGGTTTTGAAATTATCAATGCACACGTGATCAGCACAAAAAAAATTGTTTTATTCGATTGATAAATCGATCAATAGCAATTCAAATGGTATTATTTTAGACATTATCTGTGTGCGTAGGGTGGTTCGATATGGAAAATAGTAAGTTTTGGATCTTTTGCAAATTTTATGGTTTTGGTTATAGAATCTATAACAATAAGAATTGAATATTTTGGAACATTTCAGCAATCGTAGAGTGGCTCAATATGAAAAGGGATTTTTTTACTCCTGCAAATTCGATGTATAATAAACTGGAGAGTCAATAGCAAAGAAAATTGAGTAATTTCAGGTATTTTCAACGAGCGTATTTGAATTTGATGTTCTATTGATTGTTGAATCAATAGCAGTTCAACTTGGATAATTTTAGACATTTTCAGAGAGCGTAGAGTGGCGAAATTTGAAAATTTGGATTTTTTTACTAATTCGATGATTTAATAAATAGTACAAAATCTTTGGAAATTATCTGCCACCGTAGGGTTTTTCTATTTGAAAAATTGTAAAATTTTTGACTATTACCAATTCTATGGTTTGTTGATTGTTGGATCAATAGCAGTTCGAATTGAATAATTTTGGGCATTTTCGGTGAGTGTAGGATGGCGCAATATGAAAACATGTAAATATTTTGACTTTTGCTGATGAAATGTTTCATTTAATAGTGAATTAATAACAATTACAAATTGCTCAATTTTGAGATTTTCAGGGACCATAGGATGGTTCTATCTGTATAATGGTAAAGTCGACGACACGACCTGCCACTAGTCTATCAAAACTGTATCGTAAATTTAAGTACCCCTCAGTAACTCGTAATGTCAAAACGAGTTCACTTCATTTTTTTTCTGAAACGGGCAACTTGGAGCGATAAACTGTTATCTTTGAAATAATAGTAACCATCACCTTGGTTACTTGGTACAATTGAAAAATATCAACAAAACAAATTGAGGCGAAATGTAAGATACACAGATTAATCAATTCCATCCTACATGTTTTAAATCATGGAACACCTGTAATTCGGTTCCAATGATGGAGATATCGAGAAAAGAATCGGAGTTTAAAGATTGATTGTTGGAATGTTAGTGCATAAGCTGAGTTTATACGATAGAAATAAAACGAAAATTTGAACTCAAACATTGATATTATCCGCAAAACAATTTATTTTTTCAATTTTATCATTATATTAATGTCTTTTGTTAATACCTGTTTCAATTTCATTATTTTGTAACTTTATAGTTTTATCTTCAATCGTCAAGAAGTTTTGCTTTTATCTTGTGCACGAACACTATAAATCAAATCATAATAGTATATGAGTGGTACATTAAGAAGATAGTATTTATTTGAAGAACATATTACACATTCTCGTGAATGTATTCGGAAAATCTTATTTTAAAAATAACTAAATAACATTTCCAGTTTAGCGTACTAATAGCTGGAGAAACTAAATTATTCTTATAAATATGGTTACATTCTACGCAACCAAACTTAGTATATCAACACAATTTTTCACTAATATTCCTTTTTTCGCTATCTTAAACCTGTTCCGTTGTGCCAGAAGTTATGTAGTTGTTCAATCTGCATCCTGTCACCTCACTTTCTCTTCATCTTTCATGTTCCTGTAGTGATTAATCACATTGGTGAAATTATTGACGACATTTGAATTGAAATATTACTTACAACGACCTCTAATGCGAATCATCGATCTCTTATTTTTATTTGCACTTATCTTGCGATTTTCTTTATTAGAAGTGAACTTCAGAAAGTTCATTTTTTCTAAATACTCGAAGGAGAACTGTTTAAAAAAATATGTGTTTTTGTGCTTTTCTTGATGTTTTTCACGTTGCGGCGTCTCTAATGCTTGAGATTTGGGATTTATAGAACTAAGAAGTCTTGAATTCACGTTTGCTTTTAGATTTTGATGCACTACTTTCATTTTCGAGGATATTTTTGTTTTCCGTATTTTTCTACGATGCGTAGTTTTATTATTTATGGTTCAATGGAATGCCTACCTACAGCATCAAAACTAAATTCTATTTCAATTGATGAGCAAAGCAATAGCGCGTTAAAAATTACAATCAAAATCACAGGCCCTTCGACGATTTGCATGTTTAAATCCGATGGTTCACCACCACTACTATTTATATATTAATCAATACAGCATCCGATTTGGAAAAATAGTTCACAATTTCTCATATAAAGCTGCCTTACCACCGAACAAAATGCTTAAAATTATAATATTCCAATTGATATCTATTAAACATTGAATTAGCAAAAGGTAAAGTATTCCCAAATTTTTATATTAAGCAATTCTACGCCCACAAGATATGTATAAAATTATTCTATTTGAATTTAATTTTTTCACCAATCAATAAAGCATCGGATCAGCAAATTCAAATACTAACATTTTTCAAATAGGACCACACTACGCTTGCTGTAAATTGGAAATCCTATTGGAACTGCTATTGATTCACCAATTAATAGGACATTAAATCGACATTAGTCAAAAATTTTAAAATTTTCCAAATAGCACCACCCTACGCTCGTCGAAAATGTCCAAAATTATCAATGCTCTTGATTCACTATTAAATGGAACATGAAATCAGCAAAAGTCTAAATATATGCAAATTTTCATATTGCACCACCCTACGCTCGATAAAAATGAAAAAATTATCCAATTCGAACTGCTATTGTTTCCAGAATCAACAGACCATCGAATTATTCTAAGATTCAATTTTTGTCGATTTTTCAAATAGAACCACCCTACGGTCGCTGAAAATGTCCAAAATTGTTAAGCTTCAATTGCTTTTGAATCAATATTTAATAAAACATCAAATTAGTGAAAATCACAAAATTTACAAATTTTCATATTGCGCCACCCCCGCTCGCTGAAAATGTAAAAAATTATCCAATTCGAACTGCTATTTATTCACTAATCAATAGAGCATGGAAATGAGATTAGTCAAAAAAATTCCTATTTTCCATATACAGGCACCCCCACGCTCGTTGTAAATGCTCAAAATTACACAATTTTAATTACTATTGACTCACCAATTTATTCAATATCGAATTTGCAAATGTTAAAACATTTCAATTTATCATATTGAGCCACCCTACGCTCGCTGGAAATGTACAAAATTACCATACTCTGCTAAGCTACCCAGAAACTGAAACGTCCAGCCGCAGCTGACAAAGTTCGGTTCATCCGAAGCAACAGCCTATAGTACTCGAATCGGATGTTCATGAACATACTAGTAACGATAGGCTCGCAAACTAAAGCATCGGTTCTTTCACCATCAGCATCGCTTCTTGGTTCGGCGATGCTTGCTCGAACGATGGTATCGGTAAATTCATACTCGCGATGGTGGTTCGCTTTTTGGTTCGGAACGAACACGTTTTGCGTGTTCGGAATCGATGCTTTACCACCACTGGTTAACGCCCGTTTTGTTGACCTACAATTTAACTTCTTGAATACAGATTGATTCATGAACCTCAGAACGGAGTTCCCAAGAAAACTTGTTGACTTACTTACTTGACTTATTAGCTACCCAGCATCAAAGCATTTGTATAAGTGTATCTACCAGGCAAATGTATATGATATTTTCCGTTTACTGAGTGGAAATGGAAAAAATATCTAAAGCGGTTTCGCCACATCGTTTTGGTTCGTGTAACGTTAACTTAAGCAAAGAAACCTAGTTTTGAGTAGGCGGGGCAAACGAGGGAGTTACAGTTATCCAGGAGACATTATGTCTGTCTACACAACAAAATAATAGTACGATGTGTTTCAAATTACCATTTCGAAAAAATGTCCCTTTTGAAATGACCCATTCGGTGAAATGACCTTTACGGCGAAATGACCTATTCGACAAAATGACCTATTCGGCGAAATGGCCTTCGGCGAAATGGCATTCGGTGAAGTGACCCGCTCTCATCACGCACAGTGTACTAATAGTGATTACTGAAAAAAGTGTAGTGAAAAAAAACTCATTTTTCCAACAAAATGTCGGTGACGTAATGTTCATAATTACCTCAAGCTCATCCAAGAAATTCCTGTTTGAACTCTGAAGCGACTTCCATAGTAAGAACCTAAATTAACTTCACTAGATTTTCACCGTGAATTGATACCGATAATAAGAGTCACAATCACTTTTATATTCCTTAGAGTGGCCCCCTTAACCTGCTAATAGCAATAATTGCTGGAAGAACAGAATTTCATTCACTCAACTCTGCACTTTCACACAATTTTGGCACGGTTTGTATCTTGTTTTATATTAATGAAAATTATATACAGAATTCGCTCATACTTAGTAAAATATTGTTCTTTACTGGTTCAGCTCTTTTAGCGACAAGATTTCTTTCCAAATTTCCGTTTTTTGACATCTGTCATAGTCATCCTCGTAAAAGCTTCAGAACATAAATACCTTATGGTAATACCTATTCCACAAGCTTGTAGGAATTCTTCAACTATTAACGAAGATCTAAATATTTTTGGGTAAGTAACTTTTTCGCCATATCCTAATAGTAGGCTCGAACCCGGCGAAAAGACCAAAATTAGGTTAAAACCGGGTATAAATAAAAAACTTATAAAATAAAAATAATAGTAGGCTTTGGACGAAGCATGATACAGTGATGCGAAAGCCTGATTAGCTACAACGTTTAATACATTTGTTTCTGAACACTGGAAAAGCTGAGTAAAGTACCCTTTAGCATGGATATTTTGCCCCTTTAGTTTTTAGAACGGTTCGTTTTTAGAAACATGATTGTTCAACTTTATTCATAACCACAATTTTTGAGATAAAATTTCAGGATACTGAAAATTTCCCAAAAAGTAAAAGAAAACAGAAATATTTAATAGTAAATAATTCAACTAAATGCAATTAAAAATTTTCTAAAATTATTTTAAAAACTTACTACATTGACGACTATTCATGCAAAAAATACATGCGAATTGATAAAAAAAAATGGATCAAGCACATTTTTCAAAATGAATTGCTGTATATATCATTATAAAAACTCACGCTGCGCCCTGGCTAAGGTGCCTGTGATCTTGATACTAAATATTAGAATCTTCCAATAATAATTGTGCTAATGACTTCGGATTTCTCTCAATTATTTTTTTAACTCGAGTAAGGAACAACGTCGTCGTTTGTTTCTTTTAGCGGAATAATATTCAAAAACACATTTGACGTCAGAGTGAGCGTGATTTGCTGATCGATACAAATTGATTCACTGTCATCTGATAAGTTCGCTTCGATCAAATGCAGCAAGCTCGAACGCACATGTTGTCAAAATCGCTTAGCTTCGCGAACTCTTTTTGCAAAACTACAACACAAGCGTGATCGATGCAAGCAAGCCAAAGTAAACACGACGCGGTAACAGTACATCACATCACATCACTTCGCTAATCGCGTTCATCCTGGCAGAAATTATAGAGTGCTGCCAAAATGAGTGCAAAACGCGGAGCGATGAGAACTGTTTCAAAACACTGCACTGCACTGTTACAGCGTCGCATTCACTCTGACAGATTTACTTTGATCAAATGTAACTAACTCGCGCCCACGTCTTGACACTTCATGTGACTCTTGCACTCTGGCAGCAACACGAAGATAATCGATCCGATGCGAAATTAAAAAAAGAGTTGCGCGATCATTTGATTTCATCAGAAAAAGGTACGATTCGCATTGTGCTTACTTTGGTACGATCGCAATGTGCTTACTTTGAAATACAATTTAATATTTTGGACTGGAGTCAAATGGCCTGAAAGTATAAATCAATTATCTGGAACTTTCTGTTGTAACCAGGTAAACAGAGCTGTGGTTTTGCATCGCGCATGCTATCTTCAATATGAGATCGGGCAAGTTGGTCACATTTGATCGAAGTGAACATTCCAGAGTAAATGCGACGCGGTAACAGTGCACCGCATCGAATCGCTTTGCAGATCACGCTCACTCTGGTCCAGACAAATAAGTCTGAGTAAATATGATGACCTGCGATTTGAGCTCTTCGAATTGACGGCTCCGAGTACGATTGCTCCTGCTATTACGAGTAAAATTTTGCCTCCCCGGTTGTTACTGGGGAAAGTTACTTCGGAATCTTTTATGACCGGAGCATTGTTCCACTAAAGAAATCAAACGATTTGCAGTGTATCATTTATATATAACAATTTATCATTACTTCAACGATACGTAATGCTTTCTATACGCTGTGTAGTCTGTTTTTAAGAAAGGAAAATATATTACACTCTACCAAACATGGTATAACCGTGCTATCTATATACCTTGTAGTGCACACCTGAAATAAAATGTCGTTAACGATGGATGGTAATGAGGAACCGGAGAAAATTTTTAAAGCTTCGAAAAACATTAAAATCAATTTAGCTGTTACGATTTTTTCTTCTTGATCCCGTAATAGGTTAACGCGTGCACTCTGTATTCAGTTTTTGTTATCGAAAGAAACTATATTTTCTTTCTTGTCTGTTTCAGGTACGTGCCAATAATGCCTAATTGATGGGATTTAACATACTGCAGCCAATGTAAGTTGTATAATATATTTGATTAAGAATTAACGAAAAATGCAATCCCGTACATTTACAATTAGAATGTTGTTTGATATTGAAGGTTTTAATTTGAATCTAAAATGAACTGAATACGTCATTAGTGTCATGAACACAGCTCCGTAATGTTTTATTTAACATAAATTTAGATCTATAAAAACAGTCCAGATTTGCTAATAACACTTAAAATGACCAAATCATTCAAACGTTAAATTAATGTTAATGTTAAGATATTAATCGTGTTCACGTCTGTCCGGTTATCGGTTATGTCTCTGACATTACTCAACCGCTCTCTTTGAATAAAGATTTACTTACTCGCAATACGTACGATTCTGCGTATGAACAAAAAATGCCACTAATAGTTCTTGCTGAAATAAAAAATGGCCCTGAAATGTGCCGATTAAAAAAATCATCAACGTAAAATAAATAGAGCATACTCTACCCGCTAGATGAATCAAATTGGGTTCGTAGACAATTATTGCAAAACTATATATTAATTTATTCATCGGCTGTAGCTAACGAAATGAAAACAAATTTTCATAGTAGTTTAGTTTATGCAGGACATTTTTGCACTGCGTGCCCGCCCCTAAAAAAATCGGAAATATTGAGAAATAACATCTATTTTAGTTCATTTAGTGGTGTAATAATTCCATTCTTACAATTACTATAATGAGAAATAAGTTCAAAGGCACATTGCTTTAGCTCTAAAAGGGCATTTATGACAAATCGATAGAAGTTCATTTTCATTTTTTGCCTATTTCCGGTATCAGAATAGCCAAATAAATTGATATGGTCCTCAGCTAACAAGACCAATATTGTGAAGAAGTTTGAACAATTTTTTGTGTGTTTTGTATCGTCATTTCAAGTTGAGGCATGACATTTTCAACACACTTTACCGAATAATTCCGAAAACGGCAGCAGACTATGGAGGAACCGAACCTTTCAATTGAATCTTAGCATGCGAAAATTGTTCCGTTGCATTTTTTCCATTGTTTCATACATTTTACCGCGTTACTCTGGAACCGAAAGTCAGATCCGGACAAAATTTAATAGAATGCTATTGAACTATGAGAACTCCCTCAGCATATATAGAAATCTATGTTTGCGATTTTGGGAAAATCAAGTGAACTTTTCCGTGCACATTTGGTTATTTCGACACCAGAAATCAGATTCGGATAAAATTTCGCAGCAGCCTATGCAAATTAGCCCAGTCTCAATGAACAAGAAAATCGTATGATATTTTTTCAGATTTCATTGCAAATTTTACGTCGCTGCTCTGAAACCGGAAGTAGGAACCCGATAAAAGACTATGAGACCTTTCATTTAAATATAAACTTCCAAAGACCCATCCAGCTGATCCTGAGAAAATCGACTGCACATTTGCGTTACATACATTCTCTGGGCATTGGTTGCAAAGTTGATTTTCACAATGACCTAATAACCTTTATTCAAGAGCTAGGTAAAATCTGCTTTAATCCATCTAATGGTGAAATGATGCTATTCTCATATCACTCATTTTCCCATATAAAACACTATGATATTTTTCAAAATACTTTTCTTTGATTCTCGTAAAAAAAACCAATAAAGCTGTCTCTGAGAAAACGAAGAGAATACCACAGTTTCAGATTATTTTGCAACCGGAATAAGGGAACCGGTATAGCCGAAATCGGTTCGCATGACCGTATACCAACATCCCTGCATATTGGATTAGCCTTTCTCTTTTTCTTCTTCTTCTTATTTAGGTTGGCGTCACCTCACTTGAGATGACACTGATTTGATGACACAGCCAGCCAGTTAATTTTCGTTTATAGTCCAATGGACTTTCCTTTCACTGGACTACAAGCGAAAATCTCGCTGTGTGGCTACATCAAGGTCAAAGTACGGATAAAAATCTATCTTTCTTGCGAAATATTCGAATTTTCTCCGGGCTAACAGTGATCAGCTTTGCTTCAAATTCAGAGATTAAATTTCGGAGGAGTTTCGCATGGGATCATTTCATTTTATTCTAAGCCCGTGGTAATCGGTTAAAATATTTCTAAAATAAATTAGGAAGTTCCATTTGGAAATTTTTAGTCACTTTTCTTCCGGAACCTTTTACGTTATTCGAGTTTTTACGTTATTTGCATCGTCACTTCAAGTGACAGAAGTTTTTAACTTTGATCTCCTTATAACATTCAAAGCGGAAATCGTATTTGGATAAAAATTAGGTTTTTGGTTTGTACAAAAGTACACGCCTAAATATTCAAATTCTGCAGCGAACAGTAGTCGGTCGTCACTTGTTTTCGCCCGAAACGTCAGATAGGATATGTCACTTAGTGAAATATCCCTAAAGGGTCACATAAATTGCGTCTGCTTAGCGGATCAAATTGAACTACTGATGAGCCGAAGGCGAAACGAGAAGTAATTAAAAATTATAGTCTTTCAAGATTTATAGTACTTTCAATTTGTGAAAAGCGCCAGCCATTTCTAATAATTCGAAATGGTTTTGATTTTACAGTTTAATAACTGTCTCTGGTACTTCTGGAACCAGCCAGATCTACAAGTTAAAGAAATGTGTTATTCAATGGTGAGGAAATTACTGCTTTTTACATGGCACATATGAAAAACATTTTCAAAATTGAATTTTTGACGCATACCACCCTATAATTCCAGAACCGGAAGTCATATTCGAAAAAAGTTCAGGCATTTTTATGGGACCATAAGACCTTCCGTTTGAATCTAAGTTTGTGAAAGCCGGTTCTGCTATTCCGGGAAAATCCGTGCATACATACATCAAAAGTTACTTTTCACAGTGATTGAATAACCTTTCTATATGAGAAAGTCAGAAACGTGTTAATTAATTCAATGTTTAATCAAGAGATTCCCCAACCTTTATAGTGAAAGATTCGGAATTAAATTGCATTCAGTAGTAATCATCGCACTTCCGACTGCATGTTTGCCCTACCCACAAGCATAAAACATCAACAACATCCTTTCATGCGGGTTCCCGTCATGATCGATATTACTTTTTTTACAAGCGACGGAAATGTGTTCTTTATCCAATTCCCATCGTTCTGCAGAGCGCGACACGCGAGTGACGATGCTGATTTTTCTGATTGACGCGGAAAGAATGCCAGAAACCAATCATAAACCTACTTACTGTCGCAGCCCAACGCGAGACCCACCGAGCGGAACCCCCCGTAGCTGCAAACCGGCGAACCTTAATCCAAACAACAAACTCCAATAAAAACAATTAAAACGTTAATTTGCAATTTTTCCTCGGTAGCATCTCCGGTAGCAACCGTTGAGTAGCGCGAAGATGCGGGTGATGCGATATCGGATTACATACTGCGGCCCGCCCCCGTCTACAGACCACGTCCCGTCGTGACCCACGCCAAGGGGTGTAATCAAAACAGTAGCCTGCACTGAACCGATAGGAAACCAGCACCGCACAGCATCTATCTGGAACGGAAGCAAGAACTGCGGACCGATGTTTGCGAAGACTGGCGCGAAGCTCCAATTGGATTCTTATCTGGCGTTCCCAGAGAGCCACATGTGTTTGGACAAAAGGCGACAACGGCTTGCGGTTGCATGAAGTGCTCGGTCGGTTGCGGGCCTTTCTGGAAGTGGATTATTTCAATAATCCATTACAAGCCCTAGCTTACAATATGGGAAAGTCTTTAGTAGTAGCTGTATTATTTAGTCGGAGATTATAAGCACAATCTTGTAGCTCAAAATTTTGAAGGCCACCGAAACCGTCAATAATGGATTCGTCAGCTTCTACAACTAAGTTTAGCTAAATTGTAATTCCAAACAGGCGAATTCCAATCAATGACAACCAAAGGAAATGGTAAACATTAATATTTCGTGAGAATGTTTTCAGTCTACACGGTGATTGAGTTTTGCAATAACTGAAATGACATGTTGAGTTATCATTTGATGCGATTTCAGAGAAAGTAATATTCAAGGTGTTTATTTTTGTTTTTATGAATTCCATTATACAAAAATCACTCGAGTGTCAATTGTATTAAATCTATCTCGAAGCCAATAACGCTGGTCTTTCTTGTTGCAGTTGTCTGTTGAATGCAGAACACTCCCATCATGCAAATGCAATCGTTTGTTGCGTTGCTAAAATGGCCGACTTAATCTAATTCAACATTGTATTATTCGAGATTAGTTCATCCTACTGCGAAGTGCAAGACTGCAGGAAGTGATCCGATCGATTGCAGTGTCACCAACTACTCAAACTGATGTGAAGATGACTGCCGTTAATCGGAATGTAAATCATCGATCAGGAACGCCTCGGGCCGAAAGCTGGTAACGAAACGAAACCACCTCCAATGTATTAATTTATCGTTAGTTTACGTTTGATCGAACTTCAGAGGCTAGAGTCGCGAGATCAAACACCGCATCAAGATGCACATCTCGACGGCAATAGCGCAAGGTGTGATTATCGGTAGTTTCAAATCGTTCACACGCAACTTGCATTCGCGGTAAAGGCGTCGTAGACGTCGTCGTAGTCGCCATCGCCGTCGTCGTCGTTTGCATACTTAATACGGACGTTTGAAAAGTTCCTACCCCGACTGCTTAGTGCTGGCCGGTGCAAGGTGTCGCTGAGATAATTGTTGGTCACCGGAGCGGCAGCATGTGCGGAATTATTAATTAGACTGAAGCACGCACTTCGCTTTGATGTGTTCTAGACGCTGCCTACGCAGAAAAAAATATCTCAACTGATTGCAATTCATGCAGAATCGGAGACCAGCTGGTACAATCAACGGTGATTATTTTGCAATTTTCGTATTCTCGCGTCAAGGGAACTAAATTTATTAACTATAAGATACTTTTGGAATGTATAATAATAATTAGAAACTAGGAGGACAGCCAACTCAACTAATCAGAAAGTACAAAATTGTCGTTTACAATTCCTTTGCTAGAGACGAACAAGTCGAAACCCGAATAACTGGAAATATCTGACCTGAACGCGGGTGTAGGAAATGCCAAAGATTGACTTAAGGGAAACATTTGCCTAAGAATTTAATTGATACAGCAAACTAAACTTCCGAACAGAGTACAGTGTGAACAGTTTTTTCCAGCGTCGACGGTGCGAAAAACTCAGCGAGGAATATCGTTGGCAACCAAATGGATTTTATCCCGGATCCGGGATTCCAACACATACACACGCCGGCAGCTCAGTCATCCCCGATGAGGATAAAAACCTGTTTTAATCCACCTAGTGGTGTAATGATGCCTTTCTCATGTACATATAATATTGTGGTATTCTATTCAAAATTTTTCTCTTCGATTTTTGAAAGAAACCAAGAGATTGTTTGTGCATAAAATACTGAATAAAACAGTGCTTTGATTGCGTAAGTAATCCTTAAGAAAACGAAGTGGGTTCACTATTCTAGGCACTTCCGGCACCGGAACCCGAGAACCGGTATAATCAAAGTCGGTTCGTACGGCCACCAACTAACATTAAGGGACGGTGTACAATATTGAAAACACTTGACCCTATAACTCCGGAACCGGCAGTCGGATCCGGATAAAATTAAGAAATTCCGTATGGTACCGGAAGACCTTTCATTTGAATCTAAGTTTGTGGAAATCGGTCAAACCATCGCTGAGAAAAGTGAGTAAAATCCATTTTGGTATATATGACCACTATTTCCGGTACTTCCGGAACCGGATACCGGGAACCAGGATAGCCGGTATTGGTTTGTTTAGTTGCCTACTGATAATGACTATCGATTTGTGTAGTTTTGAGACCAGTTTAGGAAATTTTTTACGTTTTTTGTTTCGCCGGTTCAAGTGACGGTGTACAATATTGGACTCACTTTACCCTATAACTCCGGAACCGGAAGTCGGATCCGGATGAAATTCAGGAATTCCGTATGGGACCACGAGACCTTTCATTTGAATCTAAGTTTGTCAAAATCGGTTCTGCCATTCCCGAGAAAACCTAGTGAGATTATTTGACACATACACACATACACACACAGACAATTTTCACTAGTCGGTTTTTCAAGTGATTGCATAACCTTTCTATATGAGAAAGGCAAAAACGTCCCGGATAGTCCCGGATGGTCCCATCCCGGTCGTCCAGGTATAGTGCGAACAGGCTATAAATCATGCATTTCTTCGCCTATGATATTAAAGACCGAACATGAAATTAATACAACACATTCCACTGGCTGCAACTTTTCTTCTATTGGATAAAAATTAACCAAATTTTTTCACAATTCTTCTTTGACGTGTATAATTTTGCGCATCAATAGCATAATGTATGTATATTATTGCTAACAAGCAGCAGACGGAGAGGAAAGATGAAATTGAATGAAACAGCGACAAACGAAAATTTTGTGAAAAAGTAGGGGAAGATGTTCGATTACCGGCACCCCACCGTAACTTTTGACAGAAAGCAGATAGCGTCATTACCGCAAATGTCATGTGTGTGTAATAGCTGCACATTTTTTTGTGCCAAATACCCAAGCAAACAGACGCTTGTACTTTTTGCTGCGTTCAAAACAAATTTTAATTGCGTGAAAATCAAGACAAAAGCTTTTTCTGACTTTTTTTATAGCTTCATAAATTGAAGAGCATCAGTATAAATTCCGGTTTTCCTTTGAATATTTGCATTCTTTATATTTTTCCAAAATTTCTTGGGGTACTGGTAACCGAACACCTTCTTTTAAATGGCCAAAATTTATCATTTTACTAAATTGATAATAAAGTTTTTTCAATCAATGGAATCCACTTAGTTTCTTAATCAGTTGTTAAAAAAGCAAAGCAAAGTAAAGCAAAGTCTTGGCATTACATTGCTTTTGTGGAATTTGGCCTTTCTGTTTCAACAAACTTCGCAGCCGATTCTTAGTGTACAGAATCATTGCATGGCTAGTATTATGGATCCTACTGACACTAAAAATCCTTCCAGGTCGGGGCTCGAACATACGACAACTGGCTTGTAAGACCAGCGTCCTATGCATTGAACCGCAAATCCGGGAGTTGTTAGCTAGGGACTTTAGCTTTCGATTGATGTATAGAAATTCGCATAATGTGCACTAAGTCAACAGTTATGAGCTAAAAATAAAAGGGTGCCGGTAACCGAACACTCTCCCTTACCGCCCGTTGAGGGTTCGTTAATCAGTTAATCAGTTACCGTTACTTGATTCAAACATATATTTGATCATAGCTATGCCTTTAGCTACAAGTTGAAAATATGGGGCGCCTTTCCAAAATTACCGTTATAGGAGAGTGATAAGTTTTTGATCGCGAATATCTCTCATTGTACTCAACGAAATAGCATCATTTTTACTTCATGTCATCGGAAATATGATCAGCAATTTATGATTAACTTATCAGTAGTACGGGTTGGCGGTTCAATGCATTGGGCGCTGGTCTTACAAACCAGTTGTCGTATGTTCGAGCACCGACCTGGAAGGATTCGTAGTGTCAGTAGAATCGTAGCACCAGCCATGCACTGGTTCTGTACACTCTGAATCGGCTGCTCAGATCCAAAATTATATTCTAATATTCAGATCTGCAATTGAATTCCAAAATTCAGTTCCAAAATCCAATTTCATTATTAAGATCAAGAATCCCGGTTCAGAACTCAATTCCAAAATCCATATTTATGTTCAGAATTTTGCCCCAGAATGCAGATCTGGAAATTAAATTAGCTGAAAATACAGTTTCAGCTAATTTAATTACTGATTCAGGTTTAGATCCTAATTGTGCACTAGACTCTATCATATCACTGATCCAGATCCTCAATCTAGGTGCTTGAAATCCAAACTCTGAACCTAGAACTAGAACTGAATCTGCACTTTCCATATTACGGATCCAGGTTCCAGATCCAATAATACGGTAGCATCAGATCCATTTCCTGCATCTGAATCCGTATTTGGATTTGGGACAGTAACGAATTTAGCTTCATTCGTTTTTTCGTATTGCACTCGACAGTGTTTAGCACCGAACGATTCGTTTAATCGTACTCACGTCATCATTGAAATTACCCACCCGCCTATTTTGACGTTTCGAAACCATTGTGAAAGCTTAAGTGTATGAGCAAATCGTTATCGTGAATTGATGTAGCGATAACATAGATAATACAAGATTGTAACATACAATTTAAGCATTAATTCAGATGGCTATTGATTCATTGCGTCAACGTAACGGTAATGAAACTGCAATACAGACACATTTCTAGAGGTGAATAGGTGGTTTGAATACTGCAAACGTTTCATGGCGTCGAAGGAAGTGTATGGAACATAAATATAACAAGAATATTACATTTTCAAACATATTCATTGAGAAAAACTTGGAGTGGGTAATGTCGGAGACATAACCACGAGATTTACATAGGACTGCATTCGAGGTGTGTATTATCAATTGATTTGATACCGTTTGGACGTTTAAGATTTTGTAGTGCTGGAAAGGACCATTTGGTTTCAAACGAATGTGTTTGTATTCTAGGAACTAAGGCGACAGTTTTCTAAATAAGTTCTTTACGTTACTTTTAGGGAACTGAAAAAGGACCGTTAGTGGCTTTGGAGTCCTGAAAAAAAAACTATTTGATTACGGATGATTACGTTTGTATTTCAGGAAGTAGGGCGCCATTCCAAGTCATTTGAAAGAGTCTTGACCTAGAAGAAATCATTACATAAATATAAACGTAACACAAGTCGTACAATCGCTCATATATTTCAATATTTCATACATCTCAATATTTTAATGAAAGACTAACAAAATGCTGTACGGGACTCATTTCCGTCTTTCAGAAGGGCCAAATTGTGGAATTCGCTACGATATTACACACTGTTCGGCAATTTTTTCTCGAATGCGATGCAGCCAAATGCTAGTTTTATTTGCGCTCGTTTGATGCGAATTTCGCACAGCCAAAAGTGCACAAAGCTAATTAAATTATTATAAATTTGCACTAAACTGATGATTTTTACCTTTAGTTTGCAAAGAAGTAATCTTATTAGTTCTTTGGATAACATTTAGAGTCATTAGAACGGTTGATTTTGTGTCTTTTTTTCCAATGCAAACGACCAGCAGCTGGATGACGCAATCGCTCGTGTTTAAAGTGGAACTCACTCTGCGAATGTCAAACAGCAGGTATGCTCACAGAAAAACTAGTTGTTGTTTTTCTGTGTTTAGGCTAGAGGAACGGAACCTCATATTCGCCATTGACTGAAGCACCAGTTTAAACAATGTTTTCGTAATAAATGTGGTATCAACAAAAGTCTTACATCTTTTTTCATTCGTTTCGTGAAAGAATTTGTGAAAATACTCAAACATAGAAAAAGTTATTGGGAAAACAAATCTGGAGTATTTTCGTTACACTTTCGTGTTGTGAAATTTTGAAAATGCACCCAGGTGAGCATAGTAAAGAGAGACGTAGTCCTACGTGGAAAATAAAAAGGCACTAAACATCAATTTTGCTTGTATGCACTACCCTAAAACCGAAGGCAGCAACGGTCGCAACAACATGAACCTTTTCATCATGGTGGAATGTCTTAACAAATGATAATTTAGTCTACATGGATAGTTTTAGAGCATTTAAAAGGTTCGTTGAATTCATAAATTGTTTTAATATGACTAGAAACAATGTTTATTTGAAGAACATTCAACTATAATTAAATTTCGCTCGAAGTTCGTTTTAAAATTTGTGCATCGCTCAATTTTATGATTCCAAATTACATCTTTTGACGTGAATACTTCTTACTTTACTATGGAGCTTCTTGATAAATGTTTCAGTTGTATGCGATAACTTCAAATAACCTAAAATTGAAGTTTCTAAAAATGTTTGGTATGAACAAGCGTTAAGGTGAAATTCAGTTCCAAAGTAAGGCACGCAAAATTCCAACCGCAGGAATTGAACGAACCATCGCACAAAGCGTATCGTGCAAAACCGACACATAGAAATACGGAATATTTTCAGTGATTGAGCGCAGTAGGCTTACGACCGTTTCGGGGCAGAGTTGTTGCTCGCGAAGTACACGCAGAATAATCCCGATTGTTTTCAACAGTAAAACTATTAGTTGTCTATCGAAACAAAAAATAGTTGTTTTAAGCCGAGAAATCATATATTCTGAATCTGTTTACTGTAAACTAGAACTTGATTGTTTAGAACATATGGTGATTGTTTCTAGAAAATATTAGCCGAATCAAACCAGATTTATTGTTGTCACTACACCATTAAACCAAATTCTTACAATAATAGTCTCGGCTTGCACCAATTAGTTTCAACCCGTATTCGCATGTTCCCCAAAAGGATTAATTAAAATTTGAGGAAAACTGGGGTGGAAAATAATTTAGATTTGTTTCGTTTTAATTGTGTATCGAAACCCTTGATTATAAGTGAATAATATTTTACGATTTCTGCTTCTTATAGGTTCGAAAATTCAAACGTTCTTTAGCACGAAGAACATTTGACTTCGAAGTGCCCACTTTTCTGGCCAATTTCTTACATATAAATAAAATGAACATAATAAAGAATGTATACGTTCAACAAACTCGATTTCATCTTCTGATTCATTCAAACTATATGATGAATACTCAACAAGTTTCTCGTGTTCGGTGAAAAAGACATCATGGCGTTTTGAACAGCTTCCGCCAGCTTCATACTACGAAATTAGAAGACAAAAGAAGTCGCGTTGGCTAACGTTTTCAATGATTTTCTTGTATGATATCTACAATAGAACTCCAAGTTTTTGTATAAGACCCATGCCCTTTTTACGAAAGTTCACCAATTGGATGACATCTCAACGAGCTGATTCGAATGGTATTATTGTTTATTATTGTAAAATCAACAGACACATTGTTTTCCGTGAAAGGTTGAAGTCAAATCCATATGATACACGATTGAACTATCTTTGCAGGCGTTGTTACGGAGAGCACGGGGACGAACATTGATATTAACCTCACGGAGCAAAGGGGGGCAGTCAGTTGCGACAGCTCTCGTCGTACTTGTAGTGTGTCAAGACCAATCAGCAATCCGCGACTTTCATAGCTCGGCAGTTGATGTGGATTATTCCAAGGTAATCGTCGAAGAACAAAACGTACGAATCTACGTTGTATAGATTCTATTCTATGAGCTCCATTGAGGTAAAGAGGGTTCCAGACTACTGAGCAATATTCCAAAGTAGAACGAACGAGTGTACAGTATAGAGTCTTCAGGCAATAAATATCATTGAAGTGCTTAGCCATTCTAAATATGAATCCCAAACAACGAGAAGCTTTCGCAACAATGTAGTTAATGTGCTGTTCGAATGATAACTGCTCATCGAGAAAGACACCAAGATCTCGTCATCCAGACGAAGATTTACATCATTGAAGCACAGTAAGAAAATCAAAGGGCCAAGATGACTCCCCTGTGGAATTCCAGACGTTGCAACAAATTCTTCGGAAACACAATCATCAATTTTGATAGTAAGACGTCGATTGCTGATATATGATTGTATCCATTGAATGACGTTTGCACCAAAGCCGAGTCGATTTAATTTTGCTATTGTGATGTCATGGTTGATTTTATCGAAAGCAGAAGAGAAATCTGTATAGATAACGTCCGTCTGCAACCCGTCTGACATAGCGTTTGTTATGTAAGATGTGAAAGATACGAGGTTAGTAGCTGTTGAACGCTTCGGCATAAACCCGTGTTGAGTATCATCAATGTACTGCTTGCGATGGTTAAAAATTTGAATCAGAATGACTTTTTCGAACAATTTAGGAATTGCGCTAAGAGAAGTGATACCGCGGTAGTTGTCCATATCGCTTTTGTCGCCTTTCTTGTAAACCGGATACATAAACGAAGCTTTCCATAAATCCGGAAACACTGCTGTAGTTAATGAGGTTCTGAATAAACGGTAAAGTGGTGATATTATTCCAGCCGAACATTTCTTCAAAATAACTGCCGGTATGCCATCTGGTCCTGAAGAACTCGAAGACTTCAATCCAGCGATAGCCATTTGTACCGAATTCTCGTCTATGTCAATGGAGTGCAAAAAGTAATTAGATACCGGAACGTTGATTGCCGCTCGTTCGATTTGCTATGGGGATAATGCTTCTGTAGAGAAAACACGAGCGAATTGTTCCGAAAAGAGCTGGAAAATTTCTTGAGTACTCGAACCGGTACGCTCACCGAATCGCATTAACGATTGTAATCCAAATTCCTTCCTTTGCTCATTCACGTGCTTCCAGAAAGCTTTTGGGTTAGACTTCATCCTATGCTGTACCTTCTTTAAATAATTGGCACGGCAGCGCTTCACGGTTTTCTTGTATAACTTATTTATCTGAATATAATTATTGCGCAAAACGTAACCTCCATACTTGGAGTATCGTGTCAGAGCAGCTCTTTTGGATGTTTTCAGATGTTTCAATTCAGCGGTTAGCCACGGCGGATGTTTGGAATGTCGGACGGATCGTTTCGGAACCAAGTAATCAATCGCGTAGATTAGTACATTGGAGAAGGTATGTGATACCCATCCATACATGATCTTTTTGACTTCGTCTCGAATCGAAAGCTTGGAAGTGCTTGAAGTTATCCGTCATCTGCCTTGCGTTCACAGGGTTGCATGTTTTAGCGTCTGGGTCTGCTTGAATGATTTTACCACACGGAACATGGTCGAAGTACCACAATTACTTAAGACATCCTTAAGAAAATACGCGGTAGTTTTTGACAGGTCAAAGTACAGTGAACTTTCTCGCTGCATAAGAGTACGCATGGTACTTTTGATAACTTAAAGGTACAGAACAAGTTCCATGAGAACTTTCTACATAGAAGCTGAACAATGTTTTTTTTAGAAGTAGCTTAAAACTTCGTTCGGTTGCGTCGCGCGAACATTCAAGTGTGGATAATTACTTTAAAAAATGGGCAGCTTAGAATTCTATTCAAGGTACTTAAGCCAAATTAGTCCCTTTCACTTGGACCCTTTGTTAGTTGAGCGGATGAACATTTTCTTTCAATGATCGAATCCTTACTATCTAAGTGGTGCAGAACCGAGGCAATACAGTGTAGTGAGATTTTTTTCTTTCTGCCGTTCGTAAAATACCAACAGCAATGGGACTGCTCATCTCGAGTAAACGTCTGATACGACATCGATCCCTCCGCAATAGTTCCTTCTTGACTACCTACACGAAGCATCAACTACAAACGACCCTAACCGAAGTTAAGTGTTGAGTTGAGTTGAGTTATTCTGTTACGCGCTACAGTGTATTCCAATTTTCAGTACATATATTGAATTGATTATAAACAAAGTTATCTTGATATACTTAATCACGACTGTAACTAGAAAATTCATGGCAAATCTAACCATTCTTCACCACCATATAAAAAAAGATTCATTTAAAATTCATAAACACACGTTACGTTACACAGATCATCCGGGAGTCATTCAAAATTAACCTCGTCAAATTAAATTTAACCAGGTGGAACGCACCGCGTCAGACCCGTTCTAACCGAAGGAACACTGGTAAAACGTTCACTTTTCTAGTTTCTGGTAGTGAACCATCATTCTCTGCCACACTGACGATGGACGGCAGCAGCAAAAATAAAACCTTAAATAAATATTCCACTCACCTTAGCAGGATGGTTAGTTGAAGGTCATGACTAAGTCGGTCGAGCGCAGCAGTTCCTTCCACTCGAATGGAATTGATTTTTTCCCGTAAATTACGCGAACAGGCTGCTGCTCCGTGACGCTCACGTAAAATTTCCAAAATGTTCGGTTGACGAAGGAAAGCTACAACCTGAAAGAGCAAGGCAAACAGAAAATGGCGTTAATATTTTTCGAATAAATGGATACATCCGCCGATATGCTTCTAACCTTATCATTATAAGCTACTGGAATTTCGGGTGATCCGATGCTCAGTCGGGGCAGTGCTGGTGGTCTCGGTGGTGGAATCGGTGCAACATCAACGGGAATCGTAGGTCCAGAACTCATCTGTTCGGGTCGGTGGCGAGCTCGCGGACAATCCGTAGGTACTCGAGGATCCATGAATGATGTTTTTCGATTGGTATGATCGATGAAAAATTGCTTGCCGCTTTGATCAACTTTTGTTTCCCATCCCGTGGGCAGATCCTTATCAGGTGAAGCAAAACAATTTACCAGTGCTACCAAATCGCGATTGTGCTGATACCGACCAAAACAGGTAGGATCCCGACGTACTCGAGAGACCATGTGTTTGAGGGCTGCGTTCCGATTGTACAGTTGTATGGCGTCGGTGTTTGTGTGTAGCATTGAATAGAAATCAGCTCGACATATCATCAACAGAGCGGGATGGGTAGCGCGATCCAACTGTAGACTCTCGATTTGGGCTGCATTCATGGCAACTGTAGCGGAGGAAGATCCCTGACGGGGATTGATAGCTTCGAAACCGAACCGCGGAGGACTTCGACTACCCCCGTCTCGTCGATCATATATCGTCCTACGAATGGACTGATATCGCCGATCGAGCTGCTGTCGGTGTTGATCCGGTCCAGAGATACCCGAATGAGACCCGGGACGTTGCCACGATGTTGTTCTAGTGCCGTGATCAATGTAGAATATGCGTCCGTGGCTATCCATTCGTGCTTCCCATGCCGGTGGTAAAGGTTCGTCCGGTTCCGCCAAAGTACCTCGAGCACGCTCCGGAATGGACGGCAGCCGGGTACTGGTCAAATGTCTACCTTGCGAGTCGGTTTCCATTTCATCGCGACCTTCGGCGACCCGCATCTGATCGACACGGTTTCCGGTTGCGGCTACCAAATCGTTGTATCTCGTTTCCGGTGATATTACGATTTCTGGCGAGAACACTCGTTGCCGCAAATCCGGAGGACCAAAATTATCCGACAGAACTCGTAATCTGCGTGCATGATGCGTTGGGGTGGGCGGACATATCAAATCATTGCGTCCACAATGTCCGACTCTGGTTAACGGGCGTGGCTGGGGTCGTATCGGTTTAGGATGCATTATGACTGGTGAAGACCGATCCGGCGAGTGCTCCAGGGGAGATCCCGACCGTGTTGATGATCCGGATGGGGGACTTCTTGCACACGGTGACAGACATTGAACCGGGAAGATTATATGGCTGGCTCGCATCGAATCTACGACTAACAATTCACCCGAATTGACGAGCCCGCCACTCGTTCGACCATTGGATAAAATTCTCACTAGCGGTCGGTGAGGTTTAATGGTACGAATCTCGTTCGTAGCTTCGACGATTTCATTCGAACAGGATGCTTGTGGCTCCTCTGGGAAGCTGAAATCTTCCCGAGTAGATTTCCTGCTCGTCACATTCAGTGGATTACTATGGTCAGGTTTGGGTGTTTCAGTAACTATTTCATTATCCGGAGCTTTGCTCCTATCCAATCTACCCAGACGAAGTGGAGTATGTTCGGATAAACTGCCGTCCGTTTCAGGAGTAGCCAGTGGAGCACTTTCAATGATCCCTTGCAACGGTTGTTTCGTCACTCTTGAAACTTTTTCGTGACGAGATTGTTTGGGACTTTGCTCGAAAAACTCGCCCGGAGTAAAGTCCATTCCGGCAGCTCCACTTTCCGGCCCCGTAATGTAACACTGTTCGTCTGTGTCAACTATATCGAAAGAAAACTCTTCAGATCCTTGATGTTGCAACTGTGATTGCTGTTTGCGTTGATGCTTGGGAGGCCACGATCGCTCGAGCGGTTTGTGCACTTGAACAGATGGACTGATTACCGGATTACATTTATTTGCTTCTGTTTGCTGATCAGTACCAACTCCGGACGACCAAACTTGCAGATAATCCTGCGAAGGTGAAGATTTCAACGAACCATTCGAACGAACTTTTTTCTTCGTTCCATTCGCGACCGATTCCTCGTGTGATGTTGAAGTCACCTTCGCCTTTCTGCGAACCCCGGAACATGGAACAGATGAATTGGACGATCCACAGGAATCGCCATGGTGCCCGGTTGCCAAAGTTGGCGTTGTTGCTGAACAGCAAACAGGTGAAGGTTTATCAGCTGGATGTGGATCGCGAGCTGGCGAATTATTATCATCTGAAATTATCAACTTATTAGAACCACCAAACCAACAGTAAGTGTGCTTATATATTACCAACACAGCTTATTCTGTGTGCGTCAGGCCTCTCACATTCTGCCGTCTGAGTTTCCTCATCTTGCTGCTGTTTCGCTAGTGTTTCAAAAATGGTCAAATCCAGACATTCTTCATACGGAGTTGGTGGCAAATCATCCTGGGTTTTTAACTCAATTGGTTCGTCGTCAAGATCTTTCGCGACACTAGCTACATCCGAAGAATTACCTACGGCACCCTCAAGTTCGTCTACTTCATCTTGCTGCGGATGCCTGAAAGGACAATGAATCAATATCATAAATAGTCTAAAAACGTATTTCTTACGGTATTCCATCCTGCGTGGAAGAATCTTTATCAGAGGACTCAGCATAGGAACTCATTTCCGCCATCAAATCGATTTTTAAATGTGTCAGCAGTATGCGGGTTTATAGCTTTAAGTCTCGACATGTTCACTGTTCATATTCGATTTTTTTTTTGCACCCGGACAATGGCGACACTCTGTCTGGACCAGCTAATTCTAGGCACGACATTGTCTCCCACCATACTGGGGGCATTGTTCGACCTTCAAGATAAGCATTTCCGTTCGCAAACCATTGGTTGGGAAGAAATCGATGCACAAACTGCAAAATTATACTTTTTCCTTCAAATATTGACTATTACTAGAACACAAAGAATTGTTCCACTATACTCTGTAACTACTGCTAATTTAATGAAAACATTTTGATCCACGATAGTTTTCATACACTATTTGACACTACTGCACAAAGCAATTAATTCTTATTAAACTATTTATCACATTTTTCACTAGCACTAGTCGCACATCACAAAAAACAATATTCTTTCTGACCGCAGTGAAAAACAAACCAGCAGTAAAGAAAAGTAATAAAACTTCCTATCTGACAGCGAAATTGTCAAAATCTGACGACCTGTTTCGATGTAACGCACACAGCCCACTTCTTGAAAGAAGCTACACACACTGGCACGGACTAAGCACGTGGGCCCGTGTAGAAACATAAACATACCGGTGTCAACAAACGCCCACGGTTGCTGGCGGTGGATCGATCAGCTGATATTGCAAGCATAAAACTGTCAGTGGGATGCTAGTCGATATTGTTCGAGTCTTATTGGATACGGCACACTGAAAACAAGATTTACTCTATGTTATACAGAAAAAACAGATGTCGAATCGAAACACTAGGTTCATGTATCGGCTAGAAATAATAAAACTGTAATGAGATGAGACGCACGATAGATGCCGTTATTCACATGTTGTACTAAACTATAGATTACAGATATGCAGGCACCTATGTGAACTGTGTGTAATATTTTATGTCGTTTTCGTTCTTAAATTGCACTACACCGACAATAAAAATGCCTTAATCTTCACTATACGGTGTCAAGTGTCAATTAAAAATTTAAAAAATAGCTGCGTATCCTTTTTCTGTAATAATTTTGAACGCATATAACTCCTTCATTTGTTGATGGATTTTTACGTTTTAACCATTAATCCATTGGAAAACTATTAAATTAAATGTGCACAGTTAAAATGGATATGGTTTCCAATAGTACACTATTGAAAAATCAGTTTGAATAGCCCCATGTTTTCACTAGCCAATCAAAGCACATTATCAGGTCAACAATTGAACTTCGCAAGATATAAATGCTGAATCGTTTATTTGATATGGCACATAGCTTTAGCACAGACTAACAGACATGACAGTATGAGTAAATTCTTATAAAAAATAATTTTTCGTGATGCACTAGTTCCACCTATATTATACTGCGCGAACTATTTACTATCGGTACACCCCTTGTGTTATGTAAAAGTTAATTTACTAGTTGGTTCCCCCTCGTTTGTCAACACCGATCAGCTGCTTGCAGGGATGCCTGATTGCATCATAATATTTGGAAATGAATCGTCACAGTAAATTATTATATTACGTTAATAATATATTAAACTTTTTAGCGATGTTGGAAGGTAACCATTTATTTTTCTCAACATTGTTCATCTAGACTATTTTTTTATTGTGTTGGTAATTTTCACCCGAAATTAAGTGGCGGCAGATCAGAAGCAAGTAAATATTGCCACTAAACGGGTTCGATTTTGTATTGCGTTGAAGGATGAGAGGTAGGCACAATTTTGTATATAGTTTTGGCAATATGTATTAAATCTGTATCCTGCATGAAATTCGCATACAAATGCAAATACATATCAATACATTACAGGTAATTCTGTATAAATGGCAACTCTGTTGGTAAATGAAAAAAATAAACACAGACTAGATGACAGACAGGATGTTTTTGATAGGGTAACGTGGCGCCATCATGACACATGTGAGTACTGTCCCAAATAAAGGAATATTCGAAATGACAGTTAAAATGATTGAAGAATCTAATTTGAGTGTCCTGTCTGTTAGTCTGTGGCTTTAGCTCAGAGGTGCCAAAGTCTGTATTGTATTTTTTTTTTCAAAGTTTTCGTGTAATCTTCGTTTCATTTTGGCTCAAAATTTCCGATGTGTGGTTACCAAAAACCAATTAGTACGTCACAAGATGGCATTTTGGGGAAAGGTGAACTGTAAAGGATGTAAATAAAGAGAAGCAGTAACTAGATTGATAAACCAATAGTTTTCAGAAAGATGTAAATCGAGTACATATAAGGGCAATGTGCTGAAGGTTGAAATTTTTACATCATTCTTTCTGGAGCGATACACGCAGCGCGACGGGCAGTATGATGCACTTTACGCACTTCAGTTTTATTCTGTATGGAGCGGTAACAGTAGCAGGACGGCAGAACAAGAAACTGTATTTCTTCATCATTAATTCTGGAGCGGTTACTGCAGTAGAAAAACAGAAGAATTTTACTTCTCAATTATTTCTGCTGGAGCGATTTTTGCATCACAAGGACATCGTGACTTCAACTTCATTCTTTCTGGAGTTATTATCACAGCAGAACAAGTTCCAGGGAAATTTTACGGCACTAATTTCGTGCTCAGGCGCGGCAACTATGGGGGGGCAAAGCACTTTGAAAAGTTTAATGATCTGTAGTAATAATTTTTTGTGAACCTCCAATATTTCATCGAATTTGCCGCCCCTGTTCGTGCTGGTGATATGTGAACATTGGCTCCGAAAAGACACGCAACGCGAAGTAGGAACAGTCAGTAAACAGTTCAATAAAAGTTCGTTTTGAGCAAGTCAAAAATATTGTCCATTATCCGGGAAAAATATTTTAAATAACCTAAAACACCGAAAAGTTCTAATTTTTACCACTAAAAGTTTGTTTTAACGACAAAATGGCACGATTCAACAGGCTTTCTTTTCACCGAAAGCGTTCAGTAAAAATCATTGAAGCACAGCACTGTTTACATATTTTTCCGTGTTGATTTACTTACTGAAAATCGGTGAAATTCTTATTGAATAGCTCAGAAGCGATGACACTACAATGGTTACAAAATACACCAGTGAAAATGGCGAGTGAGTAATGATATAACTGGAGGAAGTGAATACGAATAAAAATGATAATCGTTCGTATTAGTTGATTGTGTGCATTTCGCAACTTGAGAACCGTTTTCGAGCGGATTGCTCATCTCTAGTCCTATGCAAGAATGGCTTTTATCGTATTAAAGAGAGACGGATAAGGGGTGTATCGAAAATAAGCTATCCACAATTTTTTCTTTCAAATTATGATATTTTATTCAAACTAAAAATTGATCATTTATTGTACCAGGTTAAACTTGGGCATAATGAAAACCGGATGAAATTTAAGTTATTCCTTCACGAATTTTCGAACTTTTGATCGAACGATCTTCATCAAGCTCCGGACAAGTGTTGGATCGCATTTTTTGGACGCTTGAGCCCAAATTTTATTGAACTCCTGCATGTTCCCAGTCTTCTTGAAGACCCTCTTCACGATTGCCCAGTAACGTTCGATGGGTCGAAGCTGAAGGCAATTTCGTGGATCGATATTTTTCTCAACGAAATTTATACCCTTTTCCGCAAGTCAATTGAGAGTGGTTTTGGCATAGTGAGCCGACGCTAAATCCGGCCAAAACAGTGGAGGTGTACTACGCTTCTTTTATAAAGGCAGCAATCACTAGTTCCGGTAGTGTAAAAAATAGTTGACTTCGTACCACAGGAACATATTGATTGCCATACCAGTACCTTTCGACCTTATTTCTTCACTTAAATCGACCTGTCCGCATAGCTCACATCCTCCCAAACGACGACAGTAAAATATTGTTTATCTGGAAGGGTTTTTGAGTCCTCCTTTACTTAAGTCCCATCGTCCATCAAAACGCATGCATCCGGACACTGCAAAAGACGCGAATAAAATTTCCGGGCCCTTTTTGCAGCTCGCTTCTTCTGTTTTACACTTTGTTTCGAGATTTTCTGCTTCTTGTAGGTCTTCAGGTGATTTCGCCTCTTGATACGCTGGATCATTCCCACACTCGTTCCTGCTTTTACTGGCCAAATCACGTATTGACATTGATTTGTTCTTCATGATTAGAGATACCACATTCTGGTCCAATTTCGGGTTGGATGAACCGGGGTTTCTGCATCTTCCTGGTAGCCCATCAAAAGAATAGTTTCTCCCAAATTTATTAATGATGGTTTTAACACTGGCATGATGAATTCCAAACTGTTTCGCAAATTTTCGCATAGTATTACCCTTCTCACTTAGCCATGTGTCCAGAAGTTGGTGCGAGAGAATAACATTATTTTCGCACGAATCGCTCTGACGTGCTATCGCCCAAAGACACCCAAGTGATTCCTGGCGCGTGATGGTGAGCGAGCACTTCTGTGAACTTCAATTAATAGAGAGTAGATCTGGCCTTGCTATGAAAAATTTGCAATGAAAACCGAAAATTTAACGATAATCTGTTTTAATTTGCTGATTTTGCTTGCTCCACGCTTCTTCTACGCAAACCATACACCAGAGTGCTAACCGACGTGTACACCTCTGTGGAAGTATCGGCATCCACATCAGAGAATTTATTAGCTCTGCTCTAGCACTTTTGTGCGATTCAGTGAAGGAGGTTAAATAAAATAAACAAACGCACTCATGATGCGTGCACACTTTATACAACAGTGGTGTATATATGTAAAGAGAAGAGCTCTCGTTGCAGTTGTCAGTGCGAGGAGAAAAATTTTGCTTGCTCTTCGTGACTCAGAGGAGAAGGACATCTCTGCTCTCCGGACAGTACCAGCCTAGATGCCGTGTGGAATCCTGCGAAAAAAAAAATGATCCAAGAATAGATCCACTGGGTTCCTGCTTCCATGTCGTAAAAGGCGACAATTACTGGAGTTCTTTTCTTTCTCCTCTCAGTTATCAGATATGTTCAATGTTTCACTTCTGATTACTCTATTTTACTAAAGTATCTCTTCATTCAACCTATCAATTTCCGTCTAGCTTCGGAGAAATTTTTTTTCCATAAATTCGTTTATTTCTTAAGGCAGTTTACATCAGTTTTTCTTCGCCATAGCATCACTTTTACTTAAAATTCTTATCCCAATATAATTCTAAAATAGTCACAACGATTTAAATTTATTAAAACATATTCCTCTTATTACCTAAATATCATCTTAGGTAATTCGCCATTAATTATGAAATCTACTCGGAAATATTATTTAAACCAAACGATTAACTTCTATACATTATAAAATAAGCTGTTATTTTCAGACATTTTGTTGATAATTTCATAAAGTATTTTGAATTTGTCTGTATCATTACATAATTTCTATTCTAATTTAGCTATTGGTTGAACTCATGAACGCAGCTGGAATCAGAACTAAGTCTTAAAAGGGGCCTTTATTAAATTGAAACTCCAATTTTGTTTATGAAATGATAAATAAGTTTCATGTATGGAAGGTCACGACAATCAAGAATGTCTCGAACTGGGACATTGGATAGTCTACCTTGAATACGCAAAGAATTTATTAATTGAGATCTGACATCACGATACTCCACGCATTTCCAAACGACATGATCAATATCCCGATAACCTTCGCCACAAGCGCAATGATTAGTCTCGGAGAGCCCAATTCGAAGGAGATGTGCGTCTAACGTGTAGTGATTAGACATGAGTCTGGACATGCCTTTGTCGATATTTTCGGAATAATTGAGTGCATCCACCGACCCAGATCATCTTTATCCCAAGAAGCTTGCCAGCTGGCAAGTGTTCTTTGGCGAGACGCGCTATAGAATTCGTTGAAAGCAATCGGTCTCTCATAAATTTTACCTTCAATAGCACCACGTTTGGCTAAAATATCGGCTCTTTCATTGCCTGGAATGGAGCAATGAGCCGGGACCCAGACTATAGTGATAAGATAATTATTGTTCAATATGTCGTTCAGGCACTGTTTTATTTTGCCCAAGAAAAACGGTTCATTCTTGCCAGTCATGTTTGAGCGAATGGCTTCAATTGCACTCAGACTATCTGTGAAGAGAAAATAATGGTTTGGAGATAATGTGACGATTACATTCAAGCTATAATAAACTGCTGCTAACTCTGCTATATAAACAGATGCAGGTTCTTGAAGCTTGAATGAGGCCGAAACATTACTGTTGAACATACCAAACCCTGTCGCTTCTTCAATTCGCGATCGAGAAAAGTTTTATTTGGAATGTTTTCTTCTTCCATGTTATTGATGTTCTTCCAGGGTTATAAATTGAATGATAAAAATCAACTATTGCACAAATCCGTTGATATTACAAAGTTGATAACAGAGATATCGCACATCGGTATATTGTATACATACTAAAAAACCTGTTTTAATCCACCTAGTGGTGTAATGATGCCTTTCTCATATCAATCATACTATCATATATAATACTGTGGTATTCTTCAAAATAATTTTCTTAGAGTCTTAAAAGAATAATCGATACCAGTTTGTTTGACCGTCTACTGAGAAAAACTATCGATTGGAGAAGATTTGAGGTCGATTTCGAAAACTTTTTACGGTTTTTCGTGATGGCAAAAAAATTTTAACACACTTTACCCTATATTTCCGAATCCGGAAGTCGGATACGGATGAAATTCAGGAATTACGTATGAGACCACAGGACCTTTCATTTGAATCTAAGTTTGTGAAAATCGGTCGCGCCATCTATGAGAAAAGTTATAAAACATATTTTCATTTTTTTGCACATTTTACCCCATAACTCCGGAATCGGAAGTCGGATCCAAATAATATTCAGGAATTTTTTATGGGACCACAAGACCTTTTATTTGAATCAAGGTTTGTGAGAATCGGCTCAGCCATTTCCGGGAAAGGTAGTGCAAAAAAACGTTACATACACACATACGCACACACACATACACACACAGCCATTTTGCGTACTCGACGAACTGAGTCGAATGGTATATGACACTCGGCCCTCCGGGTCTCGGTTCAAAAATCGGTTTTCACAGTGATTGCATAACCTTTCTATATGAGAAAGGCGAAAACACTTGATATTAATATTTCAAACAATAAAATAATATTTTTCTGTGTCTCATACATATTTTTTTCGAAATTTTTTTTTCGAAATATGATAAACAAAGAAACTACAGCAGAAAATAGAATTTTCGCTCAACTCGCTTTCGATTGATTGGATTCATATTGAACTCTTTATTATAATTTTCGCATCATTAATAAGCAAGATGAAACATGAGGCAATATTGGATGGCAGTTTCAAATATATTAAGGCTAAATTATCTTAATCAAGGATGGTTTTTATCCTATCAAAAAACGCTCTTTACCAACTCTTCACACGATTCAACCAGTGCCATCAAAGAGAGACGGGTATCATCTCAGCAACAAAAAGCCGGCATGGTTCATTTAACATAGAATAAACACCAGTGCGAGAGCGAATTTCTCTCGATGACCTATCTGAGAATCAAAGGTTAGCACGGTGCTGTAGGGATTCTCTCTGAAGCAGCAAACAGTCGCTTATTCTCGTTTCGCGATTCTATATGGGCAGTTGATAGTTGCGATAGAATCATTTTACTATTGCCGCTTATTCTAACTATGTGCATATAACCTTTGTATAAGTTGTGTCTATGAAAATGTATGTGAGTGCTCCACACAAGGGTTTTGAAATATTGCAACCTAGTATGAGAATCATCAAGTCGAATCATCGATTCGTTTTTCTGCGATAATTGTCAACTTGCGATTCTCTCTTGGGAAATTCCGCACAGCACCGATCATTATCTTACTATCATTTTTTTATTGGGCCGTGAAGTATTCAGAGTATGAAGTGAAGCGAAGAAATGTATAAAAGTTCTCTCGCGGTTCAAGCTTTGAGAGACACGAGTTCTTGTAGCATCTTCTACCGGATTGAAAATGTTGGCAATCACCAACACTAGTCCTAATGATATGGTAGTGACCAAATCATATGAATAAGCTGAAACGTCACTATTTGTAATTAAGCACCTGAGCACTGAACACACAAATAATCCTGATCAAAAACGAGGTAGCAACAAACAGCAGTCTCGAATGCTAGTGCGAATACTAATCATTTATTGCTTTGAATGTATGTTTGTTTATATTTTGTTAGATTTGATAATATCACCTTTTTTCATACCAATGTGATCACTAAATAAATTCAATAACGATCAATATCTTCCACAATGAAACTAAGTTTCCAGCTCATAAACCAACCCATCCAATAACGGCAGATGCGCAACGAAAAGAAATTCCCACGTCAATTAGTGGCCATTGCCGGCTCCAGATACAATCGGACATAACCATTGACACCTTCTGTTTCTGCTACCAATCCGATGATCCCTATATTAGAAGCAAAATATGCCATAACTGCCAGCGTTTATTATCACAATTCCAGTATCTTGATTGCCTCATCATAAAATCCGCTTCTGAACAGCGGACAGCGCGCCACAAATCAGCAGGAGATGTCCGCAGCGGTTTTCCCCGAAGGAGCCACTTTCTCATTCAAACGCACATTCACGGCATTTGTCCCGATAAAGGCAGGCGATGCGATGCCCTCACGGAGATAAACTAACAGAAACAAAACCGACGACCGTATCCGGATAATTTATGGGGTTTTTATTTATTTCTGAATTTGTGAAGCAGCTCACATGCACTCGGTGATGGTTCCTAATGTTCACGCGCAGCAGAACGATCAAAATGACATAAGAACAACAATTCATACGCCGGAATGCGGGTTGAATCTCGACGACCATTTCCGACCATTCGCACCATTTTAAGTCGGACGCAACGGACTATACCGGAGCGAATAAATTTTCAATTAGATACCGGATTGGCAGAAACATTTTGCTATTTCTCACCTACCCATCACTGGTGGATCTGATTTATTAATCAGGTTCCCGCTCTGTAGGGCACTGATGCAGCGAAAGTCGTCCGTTGGCACGGTGGTTGTGGCTGTATCGAGACGAGGATTGTTCAGTAATCTCAGCGAAAGTCATTACAAGTCATTTGAGATTACATTTGAAAATATGTAAATATTCAAAATGCAAACGTTCAACTGATGCTAGGCAGAATCTCTTTCATTGTCTCTGATAGGTGGTGGAGCGGATTATTACCCAGTGACATAACCAAAACTCCTTGCAGTCATTAAACGCGTTTTACATCGTATTTGTTTTTATCGTCTTTCATTTCTTTATAAAAAAATCGGAGCCCCTCACCCTCAAGGATAGGTCAATCCGTGATAGGCTCACTGAATGAAAAACAAAACGAAAATGTCTCGAGTCACGCTTTCAATCAGCATACCGCGGATGCTCCCTTGCTCCGTGTTCGGTGCGGCGGAATCCAGCCAATCTGACAACTGTCAGTGTGGGAGTGCACATCACAGAATGACGACAGGCAACTACTCTGCACCGTCATCGTCTCCCCATTCGCATACTGTTGGCTCTCTCTTGGGAATCAACCGTGATTCGCGGTGTTTTTGAGCGTAATCCGTCGTATTTATTATGTTTATTACCATAACTGCACAATCACGTGACACAAGGAGGAGGAGGAGGCTATTTGCTGGACCGAAAAGCGTAAAGTGATGTAGCAAAATCTGCATCACAACCAATGCTCCATCAGTCATCAAGTTGAGCGATCACCCACGACAACAGAGAACAGTATCAACTCACGTAAGTGGCCTATTGATACACTGGATTTATTCTGCTGACTTCATACGAATGATTGATTTCCGCTGAGGATGCTGATAAGTGCTTTCGTGTGAATGGGGTTAAGTAGGTTAAGTCTGAGAATAGTCACGTGATGACGATGTTTTCGGTCATAAAGTAGCGCATACAATCTATTTAACAAAATTTAGAGCATGTAGTACAGTTTTGTTGGCATGGCTCTTTAAAACGTCATACTTGATTTCTTGATTTTGAGCTAGAAGTTCAAAAGTGGGTCCCAGACAAACTGAACGAACAACAGATGGAAAACTCGGTGAAAAATGCTATTTTTACATAACCAGAAGTTCCAATTAGAAATACAGCATTTTTTTAATGTTGATTGTAAGCAGAGATGTCCATCTCCTCTGTGTGACGAAGAGCAAGCAAAATTTCTCCCCTCGCACTGACAACTTCAACGAGAGAGCTCTTCTCTTCCACATATTTACACCACTGTTGTATAAAGTGGGCACGCATCATGAGTGCGTTTGTTTATTTCCTTTTACCTCCTCCACTGAATCGCACCAAAGTGCTAGAGCATTAGCTAATACATTCTCTGTGGTGGATGCAGATACTTTCACAGAGGTGAGCACTCTGGTGTATGGTTTGCGTAGAAGAAGCGCGGTGCACGCAAAATCAGCAAAATAAAACAATTTATCGTCAAATTTTCGGTTTTTATTGCAAATTTTTCATATCAAGGCCAGATCTACTCTTTATTAATTGAAGTTCACAGAAGTGTTCGGTCACCATCACGCGCCAGTGATCACTTGGGTGTATTTAGGCGAGAGCACGTGAGAGCGATTCGTGCGAAGAGAATGTTATTCTTTCGCACCAGCTTCTTTCAACACAAGCACACTCTTAAAGTCTGTCTGTCTGGACACTGAGAAGAAGTGCGCTTTCCTCTTTGTGTGAAGCGCAGCAAAAGTATCCGCAGTGTTTAATTGAAACCTACGCCCTGGTGTATCACTCTAGTGAAATGCCATCTCTGATTGTAAGTAATAGGATCTAGATACTTTATTCAAAGTTGTTGCTCTAGAAAGCTATGATTGTTTCCATCATTCCACTAACTCACGAATGCCACGTCAAAAGAACTGTTCATTTTTTGAAACAATCCAGTCGCAAGGCCCTTGTCTGTTTTGTCTATTTTCCCACCTTCTGAAACTTTCCCATGACCAGTAGACGATGGCATTTTCTTAAAGTTTGTGTATTGTCTTCATTCAATTCGGCATCTTCATTTTTTATTGTCCTGTGCGTTTTTTGTCTTCTGCGCTGTAATCCCATTTTCAAATCGTTTTATTAAACGTTCACAAGTCGTTACCGACAGAGAATGGTCGCCGTAAGCTTTAACAAGAATGTAATTTAGTTTTAATTTTTTTGACTTACAGCAGCAATAGTGTTATGTAAATAAGTACCGATTATGTATAGTATAGAGATATGTTTATTCTTTCATTTGACCATAAATATTGACGTGCCCGAAGATCGTTGTACCGTTTTTTTTTTATTCAGTTGAAATTTAATCTACAATCTAGAAGCACCCGTTTAACCCGTTTTTCCCCAATTTATTTCATAAATCGTATCATTGGATAAACTTTCTTTCACATTCCGAAAGGAGGCTGATTGCGGTTAAGTAAAACTGATTTATGTTACGTTGGAAACCTTAAAAAGTAGAAAAAGCAAGATTGACGTAGGACTGCTGTCGACAAGGGGCAGATCACTTTAAAAATGCACATTTTTGTCGTGAATACGACTTACTTTACTATGGGGTGCCTCTTCAAAATTTACCCTATGAGAGAGTGATAAGTTTTTGATCGTGAATATCTCTTGTTGTATCTAACGAATCAACATAATTTTTGCTATACGCCATCGGAAATATGATCACAATTTTATGATAAAATTATCAGTTGTGTGACATAATCTCAGATAATTCAAAAATAAACTTTTCTTAAATGTTTGGTATGAACGAGTATCAAAGGGGATAATCCATAAGGCGCGTTTGCCTTGCTCGTATTTTTAAAGCTCATAGCTCAGTGATCTGTGGAAGGATTTATATAATCTAACTACCAATAGAATCGAAAATTTTCAACTTAAACGTGTATAGCAAAAGTATTGAAGTATTTCAATAGTACACTATTGAAAAACCTGTCTCATTTGACCCATGTCAACACCAGCCAATCAGAACGCATATTGATAGTTTCTTTCAATAAATTATGCAAATCCGAAATGAAATACTTGACATTAAAATTCTGTATGCGGCTATTTTTATAGCCGTTAGGACCGTGAAAAAGCTACAAACGAAATCACGTAAAAAGAAAGCTCTTAACAAAAATTGGATCAGTTTGGATTCTATCGACACTGCGAGCAGATGTATTTTGTGTCGTTTGCAAAGCTAGTTTCGCTTCCGACAAGAGCGATTACGTCACAGCTGCCAGTCATTTGCATTGATGAAAAAACAACGGTGGAGAGCATTACACAAAATCAGCCGTTCTAATGGCTCAAAAGTTTTCTAAAGAACTATTAGGATTTGTTGTTCGCAAATCGAAGGTAATTATCCTCAGTTTAGTGCAAATCTAGAACAGTTTGGTTAGATTTGTGCACTTTTCGCTTTGTGAAATTCACAGTAATCGAGATCAAGTGAAGCCTTCTTTGTTTTTGCGAAAAATGTTCCAGAGTTTAATGTCGTAGAGAATTACGCAATTTGACCCTTCTGAATGCTAAAAACGAATCCCTATAGCATATTGATAGTTTCGTTCAATCAATTAGGCCTATTGTATCATTGATCAACACAGCGAATCAATGTTTTCTTTATTGGAAGATTATAAGCGGTTGTAAACGCTACACCTACACCAACCATATCAGTATCGCACCCACAGACAACAGTTCAGCCTGGAATTAGATGACGGAAGTCAGCGGCATCCACAGGAATTCGAATTCAACTCATCACTCCATCAAAAACGCTTTCATAAAAGGTTCTTTCCAGAGCCACCATTATTATAAACAACTATACTGGTTATTTCATAATATTTGTGTTTCAGAATGTAACTTAATTTGTGTGTTAAATGTAACAAATCTGTACTTTAGTTTAGGTGCATCGTTTCAAATTCTACATACAATTTCATACAATTGATCAACTTATTGATATTCGGAAGTGTTAAGGAACATGTCAGTTATTTTCGTATTCACGACATCTAGTTATGTCTCTAACATTACCCACCCGCCTTTTTTGGTACATTGTTCTTACTAATAAATTATCCATTTCAAATGAAATCTCATTAGATCTTTGTGAAATGGTTTGGATTCCGAAAAGAACTGAAGGTTATCTTTACTTCACACAGCTGACAATCATTTCCATGAGCAAAATTCCGAACAAATCGATTGCCTCTCGTTTGACGAACGGCGCACAAGGTAACGGGTGGCAACTAATATTTTGGAATTTTTTCGAGGCCTGTATGCTTAGCAACAAACGAGCTCAGAGAAAAATAGGAGTGTGTATGTGTTAGCTCTCTCTCCTCTTTATGCTAGTATTTTCTGTTTTGTTTATGCTTGCTCAGTTTTGCTCAAAATGCCGTCGAAACAAGTAGTATTTCGCGAGTGCGTTGTACAGTTTTACAACTGCACAGAAATCTTGCCAAAAAGTATACGGTACAACATTTTAAAAGCGAAAATGTTGCGGCTTCGGCTCTTTATCATATCCTAAAATCCCCAACAATTGCTCGCAAGCAAGGTAGTTGAAGACCAGCCAAAATTATGGACGCAAAAGGACTTCGTTATTTTTCTCGTGCCTTCAACAAGGATTCACTGAGCCAACGGGATGCCGAAAAAAAATTCAACTGTTCTCACCAGTACATCTGCAAAACGTTGAAAACAGTCGAAATAAATTGTCGAAAGAAGATACCGGAATATACTGACGCACAGATTTCAACGCTGAGGTCCCAATGCCGCTGGTTGATTAAAAATTATTCCGGAAAAAATTTTGTTTTTGACGACGAATGATATTTTCCTTTTTCGAAGACGCAGATTTCCGGAAACGATCGATACTATTCAACTGATAGTTCTATTGCACCTCCGAACATAAAATATAAGTTTAAACATAAGTTTGAACAGAAAGTGATGCTGTACATTACCATTCCCGAGAAAAGTATTTCTAAGCCATGGTTCAAGCCCTCTGGTTTGGCAATCAATCAAGATGTGTACCAGAACGAATTTTTGAAGAAAATTTTGATCCCGTTTCTTCAAAAACATTATGCTGATGGACAATACGTGTTTTGGCCGGATAGAGCGTCATCGCATTACGCCAAAAAACACAATCGTTCCTGAATACCCATTCGATCTCATTTGTACCCAAAAACCACAACCCGACAAATCTGCCCAATCGAAGATTTCTTGAGGTTTTGAGCTCCTTGGTGTACAAAAATAACTAGAGAGCCACGAATTGCAAACAGTTGATTGGAAAAATCAAGAGATGCATTCGAAAAGTTGACATGAAGGCCGTACAACGCTCCTGTTCCGACATTACACGGAAGCTTCGCCGAACATCCGATTACGGACCGTTTTCAAATGTTCACTAATTTTTTTTTCAACAATGTAAGTTTAATTTCAATCAATCAGATCATCTTCAAGTATGTTTGTCTTTTTTTGACACCTTGAGAAAGAGATTCCAAAATTTTAGTTGCCACCCGTTGAATCTACCACATGTTTGTGTGCCCTTCCCTACAGCGCTAACGTTCCGCTCCGAGTCGTGGAATCCATGAAGTTGGACGTCGTATGGATTAGTGACGGCACTTATTCTGAATAAAAATCGATTTTATAAGATCAAATTAATATATATGAGATCAATAGATCAACAGAACTGTTCTAATGGCTACAAAAATAACAACATATAGAATTTTGAGGTAAAATACTTCATTTCGGATTATCATTTTTCATTTCTCGAACTGATGCAATATTTTTTTTTCTGTTACTGTAGGCAAACGAGCAAAAAGCAGCCAAATGATGCAATCGCGGGATTCATTGCAGGCTATCAGAAGTGATATTTTCTACGATATTAAATGCTATTCGAAACAATTTACTCGAATGATGGCTTTAATAGCACTCGTTTGGTATGATTTTTACCTTAGATTTGCAAAAAAAGCAATTTTAATAGTTCTTTAGATAACATTTAAATCCATTAGAATGACTGATTTTGTGTAACGTTCCCCATCGTTGTCCACTTTTCGTTTTCTTTTCCTCCAACGCAAACGACAAGAAGTTGGATGATTTAATCACTCTAGATTGGAGCGAAACTAACACGGCGAATGTCCAACAGCTACTAGTTGATGTTTATCTCCTTTAGTTTTGGTAACTCTAATTAGGCAGAATTTTAAAGTTAACGAAATTTGGATGATTGCTCATATTTCTCACGAATTTGTTGAAACCATCGGGAATCAATTATGCAGATTTGCTTATAAATGCCATTAGAACAGTTTATATTAAACAGTAAACACTATTAATCCTTAAAACTCTTATCCTCCGCATTTTAGCAACTCTTACCAGGTAGAATTTTGAAAGTGCCAAAATTTTCACGATTGTTCAAAGGAACAATTAATGATAAACAGTACATGGATGAGATCATCAAAACTCTTACCCTCTACGTTTTTGTAACTGCGAATAAGCAAAATTTGGTTATTATTAGATTTAACTTGATTATCCATTTGTTTCACAAAAGTATTATTAAGTATTATCGGAAATAAATGGTAAGGGATTGTTTAATAACGTTCAGGGACCAATTAGTAATTAATAGTTTACATATTAGATCAGTGAAAGTCCTATCTTATATGTGTTAATAACTTTTTATTTTTGATCGTTTAAATACACGTCTCGATATAAATAATCACAGTTCGGGTTTACATCTCATCCAAGTCAGTCGATAAAACAAAACCGCTTACGTTCGGGACCGAAGAATCCAAGTACAGTAATGTGTAGTGAACAATAGAACGACCTCGAAAATGAGTGAACCAAACGAACAAAAGCTACCGCCGGTACGAAAGAATACAATTATTGTTGACTTCAGACAGTGCAAAATTCGACCTTCGATACGAGAACTTGAAGGTTTGCTTAAGGAGAAAATGCATCTTGACATTAAACGTGTGCATTTACTTCAATGCAATAAGACCAATAATGTTGTTTATATCCAGTTCTATAAAGAGTTGGATGCAATTCAATTCGCTAAAGACAATAATAATGTGCACTATGTGGAGCATGAAAATATAAAGTACAACATTCCAGTATATATGGAAGATAGTGCTATAGAAGTACGTGTGCATGATCTACCCTCATGCGTCCCCGATCCTTATATTCGCGCAACTATGTCCCAATACGGAGAGATTCTCTCTATCGAAAAAGAAAAGTGGAAGAATTTTTCCCCGATATTCTAAATGACGTACGTTTGTTACGCATGCGCTTGAGGAGGCCTTCTTATGTGACATTCGGTCAGGATACAAGAATACCGTGCAAATCACTTGTTACCTATGACAATCAGATGGCCACATGTCAGTATTGTCAAAAAGCTGTTCACTACGGTAAGCCATGTGATAAACTGGACAAGGAGACAACTACACCAAAGGACAACAGTGCTTCCGTCACACCAACCCAAAGTAATCCCAGTACACCTGTGACAGTCACCAACAACAGTGAAGCATCCACTTCAACGAAACCATCCAACGTAACCCCTATAGAACAAAGTACATCAGCTGCAATTAACAGCTTACCATCTAACCAACCAGCAACTGCAAACAATGTACAACAAGGCGCATCTACAGCAACTAGCAACGAAATCAACAACAATACCACGGCAATGGATGACAAGACGAACAACGAACAAACTGCCCCTCAATCCTCGCAGGAGAAAAATGGAAGCTCCTCTTCCCCTAGAAAAAGGGTGACAACGAGATCCAATACAAAAAAAAATTTATCTAAAAAGTCAGCTAAATCGGCCACGTAAGCTTGTACGCAAATAGGCCTGAAGAAAATATCTTTTAAATAAAAAAAAAATAATCACCACAAAACATTTTGTTCAAAATCTTCTATTTATGTTTCATAGAAGTCGAGAGTTCAGTATTATCTCGAACTTTTAATATTTATTTGTTTTATTAATCGCTGACAACTTATTCTCTAACTACTTGTAGTTATCCTCCAAAGCCCTACAACGAAGAAAAAAACTCCCTTCATAAGGTTCTTCAACGAGAAAATTATTTTTTTTAATTGAATGAAATCTTATGTGAGAAATTGAAAAAAGAATATGTGTTTTTATTGAAAATTGCACAAGTTTTCGATATTTGACAATTGAATGCATCGGAAGCTTATCTTCTATTAATTTGTAACTATCCTCCAAAACCTTACAACAACTATGTTTATGTTCTCAATTACCCCAAAGTTGAATGAATGGTAAGATAACACAGAATATTATGAGAATAAATTAAATAGTACTGTTATCGATACCAATTTAATCGAATGAAAAGTCTGATATTTACGTTCCAAGAGGCAAGGGTCAACTAGAAGATTGATAGTACCTATTAACTTTCTCCGGGCTGGAGCAGCATAAATGCCTTGTGGAATCCGGGGGAACAACTTAACCAAGAATAGATTCACTGGGTTCCTGCTTCCATGTCGTAGAAGACGATAATTGCAGGAGTTTTCTTCCTTTCAGTTATCAGATTTTTTCAACGTTTCACATCTGGTTACTCTATTTCACTAAATTATCTCTTCATTCAACAAACAGTTTATTTTTCAAAAATATTTTCTTATCATTTCACGACAATATGATCTCTTATCTATTTCCATCTAGTTTTAAAGAAAAGTTTTGTTTGGTGTGTTTTTCTTCTTTCATGTTATTTTACTTGTCTGTCATTATTATAAATTGACGCCGGTACTGATCAAAGAAGTCTGAGGTTACCAGAAGATGTACATTGAAGGATGATTTACCAGTCCCAGGTTTGATCATCTATAAATTCTCTGTACGATTTCTGCTAATCCCGATCAGTAACGGAGCAGTAACCAGAGGTGGTCGCTCAAGCACAAAGTCTGGATTTCACGTTCCAAACATGAATTTTGGATCTGACAAACTTGGCTACCAATTCTCAGTGTACTGCACCATTGCATGACTACTGCTACGATTCTACTAGCTTTAAGAACCCTCCGGGCTTACGAACAGAAAGCCAGTGTGAGTTGATGGAAGTTATATGTTTAAAACTTTGTTGTACGTTTTCTGCTATCAGGGGAGCAGCATTCAACGCAGTATTTGCGTAAAAATGTTTTCACTAGTTTAAAATTATATTCTACCTATATTTATACTTGTTTCGAAAATTGCAGTGTACAGTAAGGTACAGTATCTACGAAGAAAAAAAAATTACACAATTACGTGGTTAATAACAGACATCTAGAATATTTATAAAGTTAAGCATAGTGGTTAAAACTTTGTAGATAATGTTAAATGGATCGAAACAATACAGCGTACGAGCTATAATATTAACATTTAATTGCAATGTTCATTAACCCATCGAACCCGGGATATAAAAATTTTAATCAAAATTATCTTCTTTCGATTTTTATAGAGCTGCCTGGTTCGGCTGACCCACACACAGGGTCAATCATAAAGCACTCGTACCCATTGTCGAAAGCCTTACCAATAATGAAGTGTTCATCATAATAATAAATCGAATAGCTACTTACGAATGGGCCTTTTGCTTGTGGTTTAAGTTGTTTTCGAAAGTTGAAATTTCGGTTCAGAAGCCATCCGGGACGATTCTGCTCGGAAGCTATGGTGGCGGGGAAGGAGGCTTATGACACCGCAGTATCTTTGCGGATGATCCATTGACCTTAAATGGACTGCTGGTTCTTATCGTAAAGTGTGCACACCAAATGGGTTCCGTGACTGTCATGTAATGGCCCGCGAGATGTCGGCAATAAAACGTTGCATTTTAAGAGCAGTGCATTTATCGTACTAATAGGCATTTCGGGCATCATAACGATCAGAAGAGATGCGATGCACTCGAATATGCAAAGGAGCGCTAAAGGTTTTCGACAAGATTCATTTGTTTATAGACTTATACACAATGTAAAGAAGTTTCATGTCTGTACTGTTGCTAAGGTACCTAAACCTGTGATAATCGCCTTTCTCTCGACTGTATCAAAAACGTTTAAATCTTCCACTTTAAGTGGTTCGAGAACGTTTCTCTCGGTTGAAAATGCTCTCTGGGAAATGAAATTATATATCTTTAAGCTTCAAGATATTTTCCGAAATAAGAAAACGAGCAATGGTTATACCGATATGCTTGCCGATAATTGCCTCTCCTGTTCAGTATTTGTACTTAATTCAGCTTGAACATGTAGTTTGAATTACGAGGAAAAATTTTGTCCTCCTTTGGTCTTTGGAAGCTCGCACCTGATCATGTTCTCAGAAGGTATCGATTCGCAATCTAACGTTATGTTTGAGCAGTAGATAAACCAACGTTTGCATTAAAAATGGACTTAGGACGCTGGTCTTACAAGCCAGATGTCGTATGTTCGAGCCCCGACCTGGAGGGATTCTTAGTGTCAGTAGGATCCATAGTACTAGCCATGCAATGATTCTGTACACTAAGAATCGGCTGCGAAGTCTGTTGAAACAGAAAGGCCAAATTCCACCAAAGGAATGTAATGCCTAGACTTTGCTTTGCTTGCAAAAAATAATCTACGCCTACCGACAGTTAACCAGAACATTCGCTATGGCGGACGAAAACGTGTGTGTAGGCATGTTTTTGAGTTCTTTTTTGGTTTACGCTTAAGGTTGGCCCAGAAATTCTCGATAGGATTCAGCTGCGGAGCCCGCCCAAGCTCGCCGACTTGAATACCACATCGATATTCAGCCGTTTCATCTACTCCAACAATCGTTTCGAGTAGTGGACCGACGCCAGATCCCGCCAGAACACCGCGGCTTCGCCCTTTTGATGAACGACGCAACTTCCGGCCGACATTTCGTACTATAAATTTCCCCATTCATGGCCAGGTCGGAGCGAAAGAAGAGCGGCTTTGACATCCTTTTATCGCTTACTGTCAGCCACAGCACCTTTTCGGAGAACTGAAAGGTGGCGTGTGAAATGAACTTCATCTCGGAGCTCACTTCCTTCGTGGGGGAAGTAAAATACGAAATGTTCTGCCAGTTGTTGCCATCTAGGAAGAGATTTGTCTTGTTGTCCATCACCACAGCCACGTGGCGAATCGCCGGGAAAATGCACCTTATTCAGTCATTGCCGCTGCGTCATTTCCTGCAGCTCCAAAACCTGTGGACTTGACTTCCGCTTCCTAGCATGTACGTTCATGTTCGCTAGGGACTTTTTCACTGTTTGACCGGTTGCACCGACCTCCCGGCCAAGCGCACACAGCGGTGTAGCCCTCTTTTCATTGGTCTTCCTCTTTAACTTTCTTTCGAGCTTCTTGTCGCTCAAGGTTGTCGACCGGTCGGAACCGGATTTTCTTTAGATGCTCCGATTGTTGTTTAATAGTGCCAAGATGTTGCCGATGCCGGAACGGGCGTATCCGGCGTCCACAAAGTGCCGCACGATATCCACTTCGACGCGGCGGGGTGTCGGTCCCTGAACGCGCCCGCTTCTGAACGGAGTTGTTTCACTATTTTTGCCATCACGGTTAGAGTTCAAGTGATAGAGCTGTCAAATTTTTTCTGCTGACTCATGAGTTACTGTGATTGATGCTGCATGGGTAGTTTCGTCAGTGGTGATGAAGGGAAATCCATGAAGAATCAGCAATTTTTGTTCTTTTTTTAAATTCAAACGTTACGAGTACGATAACGATGACTGAAATTGTATCTACCGCAAAAACAGTAAATAATCATTTCAATAATAATGTCTAAATCCACTACATTACCGTATTTTCAAGCAAAAAGATTATTTTCGCTTCAGAAAATTCATTTTCTTTCTTCGTTACTCTCTCAAAACCAAAACTATGTTCGTGTCAACGAGAATGTTCAGGTCCGGTTTCTCAATTACTATGCATTAATTTATTTGTTGCCTGTTGTACTTCTGAGTTTGTCTGGTCCTCTTAGCACAAAAATTTAAAGTGTGTCGTCATATGATAAGTGCGAGTGTCATCGCATTTTATTCTTAAGTGTGGACCTGTTGATATCAAGTGCTTTCAACATAAGGCTAAAGTGTTATTTTATGACATAACTCTATGTCAGTTTGAAGTTTCACCTCATTGATGTAGGTATATATATTCTCAATCTCTGATAATTGCGGCAATGTTAAGTGTAAAACATATGTATAAAACGTTTTAAACAAAATGGTTGCATGTTTCTTGATGATCATGATCAGATTCCAACTGATTAATTTTTAGAAATTGTGAAGGGTAAGTATATTCATATAAATTTCCGGTGTATTTTTAAAGCCGTATCAGCAAGTGATTTTTTATTTTCGTTTACTTATTCTTGTATTGCATACTTTGTAAATTTGCTGGCTAATCCAATTCTTTTTATTTTGTTTTTATGACTCATAAAATGTGTTTGTTGGTATTTTTCAGGTAAGGGAAATGTGGAACCCCACAACAACATTGATCAGTACGACGCATATGAAAAAATATTTTTACATTAAATGTACGAAATATAGACAATAATAAAACAAATCTATCTAATTATTATTTACCTAATATCTAACAGATGATATTTCAATTACAAACTCTCATGCATTCAATATGAAGTTTAGTTGATAAAATTCAAATGTTATAACTATACGTTTCAATATCATTTCCGTCAAATAAAATTTGAAGTGTTTTATACTTGGAAATTAGGTGTCTATTTTAGTTTTGTTGATATTATTTTCTTTATTTTTGGGAGCAGGAAAAAGCCCGATGGAGATGAAATTTGGCAATCTCTCTCTCCAGTAGGCATGAAACCTTCACATCTTTTGTATTAACAAATTACAATGATCTAACAAATACAGTTAGGCTTAACACTAACATTTAAAATTAAACCTATAACCCTATAACTAGTTGATGACACCAAACATTACAGGGCAGCAATAGTTTTTTTGCTTAAAATGCCAAATAGAGAGAAGAGATAAGTGGATAGGTAAATGGAAGATTAAGGTAGGGGGAGGGGGTGGTAAGTAAGCGTGGGCGAATGACGGGGTTAGAATCGGCATGTAGATCTAATTAATGAGCGAAAAGATAGTGGAAGACGGAGAAAAAGAGGGAAGGGCGAGCGGATTAGTATTTGCTAGTGAGTTTGATAAGATTCCAAAAGAGATAAAGATTTAGTTCCAGCAATCATGTCAAGAACTTTGAATCTTAATAAAATCTAAATTAAAATTCGGAAACTGGAATTGAATTCTACACATATTCTGAAACGGGATTCAAGAGCAGAATTTGGATTCTAAATTCAATTGTAGTTTTTCAATTTCAGAATTCAACTCGAAAATTTTGTTCAGGTTTCTGAATTTTTGCCCAGAGCTCGGGTTTAGACCAGAATCCAAGGCCACAATTTAGTTACAAAATCCAGTTCTGGGTCCAGCATTTAGATATTTATACCAAATCGATCCATAGATCAGAACCTGAACCTGGTTTCACTATAAAACTAAACCAGTTTCATGTTCTGATCTAGAACCATATATTTTTTGGCTATTAATCGACCAGGTTTTAAAGAAATCGAGGTTACTATTTTACTACACACTAACCTCGACTTCTCTAAAATAGCTTAATTTTTGTTTCATAAAATTAGATTCAAATAAAAGGTCTTGGTTTTTAATTGCTTCCGGATCCAGCTTCCAATTGCAGAGTGAGTGTAACAGAACGTAAAACATCTCTAAAACTACGCTCAAAATTTCTTTTTTATTTTAAGGGTAATTTACTATTACAGGTAAATAGTCATTGTCGTAAAAAGCTAAAACAGTTTTATTCGATATTGAACGAAAATTCAGGAAAAGGTTTATTAGTTTAGTTAGTTTATTTTTCTGAAAAAAAAACGATGTTTTTCTCACGAAGATTAATCGAACGATAGCGGTGAAAACTGCTTTTGCGTTTTTCGACGATAGCTGTTTTCTTAAGATTGTAAGTATAATCTTAAAGGACTTTTCAGTTAATAATCAAACATACCAACTTTGGCTACACTAGTTCTCAGTTTCCGGTTCTGGAAGCAAAGAAAATTCTGGTCAAACGCTCCAGGAGTGGCTCACGTCGATTTCTCAACGAAACATCGAAAATTAAAAAAGGGAGATTTCGACCTTAACGACGTCGCGCTCTCCGGCAAATGTCAATTGTTTGATGACGTTGAATTGTACGTATTATTGTATAGATATGAAATGCAAACACATCGATGGCTTGCAAGGGCACAGGAAGTTCAACAGCAAGCAATAACAATATGCTTACGAACCATGTAAACGATTCAGAATTGAGGAAAGTGAATGCCGCATAAACTGACCGATAACAAGTTGTGACGCACAAGTCGAAAGGCGATACGCTCTAGTGGAAAGTTCTTGACACACTCACCAGACCTGTCTCCATCCGATTACCATAGCTTTGATTCATGGGTTACGCTCTTTCTGAGTTTCATTTCGATTCATATGAATATTTGTATAAATTTTATCATGGAAGCTATTCAAAAATTATATGGCAAAAATGTGAAGAAAGCGATGAAAATTATTTCAAATAAAATAAATATAACGGTTCCCTTGCAATGATTTTCATTTACAAATGATAAGAGAAAATTAATTAGTAGTGCACATGGAAACAATGGTCTTTTAGAAAAATTTCCCAACTATAATGACTGGAAAACTTTTCACGCGATTTCTACAAGTGTAAAATTCGCACACATCTTTTGAAACAAATTAGAATTTTAATGTAATAAAACAAAACCATTTATGATTCTAACCTACACCAAAACAAAAATTTTACGTGACCGTTGCATGATGATGATTTCTAATTGGTTAGACTATCATCAAATCTGTTTTAATCCATCTAGTGGTGTAAGGATGCCTGTCTCATATTTCTCATAACATTATAAATATTACTGTAGAATTCGCACAAACAACTGTTCATTGAATAGGAATAGAAAAGTTTGTTCGAACTTAATCTAAAAATACACAAATCCTGTTTACCCTGTTTTGTTAAGTTTGTGAAAATCGATTTGGCCATCTTGAATAAAAGTGAGTGATATCCTTTTTGCAGTTTTTAATCACTATTTCCAATTCTTCATAAACCGGATTCAGAAAAATGGAATGTCAGAAGTTGGTTCGTTTGCTACCAACAAATATAATCTAAAAATTGGAAAAGTTTTGAACCTAGTTAAACCTAGACTTGCTATCTCATGCTCTATTTCGATTAAACCACTTAAACGAAATCTAACAAACAAAGCGAACCTTCGTTTCTGTTTTTTGTGTAAGTTAAGCTAATCAGCATGAATCAGCAGCATAAATAGTAGAATTATTATTATTATTATCATTATTATTATTATTATTATTATTATTATTATTATTATTATTATTATTATTATTATTATTATTATTATTATTATTATTATTATTAATATTATTATTATTATTATTATTATTATTATTATTATTATTATTATTATTATTATTATTATTATTATTATTGTTATAATCAACATCACTATCCCACCGGCATGATATTACTGCACTACCGGTTGTGGAAATTTCATTTACATAACGAAGTCTGAAATTCTGTTCTGATGTATGTTTATTTTTTCAACTAAACTTCAATTCATTAACAATCTTTTACTCTTTCGGTCTAACATATCGTAAAATAGCTAAAATTTTTATCTATCGCATAACCGTCTCTAACCAATATCACACAACAGTAGCACACATCCGTAACCGTTTCGTTTTCTTTATAGTGTGTATGAAATAGAACAAAGCACGCATCGTTCGAGTGGTGTTTTCTTCTTCTACGTTGCACGTACCAATGTTGTACATATTGTCATTCTATATGGCGGTTTGAAAACTTTGACACTCGCCCTGTAATTACGGAACCGGAAGTCGGCCGTATGGAATTTCACAGTAGCTTTTGAGACAATGTGAGCTTTAATTTATACCAAGATTTGTATAAATCGGCTCAAGCGTCGTTGAGAAATCGAAGTAAGTTCTACTTTTGGAGCTTTTTCTTCACTACTTTCGGTGCTTCCGGAACAGTGAAATGGGGGGAGGGACCAGTAGTGCCGAATTAGGTTTATATGCCCACAGAACAGTTTTATGAAATTTGTACCTGTTTTTGACCATCGTTCGTGAACAAATACTCATAAAATTGGTGACTCACTCTCTCGGAGATGGCTGAAACGATTCTCACAAACTTAGATTCAAATGTACGGTCTCATGATCCCATAGTCTGCTATTAAATTCCATCCCGATCCGGCTTTCGGTCCGCTAGCAAAGGTCCAATATCAGATGTCTCCGTTCACTCGATTCAATTCACTCACTCCATTCAATCTAGGATGAAAAATGATGCGCTGTAATCGAATTTTGCTTAGCTCAAACGCAAACATTTAATTTCTCGCATCAATTTTGCTGTTACATTGTTTCTAAAACGCATAAGGATGATTTTTAAATTGCATTGAGCGCTGTTAATCGATTTGAGGTTAAGATTTTCTATTTGTGTATAAAAAACCAACATGAAAGTGATCAGTCATGTTTACGGGTACAGCACATGTTGCATCATCATTGTGGAAAATGCGCTTCAACCAAACAGTGGTCCTACTGTCCACAGCAAAATAATCATAATAATAATAATACTGTTTTTAGGCGTTGGATATTAGTTTGAAATAACCCATATTTGAAAAGTGTTCTGCTTTTCACTCTTTGCTGTCATCAGAAAATCAGAACCAACCGTCTTCAGCTCAAATCTCAAAGCGACAAATTTAATTGAACGAAAACAAAACGTTCAGCTTTGATCTAACACCGCCTAACGGCCTCACGCGCACCTCCTCTATGATGAGAGTTCATCCGACAGCAATGTTGCTACGGCAACGGGATGTAAACAAACTTAACTCTCTCTCGTGCCCATCTCTTTCGGGTGACTTTCGCTCGTGTTTCGAAATGAAAATATGTACGCTCAACACCCGAAATGCTCCACTCTCCCGAATTCTCGTTAAAACGGAAAATCAGGAAAATTTGTTGAATGAAATTACTTGCATCATTGTAGTACAACACCGCATCAAAACGAATTCATCTCAATGGAAATGTACATCACCCAGACTGACCAACAACTGCTGGCACCCGGCATGCCTTCGGATGCTGTCTGTCACCATGGCTCCTCTTACCCACTTTTGCTTACGTGGGACATCATTGGCCGCCCCACAGAACGGTGGTTTCAGTTTTCTGTTGCTGCTCCTGCTGCTGCTGCTGCTGCTGACGGACTGACTGACTGACTGGCTCCAGCTGGATTCGCAAATTTCAGTTGGTTATGATCCGCGTTAGAGTGCGTAGGTCCATCGGCGGTTCGGCAGCGTCGGCGTTCGGTTTTTCGGAGCTTGTTTGGTATATTATCCTCGCGGTAGTTTGAGCTTCGAGCACGTGCTTCGGTGATAACCGGCGGATCATCGAAATGCCTGTAGCCAGAAATGAGCCTCCGACCGGGCCACGGTGGCTGTGGTGATGTACTCGGAAAAAAAGAATGGAATGAAGCGTGAAGCTGAGATTAATTGAGCGGAATTTACGTTTGGTGCGACGACGAAGATTGTCACTCGTCACGACAGGGGAAACGGTTTGCACCGAAAACAGAGAAAATAGAAAAAAAAATCGGAAGCTCGACTGAAGGAGATTGTTGCGAAACGATAGATGCAGCGGCGTCAGATAAAATGGATAAAAATGGGATATTTAATGAGTGATGATTATTCGTGGAAGGCTCAGATGTGATGGAGAAGTTTCTAATGTGACAGCCAATTAGTGTCGCAATCAAAGTGATGGAATTTGTGATGAATGAATATAAAATATGGTAAATGATTTCAAACAGACTGGTCTATCACGGGTAGTGTCATCATCAATCATGTTGGAAGATTTCGCATTATGCAAATAGCTTCAGTATGTGTTCAACACGATAAAATTAATTAAGATGTTCATCTCAACTTCATGCGACAAATGCATTATGCTTCATTACTACGCCGGCAAGCAAACTGGTCTTGGGAAACATAATTGCAGATCCATTTTGTGTTTGGTAATTAGAAATGACTAAACTTATGTTAGATAGATTCATGCAAGTTTGGTTGAATCATGTCGTTAAGATATTCCTCGGAGATTGCAGCACTAAGTGACTCGAAGCTGTTGCAAACCCCAATATAGTAAGAGACATAAGAGCTAAAAGCTAATTTGTTAGTTATTAGCAGGTTTTCAAATTCATACAATATTGGGGTGCTTTAATCCGATTATCTGTATCATTCATACAAGGCGCCCGCAATCGATTGCGATTGATTGGATTATGCTTGCGAATAGCAAAATGGTATACGGTTCACGTGTGACATTGACGACCTAAATCGAAAGTCGTTTGACGTTTTGTTGTGTGATTTTGAACAGCTTTTTATATGTGCAAAAGTAGGCGAAGGAGTCGACATCGAAGAAATACATAAGCCAATCAAAAATAGAAGATTTTTTTCGAAAAAAAATCCTATAGTTAACAGCTGTACTCATTTTTCTATGAGTAAACTATGATTTAAAAATATGTCAGCAAATAATTATTTTTACGCCATGTTTGGAAAAGTTTTACCGAAACGAGAAAAGAAGAATGTTCACAAGGATGAGAATTGTGTGCCCAATATCTAAATAAGTGACGTGAATACAAAAATTTAAACAGCATTATTCATCACTCACTTAAAAGAGACAGTTTGATATAAAACTTTAATTGATTCGAATAATAAAGGGTGTTTTTTTAAATATCAGTCAATGTTTTGCCTTTCTCATATAGAAAGGTTATGCAATCACTGTGAAAACCGACTTTTTAACCGGAGGGCCGAATGCCATATACCATTCGACTCAGTTCGACGAACTGAACAAATGTCTGTGTGTGTGTATGTCTGTATGTCTGTATGTATGTAACAAAAAAATGCAATCACTTTTCTTGGAAACATCTGAACCGATTTTCACAAACTAAGATTCAAATGCAAGGTCTCATGGTCCCATAGCCTGCTATTGAATTTCATTCCGATCCGACTTCCGGTTCCGGAGATATACGATGATATGAACCAAAAAAAGGAAAAATATGCACTCACTTTTTTCAGATATGGCTTCACCGATTTTCACAAACTTAGATTCAAATAAAAAGACTAACAGTCCCATAGCCTGCTATTGAATTTTATTTGGATCTTATTTCCGTTCCGGAGTTACATGGTAATATGTGAAAATTAGAGAGAAAGTGTGCACTCATTTTTTTCTGAAACGGTTCAACCGACTTTTATAAACTAAGATTCAAATGAAAGATATTATAATTTCCTAAAAATTTCTAGAACATTTCATCCGGATCCGACTTCCGGAACTAAAGCGTGATAAGTGGAAAATTACCAATTTCATTAGTAGTTTTTCACAAACGATGGTCAAAAACAGGTGCAAATCCCATAAAAATGTCTGATAAATTATTCTAGTTTGCAGAGCTTATTTGTTTGTGGACATGAAAACTTATTTCGGTACTACTGGTCCCCCCTTTTCATGTTCCGGAAGCACCGAAAGTGGTGAAGTATAACTCCAAAAATAGAACTCACTTCATTTTCCCTGTGATGCTTGAACCGATTTTCACGAATCATGATTTGTATTAAAGCTAACATTATCTTTAAAAATACTGTGAAATTTCATCCGGATCCAACTTCCGGTTCCGCAGTTACAGGACGATGAGTGTCAAAGTATTCAAATCACCATATTGATTGACAATATGTACAACACCGAAAGAATAAGAAAACACAAAACAAACGATGCGTGCTTTGTTCTATTTCGTACACGCTATTAAGGAATCGAAACGGTGACGGATGTCTGCTAATGGTGTGTGATATTTGTAAAAGACGGTGCTGCGGTTGATAAAAATTTTAGCTATTCTGTGATAAGTGCGATTGAAAGAATAAACGAATGTCATTGAATTCAAATTTATTTGAAAAAATGTGCAATTTACACAGCCAATAGTGCAGTAATACCGTGTCGGTGTTGTAATGATGTCAATAATAATAATAATAAAAGTAATAATCCTACTACATGTTTTATGCTGCTGATTCATGCTGTTTAGATTGACTTACATATGCAGAAGTAACAGAAACGCAAATTCGCTTCGTTTGTTAGATTTTGTCTAATTGGTTTAATCAAAATAAAGCATGAGATAGTAAGTCTAGGTTTAACTAGGTTTAAAACTGTTCCAAACTGTAGGTCATATTTGTTGCTGGCAAACAAACCAACTTCGGCTATTTCGGTCATCTGAATCTGGTTTTGGAAGAATTGGAAAAAACTGCAAAAGGGTCTCACTCACTTTCCTTAAAGATGGCCAAATCGATTTTCATACACTTAAAAAAAAGCCTTACAGTTCCATACGGAATTCCAAAACTTGTTGTAGATACTACTTCCGGTTCCGGAACTACAGAATAAACATGATTTGTAGAGTTTGTTAGATTAGGTCCGAACAAACATTCCTTTTTCTATTCAATGAACAGTTGTTTAAGAGAATCCTACAGTAATATTTATGATGTTTTGAGTAATATGAGAAAGGCATCATTCCACCACTAGGTGGATTAAAACAGGTTTTTTTTTGGTAGATAATTTCTTGGCATTTAACATTTAAATATGAATTCAGGTATATAGTCGTCACGACTATTTTGCACAAAGGCCATTCTGGAAGTCCAATTTTCGACCACCGCTTGAATTTAGCTCTATAAATAGTTTCAATTGAACTCTGATTTTCAAAATACATTTAACGATTTGGAAGCGCTGATCTGGAGTTAACCGATTCATAAAGATTTGCCAAACAATACTGAGTAGAGACATCTCTTTACACTATCAAAACAACTTACAGATAATAGAGTAATCCCTATTGAAAAAATAAACCTCCTAAAAACACCCGTTTCAATCTGCGAAAGTTATAACATTCAGTGTATTTTCTCATATAGGAAGAGCAATCTGAAATCGACTTTTAAACTGAGGCATGGATGATCGATTGTCAAATACCTTTCGACTCAGTTTGTCGAGATCAGAAAATGTCTGTGTGCCTAAGAATATGTGATAAGAATGTGCACTCGATTTTCTCGAAGATTGCGGAACCGATTTTTCATAAACTAACATTCAAATGAAAGATCTTATGATGCCTTAGACAGCTATTATATTTATTTCGGAACCGATTTCCGGTTCCAGAGTTACAGAGTGCATAAAAATTCAAAAATTGTGAATTGAATTTGCAATGAAGCAACAATTAATCCAATTAATTCTATATTCAACTATCATAAAGCTAATTGGATTGATTACAGATCACGCATTGAATATCATGTTTAAGAATTTGTTTTAGAAAATTCCGCTGACATCGCTACAGCAATAGATCCCTTGAATCATTACACAATTGAAGCTAGGAATCTTTCAGTCCCCAAAGCTCAAACTAAATTCAATTCTCCTATCTCCTGTCTTCAGCTGCTCATTCGGTTGAAGAATGTTAGTCAAAGACAATATCAACGTTATCACGATCCTTCTATGAAATCCATAGTTAAGGACAGCATTGGAAAACTCATGATCAGAAAAAGTTCATTCCACTATCACTAGTGAAAAAATCAGTTCCGGAGATTTTCTAAATAAAAACTCCTTGAATGAAAATATCACTTCCGATATTTTCATTCATGAAACAAGCACCCACAAAACTTTGAACCTCGAAGTTCACATATGATTTTTTGTGTTAGCGAAACTTGATGACGTCTTTTCATCCAAAGAAATATCGCTAAACAAATAATCGAAAGGAAGAGTCTTCGATAATACTTCAATGCTAAGTTTCCACTAGACTTCAGTTCGATACCGAAGTGTTTCGTGCAAGATTTAATTATTATATCTTTATCAATAAAAAATCGCTTCTGAATAAATTCTCAACTGAACCGAAATTGAGAAATAATGACTGCAATATTTTCGATGCACGTAGGGTAGTTAATATGAACAAACATATTTTTGTCACATTCTAAATAGTGATTATAGCGATGAAAAACTGTTTGAATGCCAGCTGGCTGATTACACAGTACTATTTAGATTAAACCGAATAAAACTCTATCTTGCATGAAGGTGATTCTTAGAAGTAACAGGAGCAAAGCATTGTCAGCAAGTCACAAACACACAGTAGGCGCAGTGTTTGAATGGCGCGTTTGAATTGGTGTAGCGGTAGTCTGCGCGTTTTTATTGATAAAGATATAATAATTAAATCTTGCACGAAACACTTCGGTATCGAACTGAAGTCTAGTGGAAACTTAGCATTGAAGTATTATCGAAGACTCTTCCTTTCGATTATTTGTTTAGCGATATTTCTTTGGATGAAAATACGTCATCAAGTTTCGCTAACACAAAAAATCATATGTGAACTTCGAGGTTCAAAGTTTTGTGGGTGCTTGTTTCATGAATGAAAATCCTGTTACTTTTGCGTACGTTATTAAAGCTAAATGCCATGGCAAAGCAAAGTCCTGGCATTACATTCCTTTTGTGGAATTTGGCCTTTCTGTTTCAACAGACTTCGCAGCCGATTCTTAGTGTACAGAATCATTGCATAGCTAGTACTATGGATCCTACTGACACTAAGAATCCTTCCAGGTCGGGGCTCGAACATACAACAACTGGCGTGTAAGACCAGCGTCCTATACATTGAACCGCCAACCCGGGCCAAATGCCATGGCATAATAATTTTTAATCAACTGCATAACATGCTTTGTGATTGTTTTTATTATCTTTACAACTATTATGAATCACAGCACTTGCTGCTTTTATTAATGAAATAGTGCCGAATAAATTTCTAATACATCACCACGGTTGATCCACTTATCAACCACCCTACGCACACTGATCATTTTGAAAAAGGTTCAGTTCATCGGCGAATTTATTCAGCATGCATTCTGCAAAGGGTTGAGATACAATGGCTATGAAAATTCATTTCCCAAAAATCTTCTGTTCGAGAATCATATCAAATATATTCAATGTGTGAACTTTTTTCTTGAATATCATCGAGCAGAATGTTCACTAGTGAATTTTCCACAACTGATTTTTTTTCATGCAAAATCAGTTTCAGTGAGAATCGTGTTGTCAAAAAATCAGCACTGAACTTTTCTGCAGAGAGCTTTCTGATCGATGATTTTTTTTTGTCTGAAAAAACACTTGTGAAAAATTTCAGTCGCGATTTTGGAAATTTTGATTTGTTCCCAACACTGCTTAGGGATTTACAAAAAAGAAATAACACATTTGTTTACTATTTTGCGAAATGAAAACTCGCTAAAGAAGTGGATCAAATCAATCAAATTAAGAAACTCCAGAAACCAATTCCTGCTCTCAAAGAACGAAATCAAATGCTTCTTACAAACGGTGAAAAGTTCAGTAGTGTAGTGTAGTGTAGTAGTGTTCACAATAATAATTTGAATTTGATTTGAGAGTCCTATTGAAAACGATGTCTCATTAAAATCTGATTATATTCCAACCCAAATATTGTTTCAAGATAACATTACTGGACGAATTCCAAATCCAAAAAAACCCATCCAATTACCAAACAATTAATTTACTTTTTTTTATAAGTAAACCGTTTGAAAAAAAATATATGAGCGAGCATGAGAAAATGAAAATTCTTTATTTTTACCCGAACAGTTTTAATTTTACCTTGAATATTCAACTATTCATCAACTTATCAGAGTAACTAACATGATAAAAGTAAATAAATCTTCGGCATATTTTCTTGTAGTAACATGTTCTATAATTCTTCAAAAGGCTTGAATTCTCTACCACGCAAAGTATGCAAATTAAAACTTATAACTCACTTCTAAGTGGATTAATGACAACTTTGATTTTATTCAATGAAGAAGACAGTTCCAAACAAAAATTTTTCTGAATGCAATGAAGCCCCAAAATCAACCTCTGAAACTCAAACAGGAAACGTATTTTGATGTGGTTGGGACCACTAAGCACTCTGTTAAAAGTGAATGGATTTTTACAATCTATGGCTTCAAACTATGCAATCCAATTATTGCAAATACAAAAAACTGAAAATTTTAAACATCAAATCGCAAAACCAATCAGTTGCGTATTGGCTGACGAGAAGACCTTTCATTTGTGACTAGTCTCGCCATCTCTGAGATCTTGACCTCTTTGTGAACAACACATAACTAACCACACACATGGTTATTTGCTCAGTTCGTCGTGCTGAATCGGTTGGCCTTCCGGGTATCGGGTAATTTTCCCAAAATTCGAGCGAATCCTATACCTAATTTTTTATATTTACAAAAATATTATGAAAACTCACCAAAAAAATCTGGTTTTTGCAGATAATGCGAACAGAGGTGTTCAAAATTCCAGTTGCGTTTATGTAAATGAAGAAAATAGAGACCATTGTAAACTTTGTAAGCTATCACACTTTGTTGGACATTTCATACGCTCGATGCAGCGCACCGCGTTGGAGACGCTATGCGCCACTTGGCTGCGCTTCCGGAGCTGCGCAGTTAGCCTATATACGCTTATGATGAGCTTAATATCTAAATCTTTTTTTTCGATGATATTTCAAATTTTTGGTCAAAAATTGACTTTTTATGAATGATTTATTCAATGGTATTTTTAGACATTGTTTATGTACAATTTACAGTTTTTGACTTATAATCCGTCCACCATTTTTACCTTTCTCTATAGAAAGGTAATAAAATGTGTATATCAGTATTGAGTCGAATCGGTATCTCCATTTGTGTAAAACAAGTGGTTAGCCATTCTGTAAACAGTATGTCAAATCTGATGACCTTAGAAGCATTTTAGATTTCATCTTAGTTTTTTTTGTAAGATAAATAGAAATGGTCTAAAATATATTAGAAAGAAATTTCCCGCTACGCATAACTGATTCCAATGACTTGTTTACGAAATCGAAGTAAAATTGACTCGTATAAATTGTAATTAGTTATTACTAATCCGAGAGGCGGAAGATCATAACGTTAATATCTCTATTAAAGAAAAAAAATCGATACCTGTGTAATGGTGAAATATCATAACCATTCTGAGGATTAGGTATATTTATAGCAAAAGTACATTATGGAACGATGCTGGTTCTTTCAAAACGGGTACAAAGATATGAATTTTCCTCTGCAATTGGCTGCCCGGTTCGTCATTATTGACAATGACACAGCTTAACAGGTTAGGTAGGGATTTTCTCAAATCTAGTCAATGAGCTAATCACGGCCCACGTACCTGATTGATGAAAGCCGCACGTCATTTTCGAGACCTACGGAATATATGCTAATATCGGTATCCGAGATGAGCCCCTATAAGTAGCGCTTTAATTGGCTCTTCATGAGACTTCTAGGCTGATGGATGGAGGCACGGCACTTGCACTGCATGCAAACGCATGTACTTCACATTTTTTACTTTCAATTTCTAGGGTTTCGTATTACGCTGTACATAGCAAGTAGTACTGACTAGTTGAGTAAAAAACAGATGCAATCTGGTTGTTATGTGGTACCAGATGAAGCGTATTAAGAAACCTTGTAAAAACAAACTCCCGATAGTCCAGTTACATTACTTGAGATGAACGGTTTCCATATGAAATTCGGGAAGACAGATAGGAGATTCACTGACTCTAGCCGATGCGATTTCTCAGCTGACTCTACGGGTGAGATCAAAATAGTTCGTGCTGTGTATTAAGTGCAAGATAATCAGATGCACAGATTTGGAAGCAAAAACACGAAACATTGGTTAAAACACAGTGTACTTTCACAGCAGTTTCTAGTGGCGAGCAATAGAGGATGCTTCGCATCAATTTGCTGAAAAAAGAAGTTCTTGTGGCTTTTTTATTTACATCCAAAATTATTTCTTCCTTTATTGTTCAGTATTATTATGTGCGAATATAAACAAGAGATAGAGATAGAGAAAACTTACTGCCTTTTCCAAGACGATATACCGATTTCCTAGTAAAAATGATCAATGGTTTGAATACTATGTCCTCGATGAACCTAAAGACGGCATTCTTGGACTAGCAAAGAAGGTATAATTTTTATTTTTAACGAAAGATGTATTCAATAAATTTCAAGGGTTATTTAGTAATAGAGTAACCATGTTTTGCAATAAGCACATAATTTTCGTTTCATCGTGTCCCGTCTTCACATCATTTAAGAATTTGCAGTTCAAAACTTGCTACACACAAATTACTCTATAAGTATCATATAAACAACATTGCGGGATATATTCATAGTAAGCATTTTGTCCTATGGATCATACATGATTTATTTAAGGTAATATCTAGAATTCAATTTCCAGATACAAAATCAAGCATTTTTAGATTCCACTTTCAAATGGAGAAGAGATATTCCGCTGTTCCTGCGTTATACATTCGAGGAAAATTACATCAATATTGTGGAACATCAAAATGACTTGATTAATGGGTTAAATCAACAAAAAAACAAATCCAACACTCAGCTGCTTTGCGTTCGAGTGAAATGCACCAAAGTGTTCAATATTAGAGAAAATTCCACATTTCGACCCTCCCGAAAAGCCATAAACGAACTCTGCGTAGCATTTTGAAAGTTTATTTCGTTGAAATATGCGATTCTAGCTATTTTTCTAGCCGTTGAAACCGCCCATTTGCCAAAAAGCTGTCATCCAAATCACGCAAATTGTAAACATAAACGTAGATAGAGAGCAGTTCTGCTGCGGTACGGACTAATTTTGAAAACTGTTCGCAGTATGAGTTTCGTTTCAAACAAGAGTAATTACATCGGCATTCAGCCAGTGGTCGGCATTGGAGCAAAATGGGAACATGTTTACAAAACAGCTATAAAATTTATTCAACCGTTTAAATATGCGAATCGGAAGTGAAAATAATCAGTTTGGTTAACCGTTCGCACCAAACGAGTGCAAAAAAAACATTAAGCTGCTTTGAATGAGTTTTTGCATCTAGTGTTAGATATCTCACATCAATAATAAATTAAGGAAATTATTAATATTCACGCCAATCCGGTTATGTTTCTTACATTACCCATCCGCCTTTTTGTTCCATGATCCCATGAAACATACTTTTCCTAAAATTTTCAAATTGTCCACTTAGTTTTATGCATATTAAGTAAAGTTCATGGAAGATTCCAGAGCATGACGTTATGAAGTGAGTGTTAAGATATAACTGTGTCAATGATGAACATTTGGTGGAGTCAAGCTCAAATTTTTTGTTTGCTTAGCTGGTATGACATCTGCCAAACATATGAGAGAAATGAAGAACGTTAAAGACCATCAACAAAGTTTGAAGACGCTAAATTTGCCAGTAATATTGGATGAAGATGATACTTCTAATCAAAAGCAAACCGCATCAATGTTAAATGTTGCACAACAAACCATTTTTGACCGTTTAAAATCTATGTGGAAAATCGGTGCCACATGAATCGAATCGAAACCGAAAAAAGAGTTGTGAAATTTTGCTTCAAAGATACGAAAAAAAATCAGTTTTGCATCGAACTGTTACTGGAAACGATCCCTTCAGGCGACAGTTTAAAATGAAATTCCTAAGTTGGTTCCTAAGACTGTAGATGTTTGCTATGAATGTCGTGTGGATAGTCATAACACATGGATCAATAAGTCCCGAGACTAAAGCAGAGATGGCGCTCGTAGTAAACCAGTAACCACGTCTTTCTAGAGTACTAACCTTTGCTTGAAACGGGTCAAAATTTCAAGTCGATCCGACCAGAAACAGCTGAGTTATAGAGTAAAGTCGTTTTGTAGTTTGTTTAAAAAATGGAAAAAACCGAGTTTCGTGTTTTGATAAAACATTGTTTTTTAATGGGTAAAAACACCGTGCAAGCGAAACAATGAATTGAAAAATGTTATCCGGACTCTTGTCCATCAAAAGCAACGATTTGTCGGTGGTTCGCCGAGTTTAAACGTGGTTGTACCGACACAAATGACGCGGAACGCTCGGGTAGACCTGTGGAAGCCGTTACACCGGAAAATGTGAGTGAAGTGACAAAAATTATAATGAAAGATCGTAAAGTGAAGCTCCGTGAGATTACTGAGATGACACAGATATCATATGGAAGTGTATTTACTATTCTTCATGAAAAATTGAGCATGAAAAAGGTTTTTTCCAAGTGGGTGCCGCAATTGCTTTTTCATCATGCCAATGCACCCTGCCACAAGTCGATGAAAACAATGGCGAAATTGAACGAATTGGGCTTTGATCTGCTTCCCCACCCCCCATACTCGCCAGATTTAGCCCCCAGTAACTACTGGCTCTTTGCTGATCTTAAAAAAATGCTTCAGGGAAAAAGATTTGGCTCAAATGAGGAGGTCATCGCTGAAACTGAAGCTTATTTTGAAGCAAAAGATAAATTTTTTTATAAACATGATATTGAAAAATTGGAAAAACAATAGAACCATTCTATCACCCTAAAAGGTGATTATGTTGATGAATAAAAAAAACTTTTGCAAAAAAAAAATTTGTTTCCATTGTTAGTCTCGGGACTTATTGATCCATGTGTTATATGAATTTCGCACGAATCGCGCAGATGAAAATCACATGTGACAGTCATGACTCTCATGAGCGAGCGCTACGTGAATCTAGTGGCGACAGTCTTACTCGTATTGAGCGATGAATGTAACGAAAAAATGATAGTCACCAATTGGATCGGCTGCATTTTGTTTTCGATGCGAATTTCATTGCTTGTCATAAACTTTCATGAAGAAATTCAAAATGGCGTTACTAGTGACGGCTGGGAGCAGCTACCGCCGTATTTACCAGACTTGGCCCCTTCCGACTACCATTTATTTTCATCGAAGGGCCTCGCATTGGCTGAACAGTACTTCGATGCCTACGTTAAAGCGAAAATTGGGTGTCTGATTGGTTTGCTTTAAACAGACATCTATGTATATTAGCACCAGCCATTTGGAAGTACACCGATTACGTGGGGCCCCTCGCGTTTTGAGTCCCAAACACTGCGATGTTTTGATACTCATCACGACGCTTAAATTGAGAAAATAATTTCCATTTGATGTCCCAAAACACTATTTGCTGTATTTTAGGTAAACCAACAAGTTATTGTAGGAGGATCGACCCAAAAATCCCTAAACAAGGTAAACCATAAAACTATTGCATTACTGATTGTTTATTTACGTTTCAATCATCTGACTCCGATTTTGATCTCATCAAGATAACGTCGTGAGTCGTATATATTGATATACGTCGTCGTCGAGCAATAATCAATACTTGTAATATTTTTTTTTATTTTCTCATTCAAAATTAGTGTTTCATTCGAAAAAACACTCACTTCATACCGATATATCTGGTATATGAATTATACAGGCTGAGTTAGTCTTAGAATAAACTCCTAGTTTGAATGTCTTGAAATAGTTTAACCTTCAGATAGCCTTAAAAACACTGTTTTATGGGTGATTTTTTTGCTGGTATGTTTTTGGTAACACTGTTTTTGACAGATCCCGCGTGCCAGTGTCAAACTTGTTCAGTTTGGTCTATAATTTAATCATGAACAAATAGAGGAAGATCAACTTTTTTCTTTGTGTTCAGCGACGAAGCTTATTTCTGGTTGAATGAATACGTCAACAAGCAAAATTGCCGCATCTGGAGTGAAGACCAACCAACAGTATTGCAAGATCAAATTTTATTGATCGTTCCAATCGATTCCAATAAAAATTTTATCAATTTTCTCAAATTCTTTGTTTTTTTTTTAAATCTTATACCTTTTAAAAAATCACCCTTTAGTATCAGTCTTGAAAAGATGGATTAAGCAGTCTTGGCATTCTTTTTGTAGAATTTGATCTTTCTGTTTCAACATACTTAGGGTGAAGCCAGAGAGCTCCGTCCACTCAAGTTTAGCAAACAAAATGACAAGTATGTCAGAGTGAACTCGATGCGTTGCGAAGCGACTACTGACCGATCGCATATCACTCACTCTGACATAAATGTCATTTTTCTACTGAACTTGAATGGACGGAGCGCTGCCACGCGACTCCGTGCGATCTGTCAAGTTCCGCTTTGCGTCGCTTGTCGGTTTCTCTCTGCCTTCACCCTTAGCCGATTTTTAGCGTAAAGAATCATTGTATGGCTAGTACTATGATTCTACTGACAATCCTATGAAAATCCTACTAGGTCGGGGCTCGAATATACGACCACTGGTTTTTCAGACCAGCGCCCTATGCATTGAGCCGCCAACCCGGGATAAAAAATTGATTAGCTCGGTATATAATACTTCATATAATATACTTATCTTCTAATCTATGAATTCAATAATTTTCAATTGATATGTCGCTTACTTCTTCAATATTGATGACTGTAATATAGCGTTTTAGGTTTATATCAGGCGGAATAAGACACTGCTCGCTGTTAGTTCAAATTTCCATTACCTATTATTAAAACCGTATGATTTCATTCGTTCAAATCGATGCGTAGAATTATATCACACTAGTAGTTGCCAAAACATTTCTAATAGAAGTAAAATTGACTGAGATATAAATGTTCAACAACTGTTCTCACATCTACATTTTTTTACATTTTTTAATTTTGAATTTTCAATACAGTAAAACACTTAAAAAATAAAAATGCCGAGATTCGCACAGCCGAGTGCTCGGTAATCGTTTCGGCAAAATGTATAATTACTGAGAATCTCGGCAATCCTGAATTTAATAATTGTCAATTATTGCAGAACTTGTCTGCAGAAATTTAACTGTTAGTTCAGCAAAAGCGATCAGGATTGAATCATGAATTGCCAAGTCATCAGTAACCGAACGTGGAATGGATTTTTCTTTATTATTGTCTGTAAAATAAGACACAAAAGCAAAGGTTGGGGAAAGATGGTGTTTTATTCTGTTCATTTGAATCTAGCATACAAAAAAGAAAACATCACGCCTAAAGTCAATTTTTTCTAGTGCTCCTCAACACACCTACCTAGAAATAAGTAGATATTAATAATTATATTTGCGAAGCAGATAAAGCTCAGTAAAGCTCATCTTTTTGTCGAGTTTTAACAAAATCTTGTGCTAAACTCATCAGTGATTAACTATTATCCCGAAAGCAAATGTGTTTGCCGAAATTTCGAAGCTTGTATGAACTTTTGCCGAAATTCGGAAAGACAACTGTCATTTACATTTTACATTTTCGCTAGGCACTACGCAGTTATTTTCTGACGAAATATTTCGAAACAAAATTTCGGTGTTCATTAGAGAAAATGGAATTAGTCCAAAAGAAAACCGTGAGATTCAGATCGAAGAATTCAGTAGAGATAATAACTACACATTTTTGTTGGTTATTTATATAATGCACTTACTAGTCAAGTGATTGAAGTACTTCAACAATATGTGAGCCAATATATTCGACAATCAGCGTTTGAGCCGAATTGCAAATTTTATAATTGTACGTACTCGAAACAAGTAATGTAATGTACATATTTTGAGGGTTCATACGAAAATGAAATACATTTAATTAAATTATTTAATGTTGATTAGTTGAATGTTTATAATTTATAAAAAACGAATTCATTGTTTACTTTTAATTACAGAAGGCTAAGTAATTCATAAATTCCATTTCTTTGCATCTGCGGAACATTCAGTGAAGGTTATGCTGAGTAGACTTTAACTTTTTTTCTGACGGTGTCGGTAATCACCGACGTTTGTCAAATTTGAGATTACCGAGACTCTCATAAATTTTATGTTTTGCCGAGATGATTACCGAATACTCGGCGGTGCAAATCTCGGCAATTATTTTGCCGAGATTCAGCGACAAAAAAGTGTGTACATTCATAAACATGGCCATGGCCCGTGAAGAGAATTTCAATTTCTGTTGAAAACATTGGAATGTAACAAATTGTAGTTTTCTTTGTAAAATTTTTATCGTGTCGGCTTTCGGCAAAGAATAAACATCCCGAACCAAACCATAAGCGAGATAAATTCCCCTCTGTCAACAAATTTGTTTATTTCACAAACAGCACACTACCGCCACCTGTTCTGAAACAAGGCAATATCCATCGGTGCGCTCCTACACTTTCGCTCTCGAGTGTCCTCAAGAAGCAAAGTGGCTCATCACTTGGCATTAAATTTTAGCCTGCCTCTTTTTTTTTTGGCTTTGCTTTCAAGTGGTGGGTGCACTTCTTCTGACTTCTTCACTTCTTGGCGGCATCAATCGCATTCCGGTGCAGCAGCCAATCGCTTCAGTGTAAAAATAACCCAAAATTGATTGCAACTTGAATTGGGTTTTAAAACTGTTTACTGAGGCAGCTTATTGAACTCGAGCGGGCATTGGATTGATTAATCTGCGGTGCCATTACCGAGCTAATTGCCGTACCGGAATGAAACTGACACAGGGGCATCCATTATTCTAGTGCAGGGTGCAGTTTCTCCTTCGGGATGGTTCCGTAATCTTTTCGATAAATAATTGCTACTGATCGGTGGAGGAATGATTTGTAAATGGTCGCAAATTATGATACTTCTGCGCTGCGGGGATGAAGACGAAAGTGCCTTTGCGTAGTTTGGTGGGCATGGTTGGTGAAATTTATAATGAATAAATTATCATAAATTTTTCGCTAATTGACAAATAAATATACTCCTTTTATCGTCTCTTCGCAGTACCCTGCTGTGGATCAATGGCGAACTGTCAGAGGGGAAGCAAAGTAACTTTTAAGATCAATCTGACAGGTAATATTTTAAGATAAAGCACCATCAGACCGGCGACAGGTGTCACAAAAATTGGAAAGGGACGGTTAACTAGCAGCCCTGAATCAAGCTTAAAATAAATAAACATTTCTACATCCGAGTTTCCTCTGTTCGTTCTACTGTTCGATTATAGGTGGTGCGTTCAATTTATCTCCTATTGCCATCTTTAAAATGCACCGATTCAAAGGGTTTCTTTGTTCACAATTTATTATCTACTTATCTTTCTCGTTTCCATTCTAATTCAACACGCATACTTCTTGTGAATTCCTTGCACTGTACCAAGTAATTAGTAAATTTGCTAGACGAAACTCTGTGTTGAAAAATCGTAATCAGTCAAGTGGGATGCGAAAAACACATTCTAACATTGACCTAAATGCGAAATTTATCTTTGACGTTGACCAACCGGATGCTATGAAAAACAAAGAGGACATAACATTTGGCAATGAGACAAACATGCGCAAAATTTTGCTTTTTGCCAGAGAAGCGATGATTATGTGGATGACGGATGCTAGACTGTCGGAATCAACCTGATTACAAAAAATTTGAATATACTGGCAGACATTGCGGAGTTGTTCGGAGCTGTATTAGAATTAACTAAAAAACACACATTTTATCCTCGCAAATCATCTGTTCCAAGATTTCATATCCAAATATGACATAATAGAATTAGGTAATCATTTAGTGTTCAGTTTTTTAATTTTTTTGGTTATTATAATCCATTATTTGGAAAAAGTTCTTCTCTAACCATTGATGATCTCTGCTATCATGCCGATTTTGCTTCGTTTTCAACAGGTGCAGATAGCCTGCCAAATGAGGAGTTTCTTGGCAAAGTTCGATACTTTCTTCACTTGAAAACGCATTGAATTTGTCTGTGCCGGTAAAAAACTCCTGTTCAGATATTTGAGAAAGGGTCAGCTTTGACCTGTGTTTAGTCATCTATCTCACAGCAATTGTATCTGATCAAAATATTCGTGTAAGGCTCTTGGCAACAGTTTGCTTCCGTTCATGATGGTTTAAGATGTGTTAAACTCTATATGTATGTAATCCTTCTCCTGCCTTTACCTATCAAACTCAACTTTACGAAAGCTCGAATATTTTGAAATCATTACGCGTTTCAAAATGTTAAATTTATAATTAAATTAACTTCCATTTTTCCTTCGGTTTGCGAATACTGGTCCTCTTGCAGCTTCGCGCTTGTAAGGCCTGCTCGCGACATCATCTGGAAAATCTAAAAGAAAAAAAATTCTGTTAGTTCAATGCCAGGTATGATCATTTAGGGGTTATTCCAAGTGTGTGCTTAGGGCCAGAGCTGCTAAATGTCACTATCAACGAGCAACTTTGCACGACGAAGATTGGAAATTTTATGTCACTGGAGTGCTGTCAACCGGGCTCTACCAATCATCATATATTGAGTGTCTGAGAGCCGATCTGTCATAACTTAAATTCTCTTGATATTATACTCACCAGGTCGCTCATTGATTGCCGATGCGATTGATATTATCTTCATTTCTCCTGTCACTGCTTGATTACGATGTGACTAAATATTAATCAAGCAGCATAAACATTGAATTAAATTCATGTACACCAATAACCTCCGAAATCCAATAACTTTTTACAAAGAACAATGAACTTTATCAATTTATATTTATGTTAGTACTCTCATGGATTTTTTTTTACTTCAACAGGGAACAGGAGAATGAGAGAGAGCACAAAATGCGTCACATGTCTTTGACTGAGTATACTTCTACTTGGTCATTATACTATTTGACAGACACTTTGATAGTACCGATCACAGTTGACGATGATTTTAGTCAGTCTGTCAAGGTCATTTGACATGACTGACAATTTGCAGCTCTGCTTAGGGCAAACTCCGAACGTTTGTGTTTACTCCAGCGAACGTTTGTGTTTACTCTGGCAGACTTCTCCGCAACCGATTTAGCTGCTTTTGTTCAAGAGCTTGTTGTTTATATTGAGAGAGTTCTCTCTTCACGACAGCCCAATACCGCTCGATATGCTGCAACTCCGGGCAGTTGGATAAATTCGGTTCTATTACGGTGCAACATGGACTCCAAATGTATTCCAAAACATCTTTGGCGTAGTGACGAGATACCAAATCTGGTCAGAATAGAGAGCGAGCATCTCGGCTGCGTGGGAATGGTAACTGTCACTTCTTTAGGCATTCTTCACGTTATATTTCCTTGTTTATCGTTCCGGTAGTGATGAATCTTAGGCTTACCCGACCACAGCTACATATTGCTTGCCAAACCAAAAATATTTCCCTTTTCTTCGTCCTGAAACGCTCCCGTACGTCATTGCGTTGCATGGCAGTGTAAAAAGACATTCCGGAAGCTGCTGAAAGTCTTCCAGCACATAAATTTCACAGCACATCGAGGACTCGATAAGATGCAAGCAGTGTCAAAACTGAATAAAATGGTGGACAATGGATGACTGGAAATATAGAGTGCACGAGCTCACCAATGAGTCGGAAGGATCATGATCAGGATTGTTATAGTATACTTTTGGAGGGCTACCTCGATGCAAGTATTAGCGTGCATTAATGGAGCGATTAAAGACCGAAATCGCTGTGAAAGGGCCTTACGTGCAGGCATGGCAAAAACACGGATCCGTTCTGCACAGTACTCACCTTCACTCGTGAGTACATCACCAGGAGTATTGAATGCTACGCTTCGTGCCCGTGATGAAAAACACACACCGAACGCATTAGAAAAAGCACCCGTATCGGTGGTCGTGTAATTGTCAAACACCGGTGCTTGGATTTTCGGGCAGCACTGAAGTGGAGTGTTCCTGACTTCGGCAAACACCAAAGCCGAGTGTTTCCGATTTTGCCATATACCTTGCTTGTACTATGAGCACATATAGCGCCACGGTATGACGAAAAATGCGTTTGAATGATTATTTCTTTTTTCATCAATACGCGTCTGATTGAATTCAATTGATTGACAATATAACCAACGCATGGGTGCTCTTCGGTGCCTTCGCGAAATTGAAAACACTCGGCTCCGGTGTTTAATGAAACTGAAAACACGCGGTTTCGGTGTATGCCGAAGCTTGAAACACCAGTGCCGAAAATAAAACAGCGCCACGAGCACCGTGGCTTCGGATATTGCGTTTCGTGTTTCTCTTTGTGCACTGGCACGCAATGGCATTCTCAATACACGCGGTGGCGGTGGTTATATGAAGCACGCAGTGCAATGCAGTGTTTGGACATGCCTGCTTACGTGAAGCACATGAGCATCGCTACCATGGTTCAAAATAAATGGATAAGGGTTCCAATTACTTGCCCACCCACTTTGTTCACCTGGTTTGGTCTCCTCGAACTATTACCTATTTCCAAACCTCAAGTCATCTCTGAGAAATCAATATGAGTTTCGTTTTGAAATTTTAGCCCGCTACTTCCTGAACCTGATATCGAAAACTATATATCCGAAGTAAATTTGTATGGCCATCAACTAATATGACCTACAAATTTAGAAAATGTTCTCAAAATCTACCACAAGTCTTGTAGATTTTTGTGCTCTAGAAATGGACATTTAGAAAGCCTTAGACATGTGCTGAAATGGAATGACAGTAAACGTAAATAATTATAATACAATAACCTTCTCTCTGCCACAGTCACAAATTTCATTTAAATACTAAATAATAATAGTTCCATTGGAAAAGATAAAAGTGTTGGTTAAAAACGCCGATTAAAGGCGCACCATTTCCATGCGATTTCATTAATGCGAACAACATTAATTTATTAGGACGAATAATTTTCAAACATTATATTTTGTCTGTTCAAAAATCTAGCATCCATGCGAGCAGCTGACAAAAAGGGGACTTCAACATAAAAAGAAACGTTTCCACCATACCAGAGGTATACTAATAGAAAATAACTAGTATAGTGAAATATAGGCGGAACAAGTGTCTCACAAGAATAATATTTTATGATAATGTACTCATAGTGTCATGTCAGTTTATCTGTGATAAAATACGTCTCGTTATTGATGCTAGATTGCCCAAGTAAGTCATATGACTGCCATTCGATTCCAATTAGAGAACAATATATACGCAATGGCACAATTGCTAAAAACTTTAGGACTTTTTGTATAAAACATAATCTGTTATTTTATCGCAAATAGTATAAATATTGAAGTGAATTTTGCTTAAATAATTTTTTTACATATTAATTATTCCATCACAGTTATTTTGACTTTCTCTTTTGCAGTCATTTTGACTGGTTTTGTGCAATATAGGTATATACTAAATTCCGGTCTTTCTAGTGTTAAAGAAACAGTGGATTAAACTGAACCTTTTTTCGAAACAAATATAATATTTTTGTTTCAGCACATGTCATATCCTGTGATCATATGAAACATACGGCATGTTTTCATTTACGTCATAACCAAATTGCTGTTATTTCTCAGTATGTCAAGTTTGCTTAAGTTCCTCATCTAAATCTCATCGAAGTTATGTGTTTCGTTGAGCCATATTCTCCTATATGGTTATATTCAGGTGAATTAACGCTCTCGTTATGCTGTCTTTTTTGCAATTTATGATGAGCTTATATTAATGAATGAGAACGATCATTTGAATCGTAATCTCGTAATAAATCAGTTCGCTTTGAAGTTTTTCTTTCGTTTTTCTTGGTTTTTATATTTATTCAGTACGCCGCCTTATCAGGGCTGCGATACCTAGTATCATGATAGGGCTACCATATCTGTAATACCTGATATCGATCAGCGTGTTTCAGCTTCAATCGCCCGCTGTGGGCAAGACACTGTTATGAGACGCCCCTAACATGGAGGACAGACGCTCGGCTTACCTTTTTCTCTCAGCATCTGACCATCACTCCCACCGGGGTTGATTACCGGATATCATTCAGATATTAGGTGAATCAAGCTTCACTAAGCAAATTGAGACGATGTGCTAGTTATACGAGGGAAATACGTATTATTTAGTCGAAATCGCATGTAGTCTTGGAACGGGAGGACCATGAAAAATAATCTGTTTAGTTAGAATGCTTAGGTGGGTTGCTTGAGGTGTAAGGGCTTTTACAGTGATTTATTTTAATAAAACAACATTTACTTCTAGCAAGTCTTCTACATTATATTATAAAAGACTAGAACTCTACAGTGGTTGAGCACCCAAAGACTAGATTTTGATACGAGAATTAGTTCGGGTACATTGCACATAATTTTTGAACGTCTTTAAATTATTCCTGCACTCGATTCAAGTCATGAAATTCTTAGCTACATCGTGAGTGGATGCCGTTTTTTGGTGGTCTCCATCGGGATTGCTTCTTAATAAGGCCTTGATGGAGCAATCTTCACTGAACTTTTCTGTGATACGTTTTCCACTTATCGGGTGAACATTGACCCTTTTCGCAATCTGATTGAAGGTAACATCCTTTTCAGTGCATCAATAGGTCAAAATTACTAAACTGATACACTGAGGATAAATGCAAATAGCAGTCGAAATACTAGTATCTATCCGTCACTATTACTTTGAAAGCTACTGCCTGGCCATTGATCAAGTTCAAAGATCAAATGGCTGTGACATCCGGTTCCGGATCCGATCAACAGAGCATAACAGGATTCTATCAAAATTATATATGATCTTAATATTTATATCGTACTATGTTATAAATTTGATTCCAAATCAGAAGCAAACATTCAGATATTATCAAGATTATAGCAAGTCCAGATATTATATTAAGGGCCGTTATATTTCAGATAAATCTATACTAGAGAATTGAGAAAAAAAGCTCAAACACTTTTGTCGATGATGTTTTTGACTTTCAACCTTGCTATACTTCAATAAAGAGCAGTAACAAACATATTTTCCAATTTCACATTCCTGAATATGCTTTTGAAAACAATAATTTGATATTTGATTTCGAAATGACGGCTTAAATTTTTAATTTGAGAACGTTCCTAAATAATTCCTAATTAAATTGTGTAAAGTTTTTATTCAAATATTAATTTTAAATTGAAAATAAATATTCTTCAAGATGATTTTTCGCTTTTTCTCTTACGTACAAAGAAAGGTAAGGCAGAAGCTTTAAAACTCGACTAATAAATATTGGAAAAAGTGGATTATTGGTGACCGATTTTTGTTTCCGAAATCACAGAGTGATAAGTGTCAAAAATTTCAAAACGTCTTCAAAAGTGACGTTGCAATAAACGAAAAACAAAATCTGAACTGGACTCAAAACCAAAATCTAAACTCTGTCCCTGGTCCCTTCCTAAATCAAAAACAGATGTATAATTATTTAGAAGATCTCAGACATGTGTTACTCTAATTACAAGACAGTAAACGTAATGAAATGTAATGCAATATCAGTTCCAATGGAGAAGTTTAAAGTTCAACACCCGTAACAGGCACACCGAGAATTAGGTACATGACCAATATCCAGTAAAATTATTTCTCAATCTTTGGGCTCCTCCCGAAAAGAAATCCTGGGTACGGGCCTTAATCATGAATCAGACAAAAACGATTTATCGCACCATAATACCTTCGATTTGAAAAGTTCAATCTATCCATATCTGATATATTTATGATAGCCTCATTTCGTAGTACTTTTATTACTTCCAATTTAGAACCATGAGCTGGGATTCGAAATTTGCAATGTAGAGTTTAAAGCAACCGACCCACATTATGAGATTTTCCATTTGAATTATTTTGCTTTTAGTCAATCTAGGTAGAATGAAAGTTCAATTTTGGTACAAAGAAGAAAAAACTGAAACTATCATTCATTAGTTAATTTCCTCAGATTCTATAAGATAGTTTTGTTTCACTGAATTTAGTCATTTCCGTTTATTTACAACTTTTCTTCAGTACCAAAAGAAAGCTTGCTCATAGTTCTAAAATAGCCCCTTTGTCATTCATATGCCGGTTGGAAGGAAACGACGAAAAAGAGAGCGAAAAAAACGATAGATTATTTTTGTAGTAATATGGACTTACAGTAGTTATTATATGATGCCAATATATCCTTCCAACCTCAGTTGGTTCTCATGCCCCGATGCAATCGTAGCGAATATTGGCAACTCAAAACTTTCCGGTTCGGAACCAGTCGCTTAACTGTGCATCACTTTTTTATGGCAAATCAAATCAAAAGCCTAAAGGTATGCAATTTCATCTCACTTCTCGAAATCTATGTTTAGAATTGCACTGTAAAGCCTCTCCCCCCAGAAAATGGGTAATAACAGCTGATAATTCGTACTAAATTTATAACAAATTTAGATATAATATTGATATTTACATATCAAGATTTGTAACAATTTTGTTATCATCTAGGTTAAATTGAGATATATATTTTGTTATTTTAACTATCCCAGAAATTCGATTTTCGGGAAAAAAATTTTTTCAAGATGACACTAAATCTCGACGTTTTATGCAATTCTAAGACTCAGCTTCAAATTTTTTTTTTGATTTCGGAAATTTCTTTACCCGCCCCTATGGTGATATTTCAAGATCTATGAAAATTCCACTAAGTGGACTAAGAAGGGTTTTTTAGATTAGCATCACTATTCTCAAAGTCAAAAATTAAAATCAAAAATGAACTCAAATTAGTGTCAGAAATTATTTTATAAAAAGATAAAAAAAAATCATGAGACTATTTTGAAGAAAGAGAAAGGCATTGTCGTCTTTGAAAAAATTCAGAGAAATTTCAGTTTCATTTCCCAGTAAGCACCAGCGAATTTTTAGTTCGAATTTTCCTATATTTGATAACAAAATTATAACTTTTAGTCAGTCTCAACCAAATAAAGATCGAACTTATACTTAAGGCTTGTACAGTTGATTCTCAAAAATTATTATGAAATGAGAAAATTACCGAAACCAACAAAATTGATTATCATTTTTCGGATTAAAAAATATCCCATTTTCTTCAATATTGTTCGTTGAAAATTACCGTTGTACCATTGAGTCGAAGGCCTTTCGTTTTATAAACGCTATAATTTTTTATGCCAAACACTACGATAGTCTTACACTTATCAAAACTCTGATAGTCGCCTGTCTGAAATATACGAATGTCGCCGTAATTCGTAAGCAGTTGAGATTTCCTAGAGATAAAATCATTGAAATAAAAAGTGTCGCTGTTGGATGTGATTTAAAGCTTCATCAAAGAGGTGGTCCTATAAAAGTTTCAACGTCCTCCCGCAACAATTTAATAGAAAGAAAACAATCCTAGCTACGATATTTCCAGTGTAATCATCCATTCGATCGATCTCTTGTCAGTTTCTAATGCAACAAAAAATAGCCACATCAAATAAAAGCAAAGTGTGAATGAATGAATCGTAAACCTCTCCCACCCAATCTTCCTGGTCTGGTCGCCTGGAATGCTGTCGGGCGGAGTTACTCATTAAATTCCTATCATTTTCATCGCTTCTTCTGTTTTCTTTGCTTCGAAATGAAGCTGTCTGCTGCTGTCCCAGTCGGTGGTGACCGCAATAATCCAAGATTGGAACAAATAAACAGTCTAATACCAGTCGGTTTCGATCACTTATGGCTTGAAGCTAGACTTATCAATCGGGTGGCGCACTTCTGACACTATCGATACCGACTAACTGCTCACTGAGCACTTCTCGTGTGCAATACAATATAATGCAGCCGAGAAACTTTCCCGCCAATCATTAACACTATTTTTTCATTCAATATTTTGAAGGTTTTCGTATATTCGACCGGAGCACGAAAATAGATTCCATCCAACCGCTTTCAAAACCAACCCAAACACAGAAACATATGCTCCAGTAACTCCAATTATTCTGATTGACGCGGGCGCCCAATGGTGGACGAGAAGGAATCAGTGGAACGACGGAAGGGGTTCAAAAAAGTCACTCGGTGACAGTTCAGTGCTTTTAGAATTTCCTCGTCCTCCGACCCCGCGTCAAGTGACAACTTTTAATGAGTTTGCTCCGACAGCACAATCAACTTAGTAGCGTGGGATTCGAAACATTCGGAATCCCCAGTGGGCGTTTATGTTAGTGTTCTGAATGATTGAATATACGTTTAGCGGAACTTAACGTTTAATGAACTTAAATTATTCATGAACTTTGTTAATTCTCTATGTAAGCCTACTTGTACTACACTCTTAGAAAAAAATGAAATTTACACCTTAGAACACTCTTAGAAAAAAATGAAATGAACCAGAGGTGGCGGAATCCCTATTAGGAGTATACTGAACCTCACATCTGGAAAATATCTAGGTGTGGAATTCCACACCTAGAAATGAGGTTTTTTTCACTTTTCTTCAATATAAAGATAAGCGAGCAGAAGAGTTGTGTCAAGGAATTTCATTGAAAGAACACGATTTGCGTTTCCAGAGTGCATCAGTTGAAGATTGCAGGTCATTGCAATTCAAGGCTCTTTTCAGCATCGTGTTCTTCAGAATCATATTAGGCTGTTACAACAATCAGATGGTTGTGTATAAGACACGACCAATTGCGATGGCATTAAAAATGCAGTCATTCAAACATTAACGGAATTATATTAATGGTAGAGGTCACAATTCTAGGTTCTAGATAAGAAGAAAAATACTCCGCGCAGAATATTTCCACTGATTTATAGAACAACTCTAGTACTGCGCTACAATAAATACGTTTATTTCTTAAGGCAGTTTACATAAGTTTTTCTTTGCCGTAGCATCACTTTTACATAAAATTCTTATCCTAATTTAATTCTAAAATAGTCATAACGATTTGAATTTATTAAAACATATTCCTTTTATTACTTAAATATCATCTTAGGTAATTTGTCATTAAGTATGAAATCTACTCGGAAATATTATTTGAACCAAACGATTAACGAATCATTACATAATTTCTATTCTAATTTAGCTATTGGTTGAACTCATGGACGCAACTGGAATCAGAGCTACGTCTTAAAAGGGGCCTTTATTAAATTGAAACTCCAATTTTCTTTATAAAATGATAAATAAGTTTCATGTATGGAAGATCACGACAAGCAAGAATGTCTCGAACTGGGACATTTGATAGTCTACCTTGGGTACGCAAAGAATTTATTAGTTGAGATCTGACATCACGATACTCCACACATGTCCAAACGACATGATCAATATCCCGATAACCTTCGCCACAAGCACAATGATTAGTCTCGGAGAGTCCAATTCGAAGGAGATGTGCGTCTAACGTGTAGTGATTGGACATGAGTCTGGACATCATACGAATGAAATCCCCACTCACATCCAGTCCCCTGAACCATGCCTTTGTCGATGTTTTCGGAATAATTGAGAGCATCCACCGACCCAGATCATCTCTATCCCAAGAAGTTTGCCAGCTGGCAAGTGTTCTTTGGTGAGATGCGCTATAGAATTCGTTGAAAGCAATCGGTCGCTCATAAATTTCACCCTCAATAGCACCGCACATGGCTAAAATATCGACTCTTTCATTGCTAGGAACGGAGCAATGAGCCGGGACCCAGACTATAGTGATTTGATAATTATTGTTCAATATGTCGTTCAGATACTGTTTTATTTTGCCAAAGCAAAATGGTTTTTTTTTTTTGCCAGCAGCGTTTGAGCGAATGGCTTCAATTGCACTCAGACTATCTGTGAAGAGAAAATAATGGTTTGGAGATAATGTGACGATTACACTCAAACTATAATGAACTGCAGCTAACTCTGCTGTGTGAACAGAGGCAGGTTCTTGAAGCCTAAATGAGACCGAAACATTATTGTTGAACATACCGAACCCAGTAGCCTCCTCAACTCGTGATTCGTCCGTGTAAAATATTTTCTCAGAGTCGATTTGCCTGAACTTACTTGTGAATATTTTTGGGATTTCCATCGAGTGTAGGTGATCCGGGATTCCACGCACTTCGCGCTGCATGGATATGTCGAAAAATAAAGTTGAGTCAGGGACATTTAGGAGGCTGACACGGATAGGAATATATCTTGAAGGGTTGATTTCTTGTGACATATGGTTAAAATATACTGTCATGAATCTTGTTTGAGATTGAAGCTCGACTAGCCTTTCGAAGTTATTAATAACCAGGGGATTCAGTACCTCACATCTTATTAGCAGTCGTGATGACAGCTCCCAAAGCGATCTTTCATTAGCATTAGCATTAGAGTGAAAGCTCCCAAAGCGATCTTTCAATGGAAGAACTCCCGCCAGAACTTTAAGACTCATTGTATGAGTCGAATGCATGCAGCCTAAGGCAATTCGCAAACAACGATATTTAATTCACTCTAATTTGATAATATGAGAGTTTGCAGCGGAACGAAAGCAAACGCATCCATATTCCATCACTGAAAGTATCGTTGTCTAATATAATTTTATTAGATCTTGCGGATGAGCACCTCACCAAGATCCTGTTATTGTTCGAAAAAAATTTACTCTTTGTTGGCATTTTGTTATCAGATACCTAATGTGTCCTCCCCACGTGCATTTGGAATCAAACCACACCCCGAGGTATTTGAAAGTCAAAACCTGCGCGATCATTCTTCCCATCATATGGAGCTGGAGTTGCGCGGGATCATACTTTCTTGAAAAGACGACTATCTCTGTTTTCTCCGCAGAGAATTCGATACCCAGATGAGCAGCCCAAACGGACAGAAAAGCGGACTGAGGCATGAGCCTTGCGGGAGACCCATGTATGACATAATCTTCTTGTTATATAAACTATAACTGATATAAGAAAGGCATCATTCTACCGCAAGGTGGATAAAAAAGGTTTTTTTTTGGAACATTATATACCGTAACTGCGGAACCGAAAGTCGGATCCGGATGAAATTTAATAGCAGGCTATGGGACTGGAGGGCTGAGTTGAAGAATATCGGCTGAGTGGTCTCAGAGAAAATCGAGTGCACTGTTTTTCATTTTTTGAACATTTTACCCCATTACTTTCGAACCGAAAGTTCGATTCGAATAAAATTAAATAGCAGGTTATGGGACCAAGAGACCTTTCTTTTGAATCAAAGTTTGTGAAAATTCTTCCAGCCATCTCTGAGAAAATCGAATGCTCATATTTGTTACATACACACATACAAAACACAGACATTTTACACACTCGACGAACTGAGTCGAATGGTATATGACAGGCTCGAAAATCGATTTTCACAGTAATTGCATAGCCTTTCTGTATGAGAAAGGCAAAAATCAATACATAAAAGATATGGCTTGTTTTATTTGCATGTTGAAACCATGATCAGAGACAATAGCTTTGCTAAAAGTTAGTTACTGAATTTTTCGGCTAAAATGCTTATATCGAAAAGGGGCCTAATGATTTTTCCAGTTTATTTATGTTTTGCAGCCGACGAAAACTGTCAAACTTACATAACAGAAAGATCCTACGAAAAGATAGTGTAAGTGCTAAAACTTAGAAAAGGATTGAATGCATATAAAAGATGGGAGGCGATTTAGTCAGCAGGAAACCCACGAAATGCGATTCTTCCTCTGATAGATTTTATTCCCGAAACATTCATTGGGTTTGTCAGTTTATTTCTACTCTATTTAAAAAATTTAACTATTCCAAAAATGAATCTCTCAACTCTTGAAAAATACACTAATGTGCTTGAATCTGCAACCAATTGAGTAGTTGTGTATCCAAATAAATTATCAACATGTTTGCGTTATCTTTGAGAACAGCATAAAAAAGCTGGTGGAACATTTAACAAACGAATCAGTTCCAAAAAAAAACATTTGATCTATAGGGAATTTTGCATCGAGGACTTCCATCACAAAGGGGCTTCTGAAAAAAATAAAACATCGTAAACATCATTATTTTGCTTAGTTGAAAAACATTAGACAGAAGTGTTTAAATTTGTTGTTTTTTTTATAGAGACATTGAGCCTGGGGTTTGTTCGTCTCAAGAGACGTAATTGATGAGCGATCCAACACTTAGCAAATTGAACAATCGAATTTCTCCCAACATGTTGTCCACAAAATATTTGCTCCAAAGAGCATACCCTTACCAACAACCACTGTCCCAACAGTAGTTACCAATTACAATTATTTATGTATAATGTTGAAGTGTGAAAATTAGTGAATTCAGAATAAATCAGCACAGTGTGTTTGTGAGTGTGTAGTGCATCAAAATGTCTTCCCTGGTGAGAGCCCTTTCGTGGCCTTTGTTATCCAACTCGCAGGCAGCCGCAGCCGGTAATCCTTGCGTACCGGGTTCGGATGAGCCATGCGATCTAAAGGGCATTCCAAATGGAACCCACTGCAAAAAGGTTGGCATGCCGCCATCGCCCACGTTCCAGCAGTTGATGGCAGCTCGAAGGTTGCTCTGCCGGCGATACTACCCCGAAGGTGGCTGGGGTTGGATTGTGATAGTGGTCGGTATTATGGTGCACATCATGACGCATGGAGTACAAATGAGCTACGGAACACTGCTGGGATATGTCATGCGGTATTTTGGAAAACGATTCACAGATACAGGTGAGTGCCGCAGTTTGTAAAGCTTTAAAGAATTATTGCTTCATTTAATACTAAACAATTAGAATGCATAAGGTTTAAGAAATCTTGAATCTAGTGACAGCCATTTAGATTACAAAAAAACCCTTGGGATGTGAATTGATAAAGGGAAGGATATCCACCGAAAGCGGCGCAACGAACAACGAACACGCCTCCATGGGGTGAATTTAATATTTTGTACTTTCTGCTGATATCACCTTCATCAATCACGACGAGCAAGAGTATGTTTAGCAGAAAGGGCCTTTCGCTTTTTTGCATACTTTATTGTCCCAGCTTCCGAACCAAACGAGCAGCGATGGCCAATTTGGGCCCAACGCACCATAAATGAACGACTAAAGTATCGCATTATAAAGTGTACAATCTTATAGCACTACAATAAGGCTAGAGAGAGTCTCATATCATCATAATCCGATTTATGGGCAGCTGTTCTTCACGCAAGAAACCCCGCACAGATTTATCAATTCGGGTCAGTTAGGTTAAGTAAGTAATGTCACTTTCTTATGTGGAATTTTTTACTGTTCCAGAAGAGATCCCACCAACATGTTTATGGCATATTGTGCAGTCGCACTATTGAACACAAGTGAGTGACCCAAGCATTTCTCAGAAATCAAAAATTCAACACCGAATTCATTTTTAATGTGTTCAGTTTTCCGTTTATTACACATTGACCACGAAATGCTGGAATGCTTATCGGTGGAAGAAACCAACAAAAAAAACAAGAAAACAAATGTACAATCTGCTTGTAATCTGTCTGCTGAATCGGATGATCGGTACGAAAAAAAATCATTCCTCTCCGAACATTTAAATAACATGTCACATGTACATGGCATCATTTAAATCACGCTCAGGAGAGCGAAGAACGTAAATGAACCAAAACACTTCGTTAATACGGCGAAGGCGAAAGCGAGTGAAATAATCCGCTAGTAAAATAAGATTTACAATCATAATTCTTACCAATACAAATGGTCATAAAAAAATCTCTGCTGTCGCTTTATGCATCAAGATGTTTTACGAGTAAAATTTGTGCATCTCTGGAAACTCCTTGGGGGTGTGCAGTTGGTATGCGTAATTACTGGGGTAGATTGGCAGTTGGTCGTAAACTCCGTAATTTGAACCACTACCCGAAAAATATGACTGCGAGCTCAAACAAATTCAATTAAACAACTCATTGCCATTAAGCTGTGTATCATCATACTTACGATTATCTGTCACAGAACTACTGAATATTAACAAGTTCTATGTTAAAGCTACGAAACATCTACTGACACGGTCTGTAAATTCTAAAATATCATTTCCATTGTCAAACTCAGTAAAAGTTTCACCAATTTTTTTAAATTAATTAAAACCAATTAAATATTTCAGTAACCATCACTGAATATATAGTAGGAATACAGATCTGTTGAATAACATCATTTTTAATTATAAAGATGTGAAAATTTCAATATTTATAGAGAAAACATTGTGCTGGAAACTGATTACTGTGCAAAAAATAGATAATACTGATTTCTGTCGGTAAGCTTTCTTTGGGCGAATATACGGCAACGGCTCCAGAAATCATTTCATTAGTTAGATTGACCTTAAAGGTGAGATGAAAATAGTTGCATTTGCTTCGAGTTTTCGTGTCGGTATAACATTATTTCAAAAGAAAAAGAATATAAAACGTGATTAATCCACCTAGTAGTGAGATGATACCTTTTTTTTTATCAATCTGCATGTGTTTTTTGCATGGATATTCTTCGGTGTTTTAGTTCTCATGACGTTATTTTAATTATCGTCATTTTAAACGGCAAATTGAGATTTTATTCACTCATTACCCAGGAATGTCTAAACTGCAAATCGTATCGAATTTCAATCTTAACGAGTGACAATCGATTGAACATTACATGAGAGCCGGTATTTAGAAACTAGCCTAACCCAAAATGATTTTATGGCCATAAATTAATACGCCAAACAATTTACATCTTCTATATCTGTATGAATTTTAAAAACTCATCATTGTGTAATTCCAGAATCGGAAAAAATTAATCAATTTTGCATGGGACTATAAGTGCTTTAATTCCAGCTTTATTTCCAGCCATTTCCAACCTGCAGATGGATAAAAATTTTTCAAAGATCTGTATGGTTTTGGTTTTGGTAAATTTTTCAAATTTTACATCGAAAATTTCCTGAAACCACCCGCGCTCATGGTACTTGGCCTTAAGCGTTTCCAAATATGTTTTCACGATTTTTTGCACCGTAAGGCCGAGTGTTGTCATGCAGGAGAATAACTTTATCATGTCTTTGCTTGTATTCCGACCGTTCTTCTCGTAATGCACGGCTCAAATGCATCAATTGTAGCCTATACTGTTCACCCGTTATAGTATCGTCTAGTTGTAGCAGCTCATAGTACACAACACCAAATTTTCAAAATTTCACAACACGAAGGTTTAACAAAATTACTCCAGATTTGTTTTCTTAATAACTTTTTTACTGTTTGAGTATTTTTTTCTAATTCTTACACGAAACAAATGGAAAAAAGATGTAAGATTGTTGTTGATACCACGTTTATTACGAAAATATTGTTTAAATAGTGAAAAAATATGTCAAAAACCGAAGCATCAAAATTATCCGAATCTATAAATAGACCACGTTAGCACGTTTGCTAGCTTCAGCCTATGATAATCCACAAACGGAGATACATCGGGTGCGCAGGCTGCCATCTACGCCAAGACAGTGGAACTACACCCACCATTTCGCTTCACAAAGAGTCGATTGGATTTCCTCAAATACATTAATTTGATTTAAAAAAAATCGATTTTCAATCAGAATAAGTGTCGTCACTAATCCATACGACGTCCAATTTCATATGTGCCACGACTTAGTGCGAAACGTTAGCGCTGTAGGGAAAGGCACACAAGCATGTGACAGATTTACTTTGTGCGTTGTTCGTCAAACGAGAGGCAACCGATTTGTTCGGAAGATTGCTCGTTGGAATAATTGTCGGCTGTGTTTAAAGTTGGAGTAATGGTAACCGTCGATTCTTTTCAGAATCCAAAGCATTTTACAAAGATCTAATGAGATTTTACTTGAAATGGATGATTCATTAAGAAAACGATGTACCAAAATAAATGTGCATTTTGAAAGTGATCTGCTGCTTGTCGACAGCAGTCCTACGTTCAATCTCGCGGTTATGTCAAGTTGTCATTTAAGCGTTATCATAAAATATCCGATATTCATCCCCAGTGACAATTCGGTGTAAAAACGCTTTCTTACTTACCTTACCTTCCTTTGCTGTATCAAGCATACGTCTCCACATAACTCGGTCCATGGCTGCTCGTCGCCAGCCACTCAAGGCACGGATGCTTCTGAGATCACCCTCCACTTGATCGATCCACCTTGCTCGCTGCGCTCCTCTTCTTCTTGTACCAGTCGGATTAGATTCAAGAACCATTTTCACTGGGCTGTCGTCCGACATCCTTATAGCAGCCCTTACACGTGACAATATTATTGGCGTAGTGTTTCTTCTCTAGAGCCTCTTCCTCTCATGTATTTTGTTTTCGATGCATTTATGGCCAGTCCGATACGCATCAGCTTTCAGTCCGATGTAGGTTTCCGTCATCTTCTCAATGTTGCGTGTTACAATATCAATATCGTCAGCGAAGCCAAAAAGTTGTACGGACTTTCGGAAGATCGTGCCACTCGTGTCGATCCTCGCTCTTCGAATCACACCTTCCGGGGCAATATTGAACAAGATACAAGAAAGTCCATCACCTTGACCTAGCCCTCTCCGAGATTCGGAGGGACTCGAGAGCGTCCCAGATACTCGGACGTAGCACATCACTCTATCCATCGTTGCTTTGACCAATCGCGTCAGTTTATCCGGGAAACCGTATTCGTGCATTATCTGCTATAGCTGTTCTCGATCGATTGTGTCGTATGCCGCTTTGAAGTCAATGAATAGGTGATGCGTGGGTACGTTGTATTCACGACACTTCTTGAATACTTGTCTTATCGCGAATCGCAAATGAAAGATTTTATTGTCTCATAGACTATTGTTATTGACTTTTGTTCAGATCCGACTTCTGGTTCCGGAACAACAGGGTGAAGTGTGTTTAATATTTCTAACCGTCATTTAGAGCAAAAACTTTTTTGTTCTCATTCAAGTTTTTTGAACAATCCCTAATGATGTTCATGAAAACATGATGTTATATGAGAAAGGCATAATTACATCGCAAGCTGGATTTTTTATCAAATACGTTCAAAATATTCTCCATCGTTTTCTACATATTTTTACCTTCATGCTGGTATTTTGTGGATACCTTGCCAAAATAATCTTTTACCTTTGGTGTCGAACCACCGGATGAGCCGTTTTCACAAATATCCAAAAAAAATCGAAGCGTTGCTCAGAAAATGCGCAGCCCAAAGAGGCATACAGAGATGGTAATCGGATGAGGCCAAGTCTGGTGAGTAAGTCACATGGTCCGAATACGAATCGCGTGCGAATGTATACTAACAACCTTCCACCGTGAGAAGTGTCGAGTGAGCGTGTTTTAGACGATAACAATAAGTGACGGACTAACATTCCACTCCATTTCTTTCTCAATCGATCCACGTTCTCGGATTATCAGATGTCTCACTGGAGATTCTCTTGGCAATTTGAAGTGATCCCTATTAGTTTCGAAGCAGCCACGAAGAGTCGTCAATCAAACTCAAGCATATATGCGAGGCGATTTGTGTGTGTGTGTGTGTGTGTGTGTGTGTGTGTGTGTGTGTGTGTGAGTGTGTGTGTGTGTGTGTGTGTGCGTGTGTGTGTGTGCGTGTGTGTATGAATATTAAAAATAATTTAAATAGTTGAATAACTGGTACAATGCAACTAAACGCTTGCAGATATTGCTTCACAAACTAGCGATTTTCGAATGAGGAGTTGAATTATTCCAACGGACCATTTTTTCGGATTTTTTATTTACCACAGTTATGTCTCTGACATAATTTATGATTACCAACGGAGCATTTTGCACCTGAGAGCGGGAAGGATTCTTTCACTTTTGATTTAATATCGCTTCGTCATTAATCATCGCCAATTCTCGATTTCATTCGTTAGTATCAACCCAAACGAACTAATTTTCTCGCCGTCATTTAAACCGGTCCCGTAAGTGTGCTCAAATTAGTTCGTTAAAGTGCAGCATCATCATTTCGAAAAAATCTTTTTTTTTTGTCTTGCCTGTTGGTTCTTCACTCAACTGTGCGCCTCGGAACAACAAGAAGGGACTGCCGCCCAAGGCTCCGATTCTGTTGCGTACATTCAAAATCACATCGCGCAACCCTTTTCACGGTTCTGAATGAAAGATTAATTGCTATAATTTTTTCCTCAAACAACGTGATGGTAACAACGGGAGTTGGAGAAAGGAAATCGACGACGAAATGCATCCCTCATACCGAGGACTGAGCTGACAGGTAGCAGTTGCCGCACGATAGATGTGTAATCATTATTCACCTGCAGTGACCACAATTTTTTTTTCACCAGCCAGTTTCAGTATTTTCACAGATAACAGATGTACAGAATCGAACAATTTTTTTCGTCAAAAGCTATGCAAATGACAACACTTTTTATAACCTGCATCACAACAAAACGCTAGACGGGAATTCAGCACCCAAAAAAAGTGTCGATCGCGGCGACATCTGCTAATGTTCGCCAGGCTGCTCATTCAAAATTTTACACCATCGCTCATATGCGGGCCTATATATCTGTTATCTGTGCTTCCTCCAAATAGACACGATTGCATGAATAGCATTCCGAAACTGGACTGTCGCCTGAGTTCGATTATCAATTACTATACGAACGGTACCCCAGTGCGGTACAGATTGACTATGTCTATAATACGAGAGGAAAACAAACGTCTGAGTGGTAAGTAATTCGATCTCAGTTGCGGGATAGACTTCACCGGACGACAATGGAATACTATGAAATTTTCTTCCAGAAAACACATTTGCAGACGGTATCGTTAGACCGGATTATAGCGTGAATGCATCCAACCCCACCAGAGAAACGAGCACGAGAGAGATTAGTGCTGCTATATACGATGCGTGAAATGAACATTATGCTCATGTCATTCAACGATACTCCTAGTAGTTTGATAGGAATTCTACTTTTCAACAAATAAAAGAAAAACATTAACAGTAAAATGCTTAATGCTCGCAAAAAGCAGATTGATAGTCATCCCATCATCATCAATTCTATAAAGTAATTTTTTAACTCACTATGAGTTGTAGTTTTTCTAATAGAAAACCTCAGGGACAAATTTTGAAAAAAATACTGTAATTCAAATGATTTTAATTCTTTTCCTATATTTCTTGCAGTATGATGATAGTTCGAACCATTTATGGTTGTTGGAGATAATGGGGTTTCTCGATATTATCCCAACCAGACATCTTTTGCAATTACGACGTGTAAATGATGTCTCTCTGCTTTTTCATCTTCGATTACAATTTTCCCTAAATTCGCTGGCACTTTCTACGATTCCTAGTTCTTACTGTTCGCTTCCAAATACGATATACGAGACTCCACAATATCCACCGTCCCATCTAATTCGAAACGGATCCTCGTAAAGAATTTATCAAGATTACGGTAGATGGATTTTAGATCTCCAGTGTAAGCGGCTTAATTAATTTGAAAACTGTTCTAGTCCACATTATGCAGATATGATGCCTTTCTTTTAAGCAAATATATTACTGAGGTATTCTTCAAAACAAATTCCCTTCACTTGTGAATGAAAACAAGTTTGTGATCTTACAACATCGGTATCAGAAGTTGAACCCGGAAGAAATTCAATCAAAAACTACTTAATTATGGAATCTTACTTTTGCATTAAGGTTTGTGGAAATCGGAACGGTAATCTTTGAGAAATCGATGTAAATTTCATTTTTTTTTTGGTTTCTATTTCCTAACTTTCTTGAACCGGAAACTGGGAAGTAGTACAGTCGAAGTGTATTTATATAAATGTGATATAAACAGGTGGAACAGACCACAAAGCTTACTTGTGTTAGAAAAAAATATTTATTATTATTTATTTAGAATTTTGGTCGCAGCCTCTGAATTGATGGTAACTCGGAGGTTTGAGTTACCATCAATTCAGAGGCTGCGACCATCAGCTAACCAAATAAGATCAATGATGAACTGCGAAGGAGTCGTTTTAATAATTTCATAATTTTCATAATTTATTTATTTATTTGGGAGCAAAGAAAAGCTTTGAGCTGAAATTTACAATCTCTCTCTCCAGCAGGCATAAAACCTCCTCATCTTTTTATATCAACAGATCACAAGGATCTAACAGATATATTGCTTAATACTAAGAGCTTAATACTACAGTCTTAGAAAGTTGGTTTAGTTAATCTCTCCACACTTTGGAATATCCTAGCCTGAATCAATGTGATATAAACAGGTGGGGTAGACCACATTGCTTGCTTGCGTTGGTAAACAAAAATTTGTAAATAGTTCGGTATGACGACATACATGAAAAATGAACATGCTTTGATTCAATGCCAACTAGTCCGAACCAGTGCAGTAAAACTTCATTCAATTCAATTGAAACTGAATGTGGAACATATTGACGATCTCTCCACTGCAGTAAAGTTCACTCTATGACACACACAATGTTTGCTGACGGCCCGAACGAGCAGCATTCAGTTCATCACTCGTTTCTCTTCAATCGAGGCTCAGTTTAATCACCATCAGTTGATCTCTTCAAGTAACAAAATATCTCTTTCAATAGTGTGAGAGTGGCCTTCAAATGAGGTTCATGTAAACATTCGAATTGGTTCAAGATAATAGATGAAATACTAATCAGATAGCTGAAATATCAATCACGGAATACACATAAATTAATTGTTTCCTCCTTCAGTTTCCATTTTTAATACTTTACTCCATTTATAATTCTATTCGTTCGAATCTGCTTACTACCAAGAGCGAAGACAATGAAGCAGTTATACTACAGGGTCCGGCACTCGAAGTGTAACCAACTAAAAAGGCCATAAATTCAGTTTGGAAAATTACTTTTACTTAATTCAAAGTACAAAATGTGTAAAAATAATACAAAATTCAGAATCAATTCACTTTTGCTCGATATGACCACCTTTTGCCTTGACTTGATGACTTGAGAGAGCAAAGGAGTTGCTTCGTTTGGCCGAAAGCGGTCAATTTCCGAACATTGTATTTTCTGACGAGAAAATTTTTCCAATTGAGCAATTCGTAAACTCTCAAAACGATAGGGTTTACTTGACCGACCGTTCATACGAGAATTTGAGTCATCGATTGGCCACCAGGAGGCAGCACCCGCAACAGATAATGGTTTGGGCCGCTGTAACCGCAGATGGGCGCTCTCTAATCGTTTTCATCGAGCCTGGCGTCAAGGTAAATGCGACATATTATCGGGAAAGTATTCTGGAGGTTGCTTTGAAGCCGTGGGCAGACAAACATTTCGGTGGCAGACCATGGACGTTTCAGCAGGACTCGGCACCGTCTCACAAAGCTCGAGTGAACCAAGAATGGCTGAAAAACAACGTTCCGAACTTCATCACGTCCACACAATGGCTCTCGAATTCACCAGATGCGAATCCAATGGATTATTCTCTTTGGGCCATTTTGGAGAGCAAAGTCCGAACTAAAAGATACACCAGTCTCGAGGCGCTGAAAAAAGTTATTGTCCGCGAGTGGGCCAAAATACCTGCAAGTCACATTCGGCCAAACGAAGCAACTCCTTCGCTCTCTCAAGTCATCAAGTCAAGGCAAAAGGTGATCATATCGAGCAAAAGTGAATTGATTCTGAATTTTGTATTACTTTTACACATTTTGTACTTTGAATTAACTAAAAGTAATTTACCAAACTGAATTTATGGCCTTTTTAATTGGTTACACTTCGAGTGCCGGACCCTGTACTTGGCACTTGAAACTGAGCAAGCAAAACTTCAAATGACAGGTACGATTATTCAACTGACGATGAATTCTAGGAGCTTCACTTGAAAATGGCAGAAAAATTCAAATGAATTAGTAGGGATATGCTGACTGTCAGCGGCCATAAATTTCATTTTCATCTTATATTATTCGATTGAAAATGAAATTTTACCGCACTGGTCCGAACCGTGTGACTAAATCAAGCACGTGGTTTTTAATTTTACTTGGCTTGCTGAAGAAAACTTAATTTCACTAACACAAACGAGTTGTGTTTGCCCCACCTATTTCTATCACATTGAATTTGTCTGGCTATCAACTAACATAATCTACGAATGAATCTTCGAACCTATGAGAAACAGAAGCATCCTAAATAAAATCCTAAACAAGAAGCATCGATCAGGTCCAGAGTTCGAAAGTAGTACAATGCAATACATGCAAGGAACTCGAACTGTTTACACAAACACGGCATAACCTTACAAAATTCGCAGAATGAAAACATCATTTGACAGCAGACGGTGGTTTGTTAATGGAGATGTAAACAAACTACCGTCATCTGTCAAACATGAACTTTATTCATCACGAATTCATTTGTAATGTCATCTTGCGAAACATAGTACATTAATTCGAAACATGAACATTAATTCGATAATAAAATATAATAAATAGAAGGTGGCGGTTCTCATTCGAGTTATGTTAAAATGTTTCCAATGCGAATTAATACGTTCTTTTTGGGTCTTCGGGACTTGCTGCAAGTGCTTCGACATGATTTCTATTAGGTTTTATGGTATTTCTTAGGACTGCTAATAGCTAATCCCGAAACCTGCAGACAATCCCGCAAGATGTTGAAGTTAGAAACTGTCATAATTTTCCCGTCGATTTTCACGAGGCTTCTTACACCACCTCAAGAAAAACTGCACCAGACCATATGATTTCCTCCCTCATATTTCACTGTGCGTTTTCAGTGGCTTAAGCCGTTTGATTTTAATTGTCTTGAAGAGCAATTTTAGGCAACTTGACTATTCATACTATGTGATACAGAATGCTGACGAACAATTTACCCTAAAACTGGCAGCTAAAGATTTTTTTTTGATTTCGCTTAGTTTTAGATTCTTGTTAGAAACTTTCTTCGCACATATTCATGGTGTCTGGTGAAAACTTTTGTCTGCAAAATAACTATATTTTAAATATTTCTTGGAGCTCTCATTAAATATAGCAAAAATAAGTGATTAAAGTTAACTACTGTGTACTTACTTACGTATACCAGTCTAGAGGCGTCAGAAAAAATATAGCGTAATGTACCCAAAAATGGTTTATTTTTTATGTAAAATCAAGAGTGGTACTAAAATTGTAAGCGCGAATAAAAAAAAACGAAAATGTTGAAGATTTTTTCACATGAAATACATTTTGAAAAATTCTGAAAAAAATTAGAAAGGTTTCCTATAATTCCTAAAATATTCCTGATTTTTTTCAATTTATTTGCTAAAGTGGGTTTTGAAAAATTTAAATTAAATGAAAATCAGAAGAACTACCCTAACTTCACAAATATGGCAGTTAAAAGGTTAAAGTTTTGGGAAAATCATCTCCAATGCAAACGCTTTCAAACAGTTTATATCAATTTCATTTCTATTTGGTGGCAGTTTTTATATGCAAACCCGGCTACACCCTTTAAATTTTTACAGTCTGTTTTTGTATGTGGCAATTTAAAGCGGAGCAAATTTGGAAAAAAATGAAAAGGTTTTGAAGGTAGCTCGCTCTACCAAACTTGTCGGGTTCCCTTTTGATCTATTAGGAAGTATATGAAATTCTAGCTCGATCAGTAAAACTATATAAAATACTATCGCGTAACGAATAAAAACTTCTCCGTTTTGCCTTTCTCATATAGAAAGGTTATGCAATCACTGTGTAAACCGACTTTAGAACCGAGGCCCGGAGGGCCGAGTGTCATATACTCAGTTCGTCGAGTACGCTAAATGTCTGTGTGTGTGTATGTGCGTATGTGTGTATGTAACGTTTTTTTGCACTAACTTTTCTCGGACCGCTTGGCTGGACCGATTTTCACAAACTTAGATTCAAATGAAAGGTCTTGTGGTCCCATACAAAATTCCTGAATATTATTTGGATCCGTCTTCCGGTTCGAGAGTTATGGGGTAAAATGCGCAAAAAAAAAGAAAATATGTGTTATAATTTTTTTCGTTGATGGCGCGACCGATTTTCACAAACTTAGATTCAAATGAAAGGTCGTGTGGTCCCATGCGTAATTCCTTAATTTCATGCGGATCCGACTTCCGGATCCGGAAATATAGGGTAAAGTGTGTTAAAAATTGTATACCAACACTGAAAATGGGGAAAAACCTTTAAAAAAAAATCTAAATCGACCTCAAATCTTTTCCAATTGATAGTTTTTATCAGTAGACGGTCAAACAAACCGATTGCGGTTATTCTTTCAAGATTCGCAGAGAATTATTTTGAAGAATACCACAGTATTATATATGATAGTATGATTGATATGAGAAAGGCATCATTACACCACTAGGTGGATTAAAGTAGGTTTTTTCTAAATGGAACTGCCTGCTACAAAATAAACGAGTGAATAGGATTTAGACAAAATAGTTGATACATTGTAGTGAAACATTTTATAAATTATATCAAATCTTTTTAATTCACCAAACAAAGGGCAACGGATTTCACGCACGACTTGATTGTTTATTATTTCCACTTTATTATTTACCGCGAAATGTTCTGGGTAGCCGGCTACCTTAACACATGGATCAATAAGTACCGAGACTAAAGCAGAGATGGCGCTCGTAGTAAACCAGTAACCACGTCTTTCTAGAGTAAAGTCGTTTTGTAGTTTGTTTAAAAAATAAAAAAAACGAGTTTCGTGCTTTGATAAAACATTGTTTTTAATGGGTATTGAAAAATGTTATCCGGACTCTTGTCCATTAAAAGCAACGATTTGTCGGTGGTTCGCCGAGTTTAAACGTGGTTATACCGACACAAATGACGCGGAAGGCTCGGGTAGACCTGTGGAAGCCGTTACACCGGAAAATGTGAGTGAAGTGACGAAAATTATAATGAAAGATCGTAAAGTAAAGCTCCGTGAGATTGCTGAGATGACACAGATATCATATGGAAGTGTATTTACTATCGTTTATGAAAAATTCAGCATGTAAAAGGTTTTTTCCTAGTGGGTGCCGCGATTGCTTTCGATGGAACAAAAACAGCAAGTCGATGAAAACAATGGCGAAATTGAACGAATTGGGCTTCGATCTGCTTCCTCACCCCCCATACTTGCCAGATTTAAATTTTTTTATAAACATGGTATTGAAATATTGGAAAAACGTTGGAACCATTGTATCACCCTAATAGGTGATTATGTTAATGAATTAAAAAAAAATTTGCAAAAATAATTTTGATTCCATTGTTAGTTTCGGGAATTATTGATCCATGTGTTAAACAAACGCGTATTTTTCTACTATTAATTCAACATGCTGGTCTTTCTTATCTCTGTTATTGTAACTGATTTTAATCATTCAGATTATAGATAATTTAATAAAATAGAGTAATCAGACTGAACTTTGAAAAATCTGACGACTGAAGGAAAAAAGGAACTCCTGCAATTGTCGCCTTTTAAGACTTGGCCTTTTAGGAAGCTGGTACACAAAGGATCTATTCTATTCTGTCTGGAAAAAAAAGATAATAGCTGCTATCAATCTCCTAGTGGACCCCAACCTCTACACAAAAAACGTGTTTAATCCACCTAGCAGTGAGATGATACCTTTTTTTATCAATCCGCATGTGTTTTTTGCATGAATATTCTTCGGTGTTTAAGTTTTCATGACATTATTTTTATAACCGTCGTTTTAAGCGACAATTTGAGATTTTAATCACTCTTTACTCTGTAATGTCGAAACTGCAAATCGGATCTAATTTAAATCTAGAAGTGTGATAATCGATTAAAGATGCCATGATATGTAAGTTCCACTTTAGAGCTTACGGTAATTTAAGGTACTTCCAGAGCCGGTATTCAGGAACCCAAACCGATTCGTATGGCCATATGACGAATAAATTACAACAGTTTTGAGTCCAACTTTGAAGCTTTTCGGGATTGTCATTTTCTATATCGGTTTGAATTTTAAAAATTCATCATCATGTAATTCGAGAACCGGAAGTCATAATTGGATAAAATTAATTAATTTTTGTGTGTATGTATAAAATTAATTAATTTTGTATATAAGTTAATTTTAATTGGAATTTTTGTTTCTGAAATTTGATTAGGCTTTTTTTGAGAAAACGATTGAGCTTTGAGAAACGATTTTATACCGGAACCGGAATTCTAAAATCGGTATGGCCGAAGTCAGATAAATTCACCTGAGTAGATGTATAGTTTACATTTGTTTCAAAATGTTTGAAAATCAGTGTAGACATCTTTGAGAAATCATAGCACGAATTAAATTTTAGGTGCCTTCTGAATCGACAACTGAATACCACTAAAACTGAAAAAAATTAATTTTTTTATCGACTATCCAAATCTGCTAACCCGATAAACCTGATTAATTTATGTGGAATAGACATTTTTATACCAATCACCCTGTATCTCCGAAACCGGAAGTTGGATCTGACTGAAGAGCAAGATATTTTATAGAATCTTGAAACTTTTCATTTGAATCTTAGATGATTCTTAGATTTCATTTGAATCTTAGATCGGTTCAGCCATCTACGAGAAAAATGAGTTACACAATTTTGATTTCGTTTCATATATCATCCTGCAGTTCCGGAACCAGAGGTCGGAACCAAATATAATGCAGGAACTTTGTTTGGGAGCATACGACTTTTCGTATGAATCTGAATTTATAGAAAAGAAATTTTCCGAGAAAATTGAGTGAAATTATTTGTCACACACGCATTTGCTGGTCTCGACGAACTGATTCGAATGGTATATGGATGTTATGTTCTTCCAGCATTTATTGCTGTAAGTAGTTTAAAACAATATAATTTAAAAAAATTCTGCCATCATCTGGTTTATATATGTCATATTCGAACGATTATGTTGCCAAAAACGAGCCGTACTAAAATCGGTCCGAGGTAAAATGTCATGAAAAAGGATGCTGTACACAGTCTTTTTGGTACTTAGAAACAATTGTATGTAACAGTATAAAAAATCGTGTTTTCCGTTGCTCCCGAGCATTTCTTTGTCATACAGCGCTGAAAACTCCTACTGCTGGAATAGGGGGAAAAGTCGTTTACACAAAAATTTCGATATCTCCGTTAAAAATGGACGGATGTTAACAATCTATGGCTTGTTGGATAGGTATTACCGTGCGGAATCTAATCTAATCATATTCTGTTTTCAAGGTCAATTGTGACAGATACTGTCAAAAAACATTTTGACATAAAACTTCGTATAACTCAAAAAGTAAACATCCGATCTCAAAACCATGCAATAGCGTTTTGGGTTACGGGGATTTCATTTGCGACTAGTTTGATCAAAATCGGTCCAGCCATCTCTGAGATCTCGACCTCTTAGTTGACAACACACATACAGACACACACACATACACACACACACGAACATTTTCTCAGTTCGTCGAGCTGAATCGATTGGTATATGTCATTCGGAAAAATTTTCTAAAGTTTGAGCGAATTCTATACCTATTTTTTATATATATATAAAAAAGGTAAAAACACGAGATATGCACTTGATTTTCTCGATGAGGACAGAACCGATTTGCACAAACTTGCTAGTGATACGGTTGTACTGATTCTAATCGTTCCATCGCTCTAACACTCTACGCCTTACACTCCGAGCCGTCGTCCATCACTCAAAAAATAGTGGATTCTTAGTTAACATACCCATTGCATGGCTAGTGCTACTATCCTACTGACATTAAGAGCCTTTCTAAACGGAGACTCAAACGTAAAACAACTGGCTTGTAAGATGCATTAAACAGCCAACCAGTCCAACGCCAATGATAATAATGTTTTACATTCATTCACTGGGTGCTTTTGACGTGGAACACATCTTTATTTTCTATATAGGGGTGCAAATTAGAAACTCAAGGAAAAATACACGTAGAAATGTGGTCAGGTTTTAAACACTTACAGCTCAGCCTATTTTGTTTCCATTATTAATATTATTTCATTATTTGATTGGAAATATTTCTAAGATTCGATTTGAATGTATCAAGCCACGTATTTTCAATTATAAATGATTGAAATCTTGATTAGTAGCGACCAGTGTCCTATTTTATCTGCTAAAAATCTTCGGCATATCGGATTTCCCTGCCATAGACGATGGTTTTGAATGAGTAAGCGGTATATCAAAGGGAAAGCATCGCTCTGATTGGTCAATCGATGCAAAAGCGAAGCTGTTGGAAGCACGCGAATCTATAAATAGAAGCAAAATTATAGCTAACGTTTCACTAGTATGCGTAGCATGCTAGAGATAGGTTGTTGCTGGACAGCAAGACAAAAAGTGCCATAAAACGATTTGAAGCTTTAATTGGTATGCTCTGATCTTGTGTCATGCAAGCTGGAATGAAATTCCATGTTATGTCGTTTCGCCTGAGAAATTGACAACTACCCCAGAGTAAATTTTGAGTGCTTAAGATTAATTTCTAATTTATATAAGATGAACTCGATTGATAATGAGAAAAAGTTTATCGCTGAAACCGAAATCGCAGAATGGTAGAGAAACTTAACGCTATAAAAATAACTGCTTGCATACAAATCTTTAATATCAAAATCGTATCGCAAGTATGTATAAAGATATAATTGCATACATTTGGGATATTGGTGTAATTTCGTCGGCTATAAAACAAACAATGTTCGGTGTTGGTTCCTAATCAAGATAAATCTAGGCAGACTCTCGTGCAATTGCGGATTAAAAAGTGTGACGATTGATTGAACTGTTTGATTGTAGATCATTACAAATTTTGGTTGCCTTGTTCCACATCAATGGCTCGAACAACCCCATGGGGCTGATCCTTGTAGTTTTTTGTAAATAGAACACTCCACACCTTCCGTCTATTCCTCCTAAATCTTCCGAATCATCCATAAAAATAAGCCAATGTCATGTCATGATAAAACAAAATGACTAAATAAAAGGTAATAAATTTTATAGTAAACAACCATCCTATCCTCTCATCGCTCCTTCTCATGGCAAACAATTGAAACCATTTTTGACTTTCATCTCTTATTCAGCTTGTTATCCGATCTCATCATTCGTGAATGACTCCGAAGGCAAATTATTGCACACTACTACTAGAAAGACCATCTTCCCAAAATCCTACATAACAAGTGTCGAGTACACTTTAATGTTTTGAAAGTCCGCACCTCAAACGCTGAATCTATTACCCATGCTAAGGCAAAACGATTTCAAAAGTCGATTTTTAAGAGACGAAAATAAATTAGACCCCATTCATTGCGACACTCAATCATAACTTTTTTTTGTGTTCTCGCCGAAAAGATGCAAGTCTAGTTGATAATCATCCGTACAATAATTCCGGTTTCAGAGTGATTGGTGAAGGGTAAAAATAACTCTCAGAATGAATGAATGAAGATGAGCGGTAATGTATCACCACCAAAAGGAAGAAAAATCCTCAACGAGTCGGTACATACTCGACGCAGACCGTAACAAAAGAAAAGAAAAAGCAATCGTGACTTCGCTGATGTGGCCATCAATAACCAACCGGCCCATCAAGATGGGGGCAACCGAATCAATTTGTCGTGAACGAAAAATTGTTTCGGGCCAGCTTCCCAACCGATTTCCTTCGAATTATTTGACCGACAAAACCCGGTCGATTATCTGATAGCGATTCTCGCCAGTCCCAAAGGACACTTAATTGGCAATTTCTTTTCGATTGATTGTCGTGACAAAATGAAAATAATGCTTCTGGAAGCTGCGGAAGCACCAATCAATTGCTTCTTCATAATCCGAGAACCATAATTCGAGGATTATTACAACGAGATAACACTTGCAGGAACGGTTCTCTGGACAGTGACTGATGGCCAGCAGAGCACGTTTTGATTGAACATCACAACTTCTTAATCAAATTGTGGCAAATACCGCAACAGATTGATTCATTTTTTTTCAGCCAACAATTCTCTGATCTTCTACCAACCCAAATAAAAAACATGCGAATTTTCTAACAACACTTATGCAAACCTTCCAAGAAACCCCCGCTTTTTTTTATTCTTCCTGCCAAATACCGGCCAGACGATGATAAATGATCATATTTTCGGACCGTTAAATTCCCAGAAGAAAAACCGAACCAAATCATCAATCGCCACCCAATCAATCACACTATTAGTGCCATATATCACCAACAGTAAAAATAACGCGCGCTTGAATTGGCAAAGACTTTCCTCGAAGCTGGTCAGGAAAAGGCAATAAGAAATATTTTTCTGTCACATATGAGTCTGTGTGTGTGAGTAAGCAAGCAAGCAAGTGTGGGGGACATCCGAAACATCTGCTCCACCGAAACAGAAGCGTACGTTCCAGGATAAAAAAAAATCGCGACTTTGACGACGAATTGACAGTTTTATTGCTTTTTATTCGCTAGCAAAAGGGAATCGTTTTCTTTTCACCATGCTATCCATCATGATTCGGAAGGGAAGTTGGTGAGCATCCAAAAAAAACCGACAAGACAGCACAAAATCTGTGCGGTAGCGTGACTCACGAATAACTTTGCGGTGATATGCGCGGCATATGTATAAGGACTTTGAGGAATGCTACGTTCGTGAGCGACTAATACGGTCCGATTGTAGAATTTCACAGAAACCACGACTGGTCAGAATGAATGCTGTCCGATAAAGCACGATTTGCTCGCATGTAAGAGCTGAGTTTCAATTTATTTGGCCGCCAGGATAACGATGACAGTTACTTCATTCAGACGAATGATCAAATTCAATTTACAATCATCCTTTACCTGAAGTGATTCAAAAGTGTCTTAAGTTTGTCACGAACTACACAGTAAACTGGGAAATCGTGTGTTAAAACTTTTTATTTTGCTTCTTGCTTTCAAATGTACCACAAATATTGAGTCACACTAGTGTGAACTGTTCCGAGAACTGTCAAGGGAGCAATCAGCTCAGTGCAAAACCTGTTCTGCCGATGGAAAGGAGTAAACCGTAAACAGTTTGATTTTTATGAGTGGTTTAAATTTAACTGGTCCCTCATGTAACGAGAATGATATTCTTCGACACTGATAAATGAATGGAATTGGAAATGCCCTAAAACGGAGTAACGTTAATAGGTGTTGATACAGCAGTTCATGGGTTCGGAAATTTCTTTTTCGTGAGTTTTATGAAATACCGTGAACTGGTTCAAAATTTTTCTGAATTTCAAGCTTCCGTAGGTTGCGTTTATTATTAAAAATCAGAACTCATTCTAAATCCAACCCGCCTACTTCTAAAGTATCGGATTGGCTAGAAGGACATTTCGAATTTTGTTTGTAAGATCACGATTGTTAATTGTCTATCAGCGTTTGAACTCCAACATATAGATGGCGTTTAACAGCTTTAAATTAAAACTCATCAGGAATGCCATTAAATAATGCGGATTTTTTGTATGGAAATACATGTTGATAGTAAGTAATAAGTAATAGTAAGTTGATGTTTTGAAGCGATCTAGTCGTGAAGCCATTTCCGCATCTTCTTCACTAGTGAAGTTCTGCTAAGCAAATGCGTGAGACTTCGATGAAAACAAATGATACTTGGAAGAGATTAAGTCTGTAGAGTATGACTGATGGGGCAAAAGCTCCCATCTGACATCTGAAAAGATGTTTTCACCCACCTTTTTTTTTTCAAATATACTATATATCAATATGGATCACTCTTGCAATTCACGTGGGACATCACAGTAAAGTGCGCTGCCAAAAAAGTTACAGATACACTACAAACTTTTTCATGCACATATCTCGGTTAATTTTTCAAAAGGGCGTATAAGCAAGTGACAGTGTCTCTTTGTTTACTTTCTCTTCTATTAATTACCAAGCGGTTTCCACGTTTATCACTCAACTCTTTGCATGAAATGATACCCGAAACTTTCGACTTTCACACAGAATAGTGATTTCAAAGAAAATCTTTTTAATCACATCACAATAATCGAAAGAGAGAGTGATTAAAGAGAAACTGTCACTTGCTTATAGGCCCTTTTGAAAAATTACCCGAGATATGACAGCTTTCCCAATCAGTACACTGAACCAAACAACTCCAAATATATCGAATCTTTCTCGATATACACTGCACGAAAAAATAAGCTATAATTACGGATTAGAATCGCACTCTGACACTAACTCGAAAGAGAACACATTGTTTTATAAAAATCCCTATGCATATAAGTGTGAGTGGAATGTGCACACAGAACTGAACAAATTAATCTCAATGTTAATTCCAGAATTTTTCCAACATTTCCGAATTAAGTATTACAATTTCTTGATTTGAAAAATTAATCCATTGGTATTCATGTTTACTGTGATAATGATTACGGTTCCAGCGATATAAATATACAATATCAGGTTGTTTAAGAAATAAATAAATTCTTAAAACCAAAATAATTTAGTACATAAACGAAACGTAACTTGCAATTATCCTCAACGAGAGCTGTTAATTGAAGTAATAGTTATAAGTACAACTTGTTCTTATGCTTACTGTATTGCACTTATCATACTATTTATTGACATTTTTTTCAGTGCTAAACAAACTTTCTATTTGTCGAATTTTGGAATGGTTCGTCTGTTGAGTGAAATTCAACTACTTTTTTTAGAAAATAAATATCGAAATTTCAAATCTTGATTAAAAGTTTGAACTATTCGCAAAATAGCTCGTTATATATACCGTTCATTTCATTTAATTTGGTCGATATATTCTATATATCAGAAATAATCTGTCGAACATTGCCCTCACAGGCTATAATATTCGTTTATTCAGAACTATTCATAACATTCATGAGCAAAGTTGAATACTACTTCACTTGCGCTCCTTTCGTGTCACAATAAAGCCCCAGGGTTAGACCGAATTAAATTCAACTTGCTGAAAAATCTGCCTGACTCTGCTAAAAGACGCTTGTTGAATTTACTCAACACGTTCCTTAAGGGTAACATTGTACCACATGATTGGAGACAAGTAAAGGTTATCGCTATTCAAAAACCAGGAAAACCAGCCTCCGAGCACAATTCGTACCGGCCGATTGCTATGCTTTCCTGTATTCGGAAATTGTTGGAGAAAATGATTCTCTTCCGTCTAGACAATTGGGTCGAGACAAATGGATTGCTTTCAGATACACAATTTGGGTTCCGCTGAGGCAAAGGAACGAACGATTGTCTTGCGTTGCTCTCAACATAAATTCAAATGGCATTTGCTCGTAAAGATCAAATGGCATCAGTTTTCTTCGACATCAAGGGGGCATTTGATTCAGTTTCCATTAATATTCTATCCGAGAAGTTGCATCAGCATGGTCTTTCACCAGTTTTGAACAACTTTTTATATAATCTATTGTCCGAGAAACACATGCATTTTGAGCATTGTGATTTGACGACATCACGATTCAGTTACATTGGTCTTCCTCAGGGCTCATGTTTAAGCCCCCTTTTATACAATTTTTACGTGAATGACATCGATAAATGTATCAACATATCTTGCACGCTAAGGCAACTTGTCGACGACAGCGTTGTGTCTATTATAGGACCCAAAACTGCCGATCTCCAAGGACCATTGCAAGATACTCTCGACAACTTGTCGACATGGGCTCTTCAAATGGGTATCGAGTTCTCTACGGAGAAAACTGAGCTGGTTGTACTTTCAAGGAAGCGAGAGCCAGCACAATTACAGCTTCAACTAAGGGGTGAAACCATAGCTCAGGTCTTCACATTCAAATATCTCGGGGTCTGGTTCGACTCCAAGGCACCTGGGGATGTCACATTAGGTATCTGAAACAAAAATGCCAACAGAGAATCAACTTTCTTCGTGCAATAACCGGAACTTGGTGGGGCTCTCACCCAGGAGACCTGATCAGGTTGTACCAAACAACGATATTGTCCGTAATGGAATATGGATGTTTCTGTTTCCGCTCCGCTGCGAATATTCATTTCATTAAACTGGAAAGAATTCAGTATCGTTGTTTGCGTATAGCCTTGGGTTGCATGCAATCGACTCATACGATGAGCCTTGAAGTGCTGGCGGGCGACTTGCCGTTGAAAAATAGATTCTGGAATCTCTCATATCGGTATATTCAATGTAAATTTCACCGCTTCCTATAAACTCAGTGATCCAGCTTCAGTTTACGTCGCAGAACTAGCTGCAATTCAGTATACCCTTGAGACAAGGGGAGAGTCGCTTAATACAAACTATATTGTGCCTCTGAAAAAACAAGTGATATACTGTGAGTCTAAGTGTGCCACTCTGTGCCCCATGAAACAGCTACTTGTCAAAACTGAGCCCATTGTGTGCCGCAACTGTCCAACTGTTTGAAAACAAAAGTGCCAATATTGATAAATGCACCAACGCATTGTGTTAATGTGTGATTGGCACATTGTTCTAAGCGTCCTCCCCTTGCCTTGAGATCATTGACACGCTGCCCACAGATCACTATTTCATTGTATCGGACAGTCTCAGCTCCATTGAGGCTCTCCGTTCAGTGAAGCCTGGAAAGCACTCAGCGTATTTCCTGGGGAAAATACGGGAACAATTGAGTGCTTTATCTGCAAAATCATACCAGATTACCTTGGCTTAGGTCCCCTCACATTGTTCCATACGGGGCAATGAGAGGGCGGACTCGTTAGCCAAGGTGGGCACACTAGAAGGTGATATCTATGAATGACCAATCTGCTTCAATGAATTTTTCAGTTGCTGTCGTCAGAGAACTCTAGCCAGCGGGCAAAATACATGGAATAGTGGAACTCTGGGACGATGGATGCACTCAATAATTCCACAGGTATCGACGAAAGCTTGGTTCCGGGGGTTAGACGTGAGCCGTGACTTTATTCGTGTAATGTCAAAGCTCATGTCTAATCATTATATGTTCAGCGCGCATCTCCGTCGTGTGGGGCTCGCCGAGAGTGGTGTCTGCGTTTGCGGTGAGGGTTATCATGACATCGAGCATGTTGTTTGGAGGTCCGCGACGTCTTGGCAACTCGAAATCTTCCTTATATGACTCTCATCTACAACTTCTTGAAAACTGTCAATGCTCAAATTTAGTGCTCTCTCTATCTCTTTCTCGTCTACAGCTCTATCGCACTCTTCTTTACGTTGCTGAAAGTATGGCCCGTATGAACGATGCTTTAGAGCATGTACCTGCCTTGAACTGACTGAGTTGCTGGAAACTACCCAAAATCGTCACACGTACATCAGAGAACACCAACAAAGCAACCCAGCCAAGGATAATCTCTCTCCTTACAATCTGAAGAACGTGATGATCCAGAAAACTCTAAAAAAATTGTGCCACAAACGAATGATGTAACTCAAAATCAATATTTTGTAAATCCCACCCTCCTCACACTCCTTTGCTAACTCTAGGGGAGTATGCCGCCCCCTTAATACGGCGTCTCTTCTTCTCCTATAACAACAAGACAATCGGCCACGTTAAGTTAAAGCAAATGAGCCAAATAAAGAAATTTTGTTATAAAAAAATACTACTTTATAACTCTTGAAAGTGAAGATAGGTCTAAACTGCGTAATTCTACATTATTTACCGCCAGAAAAAAAAAACCACACTAAAATATTAAAAAAAATCACACCTTTATGTGGGCATCATGCTCAATTATTTTTGACATTTCACTTCTGGGTGCACGCTAAACGCAAACTGCTAAACCTGACTGAAGTAATAGCCTTTTTCGTCACGAGATGGTGTTACTGTGATGTCTTTCTCGATTTGTATTGAATTCGTTGAAGTGATCCATATTAATATATTATATATTTGGTTTTTCGCTTGTCCTCAAGTCTAATACTCAGCTCATGAGGAACCTATTCGCCCATCTTTAGAATCTTTCCCACGACGTGTTTTCTTACAAGGTGAAATGCATTTACGCACAGAGTGCGAGACTCTTCACAGGACTACCAACTGTATCATTAGAACTAACCACTAAAACACCTTGGATCTCCAACCCTATCTCCCCGAAACTATCGTTAGGTATAACTTCGGGATGGAAGACTATCGAAGCTCAAAGCATTCTTCCCGACCATATGCATCGCCATGGACGTCTGCATCGTTCTCTCCTACTTTTGGACCATATAGCTCTCTACTTTGAGGCACTCACTTCTCTCCAGGGGATCGACCAGGAGGATGTCTCGATCGGTCCGATGATTCCGGTTGGTAGATGACTACCGGTTCACTGGTGCCCCGAAGATCCATACCAGAGCTGCGTCGCATTCTACTCATCTAATCCCCGTCGAAGGATCTAGACTACGACGACAGAGAGCTCTCCGACGTAAGAATTTCTCTCGACACCGAATCTCGTGTTACTCCACACGGGACACTCAAATGAGTGCCGAGGTCGGTCCTGTGACTCCGGTTGGAGCGTGGCTTCCGGTTCACTGGTGCCCCGACGACTCGACTTCGGTGCTGTGGCTTCTACTCGGCTAATCCTCGTCGAAGGATCTAGCCTACACCGGTGAAGAATTCCCACGACGTGTAGATGAGCATAAATGGTTTGGTGAACGTTTAACTTCTTCGCCATTTGTTTTCGAGTTTATGTACTGTCTTCGTTCAAAAATTCTTGCCATTCGACATCTTCATTTTTTTTGGACCTGTGTGTTCTATGGTTTTTGTCTTAAATACGATTTACTTTACCTTTGGGCGCCTTTTCAAAATTTACCCTCTGAGAGAGTGATAAGTTTTTGATCGTGAATATATCTTGTTGTATCTAACGAATCAACATAATTTTTGATACATGCCATCGGAAATATGATCACAATTTTATGATAAAATTTTCATTTGTATCACATAATTTCAAATAATTCAAAATTATTCTTTTCTGAAATATTTGGTATCAACGAGTATCAAAAAAGAAAACACATGGCACGTGTTTGCCCCTTTCGTAATTTGAAAGCTCATAGCTCAATGATCTGTGGATAGACCAATAGATTCGAATTATTTCAACTCGAACGTATATTGCAACAACATTGAAGTTTATCAATAGTACACTATTGGAAAACCTGTCTGATTTCATCACCAGCCAATCATAACGCAAGAGAACAAAATATCTGCTGCCACATCGATATAAAAGCTGAAGATTTCACTTTTTCTATCATTTTCTGAGCAACGGTTGTCGAAGCAAGACACACACGAGAGTAACTTCGGGCCGGGCACACAGCGAAACCACGCCAATTGAAGTCTTCAGTGTACACGCCAATAACCATCTCAGATATAAATACAGATACTGTTGGTCGTGACAAATCAAGGCACTTTGCAGTGCCATAGATCATAATTGAGAATTATTTAAATTTTCTCTATTACCTACCAAAAGCATCAGATTCATCAAAATATAAGTTGACAAAACTTGCACCGCCACTAACACAATCAATTACGACTCACGCAATGCGAAAATGAAACTATTGATGTAGAACACATCTTTATGTTAGTATGGGTTTCGCCAAGTTTGGTTGAAATCTGTTCGATTGATCCGGAGTTATGCTGGAAAAAACTTTAACAGGTCGTGACCGATAGAGCTTTTTCTCCGTGAGAAAAACTACACTACGCAACTGCTTTGTGTGTTAAAACTGCTATTTGTTTTTTTTACATTTTATTGTATTTTGATCCTTGAGGTTGCAGGTTTATAGTACTATGTATTGTGGATGTTACGGTGAGGAAAATCTTATGTATATTGCCTTATGAAATAAACTTAAAAAAAACTAAATATTGTGTATGATATATCATACGGTGGAATAATTTCGTTTAGAAAAGACTGCAAACAGTGGTTTTGCGTTTCCCTTAGTTTTCAACACAAAATATAATGGAACTGATGATATCAGTTCATTTGATACAAATTTTAAAACCGGGGGTTATAATGGGTTAAGCTGCTACCATCAATTCAGAGGCGTACGATAATCAGATAAGATTAATGATGAATTGTGAAGGAGTCGTTTCAATAATTTGATAACTTTCATAATTTATTTATTTATTTGAGAGCAGAGAAAAGCTTTGAACAGAAATTTACCATCTCCCTCTCTCCAGCAGGCATAAAACCTCCTCATCCTTTTATTCTTTTTATATCAACAGATTACAAATATCCAACATATATATTGGTTAATACTAATGGCTTAATACTAAGTAAAATTATGCCTCCAGGCAAGGGTCAAGAAGCTGGTGGGTTGGAACTAAGATTTCCACCATGACAGCGCTTGCTCGCTATAAAAACCACAGATTAGTGAACACTGTATTCGAAAAAATGTAACATACACAAATGATCATCAAAAATTCATTTCAAGTCGGATAATTTCAAAAGTCTCAGCTATGTTCTTGCAAAGTTTGTTTACTTAATCTCTTTCAAAACTGTATGTCCGCACTTTGGAATATCCTAGGCTGAATGTCAAGTCCAACACTTCCATCCACTCTTTCTTCGAATCCTTGCTATTTTTGAGGACCTTTCCGTTTTTTCCAGAGCTTACCCTTCATACCTTTCCTTGGAGTTACATTAAAAGTGAAACGTCGTTTGGTTCATGTTGATACGTGCAATAGTTTTGGAATACGATTGACACACATTAGAAAAAAACGACTAATCGTGTCTGGGCGCGCATCGTCCCCCTTTCTCAACCAATGTTTCGATCGCGCGCACCTTCTAACTCAAAATTATTTCTCAGAGTATTTTCTAGCAATTTACGGAAAAAACATATATTCGATTTTTTGAAAAATGCCTTCGACATAAAGCAGTCCTTAACTCAATTTATACACCTCACTACTAATAAGCAACAGAAAGAAAGGTTGAAAATGTACGAAATTGCGAAAAATGAAAATTTTGCAAAAAAGTTTCGCCCAGAGGAAGGACTAAAACCTTCATTCGTCTTCTTTCCAGGTAGATGCTCAACCAGCATTCTTAAGCAGAATTCTGTAGTGGAATTCTGTAGCTGCTCGAAAGATTGATAAAGCAGGCTACATTTCATGATAAAATTTTCAACCGGTAAATCAATTCTTTCTCGATTTATATTTCAAAATCCGGTGTTATTTCCTTCCAACTGGTTTCTTTTCTATAGAATATCATTTTTTACTGCACTAAATTTCAACATTATCACATGTAATGGTGTCAGAGATTGCACCATCACTGGTATCGGTATGAGTTTTGAATAAATGACGATGCTAAAATAACTCGTAGTGTACCTATCCTGAATCGTTATCAAACAGTTTTCGTTATAGATATTCTTAGTATTGATTGACAAGCGAAATATTTTTTCAATTTTTCTTTGTTAAAAGCATCGAAGTCTAAAACCTTCGATTAACAATTAACAATTTTTGGTTGAATACGAGCACTTATTTAAATGCAATCACTATCTTCCAAAATATTGACAAAATACAATGATTAAGTTGGCGACGACATTAAAAAATTGTTGCATGCTTTCGCTGGGCTAAATTGAGGGTCCAAAATTGCCTTATTAAGCCGTTATTCTTTATCGATGAATGACCGATGGTCATTAATTGAAATTCCAATTTACAAAATAACAACGAAGACATGAAATTAATTAAACCGCCGATGATGATTACGAGAAATTGGATTTTCCATTCTGGGACGTCGAGTGACTATTGAAAATATGGTAAAGTGATTAATTTGAACTAAGCAATCCTAAGAAAATGTTTATAGTTTTGTACATGCGACTGGGCTTGTCAAGTCCAACACTTCCATCCACTCTTTCTTCGAATCCTTGCTATTTTTGAGGACCTTTCCGTTTTTTCCAGAGCTTACCCTTCATACCTTTCCTTGGAGTTACATTAAAAGTGAAACGTCGTTTGGTTCATGTTGATACGTGCAATAGTTTTGGAATACGATTGACACACATTAGAAAAAACATGGTTTCGAGAAAGAGCCGATCAAAATTTTTATTCGCGACTAATCGTGTCTGGGCGCGCATCGTCCCCCTTTCTCAACCAATGTTTCGATCGCGCGCACCTTCTAACTCAAAATTATTTCTCAGAGTATTTTCTAGCAATTTACGGAAAAAACATATATTCGATTTTTTGAAAAATGCCTTCGACATAAAGCAGTCCTTAACTCAATTTATACACCTCACTACTAATAAGCAACAGAAAGAAAGGTTGAAAATGTACGAAATTGCGAAAAATGAAAATTTTGCAAAAAAGTTTCGCCCAGAGGAAGGACTAAAACCTTCATTCGTCTTCTTTCCAGGTAGATGCTCAACCAGCATTCTTAAGCAGAATTCTGTAGTGGAATTCTGTAGCTGCTCGAAAGATTGATAAAGCAGGCTACATTTCATGATAAAATTTTCAACCGGTAAATCAATTCTTTCTCGATTTATATTTCAAAATCCGGTGTTATTTCCTTCCAACTGGTTTCTTTTCTATAGAATATCATTTTTTACTGCACTAAATTTCAACATTATCACATGTAATGGTGTTAGAGATTGCACCATCACTGGTATCGGTATGAGTTTTGAATAAATGACGATGCTAAAATAACTCGTAGTGTACCTATCCTGAATCGTTATCAAACAGTTTTCGTTATAGATATTCTTAGTATTGATTGACAAGCGAAATATTTTTTCAATTTTTCTTTGTTAAAAGCATCGAAGTCTAAAACCTTCGATTAACAATTAACAATTTTTGGTTGAATACGAGCACTTATTTAAATGCAATCACTATCTTCCAAAATATTGACAAAATACAATGATTAAGTTGGCGACGACATTAAAAAATTGTTGCATGCTTTCGCTGGGCTAAATTGAGGGTCCAAAATTGCCTTATTAAGCCGTTATTCTTTATCGATGAATGACCGATGGTCATTAATTGAAATTCCAATTTACAAAATAACAACGAAGACATGAAATTAATTAAACCGCCGATGATGATTACGAGAAATTGGATTTTCCATTCTGGGACGTCGAGTGACTATTGAAAATATGGTAAAGTGATTAATTTGAACTAAGCAATCCTAAGAAAATGTTTATAGTTTTGTACATGCGACTGGGCTTGTCAAGTCCAACACTTCCATCCACTCTTTCTTCGAATCCTTGCTATTTTTGAGGACCTTTCCGTTTTTTCCAGAGCTTACCCTTCATACCTTTCCTTGGAGTTACATTAAAAGTGAAACGTCGTTTGGTTCATGTTGATACGTGCAATAGTTTTGGAATACGATTGACACACATTAGAAAAAACATGGTTTCGAGAAAGAGCCGATCAAAATTTTTATTCGCGACTAATCGTGTCTGGGCGCGCATCGTCCCCCTTTCTCAACCAATGTTTCGATCGCGCGCACCTTCTAACTCAAAATTATTTCTCAGAGTATTTTCTAGCAATTTACGGAAAAAACATATATTCGATTTTTTGAAAAATGCCTTCGACATAAAGCAGTCCTTAACTCAATTTATACACCTCACTACTAATAAGCAACAGAAAGAAAGGTTGAAAATGTACGAAATTGCGAAAAATGAAAATTTTGCAAAAAAGTTTCGCCCAGAGGAAGGACTAAAACCTTCATTCGTCTTCTTTCCGGGTAGATGCTCAACCAGCATTCTTAAGCAGAATTCTGTAGTGGAATTCTGTAGCTGCTCGAAAGATTGATAAAGCAGGCTACATTTCATGATAAAATTTTCAACCGGTAAATCAATTCTTTCTCGATTTATATTTCAAAATCCGGTGTTATTTCCTTCCAACTGGTTTCTTTTCTATAGAATATCATTTTTTACTGCACTAAATTTCAACATTATCACATGTAATGGTGTCAGAGATTGCACCATCACTGGTATCGGTATGAGTTTTGAATAAACGACGATGCTAAAATAACTCGTAGTGTACCTATCCTGAATCGTTATCAAACAGTTTTCGTTATAGATATTCTTAGTATTGATTGACAAGCGAAATATTTTTTCAATTTTTCTTTGTTAAAAGCATCGAAGTCTAAAACCTTCGATTAACAATTAACAATTTTTGGTTGGATACGAGCACTTATTTAAATGCAATCACTATCTTCCAAAATATTGACAAAATACAATGATTAAGTTGGCGACGACATTAAAAAATTGTTGCATGCTTTCGCTGGGCTAAATTGAGGGTCCAAAATTGCCTTATTAATGTCGTTTTCGCTTGAGAAAACTGAAACTGACCCAGGGTAGTTTCATCAAACAAACACTTTTCACGAAATTGCGTTTTGATTTCGCACTTAGCAACGAGGGTTTGAGCAAACCTGATATAAAAACCAGGTTCGAAATTGACTCGATTTTCAGTTCAACAACGTTGAAACGAGGTTCGAAACTGGCTTCAAACAAACGGATTGACAGCAGTTAGAGTAGAAACTGGGTTAGGTTTGGCATCAAGCGAAAACGACATAAGCCGTTATTCTTTATCGATGAATGACCGATGGTCATTAATTGAAATTCCAATTTACAAAATAACAACGAAGACATGAAATTAATTAAACCGCCGATGATGATTACGAGAAATTGGATTTTCCATTCTGGGACGTCGAGTGACTATTGAAAATATGGTAAAGTGATTAATTTGAACTAAGCAATCCTAAGAAAATGTTTATAGTTTTGTACATGCGACTGGGCTTGTTTGGGATCGTTTACACGCGTCTTGAACGTACTAACGAATGGTACCATTTATAACAAAGCAGCTAGCCATGTAGTCATCATCGGTTCAGGGTAGTCCAACACTGATTTGCCCGTAAGATGTATGCACATTTTGGACTGTATGATCAATGAAGATAATTAATCAAACAAACGTCACAAACGTTATGATTTACTCCACCGACCGGCTGAGACACCAGAATTGATTGCATACTCCAATGCTACAAACATGTGTAAGCACGAAAAAGCATCGATTACCACCGCAACGCACTGCAGCCTGTCGGAACATGTGCGGTTTGCTTTTCTCGGAGGGCGTTTCAGGCTGTCCGCATGTATTCATGCTAATGTTGAAATTGGTCAAAAAAGAATCTTTCATCGTGCCTGCCACAGCACGGAACTCCGTGAATACCCATCTGTTTAAAGAGGTGTCTTTTGTCATGAAATGGAGAGAGGAAACTTCAGCGAACTTGAAAAGACAAAACAGCCATATGCAAATTTGACTCGATGGTGTATTTTGACAGCTCACCCACTATGTGTTTAGGCTGTAGTTGATTATTTTTTGACAGGTTAATTAGGTACTGCCGTTTTATTTCTCCCAACTTTTCGATCGTAGATATGAACTCAGTGAAGACAACAACTAGACAACGGTGATGAAGTGTATTGTAGTTTATTCGAGTAGAGGCTCATGCAAATGAAATTGAATGACAAAAGAATTTCCTACGTGTATGACAAATATTGGAAAAGGTGTGCGTATTGATGTACTCCTTCGAACCATCGACATAGATAATTTAGAATAAACTTTCCCATACCCAAGCCATATGTCAAATATGTACTCATATCAGAATGGCTTCCGAACTTTTGACAATTCTTCACAACTTTTATGTAATTTCTGACAATTCTTTGATTGTCATGGTGAAAGAAAAATGAAGTAAAGTCGTCTTTAATTCAGCTCAACTTTCATATCAATATTCCCTCCAGCGAACGACTATAATTAGGTTAAAGCCGGGTTTGAATAAACTATACAAATTAAATCAACATCCAATGAGCAAAAATTGAAAACGATGGAGTATAAAAGTGTCGAAAGTAAAATGTGTCTAAAATATTCCCTACAGAAATTCATAACATTTCGTACAAATGTTTTCCAACGAAAAATATTTTAACCGGTATTTTTAATTTGGTCGTTAGGATGGTTAAAATACGAAATTTTGAGTTATTTTGCAAAACTAACTTTTTAAAATAAATTATAACTTTTTAATCACAAATTATTTGAAAACTTTTTATTGGAAGGCGCTACATATTCGTAATAGGAAGTGATGAGCTCTCTTCGTCCACCTCCCTTGTCGCAATCTTGATGTGCAAGATCTAATGACATCCGGCTGTGCGAGGTTTTACAAATTCCGGAAATTTATCGTTTCGTACACTGTATTTTCTACTGAGATCGTATTGTTTACTAATACATCTCCTGTTATACTCGTGGTGACACAGTGGTATACAGTTCAAATCTGTATACAATCACAAGAAAAACTGGCAGCCCAGCAATGTTTTACTCTTGTTTCAAATATAGAAAATATATGTCGTTTTCGTTTTTAAATTGCACTACACCGGTGTAGTGAAAGCTGCACCTAAACCGTTCGTTTTTACCAATTGCACTACACCAGTGCTACACTTTTTCTGCACCGACACCACTGGTGTAGCACTCATCAAAAGTTTGGTGTAGCTCTGTGCAATGGAATCGTTAATTGTAGTCAATGGTTACTGTTTATGTTTTCGTCTTTTTTGTTCGTTTATTCATGCCTCAGTGTAGCACTGCACCGGTGTAGTGCAAATTAAAAACGAAAACGCCAATAGAAAGGCAGCGTGAGTCAGTTTTAAATTTAACAGAACTGTTCGAATTAATAAAACTAAAACGGCTTGCTGGGGATGCGTTTGTTTCAGTTTCAGTTCTATTATAGATCTCCCATATAAAACTTCCGATTGCTGAATTGGTTCTAAGAGTTCATCGAATGCCTACTGTCGACTATTACTGCTGTGTCATATCACAACGTTATTAACACCAACGCCTACTGCAGCAGTCAGCTGAGCAAAACTTCCAGATACAACTGATTACCAGACTTGATACTTCGGCAACTCATCATGCCACTGTTATTGTTATCATTAAGTGGAGATTAAAACTTTTTCCTCTATTTCTCAGCAGCAACGATTATTACGATGACGGTGTTCCATAATGACCACAGCCATCTGCTGTTCTAGGCTGGCACTCCCACTTGATTAGGACGTATCCGGAGAGAACAAATTGATTTGTTATCCCAATTGTGTGTGTTGAGAAAAACTTTACAAACACAGGAGCTTATTGAGGATTATTAAAATTATTAGTTTCATGGGAATAGTTTACTTGAGATTCTATAAATCTTGTGCCAATCAATCTGAAAATTGAAAATTTTTTGGTGAATAATTAAAGTTAACCGAAAATCTACCCAGTTTGAGTACATAATCGGGGCTCAGTTCAATAACCTAATTTTAGGTGAAGCAGCTAGAAATAAATTCCGTAAACACTGAAAGATGTGTTACGTTAAGGTAACAGTAAGTTACAGTTACTCAAATGTGGAGTTTTACTGACTTAATTTCAAGTTGAATGCAGTTGGCTTCATTTTAGATTATTGTACCGAACTCTCGTTTAGATTTTAGATTACTGTATATTAAACAAAATTTATCAGTTATTGCACATTTTACATTTGATTAGACTCCTACGAGACAATTCCTTGAAGAGTCCGTTTTCCTAAGTACACACATTCAAATAAGCTTAGTATATGGAAACCAGTGATGCCACGCTTAGAGATTCGTCTCTAAATTTACAGTTTTTTTTTATCAACGCTGCAGATATTTATGGACCCGCCAACTATTGAGGATTATACTTATGAAATGTTAAATGAACATTTTTGAAATTTACATATTTTTCGAGCAGCTTGTTTTGTCGTAAGAGTCTTAAAATTCACAGCATTTGCAATAATACGCATTTTTTTTTAATTTTCTATGCAGATATTGTAATTTTCACTGGTGGTAAGCAAAAACTGCGATGCGACAAGATAGCGACAAAAATGCCACAAAGATAGCCTAACTGTAACTTGCGTCGATTCAACCCCCTCGAAAAATACCTTTGACCTTTCTCAATGACAAATTTTTTAAAGCTAGAATAATTATACAATGATACTTCGTACTTCACTCGAACAATTATCGATATTGATTATATAAATAAACTACTATAAAAATTGTAAAACATCTACTTTAAAAATTTGGTTGTGTTTAACAGATATATTTGTTGATATTTTTAATGAACAAACAAATAACACTTGTCGCTAGAGAATATTACCTCCTGACCTGTTGTTGTTTGTAAGCATGACAAGAAAAAAACAAACAAAGCCCAGCTCGATTTTAACAGTATGTAAATTTAACGTTTGTCTATAGAAACTTCACTCGCTTACAAAAGAAATCGTCAACTTTACAAACAAATCTATAAACCTGGTATCTAGGGTTCTGACGCTAAATATTTCGCTTTTCTGTGGTTATTCCGTCGCATGATAAGCCCCACTGAAAACCACAATATAATTGCGAGGTGTAACTAGAAGTGTATTTCCCTTTTGGAATATAGAGCAAAATTTGATTAAAAATACAAGTTATAGGAAGATATGCGGTAAAGCAAGATAACACTTTGTTTTAGGATTATCTACAAAAAGCAAGGTCCAAGTGTTACAGTACTATTTGGGAATTTCGAACCTTCTGTTTCAAAGACCACAGTCGATTTCAAGTTACAATGACATATTTGAAGCGTACAGAACAAATTTACTTATTATTCAGTTGTTAGTTAACATTAGTTTCTCCATTAACATTCTTCAAAGGAAAAAGTGAAAGAAAGGTTTCTACTTTAACTTCTTTTCAAGTGTTAGTGTCGTAAAAGTTATCCGAACGACAAAAAAAATGATCAGAAAAGTGGTGTAACAGTAATCATTCAAACATGTCAATTCGAGATGTCACCAAAAAGTTCAAGTTTTCAGTCAACTTCGTGCAGGAAACCATGAAAAGTATTGGATTTCATGTTTACAAAGTGCAAAAAGCACCAAACTGAAATCAAAAGTAAAACCTTACTGCGAAAACCTGTACTCAGAAACTTTACACGAAGTTACTCACCATATAGTGTGGCATCGTGACGAGTGACGAAACTTACTTCAAGACCGACTTTCGTCAAATCCCTGGGCAAGTATATTTCGTTGTCAAGTCCAAGCTCGATGTTCCGGGAGATGTTTGATAGAAAAAAATATCAAGAAATTCCTGATCTGACAGGCGATTTGAGGATATGGTGAAACATTCATCCAGTTACTTCGCTCCAAACATGCTGGAGTGCACTCTAAAAAAAAAGAAATTGAATTGAGGCGAATTCAAGCATACTGTAATTTCTTCGGTGACGACACAATATTACATCTATAAATTTGTAAAAATATTTTTTGAGTCTGCATCAATGTAAACTTCAGTTGAATTAACTGTGAAGTTAAAGATATGACTTAACTTTACATGCTTTGAATTGTAAATTTATTGGATTTTTAGTATTAAACCACAATCAGTAGGTTATTTAAAAATTTGATGTATATATTGACAAACACTCACCTTCCTTTTGAGCAATACAAAACAACACTTTACAATCACAATCAATAAAAAGGCGAATTAACTAAACCAACGAGTAAAAGTCAGCTCGTTTTTGCATCTCATCCAAGTTAGTGGATATCAGTTCGGTTTCACATCTCATCCAAGTCAGTCGATAAACCAAAACCGCTTACGTTCGGGACAGAAGAAACCAAGTATAGTATTGTGTAGTTAACAACAGAACGATCTCGAAATGAGTGAATCAAACGAACAAAAGCTACCGCCGGTACGAAAGAATACAATTATTGTTGACTTCAGACAGTGCAAAATTCGACCTTCGATACGAGAACTTGAAGGTTTGCTTAAGGAGCAAATGCATCTTGACATTAAACGTGTGCATTTACTTCAATGCAATAAGACCAATAATGTTGTTTATATCCAGTTCTATAAAGAATTGGATTGGAAAATATCAAGCACAACATTCCAGTATATATGGAAGATAGTGCTATAGAAGTGCGTGTGCATGATCTTCCCTCAAGCGTCATCAATCCTTATATTCGCAAAACCATGTCCCAATACGGAGAGATTCTCTCTATCGAAAAAGAAAAGTGGAAGAATTTTCCCCCGGTATTCTAAATGGCGTACGTTTGTTACGCATGCGCTTGAGGAGGCCTATACCTTCATATGTGACATTCGGTCAGGATACAAGAATTCCGTGCAAATCACTTGTTACCTATGACAATCAGATGGTCACATGTCAATATTGCCAAAAAGCTGTTCACTACGGTAAGCCATGTGATAAACCAATAAACCAATAATGTTGTTTATATCCAGTTCTATAAAGAATTGGATTGGAAAATATCAAGCACAACATTCCAGTATATATGGAAGATACTGCTATAGAAGTGCGTGTGCATGATCTTCTCTCAAGCGTCATCGATCCTTATATTCGCAAAACCATGTCCCAATACGGAGAGATTCTCTCTATCGAAAAAGAAAAGTGGAAGAATTTTCCCCCGGTATTCTAAATGGCGTACGTTTGTTACGCATGCGCTTGAGGAGGCCTATACCTTCATATGTGACATTCGGTCAGGATACAAGAATTCCGTGCAAATCACTTGTTACCTATGACAATCAGATGGTCACATGTCAATATTGCCAAAAAGCTGTTCACTACGGTAAGCCATGTGATAAACCGGACAAGGAGACAACTATACCAAAGGACAACGGTGCTTCCTTCACACCAACCCCAAGCAACCCTAGTACACCTGTGACAGTCACTAACAACAGTGAAGCAGTCCACCAGCTGCAATTAACAGCTTACCATCTAACCAACCAGCAACTGCAAACAATGTACAACAAGGCGCATCTACAGCAACTAACAGTTCGGCTGAAAAGCTCGTATCGTTCAATAGAAACACACATTTTTTTGCCAAAATTCGTTTTTATTATTCAACATAATTGCCATCAGAGGCGATACAGCGATTATAGCGATCTTCCAACTTTTCGATACCATTTTTGTAGTACGATTTGTCTTTTGCCTCAAAATAGGCCTCAGTTTCAGCGATTACCTCTTCATTGCTTCTAAATTTTTTACCAGCGAGCATTCTCTTGAGGTCTGAGAACAGGAAAAAGTCACTGGGGGCCAAATCTGGAGAATACGGTGGATGAGGGAGCAATTCGAAGCCCAATTCGTTCAATTTCAGCATGGTTTTTCGTTGTTGTTTTTGATCGATTGTGAGCTCACGCGGCACCCATTTTGCACAAAGCTTTCTCATATCCAAATATTCGTGAATAATATGTCCAACACGTTCCTTTGATATCTTTAGGGTGTCAGCTATCTCGATCAACTTCACTTTACACTCATTGAAAATCATTTTGTGGATTTTTTTCACGTTTTCATCGGTAACAGCCTCTTTTGGACGTCCACTGCGTTCATTGTTTTCGGTGCTCATATGACCAGTACGAAATTTTGCAAACCACTTACGAATTGTTGCTTCGCCCGGTGCAGAGTCTGGATAACACTCATCAAGCCATTTTTTGGTATCGGCGGCACTTTTTTTCATCAAAAAGTAGTGTTTCATCAACACACGAAATTCCTTTTTTTCTATTTTTTTCACAATAACAAAAGTAGCTTCACTCAAAATGCAATATCTCACAAACTAATAATCAGACAGCTGTCAAATTTATAGACGTATCTTTTGAAGGTGGTACTAACTGAAAATGGTATGGATTTAATTCTAGTGGCGCCCTCTCATAGAAACGATACGAACTTTTCAGCCGATCTGTTAGCAACGAAATCAACAACAATACCACGGCAATGGATGACGAGACGAACCACGAACAAACTGCCCCTCAATCCTCGCAGGAGGAAAATGGAAGCTCCTCTCCCCCTAGAAAAAGGGTGACAACGAGATCCAATACAAAAAAAATGTATCTAAAAACTCAGCTAAATCTGCCACGTAAAGCTACGCAAATAGGCCTGAATAAAATATCTTTTAAATAAAAAAAAAGTTAGTCGATAAAACAAAACCGCTTAGGTTCGGGACGGAAGAAACCATGTACAGTATTGTGTAGTGAACAATAGAACGATCTCGAAACAAAAGCTACCGCCGCTACGAAAGAATACATTTTTTGTTAGCTTCAGGCAGTGCAAAATTCGACCTTCGATACGAGAACTTGAAGGTTTGCTTAAGGAGCAAATGCATCTTGACATTAAACGTGTACATTTATTTCAATGCAATAAGACAAATTATGTTGTTTACATCCAGTTTTACAAAGAGTTGGATGCAATTCAATTTGCAAAAACAATAACAATGTGCACGAAAACATTAAGTACAACATTCTAGTATATATGGAAGATAGTACTATAGAAGTGCTTGAGCATGATCTCCCCTCAAGGCATGATCTCCCCCAATACGGAGAGATTCTTTCCATCGAAAAAGAAAAAAGGAAGAACTTTTTTCCCGGTATTCTAAATTGCGTACGTTTTTAACGCATGCGCTTGAAGAGGGCTATACCTTCTTGTGTGATTTTCGGTCAGGATACAAGAATTTCGTGCAAATCACTTGTTACCTATTACAATCAGATGGCTACATGTCAATATTGCCAAAAAGCTTTTCACTACGGTAAGCCATGTGATAAACTGGACAAGAAGACAACTACACCAAAGGAAAGCCAACAACAACAATGAAGCATCCTCCTCAACGAAACCATCAGTATCCTCTATAGAACAAAGCACAGACTAACGGATAGGACACTCAAATTAGATTCTTCAATCATTTTAACGGTCATTTCGGATATTCCTTTATCTGGGACAGTACTCACATGTGTCATGATGGCGCCACGTTACCCTATCAAAAACATCCTGTCTGTCATCTAGACTGTGTTTATTTTTTTCATTTACCAACAGAGTTTCCATTCATACAGAATTACCTTTAATGCATTGATTTGTATACGTCCATGCGAATTTCATGCAGGATACAGATTTAATACATATTGCCAAAACTATATACATAATTGTGCCTACTTCTTATCCTCCAACGCAATACAAAATCGAACCCGTTTTGTTACAATATTTACTTGCTTCTGGTCTGCCACCACTTAATTTCGGGTAAAAACTACCAACACAATAAAAAATAGTCTAGATGAACAACGTTGAGTCAAATAAATGGTTACCTTCCAACTTCGCGAAAAAGTTAAATATAGTATCAACGTAATCCAATAATTCATTGTGATGATTCATTTTCAAATATTTTGATGAAATCAGGCATCCCTGCAAGCAGCTGATCGGTGTTGACAAACGAGGGGAAACCAACTAGTAAAAAAACGTGTACATAACACAAGGGGTGTACAGATAGTAAATAGTTCGCGCAGTACAATATAGGTGGACGTGGAACTAGTGCATCACGAAAAATGATTTTTATAAGAATTTACTCATACTGTCATGTCTGTTAGTCTGTGGAACAAAGTACACCAGCTGCAGCCAATAACCTACCCAACGCCTGTGAAAAAATAACGATTGTTCCGCAAATAACAGTGATACTGAACCTTTTTTTCAGTCGATCTAATTCACTCACGATGACATTCGATTTAATTAAACAAAAACCTCTCCTCAATGCACCTAGTGGTATGCTGATGCCATTCTCTTGTTATTCAAACAGTCTCATTAGAAAATATTTTTTCGTTAGAATAATTACTGACACGAAATTTGAGTTGATTTTTAACACAAATTCATTCAGATTTTTGCGGTTAGTTCAGAAAAGCGATTCAGATTGTTGCGGTTAGTTCAAGAAAGCTCACTTCGCAAATTCGACAACATTCTCAAAACCAAAAGTATTCCCAATAACTTGATTTGAACTTGATAATTGATTACTTTCTGAAAAAGGTGCGGATAGAAAAATACGCGTTTTGTCGGTTACGTCACTGATACTATTAAATCTTTGGATACGACAGTGACAACCATTTGATCTTCGAACTTGATTCACAACTGAATCGTAATATTTGTCGGTTGCGTCACTTATTACAATATATCTCCGGAACAAGAAATGACAGAAACTTGATCTTCGAACTTGATTCACAACCCAATACACAAAAGTCTTTTTTTATTCAAGTTTTCGTACCGCATAAAATAACCGCATAACTCTGAAAATTCGCATAAAAAAGTCGCTTAAAAAACCGCATAATAAAAGACCTCAGTGTAGTAGCTTTCAAACAAGCCTATGTTTTTAAAATCTGGTTCAACCATCTCCGAAAAAATTGTGCAAAGAGTAAAGTATAAAAAAGAGCACACACACTCACACATATATTTTTTTATCTCGTCGAACTGAGTCGCTAGGGGTCGTCGGAGCTTCGATCAAAGCTCGGCATCTCCAGCAACCGAATTACCTTCCTATAGAAAAAGGCAAGAAGAGAGTAGTACAATGAAAACAGTCGACGGTACAACCAGACCCTGTCAACTTGGAGCGATCTCAATCTTCAGTTCAGCAACGCCATCGCACGGCGTCTCATTCAACATGTCATGTCAATTGTATGGGTGCACAGCCCTGCTATTTTGGCGCGCACGAATTTGACATTTCTCTCCCCTACTTCTATGTATGAGATTCGATGCCGCTCACCTGTGGGCGACATGCTCGCAAAAAAGGATGTTGCCAATGATTTGTTTGGGAAATGTGAGAGCTGGATATCTTGTTAATATGATGTCTTTGGTACAACACAGAATTGGTATTGAATACAGTCGATCAAGCAGACAACCGATTTTGTCGGTGGATGACGAAATTCGAGAACTGTCAATTTTTTATTGGGTCATCTTTACATGCGTAAGTTGTTTTATTTGCATTGGAAAATATAGCTTATCTCATGACTATAAATTTGAATACTTTAGCTTTTTAATGAAATTTCTAAACACGCTCGGAAATGTGCCTATAATTACTTATGATTCATATAACATTTTTTCAATCACACTTGAGTAGCGTATGATCAGCAGCTTCTCAACTTAGATGACACGCAAATAACCATCAAGTTATGCTATAGTACTAAGCCAACCATCGAACGGGTCGTGTTGCAAAAATCTGACCTACTTACACCGCAATAAACGAACAGGTCGATAATTTCTGAAACCCATGTCGTCACCCATCAATCTACTACTGCCTGCGCCAATGGTTCATTAGTGAAACAACATCTCGTTAATACCTAGGTTCGTTCGTAGCATTCGAACGGTTTAGAAACTGGATTCGTCGATTCAACGTCTTAATAATAAACAAGGTGTCATCGTTTTTGATACGTCCTGCGTCATTTGATCCATTACCATCTTCTCCCATGTCTATCGTTCCGCTCTTTTTGACTCATTTTTCTTCGCCCCAACCACCAACCAGTCATCGATATTCATCCTCAAAGAGGCGTATCCCCTGCGGCAGTAGCAGAAATTAAGCAAACATTAAAATTAGATTAACGCCGCGTGTCTATTGATTTAATAGGATTTCCAGCCAGGCCCACACTCTTTCTAACCCATCGCTGTTGATTGGGGTTCACTGCCTCAAACATCCACACAATTAACAATCTTTTGTCCGCTGATGCTGGAAAAGATCAAGTAAACATTCATCATTTGCCATCCGACTGTCAATATTTTGCTCTGCGGCCGCTTCGATACAGCGATCCGAGCGCTGCTTAGCGACAATAGACAGTGCCAATCGACGTGGGGTGATGATTGATATTAATCCGAAGTCGTGCCGCGGATCACGGCTAAGATGAACAGGTGCCCGTGCAAAGAAACCATTGGCAGGCTTAGGAGCTTATTTCGATTCTGAAGCAACGCGTGCTTCGATCAATTTGAAACGCTTGTTGGTCGGAGCTCTGACAGAAAGCGAGCCGAATGATGCTTCGATCATGTGTCAAATGTGAATAAAAGTGGCACGCATTCGCGCAATCAGTTAACGAACCTTTTAACATCCTGGGCAAACTAAGCTGGACGTAGTCCGTCCTGGGGATTATCTATGCATATTAGATACAGAATCTGATGCTGATATAAGTCGTGATCGGCAAAGCTGACAACGAATATCCTGCACAACTTGATTATTTATGATTGAGTAGAATACCAGTGAACTGTAAACTTTGAGATTAATTATTTAAAAAAATATCGTTTGATGTCCGAATGCTTGATTAGTTGGACGGAAAAACGATAAAAAAGTGATATATTTTCCACCCAATAGATAAGTCGTGTGTAAGAAGCAGGCGTGGCAACTATTGGGGGGAGAGGGGGGAAGGCAAAGCACTTTTAGACCCTCCAAAAATTTATTGGAGTGGCCATGCCCTCCCAATATTTTGGCAACTGGAATAAATATTTGAATATTTGCTAGAAACATCTTATGCGTTTATCCTCGTAGTTCGTCTCCGTTATCATTCATGTTCCTCAACTAAGTTACTACAATTTTTAAACAAATTTACTACAATGTGAAATGTGATATACTTTACAACTTTCGAGTATTGGTTATTACTGGAATGGTAAGGAAAATGTTAGTGATCGTGTCAAAACATTCGGAAGAGAAACTAAACTGTAGTAACTTGGTTGCTTTTTATTTGCTCTAACCTCTCTCCTACCTTTATAAAAAGGTTCCATATATTGCAAAGTTTATTGATCTGTAGTAATAATTTTTTGTGCTCCCCTAATATTTCATGGAAGGTTTTCGATGTTGTGTCATGACGCGAATTATTTCGTTCACTTTGATTAAATTGAGAGAAAGCGTCGATCGGAGCAGATATAATTAAGCTCATTACTAAGTTATTACGTTTCACAGTGTAGTCATTTTGTACTGATGGCATTTCACTAGAGTGATACACCAGGGCGTAGGTTTCAATTATACACTGCGGATACATCTGCTGCGCTCCACACAAAGAGGAAAGCGCACTTCTTCTCAGTGTCTAGACAGACAGACTTTGAGAGCGTGCTTTTGTTGAAAGAAGCTGGTGCGAGAGAATAACATTCTCTTTGCACGAATCGCTCTCACGTGCTCTCGCCAAAATACACCCAAGTGATCCCTGGCGCGTGATGGTGAGCGAGCACTTCTGTGAACTTCAATTAATAGAGAGTAGATCTGGCCTTGCTATGAAAAATTTGCAATAAAAACCGAAAATTTAACGATAATCTGTTTTAATTTGCTGATTTTGCGTGCCCCACGCTTCTTCTACGCAAACCATACACCAGAGTGCTCACCGGCGTGTACACCTCTGTGAAAGTATCTGCATCCACCTCAGAGAATTTATTAGCTCTGCTCTAGCACTTTGATGCGGTTCAGTGAAGGAGGTTAAAGAAAATAAACAAACGCACTCATGATGCGTGCACACTTTATACAACAGTGGTGTATATATGTGTAAGAGAAGAGCTATCGTTGAAGTTGTCAGTGCGAGGGAAGAAATTTTGCTTGCTCTTCGTCACACAGAGGAAATGGACATCTCTGCAGTGAAAAACAAGTGTATGGAAATCCTTGTGCGAGAATCATGTATGTGTCAGTGGTGTATGTAAAGCTTCAGTCTCACCAGGCCAAGGGTTGTATGCGTCTGATTGAAATGCGAGCCTATAAAAGATGCGTAAATGTAAGGGTTTCCAAAATAGTTTAGGATGGACGCCAAGTGCAAATTAAAGGGAACAAAGTCTAGGTTTTCGGTTCACGTTTTCGATGTTCATCGAATATTCACATGCAAATTAAAAACTTTGTATTGTAAATGATGATCGATCGACATCATTGCTGATCAAATATTGCACTCTCACGATTGTGCAACACTATTTTTTATTGTTACTATTTAACCAAAAAAATCAATCAACTATTTAAAATGTTAGTTGCTTTGTCCCACATGAGCAGTTCGAATAACTGCAAATAGTTGTACTTTGCAGTTTTTTCATCCATTTAATTTTCTCCGATATGGCTGAATCACATTCAACTTTTTAAGGCTTGTTTGAAATCTCATCTTGGGTCATTGATCACGTTCGAAGATCGAATGACTAACCCCGATTCCGGAGACTTAGGAATAACTAATTGCATCTTTCATCCGTTCAATTTTCTCAGAGATAGTAAGTCTGATTTTAGCAATCTTAGGCTCATTTGGAGGCTACTATTTAGTAATTGATTAAATTTTTAATACCAAATGGCAAATGTTTCCGAAGATGTAATTGTGTAAGTAACGTAACCGACAAACCGTTGAACTTCCTCGGAGTAATATTGCTACACTTTTACTTCAGGAACGTAAGTGTTAAAGCATACTTTCGTGAATTACCGGAATCAATCTAAAAATTAGATCATATAATTTTTACATTGATTCCAAATGATGAGCTAATCCCAAAACGAAGAAAATGTTGAGTGTCAAAAGACAGGCATTATCGTACCACTTGATAATTAAAGAAACGGTTATTCATAGTTAGTGGCGTATCAGGTGGGGGGGGGGGGGGGGGGGGTTGCGAAGGGGGCACTCGGTCCAGGCGCAAAGGGGGCGGCGAATGTTGGGACCTTTTTTGTTGCTCGTCGAAGTCATCTTTCCGGAGATGGAGTTGAGCTTTTTTTGCTCACTAAACCAACGATGCAGGTGGCAAATTTTATTTTGCCCCGAGCGCCAAATTTTTCCGGTGCGCCACTGTTCATAGTAAGTAACCTCCCTTTCCTCAATTGAAAATATGTCAATTTTTAGGAACATTTGTTTACCCATACTAATGAGCTCTGGAAATTACAAGAGTTTTTACTATTTCGTGATGTAGTGTCTTCACTTATGAATGTTGTCTTTCTGGTTTACTTTGGAATCATTCTTGTGGCTCAATACTAAAAGGCTCAGTTAATTTTATCTTATTCAAAGAAAAATGTATATGAAGAAAATTTGTTTGACTGTTTATCTATAATTCTATAAGTTTGACTGTTTATCTATAATTGCCGATGTTGAAACCGTTGTTGATGGAAGTTCCGTCGCTACCGGTGCCGTTACGTTATTTTCCATAGCACCGAAGCTTCCGCGGCCATCGCGATTACTACGGCTTAGTTTACGTCTTCGTCAACGCTCGGCATTGCCATATTTTATGTGTGGAATGAATCGGCAGCCTCATCTTGAGTATTACTGAAAGAAAAATAATTAAATTAACGGTATTTATTAATTACTTAAAATTTATGCTGTTTCCCTTGTAAGTTAAAGCCATTGAAAAGTTTTCTCTGGTTACAGTGTCATAAACTTGTATAAAAGAATGGATTCAAATAAAAGGTTTCATCCAAATCCGACTTCTAGTTCCAGCAAAACAGAATTTTGAGTCCTCAAAAGCTTCTGTTATATACGTTTAGGACTTCGCGATCGAGAATGATATTTACGTTTTTAACAGACAGAACTTTTCCATTTGGAAGTCATTATTGACCATTTAAATAAAATTGGTGATTGTACCCGAGATTAGCACCCCTATTCTGTACGTCGATCGATTCGAAATATTCCGATCGAATGTGCAATTTCCATTCTGCATTCCGTTCGAGATGGGTATGAACTCGAATATCATTCATTCGAGTTGTTCAATTTTTGAACATTACTCGATCGACTTGCGTACGTATTACTTCTGTTCGTTTTAGAATCGTGCTAATTTGTTTATACAAGTGTGGCGGTATGAATAATATGAAAAGAACGTGTAAGTAGTGTTGACAGCTTTGATGGTTACTGTTCGAAATTTCAAGTGTTCCCGAACGAGAGTCGATCGAATCATACAAGTCGAACGGAATAAAGAATGCAAAATTCGAACTCGAACGAAAGTGTAGATTCGTTCGTATCACAAATCCGTTGGATTGCAGAATGGGAAGAGAACAAGTTGCAAGGTAATCCGGGATAACTTCGTTACTCCGATTCGTGGAGAACGGAAAACATCCAAATTTTTTAGTTCAAATTAGTTGCTGGCCATACAATTAGATACACTGGTTTCGGTTTCAGTTTCCGGAAGTAGTGGTCTAAAACTCCAAAACGAAACTCACATCCATTTCTCGGAGATGATTTGAGGTTTGAGAACAGAGAAGAGTTCGAGGAAGCTAAATCAGGTGAACAAGCTGGATCTTTCCGTTCCATTGAACCTCCTTTAAGGCACTCGTGCCACCTGTAAGCGCTCGTGTCGACCTCAGTCCATTGTTCATTTTTTTCTCTGGTGTATAACATTGGATCCAGCCAAACATGTATTCGAAATGCATTTGCGTTCGTATTTTTAGTTTTAAACAGAAGCCGGATCCAGCGGAAGGATATCTTTTGCATTTGCAGAATCTTTCCGATAATTACAATTGTCTTTTTCCCCCGGTTTTAATCTTCATTTTATGTAGTTTTGAAACTGTCAGTAGTAGTGGAGTTCTGACAATCATGAAACTCTTAAAACCACTATCTCACGGTGTAACCTGCAGACACAACAGCCCTATAACATTCATTAAATTTTTTCTTTTCATTTTTGATTTCGGATTTCATAGCACTAATTATCGAATTGATGCAATATTTTGCACTTCTTGAAGTTAATAACAACCAGGCAATGAAAGAGCCGATATTTTAGCCAAACGTGGAGCAATTGAAGGTGAAATTTATGAGAGACCGATTGCTTTCAACGAATTCTATAGCGCGTCCCGCCAAAGAAAACTTGCCAGCTTCTTGGCATAAAGATGATCTGGGTCGGTGAACGTACTCAATTATTCCGAAAATATCGACAAAGGCATGGTTCAGGGGACTGGATGTGAGAAGGAACTTCATTCGTGTGATGTCCAGACTCATGTCCAATCACTACACGTTAGATGAACATCTCCTTCGATTTGGACTTTCCGAGACTAATCATTGTGCTTGTGGCGAAGGTTACCGCGATATTGACCATGTCGTTTGGACATGCGTGGAGTATCATGATGTCAGATCTCAACTAATAAATTACTTGCGTACCCAAGGTGGACTATCCAATGTCCCAGCTCGCGACATTCTTGCTTGTCGTGACGTTCCTTACATGAAACTTCTTTATTATTTCATTAAGTCCATTGGAGTTCCAATTTAAATTTTATTTTATGTTAGACTGTTTTCTCTTTCATGAGTTCAACCAATAGCCAGCTATCTTATATTAAATAAAAGTGATGAACTAATACTAACAAACCTGAAATAGTTATAAGATCATGTACAACATTTAATGTAATTTATGATAGCAACTCGCTTGAAAAAAAAACAGTGTTTAGATTAACTAATGAATACCAACATACTAATATCATATACAAAATGTATTAGGTTTAAAGTACTATGTATTGTGGATGCCACGGCTAAGAAAAACTTATGTATATTGCCTATGAAATAAACGTTTTTTTGAAAAAAAAAAATTGAAGTTAACAACAATGTTTTTTTTTGTGCTTTTGTTCTCGAGATTCTTCGAGATTTTTTTTTTTTTTGGTTTTGTTCTCTAGGTTTATTCTTTGCAAATCGAAAGTATTTTCCATTACACTATACTGTACTTCGTTTTTGTCGTCTGTGAAAGCAAACAGAACAGCGGCAGCTGAATAAGATACTCTGGATGGTAACGACTAGAAAGGCATTTTGTATTTAACTTCCCCCACGAAGGAAGTGAGTTCCGAAGTGAAATTCATTTCACACACCAAGCTCCCAGTTTTGAAATAATAAATAACCACAGTTTTATTTATTTTATTTTCTTTAGGAACAGGTGAAAGCCCAATGGAAGTGGAATCTCATTGGCTATCTCTTTTTATAACATCAGATTACAATAATCATACACTGCTTACTACCAATTCGAAACTAACCCTACAACTAATCGTAGTACTTAAGAGTTTAGGAATGAACTTTGTACGATACATATAAGAAAAAAAAGTATTATGGGCGTCATTAGTGCGAGTCGATTGAATTTTTAGAAATGGGTGAGAACTAGAATTCGAGAGTTAAATGCCGATAAATGTCGATAGCTAAGGTCAGTGGTCTATCTAGAGCGAAGGTCGGGCGCATAGTTTGCTTACTAAACCGATCCGCCCAGAGATGGAATGATAAAGGGACCTTTTTAGCTCACGAAACCTGCGACCTCCGGGCAAATCATATTTTACCTCGGACGCCACTGGCTAGGAAGATTGTTGGGATCCCTCCAAGAAAAATTGACAAGCCTTGACAGTTAATTCTCGTTTGAAAGTAGTTTGGAAAATAATATATGTTAACTGAATAGATCTGTTGTGCGTTTGCGAGAAAAAATAAATTACGGAACATTTTGAAGCATTCAAAACTTTTCTGTTAAAGTCGCATCAATTAGAAAAGATATCCAACTGCTGAAAGGTCTTTAACAAGATGAAACAATTTCACATCATCGGTGATAGAGAGTATTATACATTGCAGTGAAAGATTTAAATCATTCAAATAAACCAAAAATAAAAAGGTTCACATCGGTTTGGCAACAATTTCAACTGTCAGAGTACTGCCTATTAGATAACACTGCAGCCGATTCAGAAGAGAAACATTAACTTAAAGTCTACCTAGTTTAGGGATAGTGCATGTAATGCCTCCTCTTATTCTTACTTTTCAGTATTAATAACTAATTCTGTTGGTGATCGCAATGGTTATAGTATGAATAACATGAAGCAATCGGAAAAGAAGAGAAATATTTTGCTGGAAAAGAAACGAGGCTTCACCTTAAGTAGCAACATATAACCATTCAGCACCTGACAGGCATCATATTTAATCCTGATAAAACTCAAATATAAAATTGAGGATAGTAACACGAAGCGGGTATTATCCTGTAATAAGTGATTTGGAGTTCCCACAAACCTCACAGTGAGATAGCGGACAACTTGAATAAATTTCATAATCTTCTAAAGCAGGCGATTGTTTATCATTTTCATCAATCACCGTTGTTCAAATATGGTATTGTAGATCTATTCCATAGCCGATGTAGTCCGCTAAAACCAACAGAGCCGCTATAAAAGTTTTCAATCCTTCGACATTCGACTCCAGCTTCAAATGTGCTCGTCAAAATCTTCTCATAGGACTAAAATATGACTTTACCCAATTTTGCCACCGCAGCGCAGCGCCTGCAGGCACTCTGAAAGCAGTCGAAAGTAAAACGATCAAAACATCATGATAGCGAAATTTGTTTTGTCAGTGCCTCACACTGGCGCTGCTGCTGTCTGTCTGTCTATTTGCCGTGCGGTTGGTTTCTTGTGCTTCTGTAGCTTCTGATCCCAGCATGGGAAGCTCGGTTTTTGTTCGGTTTGAAGAAGAAGCAGTAACAATTCTATTATGCTAAATTTATAATGTCTCTCTCATGATATGCCATATTTATCTTCCTGTGTGCCGAGGCGGTAGCTTGAATATGGCGAAAAAATGTCTGCGCGAGACACCTAGCACGATCTACGCGTTTTCTATGCAGTCGACAATTTATCATCTCTGATGTTTGTATTCATGACACAGTTATGCTTAAATCCGAAGCTAGTCAATTTTTGATTATAAAAAATCTAAGCTGTAGGTATGTAAATTAGGCTTCAATTATAATCAGTTTTTTTTTAACTTTGATGAATTTTCCTACTGATTATACCAGGCTGCTCCTTAAGACGTATTTTATAGTCATACTGGCAAAATTCCCTGCGAATTACCAATCCCATAGCCTGTAAATTGTCACAGAGAAATAAATTGGATATTGTGAGTCCCTGATCTAAGAAATTATATATTTAGATGTGGTCTGCCTTGACTGCCTGGGCGATCTATAATAAAACTAAAACTAAAACAACGTATTTCCAGTAAATCGTTTTAGTTTTATTTATTCTTACAGTTCAGTTCTGTCAAATTTAAAACTGGTATACGCTGCCGTTCTATTTTTTGTATTTTTGAAACAAAAATAAAACGTTGATGGGGCTGCCAGTTTTTCTTGTTATAATTAACTTATATAATTTAAATTTTAAAACTGACATAAATTATGCATCTAGAACTGAAACTCTCCTGAACATGCCTTAACGTAAAACGGAATAGATATGAAATAGACCTTCAAAAAGTCTTATACATACTTTACCTGACATCACAAAAAGTATGTCAGATATCAGTGATTTGTTTATATGTTAAGTCAAATTAAAATACGTATAATCGAGTAGGTAAACAAACCACTGTTAACTGTCAAACCTAAACTTTATACTGTAGGAGCTTAAATAAGACAGCCGTGAATGGAATACCTTGAGCAAGATTTTTTCGGAGTTTTGCTCCGTACAAGTACAAGAAAGAATTTTTCAAATGTTACTCCAGGAACTAGTTGTCAAACTCATTCCCAAAGGTCATACGTCGTACGTTACGCAAAAGTTGGACGACTGCGATGGGCTGGGCATGTCGTCCGGATGCCCCGGACGGCAACACAATGAATATGGTTCGGTAAGCACAAGAAAAAAAACCACAAGGGGCAAGGTGGATCGATTAAGAGGAGTAAAATTTACGAAGTATCCGGGCAGCTGAAGAGTGACCATTGATTGAGCTACATGGATACATTTGCTAGCTATAGCAAAGAACATCACAGGACTAAGCTGAAAGGAAAGTAAGTGACGAACCAAAAGCACCGGTAATTTATTTACCGAAAAAATGTCACTGTTGTTCACTACAAACAGTCTCTTTTTCGGTCTTCTGTACAACAAGTTGATGTTTCACCTATTGAACGAATGCATCTAATCGAATCGATCTAAAAATGAATAATACAGCAATATACCGAATGGTATTGGCTCAGTATCCTGAATGGCGTACAGTTGTTTAAAGAAGAGTATGCCTTTTTATGTGACTTCCGACTAAAATCGGGTCACTAGGAAAAATCGCTGATCTCCTACAACGATTAACTAGTTACATATCAATATTGCAAACAAAAAATTGTTCGCTACGGTGAGCCTTGGTAAGAAACCGAAAAAGAAGTCATCTACACTCAAGGACAACAATATTTTTTCTACACCGATCCCAACCAATCTCAACCAAAACTTCTGAGACAAACCTGCACAACTCTTATTTCATCAACAAATGTATCACCTGCAACCAATATAAAACACGATACTTCTGCCTCAGCTAACAACAAATCCAACGTCTGGTAAAATAATAATAAGACAAGAAAACCCCACAACGAAGTTTCCAACCACAACAACAGCGACCCTGTCGTTCGCTTTCACATCTCATTCAAGTCAGTCAATAAAGTGCGCGCATGATCTTCCCTCGTTTCCCTCTCCAAGTTTGTTACGCATGCGCTTGAAGAAGACCAAACCGGCCTATGTAATTTTCGATCAGGATAGAATATTTCCTTGCAAATCACTTGTTACCTATGGCAACCAGCTGGGTACATGTCAATATTATCAAAACGCTGTTCATTACGGTAGACCATGTGATAAATTTGACAAGACAGCAACTACACCAAAGGACAATGGTGCTTCCTCCACACCAAACCCAACGATGATCCCGACAAATATAAGCAATAACAGGACACCGAACCAACGAACGAGAGCGTGAACAGCGAATCACTGCTTTCCCTTCATTCGCTGGATAGCAACGAAAACGCATCTCCTTCTAGGAATATGACTATGAGATGCAGCAATGATTATAACTAATTTTCTAATTTTTTTGATAAACTGCCACGTCAAGCCGAAGAGAAAATGAAACGAAATAAATGCATATAATGAATTTAAAAAAGGTAAAAAAGCAGACAGTCGAGTCAATGGATGAAGATGGGAAAATTGCGCACTACAAAATTGAACCGATTATCGGACCTACTACCCAAGTAGCAATTAAAACTTGTTAAAATTGGCATGTTTCACAATTGCTACAGAACGGTTATTCATGTTAGATACGGTTGACAAATGATTTTTGTAACAAATGTGAAAATCATTCATATTACTGCTTGTGAAACCAAATTAGAAACCTTAACGGGTTATATTCTACATCGGTTTATTTAACTGATTCTACAATAAGTTCGTTTGAGAAGTATCATTTTCGGATTCTACTTAACAAATATTACTGCTATGAAACATATCAAACAAGAAACTTGTTGCACATCATACAAGCAAACTGCGCTTTTTCAATCGCACAATCGTTGCGAGAAAAGTGAAGAAATTCAATGCAATTGCTTTTCACGCCACCCATCAAATTTTGTACTAGAAAATTTCCCAGTATTTTTGTTGTTTTTACCCAATATTTGTCGACTCCAGCTCAGTTTTATTGGTTTCGATTATACAGGTTTTATTCTTAAGATCATTCGTCTCTTCGGGCTAGAAAATCTTTCGGACCCTCTGCTGGGAATCGAATCCATGTGGGCTGGGCGACAAGCATCGAAATTTTCATCACGCTATATCCGTGCCCAGCTCAGTTTGATTAGTTTCAGGATGTTTGAGAAACTTCATCTTTATTATGAACCAAAACTTTTCAATTTGTTTGGTCAGGACCATTCCAACACGTTTTGTGCGTAGTGGCAAAATGCTAGATCATACCAAAACAAAGTTGATCCTTTCTAGTTCTTTATGTATGGCAAAAGACGTTTCCGAGGGTACTTTTCCGTGAAAATCGAACCGTTGGTTGTTCCGGAAATTCACCACATCCACAAATCGCCTGCCAGATCAGGATATTGATGTGGAACACATCTTTATTTTCTATATAGGGGTGCAAATCAGAAATTCAAGAAAAACTACACGTAGAAATGTGGTCAGGTTTTAAACACTTACAGCTCAGTCTATTTTGTATCAATCATTAATATTATTTCATCATTTGATAGGAAATATTTCTACGTTTCGATTTGAAAGTATCAAGCCACGTATTTTCAATTATATATGATTGATATTTGGATTAGTAGCGAGCAGTGTCCTATTTGGCTGCTAAAAATCTCCGACATACCGGATTTCCCTGCCATATACGACGGTTTTGAAGGAGTAAGCGATGTATCAAAGAGAGAGCATCGCTCTGATTGGTCAATCGATGCAAAAGCGAAGCTGTTGGAAGCACGCGAATCTATAAATAGAAGCGAAATTAAAGCTAACGTTTCAGTCCTACGCGTAGTATGCTAGAGGTAGGTTGTTGCTAGACAAAAGCAAGACAAAAACGTGCCAGAAAACGATTTGAAACGGGCTGAGGCCAGTTGTTAGCGTAAAACCGTGCGGCTCGCTGCGCGTATTACATTTCTCTCCATGCTCTCTCTTAAATGTGTAAAATGACTCTCGATGTGGCCGGGTGGCCGGGTGGCCAAGAAAGTTTTGATATTTTCGGTTACAAGTTTGACTACATCACATAAAATCAAATAAAGCTACCGCTTGTTTGGCAGCCTTTTTGAGCCGAGTTTATTTCTCTCTCATGTTTCGTTACGTTACCAGGGAACTAAAATGTGCCACCATAGAAATGGACTTACCATTACAAAAATAATATTCACTTAATTTTTATCGCGACAACATATATGTTTTTATGCACTAATCGCATTCAAATTAAATTATCTAGACATTGTCAGGATAGATTTTTTATCCATGCTTCTGAAGGCGAGATATTCATTGAACAAGTTGAAAGACGGCGTTTTCAGCTAAGCAATTCTTCCTTCAGAAAAAAGACTTTCCCGACCGCTAATGTCAATGAATCATTCTGAAATATTCACAGAATAATCTAAACTAATTTTCTAAGAGATTGTCAGTTGGGTTTTTTGATATTCGTCACTGTTTCTGAGAAAATCAGATTTGAAGCGTGAAAATAGTTAAAGGTCTAAAACACACTGGCCTCATCCATTAATTGGTATGCTCTGATCTTGTGTCATGCAAGCTCGGAATTCCATGTTATGTCGTTTCCCCATGAGAAATTGACAACTATCCCTGGATAAATTTTGAATGTTTAAGATTAATTTTTAATTTATATTAGATGATCTCGATTGATAATGAGAAATAGTTTATCGGTTCAACCGAAATCGCAGAATGGTAGAGAAACTTTACGCTAAAAAACTGCTTGCATAAAAAACTTGAACACAAGCTTGCGAAGAGAAGCTTAATTATCGAAATCGCAAGTATGTACAAAGATATAATTGCATATATTTGGGATAATGGTGTAATTTCGTCGGTCATAAAACAAATGCAAATCAAGACAAATGATGTTCGGTGTTGATTCGGATTGATTGAACTTTTTGATTGTAGATCATTAGAAATTTTGGTTGCCTTGTTCCACATCAATGGCTCTAACAACCCCATGGGGCTGATCCTTGTAGTTTTTTTTTGCATGTTTTGATAATCCCATATTATTTTTCAAACCAATAATGTTTTTTTTAACTAACACAAAATATCGACGATTGCCACACTTCTGAGACATATGGCTTAAAAAATAGCTTTCTTCTAGATCAGTGATTCCTAAACTGGCCCCTTCAACCCAACAGCGTGCAACAACCAGTGCAGTAAAATTTCATTTTCAAATGAAATGATTTTGACGAAAATGAAATTTCTGGCCTTTTACTGTCAGTGTATTCCAATTCATTCAACTGACTTTTGAGGTCATAATCAAATGAGATCCACTGGATTCATCATCAATTGAATAACCATGCCTGATCATTTGAAGTTTCGCTTGTTTCGTTTCAAGCGCCAATGAATCCACCTGTTTATCTGTCTCAGCTGCCAATAGTGAACAAGTTCGGATGAATAGGCATGAAAATCAGTTTGATGACAGAAAATTATTCCAAACGGTACAATAAACATACGGTGTCGGTTTCCATTTGAGTTTACAGTTATCTCCAGGAAGTGTGAATGCATAATTTTCGAATTTTTGGTAGAATTTAGGAAACATTGTTCTAAATTCATGCGATTTTTTTGGATAATTAGGCAATAAATAAAATCAAATCATCAAGATAAGCAATTTCAGGATTTTTCACGTCCATTGGTTTTGAATTAGAATTCTTGGTTATAATATCCATTACATTTATTGAACATGGCCAATTAAGTGTCTAAAACATAAAGCAATTAATTTTTTATGAAGGTGATATAACATTTGTATTATTCTAAAAATTGTATAAATTAAAGTAACAATGAGACCAGTTATAATTGATTACTGCAAATGTTTGTCTTTCGTTTTCCCGCTAAAACACTTTCTCTCGTACACAATACCTTTCAAAGATGATAACGAATATTATCATAATTCTCACATTATTCCGGTAAACGGTACAAGCTGACTGACATCCAGGAAGAAGAGGTTGAATTGTTCTATGAAAGAGGAAACAAAATTGCACATGGGAAAAAAATTGTACGCTGTCTGTCCTGTCTTCACCAGGGCTTAGCCAAAGCGAAAAGTTGTTCGTTTTTGCTGTTCTTTTATCTTTGTTCAACGCTGCCATACCATGATACTACGGACATGAAGCTGCCATATTCACGAACAAAATCTTCTAATTTAAATATTGATTTATCTCAGGAAAAGCTTTGCATATTGAAAAGGTTTGCCTTATCTCTAATAACTCATACCTCATGTGCCGTCTTCGGTGAAATGAAAGATAACTCGAATTGAGGCATTAAAGTCTAGAATAAACCAGGTTATGTTTGAAGTTCTCGTTCAAAGATGTTATAATTAAATATTTTATCGATTAAAATGTTTGTGTTTTTCTCGTGTTGATGAAGATGTGTATGTTTTAATTGCGGCATAATTATAGAAGAAATCGATTATGTCGATTATTTTTGGTAAATTTTGAGTAAAAGAAGCGAATGATATGAAATTTAAAGAAGAATGGATATTCTAGATTCAATTAGTTATAAATTTAGAATATCTATCCTGGTGCAGACGAGCTCAATTCGTGCGCGTCCCTTATGGCCAATTTTAGATGGTGATTTGTCAGCAGTTCTATCATTGATGATGTGATGTGTCCAATTTCCTAGATTTTATTGCTTTTGCTAACTTAAATCGTAAATGACTGACTGCGCTTCCAGTGATAAGTGGGTGTGCTTTTTTCCAATACATACTATGATTGTGTAATGTGCTCAGGTAGTTTTATACACTTATTTTAAGAATATTTGTTTGTCATTTTATCAACTATCATAAATGAATGTATGTTGCAATTGATAAAACTTTGAATAATACTGTTCCTTGTAAAGAAGAAAAATTTTATGCCGGTATTTGCTCACAAATTCATATTTTTACTAAAAGAAATAGAGTAAATTATGATGCATAATATCATGCAAGTAGAAATGAAAAAAAAAATTGAAATGTTTATTTGAAGAGGAATTTTCTTATTTTTATAATTTATGTCGTTTATTCATACCCGGCTTTAACCTAGTTACGGTCGTTCGCCGTAGGCCCTCAGAGCCTCGAAATGTTTTTTCGGAAGCTTGAGCGAATACTATACCTTTTTTTCCTCATATAGAAAGGTTACGCAATCACTGTGAAAACATTTTAAACGAGGCCGACTCAGCTCGACGAACTGAACAAATGTCTGTGTGTGTAAGTATGTGTGTTTGTAACAAAAATTTGCACTCGATTTTCTCGGAGATGGCTGGGCCGATTTTCACAAACTAAGATTCAAATGAAAGGTTTCTTAGTCCCATAGGGTGCTATTGAATTTTACCCGGATCGGACTTCCGGTTCGGTAGTAACGGGGTAGAATGTGCAAAAAAATGAAGTGCACACGATTTTCTCAGAGACCACTCAACCGATTTTTTTCAACTAAAATTAAAATAAAGGTCTTGTAGTTTCATAAGTTGCTATTAAATTTCATCCGGATCCGATTTCCGATTCAGGAGTTACGGGGTGAAATGTGCAGAATGAACCTAAAAAACGTGCTATTGATTTTCTCGGAGACCGCTCATCCAATTTGCACAAGCGTAAGTTCAAATGAAAGGTCTTACAACTCCATATAATCCTACCAAATTTCATCCGAATACGATTTCCGGTTCCGGAATTACAGACTAATTACAGAGAATTACCATGGGGCGCCTTTTCAAGATTTACCCTCTGAGAGAGTGTTAAATATTCGATCGTGAATATCTCTTGTTGTACATAACGTATAAACATCATTTTTGTCTTTCTCACATAAAAAAGTTAATTAATCATTGTAAAACCCGTAGGGCCGATCCGATCAGATGCACATAACAAAATCATTACACAAGTATATCAACAGTTTATATGTATAACAATTTGTGTTATTTTGAGATAATTAACAGATGAAAACAGTTGAAAGTTAAAACTTATGATATCAATATAATAACAAAATCAGTTATAATGTTTTATTTTCATTTGCAAGAGTCATAATAATGTTCATGAATTGACAAAATGAGTTCTTCTGTTGCACAGTGAGGAAAAATAAACCAAAAACGCGACGAATTTTTTGGAGGCATGATACAGCTAACATCAAATCACTTTTGTTGTGTAAAATGGTCAGTAAATTCAATTACATGTATTTAGAAGGACGGCACGAAACGCTATCATGTTCATTTTACCCTAAGTTCCCTTTTAATACTGCATTGTATTCAAGCTTAACTATAAGAGATAAAACCGAAGAACTTGCAGAAGAGCGAATAGAGTGTTTCTGATGTAAAAACGTCTAACAAACCGATTGCATATAGATTTGATGACAGCAGAAATCTCGTTGTACCGTTTTACCCCATTTCATTTCTAGTTATAATATTCAGTTGAAATATGATCTACAATCCATAAGCAGATCGAATACGATTTATCAATATTGGTTCATATTACGTGCATAACATCTGTGATTCAATAAAACACAACGGGAATGACAGTAGTAGCCTGTTTACCCGTTTCGCCCCCAATTTATATCAAAATTCCTATTTCTGGTTAAACTTTCTTTCGCATACCGTAAGCAGGCTGATTGCGGTTAATGAAAATCGATTGATATTACGAAGAAAGACCTAGAAATGAGATTACAAATGAATTGATTTGTACGTAATATGAACCAATATTGGTAAGTCATATTGGATCTGCTTCGGGATTGTAAATCTGAATTCAACATAAAATTATATTTGTGGGAAAATTGGGGTAAAACGATGTAGCACGAAGCATGCGATCATGGCGCAAAGCAAAGTCTTGGCATTACATTCCTTTTGTGGAATTTGGCCTTTCTGTTTCAACAGACTTCGCAGCCGATTCATATAGCGTATAGAATCATTGCATGGCTAGTACTATGGATCCTACTGACGCTAAGAATCCTTCCAGGTCGGGGCTCGAACATACGACAACTGGCTTGTAAAACCAGCGTCCTATGCATTGAACCACCAACCCAGGACATATGGACGATCATGGAGACTATCTGTTAATTAGTTTTTGAGGTTATATGCGAAACATAGAACTGTCTTGTTTAACCAAAATTGGTCCAAACTCCGACCAGTAAAACTTTTTTTTTCTATAAATTCATGGAAGAAGATGACTGGGGGTAAAACAGAATATAGTTATTTGCGGTCAATCGAATTAAAAACAATCCATTTATCTAACTTATAAATATGTCAAGAGTACCTTCCGATTGGTCGAATTCAATTTTTTCCAGAGTTTCACAGTTAGTTTTCAAAGTTAAGTCAGTAAAAAGAGGAATTGGAGCAAAACGGACATGATAGTGAATTTTGCGGATCTTCTAACTATCATAAATCGATTCTACGGAAAAGTCTGCATAAGAAATACTAACTTTGAAAATATTTGCTTAGGTTTTTATAAAATTATTGAGCAAAGTCGCGTTTTTGATTATTTTTTCTCCACTGTTACGATTTTGATACTGCTAGAGTCTTTTTTGTTATTTTAACAGCTTACCAGCCAAAAATATTTCAAAATTTGTTGCAAAATATTTTTGAAATAAATTACTCAAGTTGTTATAATTCCGTTATTACCATCTGATCGGGAAGTGTCACAAACTATTCGACTAATTTCGTCGAGTAGCAAAATGTCTGTGTGTATGTGTTTATGTAATGTAATGTAAGGTCTTTTAATTCCATACAATTTTTTTGATTTTTTTTGATAATCCGATTCTGGAGTTATGTGATAATATCTGCCAAAAAATGAAAATAATTCTATTAATTTTTCCCGAAGATGGCGTGACCAATTTTTACAAACATAAATTTAAATTGAAGGACTTATGATTATTTACAAAACTTCTGAAGTGGGGGAAAAAGAGTAAAGTGTGTTTAAAATTGTATACAATCAAATGTGCGAAACAAACACTTGAAAAATTAACTCCATTCGATAGTCATTTTCAGTAGACGGCCATAAAACGCCCAAATGGATCTCATTCACTTTTCTTAGCGATGGTGTTACCATTTGGACCCTTTACCCCATACCAAAATGTACAGCAATGCGAGCAAGCGAATTTTTTATAACACTTTTTCGGTACGATTAGGTTATCATCTTAGTTTGCCATAAGAGGTACATAGATGCTATAAATATAACAGTTGGGAAGCTTGTCTTAGCTATATTGTAAACGTTCAGGTATCTATTAGTTTAAAAAAAATATTGTAAAATGATTTGAGGATGTATATAAGTTCAGCGCTATGAAATATAAAATACGGTCTAAATGAATAAATAAATAAACAAACGCGAAACATAGTTAAACATTTACACTTTACAAAAAACATATTCACTGGAAACCGCGGAAACATTCGAGACTGGAGAGCAGAAAATAGGGCGGGCGGGATCACAAAATAGTGGGAGAGAGGAGAGCTACTGGTGCGGAAAGTTATAAAGAAAAGTTGATCACATTACATTAGCGCTTCAAGCAAGACAGAAGCTAAAGACATCGAAAGAAAAGTTTCACCGAAAAAGATAAGTGAAAGTTTTAGTAGATTACCTGTGAAATAAAGAAGTTAGAAGGAAGCGACAGAAAAATCAGGTATGAAATGTGAATATTAAAGAAAGCCCCAGTAGCATACCTAATACCGGCCTTGCCATCGGCGTCTAGGACCCATTATATTTACGGAATTAGAGATCATGGCGGCATAGCAGCTTGCTGTACACCCGAGACCAGCGGAATTGCCTACCGGCTTACAGAATAGGGCGGTTAAGCCCTCCGTTCGTCCCTCCCCCAGAACGGCATTTGAGGATAACTGAGACCCGCTCGAGTCAAATCCACCCACCATTGTCCGCAGAACCGCCGAGTAGCAACAGAACAACAGGAGAGAGTTTCCCGCAACGATCAAGCATACACCGGCCACACACTCACACGCACACCTATAAATTGTAAGTTGAGAATAAAAATTTGTAATTATAAAAGAGAAACCGTAGTTTGTTCTTCTGACTGGTGAACAAGTGACCTTGAGCCGACCCTGAAGCCTCCGTGCCTCAAGCTCGTGCTAGCCCTAAAAAGAGGCCTTCGGAGCCCTTCCCAGACGGTCCCCGTGGCTCTGACCAGGGACTAGAGGCTTAAATACCACAACCCGTCCGGTTGTGGTGGAGAGTAACAATGGTTTGACCGATTTTCACAAACTTAGATTTAAATGAAAGGTGCTGTGGTTCCATAGGGGATTTCTGAATTTTATCCGGATCCGACTTCCGGTTCCGGAATTATAGGGTGCAGTGTGTTTAACTAGGTGGATTAAAACAGGTTTTATGTTTATCCATTTGATGTAAACATTGCATTGAGGCGGGGCTGATCGATGGAACGATGTCCTTGGAACACGATTTGCTCTGTGTACGAAATGGATCATCGAAATTCGATTAAGTTAATACTCTCTGGACTTAAGATATTTGCATTTACGAACATAACACATGAAAAAGTAGGAACATACGGAAACATGTAAGACTGTCTGACATACGCTATTGAAAAGTGTTATACAATTAGTTTAACAGATCGGCTGAAAAGTTCGTATCGTTTCCATGAGAGGGCGCCACTAGAATTAAATCCATACCATTTTCAGTTAGTACCAACCTTCAAAAGATACGTGTATAAATTTGACAGCTGTCTGATTATTAGTTTGTGAGATATTGCATTTTGAGTGAAGCTACTTTTGTTATTGTGAAAAAAATGGAATAAAAGGAATTTCATGTGTTAATGAAACACTACTTTTTGATGAAAAAAAATGTTAGTGTTATCCAGACTCTGCACCGGGCGAAACAACAATTCGTAAGTGGTTTGCAAAATTTCGTACTGGTCATATGAGCACCGAAGACGATGAACGCAGTGGACGTCCAAAAGAGGCTGATACCGATGAAAACGTGAAAAAAATCCACAAAATGATTTTCAATGACCGTGAAGTGAAGTTGATCGAGATAGCTGACACCCTAAAGATATCAAAGGAACGTGTTGGACATATTATTCACGAATATTTGGATATGAGAAAGCTTTGTGCAAAATGGGTGCCGCGTGAGCTCACAATCGATCAAAAACAACAACGAATTGATGATTCTGAGCAGTGTTTGGAGCTGTTATATCGATATAAAACCGATTTTTTTCGTCGATATATAGCAATGGACGGAACATGGCTCCATCACTTCACTCCGGAGTCCAATCGACAGTCAGCTGAGTGGACTGCACGCGATGAACCGAACCCAAAGCGTGGAAAGACTCAACAATCGGCCGGTAAGGTTATGGCGTCTGTATTTTGGGATTCGCATGGTATAATTTTCATCGACTACCTTGAAAAGGGAAAAACCGCGTTTGAAGGACGAAATTAAAAAAAAAACGGCCTCATTTGAGAAGAAAACAGTTTTGTTTCATCAAGACAATGCACCGTGTCACAAGTCGATGAAAACCATGCTGAAATTGAACGAATTGGGCTTCGAATTGCTCCCTCATCCACCGTATTCTCCAGATTTGGCCCCCAGTGACTTTTTTCCTGTTCTCAGACCTCAAGAGACTGCTCGCTGGTAAAAAATTTAGAAGCAATGAAGAGGTAATCGCTGAAACTGAGGCCTATTTTGAGGCAAAGGACAAATCGTACTACAAAAATGGTATCGAAAAGTTGGAAGATCGCTATAATCGCTGTATCGCCTCTGATGGCAATTATGTTGAATAATAAAAACGAATTTTGGCAAAAAAATGTGTGTTTCTATAAAACGATACGAACTTTTCAGCCGAACTGTTATGGTCCAGTCTGTGCTCATTCTTGAAAAAGGTTATGTTCTTATAACTGTGACTTGATTTCATTATTATTTGAATACATTTTCTCGTAATCTCGTCTATGTCTTTTGAGTTTAAAAAGACACACTCGTAACTAATCATTTGACCTCTGCCCCCAAAAGCATCTTCAAACGCCCTGTTGTACGAACAAAGCCATCGAGCAAACGAGATCAAGTTAAGTTCACTGACGCATACACAGATAATCAGATCTAGCAATTGCACTTGAATTGAAATACGGCTTACACGAAGCACTTCAGGTCGATTTCGAAAGCTACCGTTGTCGGCTCGCTTGTACGCATAATCGTTATGCTATTACCAGGTACTTACGCACCATCTGACAAACCAAAATAATTCCTCATCAAGTGAGTATTTAGGTCTTCCAACAGTCCAGAGCAGTACGGCGGTGAAAGAAAACCGTCTTGATAAGATAACTGCACGACAAACCACTTAATCTCCTTCCGAACATCATGTTCGATGTACGTAAGGAGGACGAAACAGCGTGCGACTGCCAGACCAGCAGATCCTTATCGAGTCATCGTCTGGAGGAATCTTAGCAGAAACCGACACAATATCTAATTGAATTTTCGCACGCATTCACATCATTATCATATCATGTCGGTTAGCTTGTTTTCCAGTCGGGCGAGAAATTGCATCCCGAAAAACACCATCATTTACGGCGACAGCAGCAATGGGTGAAAAACAAGAGAATGTATTGCCTTAATTAAGCGGACGGCCTGTTCGGATCTTAATGGACCTCGATCGAGAGTCCGAACTGCAACATGAAAACAAGCCTCCTGGATTGTTATTATTAAATGGTGGAGATTTTTTTTACTCGCTGGTTATTTTTATGGGTGCGTGATTGGATCACCGATAACAAGCTATCGATTTCCACGGTTTTCATTATTATGTAATGATAAGAGACTGATCGATTTTTATTTTCTTTCCTATCTTTCGCCAGGTAAATGAAATCATCTCGTAGCGTAATTCATCCCAATAAGAACATTGAACCACTTCATGTTTTGTGTCTGCCGCTAAACCGTAAGTTGTGTATAAACTTTTCTATCTTTTCGGAACAGTCATTTATAAAAGTTAATGTAAAGACACCTATCAAGCGTATTGTAATCCAGAAATTAATTGTGAAGCTTTCTGTAAATGAGAAAGACATTTCGAAGATTGACAGGAGGTAGAAATAATCGCCAAACCTTTCAAAATTTCGAAAATCGTTTAATCATCATCCTTTTCCGATTGATTTAGTGACCATTCGAGATGAAGTTTTGTGTTATTTTTTCTGCCTCCTGGTCATCACTGATAGTACCGGGAGACCGAGTTTTCTGTCACGCCTTTGACAGACTGAAAATTTATGATCTACATTTGGGGGAGGGGGGGACATATCCATGTCATTTCGACGTACCGTACCTGACAGATAAAACATCGAATAAACCGAGCGTAAACTGACACATTCGTTGGAATCTGAATGGCTTTTTAACCGAAAAAATAAGTACTTGCTTTGCTTTACGTGTAGGTTCACGAAATGTAGGTCGTTTTCATCAGGCCCAAATTTTACGTCAGTCAACGGACGCGTCACGGTAAGCTGTGATTAAAATTTAATTTCATTTTATCTTTGCTGCATCTAAGAAGGCGGTGAGTCCTTCTTTCAATGGGTACCGGATGAAACTGAAACAGTGGTCGCGCGCACGGCTGTCGGCTGTCAAGAGTACTCGTCTGCTTTGGAATAACATGTATTTTTTCGGGGAACATGCGTACAAAATTCGAGTAGACAGTGTTGTTTTGCCAGCGTAAATTGATTGTTGAATGGTTGAGATTGACGTGCCGTGTGGTCGATTCGTGGGGAAGGAGCAGTTGGGTGTGGTTGAAAAATGCATGAAATTAAAGATTTAATGGGGACCGAAAAAGCGCACTTGACGCACGCTTAAATTAATTGATGGCCTATCTTTTTATTTTACGAGATGCTCGAAGGCATAAATAATCGAGAAGACTTTTATGGTGGCCGAAAGGAGTAGGACTTTTCGTTACACACAACATTGAAACAGCAATGCAGATTTTGGATGAGTGAGCGGGAAGAAATTTGTACAGTTTGTCATTACTCATCACGTGCGAAAGTTTAGGTGGATAAATTTTTAAGAGGGACTATGTATAAACGAAAAGATCTGCAATAAAAATACTTAAAGTAATAATCTCAAGCTTTGGCATAATTATGAAAAACTTCACTTTAAAGTGAGTGATGGTCTACCTTTTGAATTAATGAAATTGACAAAACTAATAACAAAATATATGTACTTGATATTACATGGAGTCCCGGGCCTAACAAAGAAAAAGTCGAGTTTTTACCGTGAAAATTTTTTTATTCTTCAATTTAATCTCTATCTAGAGCGGTACACTTGACCCATCAATCCTGCAACATTTTGATGCCCTATGAAAATAAGAAGATTTGTCGAAGCCTTCAAAATTCCCTTGAGAAACCTGTTCAGGTTTGGAAATAGATAGTAGTCGCTGGCGCCAGGACTGGAGAGTACGGGGGATGGTGGACCAACCAGTATCGCAAATCATTCAATTTCACCGTTGCTTTTATGTATGAATGTGCAGATGCGTCTTTTTCCATAGCTTGATGTGAATAGATTGTTATGAAATTTGATGTTGGGCCATCTAGAAGCTTATTCTCAACAAAAATATACACGGTTCGAAACTATTCACGTCTTTTCTGTGAGAGATCCGAAGCTTTTCAGGTCCCGGTCCCGGTCGGTCCACCAGAAATTTTCAAAGGTGGGTAATCCGAGCGAAAAGCAATAGTAATAATAGTAATATTTATAACAACAAGAATAGTATGATTGTAACTCGAACGGAATAATAAATAAAATCAAAATTATAGAATGCTAGAACACAAGGTAGAGCAAGGATGTGCAAATATACAACAGAAAAGTAAGACGTAACCCTGAGCAAGTAGAATTTTTTAGTAACTTTACTTCTTTCTTCAACCAGAGGAGTCGAGCTTAAGCATCTCATCAATGCAAATCATTCGAGTGCCGAAAAGTTATTAAAAGATTTCTGCTTGCTCAAATTCGCCTTTTCGTTCTATACTACGTCTTTGTTTTCTATACCGGGGTGTAAATTCAAAATGCAAAAAATAAAATCATACAAATTCGTTCGGCACGTCAGAAAAGACATTGCACTTCGTTGCAAAACAAAAAGTGTTCTGTAAATAGCAGAAACTTTACGTCTGCTAAGCGGTTCAAATTGAACTGTCGAGTTTAGCACTAAGCAGTTCAATTTGAACTGCTCTGCACTGATGAGTCAAAGACGAAACGTAAAAATAATGAAAATCATACAAGCTGTGGCCAGGTTTTAAAGATCCCAACTATTTTTTGTATAGATTTTCGATATCATCACACATACTTCTACGCAACGATTCGAGTAGATAGATTTAGATTTATTTTAAATAATTGATGCTCGAAACTTCAATTAGTAACGAACCCTGTCTAATTTTCCCTGTTTTCCACAAAAAATCACTTACATAAAGCAAGATTCAGAATCGCACTCTATGCGATTCGATACTACCGTAGATAAGGTTGTTAATGCATCGTTCAAAAAGTCCAGGAACTAAAAAGGAAAACAATATATCTTGTGCAGTTTTTTTATTTCATCAATGTAATCACCTTCAAATCCAATACAATCGTTATCTTTTGAGGTCAGCAACGGACAGGTAATCGCTGGCGGCTAAGTTATTGAGAATATGGTGAATGAAAAAGCAGTTTGGAATCCACTTCGTTCGATTACCAACGCCATCTCTGGGTCAGTCCTGGGATTTTTTTAACAATGTGTTATGAACATCAGTGGCTGGACTGTTTATGGATTTGTTTTGTGTTGCACGTTTTTTTATGCGAACTATCAGTTACCCGGTTTTGCCTTTCTCATATAGAAAGGTTATGCAATCACTTGAAAAACCGACTAGTGAAAATTGGCCCGGAGGGCCAAGTGTCATATACCATTCGACTCAGTTCATCGAGCTGAGCAATGTCTGTGTGTGTGTGTGTGTGTGTGTGTGTGTGTGTGTGTGTGTGTGTGTGTGTGTGTTGTATGTGTGTGTATGTGTGTGTGTATGTGTCAAATAATCTCACTAGATTTTCTCGGAGATGGCTGAACCGATTTTGACAAACTTAGATTCAAATGAAAGGTCTCGTGGTCCTATACGGAATTCCTGAATTTCATCCGGATCCGACTTCCGGTTCCGGAATTATAGGGTAAAGTGTGTTCAATATTGTACACCGTCACTTAAACCGGCGAAACAAAATACGTAAAAAAAATTCTAAACTGGTCTCAAAACTACACAAATCGATAGTCATTATCAGTAGGCAACTAAACAAACCGATTCCGGCTATCCTGGTTCCCGGTATCCGGTTCCGGAAGTACCGGAAATAGTGGTCATATATACCAAAATGGTTCTCACTCACTTTTCTCAGCGATGATTTGACCGATTTCCACAAACTTAGATTCAAATGATTTGGGATGCATTTCGGAACATTAAAATCGTAAAATAGAGTGCGTACTAGTAGAGTTTGTATGTCATGTTAGTTGGTGGCTGTACCAACCGGCTTTGATTACACCGGTTCTCGGGTTCCGGTCCGGAAGTGCATATAATAGTGAACCCATTTCGTTTTCTTAAGGACGACTTACGCAATCAAAGCACTATTTTATTCTGTATATCATGCATAAGCAATCTCTTGGTTTCTTTCGAAAATCGAAAAGAAAAATTTGAACAGAATACCACAATATTATATGTACATGAGAAAGGCATCATTACACCACTAGGTGGATTAAAACAGGTTTTTTGTTTTATAAATGCATGAAGAGGCAAGATCTTGTGTTATCTCGAATTTTTTTAAGTCAACTCTCCGACACTAAAAAACTTTTCGATGCAAAAAAAATTTTTTGGAATACACCAGATCTGGACGTTTCATGCATTTCTAAGACATTTGGAATCAAAAATAAAAATTCTTTCATTTTGCGGTTTTTCCTACGCGGATTTCCGAAGTTACGTGGTCTCGAATTCCCAAAGACGTTTTTTTTTAAGATTACATCATATCTCAACGTTTCGTGCATTCCTAAGACATTTGACATCAAATCTCGTTTCCGCCAAAAGGCGCTTGCTGAATTTATTCAACAAGTTCCTCACGGATAATATTGTCCCACACGACTGGAGACAAGTCAGAGTTATCGCCATTCAAAAACCAAGGAAACCAGCCTCCGATCACAATTCGTATCGGGCGATTGCTATGCTTTCCTGTATCCGGAAATTGTTCGAAAAAATGATTCTGTTTCGTCTAGACAATTGGGTCGAAACTAATGGTTTACTTTCAGATACACAATTTGGTTTCCGCAGGGGCAAAGGAACGAACGATTGTCTTGCGTTGCTCTCAACAGAAATTCAAATGGCATTTGCTCGTAAAGAACAAATGGCGTCAGTTTTCCTAGACATTAAGGGGGCTTTTGACTCAGTTTCTATAAATATCCTATCTGAGAAGTTGCATCAGCATGGTCTTTCGCCAGTTTTGAACAACTTTTTACATAATCTATTGTCTGAGAAACACATGTACTTTGCGCATGGTGATTTGTCGACAATACGATTCAGCTACATGGGTCTTCCTCAGGGCTCATGCTTAAGCCCCCTTTTATACAATTTTTACGTAAGTAATATCGATGAATGTATCAACACATCTTGCACGCTAAGACAACTTGCCGACGACAGCGTTGTGTCTATTATAGGACCCAAAGCTGCCGATCTCCAAGGACCATTGCAAGATACCCTCGACAACTTGTCAACATGGGCTCTTCAAATGGGTATCGAGTTCTCTACGGAGAAAACTGAGCTGGTTGTATTTTCGAGGAAGCGAGAACCAGCACAATTACAGCTTCAACTAGGGGGTGAAACCATAGCTCAGGCCTTCACATTTAAATATCTCGGGGTCTGGTTCGACTCCAAAGGCACCTGGGGATGTCACATTAGGTATCTGAAACAAAAATGCCAGCAGAGAATCAACTTTCTTCGTACAATAACCGGATCATGGTGGGGTGCCCACCCAGGAGACCTGATCAGGTTGTATCAAACAACGATATTGTCCGTGATGGAATACGGATGCTTCTGCTTCCGATCAGTGTTCAGTATCGTTGTTTGCGTATTTCCTTGGGTTGCATGCAATCGACTCATACGATGAGCCTCGAAGTGCTGGCGGGCGTTCTTCCACTGAAAAACCGGTTCTGGGATCTCTCATATCGTTTGCTCATTCGATGCGACATTTTGAATCCTCTGGTGATTGAAAACTTCGAAAGGTTAGTTGAGCTTAACTCTCAAACCCGTTTTATGTCCTTGTATTTTGATTACATGGCTCAGAATATTAATCCTTCTTCGTTTGTTTCTAACCGTGCTCATTTCTTGGATACTTCTGATTCTACTGTGTTTTTCGACACATCCATGAGAGAAGAAATTCGTGGAATTCCGGATCACGTGCGCCCTCAAATGGCCCCAAATATTTTTTATAATAAATTTAGAACAGTCAACTGTGAAAAGGTGTTTTACACTGACGGATCAAACATCAACGAGTCCACAGGCTTCGGCATCTTCAATCAAAACATCACCGCTTCTTACAAACTCAGTGATCCGGCTTCAGTTTACGTCGCAGAATTAGCTGCTATTCAGTACACCCTCGAGATCATTGAAACCATGCCCAAAGACCATTACTTCATTGTCACGGACAGTCTAAGTTCAATAGAAGCTCTCCGGGCAATGAAGCCAGGAAAGTATCCCCCATATTTCCTGGGGAAAATACGGGAACATTTGAGAACTTTATCTGAACGGTCTTATTTAATATCGTTAGTCTGGGTCCCTTCGCATTGTTCCATTCCGGGCAATGAAAAGGCAGACTTATTGGCTAAAGTGGGCGCATTGGAAGGTGATATTTATGAAAGACCAATCTGCTTCAATGAATTTTTCAGTATTTCTCGTCAGAAAACTCTCGAAAGTTGGCAAACTTCATGGACGAATGACGAACTGGGACGATGGCTACACTCCATTATCCCTAAGGTATCAACGAAACCTTGGTTCAAGGGGATGAACATGAGTCGTGATTTCATTCGCGTTATGTCACGGCTCATGTCAAATCACTATACATTCAACGCACATCTCCGGCGTATCGGGATCGTGGAGAACGGGTTCTGCACCTGTGGCGACGGTTATCAGGACATCGAGCATGTCGTGTGGTCGTGCGTAGAGTATCGTGACGCCAGGTCGAAGCTACTGGAATCCCTCAGGGCCCGAGGTAGACCGCCTGAGGTGCCGGTTCGGGATGTGTTGGCGAGTCGGGATAGTTCATATATGCTTCTCATATACCAGTACCTTAAACACATTGATATACAAGTGTAATGTGTTATTCCTCGCTCAGAAAATATAATCTCCACCTACAGGTTCGACACTAACATCCGCCCGATTCTCTCGATCCCCGTCCCTGTCCACCATCTTCATTGGAATTAACAAGATCTTTTTTTTTGTCACTAACTTTTTCGTTCCCCTTTCCCTGTTTTTTCACCATCTCGATGGCAACTAATTAGATCTCTGTCGTTTTCAAACATTTTGTTCCCACACCCCTTTTTTACCCCGTTTCCCACAATATTTACTTCTTTTTTTTCATTCTCTTCCGTAACATCACCATCACCGGAAGACCGCTCCAGTCAATGACCAGCATGCGGGCCACCCGCCGGGCCTTCGTAGCCTGGGGGTGTTTCCCGCGGACCCACACGGACCGAAGGATGCGGCCAACATGGATATTCGCCATTTGGAAGACCCTCACCCAATATTCAATTCACCTCGCCTGCTGAAAGCTGAATTGTCGAGAATCCGCTACCCCGATACTACATTACATAATGATACTATTCTAGTTTTAAGTTAGTCGTAATTAAGATTAGTAAATACCCTTGGCATCTTAGAGCTTAAGCAGTGTGCCTTAATATTATAATATATTATTGAATAAAAAAAAAATCTCGTTTCATGCATTTCTAAAAAGTTGTTAATAAATAAAAAATCCTTCAGTTTTGTGGTATTTTTCTACGTGGATTTCCGAAGTTATGCATTTTCAAATCCTCTTATCAGTCCCAGTAATTTTTTTAAGAGATTACACCACATCTCAACGTTTCATGTATTTTTGATAACATTTGGAAACAAAAAAAATCTCTTTCGGAAATTTAAAAAAAATTCCAAACTTATTAAGAAAGATTTTTGTTTTGAGATTACACCAGATCTGGACGTTTCATGCGGATTTCCGAATTTATGCAGTTTTTTTCAGCGGTTTTTCTTACGCGGTACGTATCTGCCACGTAAAAAGAGGCCTCAGTGTATTTAAAACACATATTTTGGAATGATTTTGAAACTAGTTGGGTAGTTCTACGTCAACAGATCGAACAACCTCGCAGTAGTTTTATGTCGTATTTAAACCTTAAATGCGCAATTTTGTTTTAAAACAAAGGATTGAAGAAAGACGCTTCGAACTTCAAATTTACGCGTTTCATGGAAAGTTATATCGAAACAAAATATTATAAAATAATCAACCTAGCACTTTCAAGGGATAACGTTACAGAAAATTATCCTCCTGAACTTAACATGTTTCACCGACCCTGAATGTACCGAAAGAATTCTCAGAAAAGTTGATTGTAGGAAAGACATATCAATATAAAATCACTATATCCTATTTCAATATTTTCTTCAATTCAGAAAAATTAAATGGAAACGATATGAAATGGAAAAGATTGTAAGATTGTTGACAATATCACGTTTGTTTTGTGTACGTTGTTTAAATGGTAAAAAATAGGTTAAAACAAAAAAAACTTAAAAATCATCCAATTCTATAAATATAGTGGTGAGGGGGCGATTAATGCGCACCCAAACTTTTTTAAGTATGACAAATGAAATATTATTTCTATCAAGATCGTAAATGCGTCTACTGAAATTGCAAACCTTGCTTTGCATTATATTCAAAGGAACGGTTACGATTATTATGTTACTTACGAGCATAAAAGCCACAGCGTTATTTCAAATTTTTCGCGTAAAAAAAGGTTTTTCAAATTTCATTTGACTTTAATGTAGGAATCAGGAATCAGAACAGATTGGCTCGAATAGCACGTTTCCCTTTTTGTATGGAACATGAATGCTGATGTGCCTCCGGATAAAAATGATAGATCCATGTTTCGTCCACTGTTTCATACCAACGCCGAACATCTCTCTGGATCGTTGATGCGTTGTTGCCTCACTGGGCCACATTTAAAATCATTCGCGAGAATAACATGAACAATCATATTACGACTTACTTTAACGCACGAGCACCTTCTGAGTATGTTCTGAGACTATGGAAATGCTTAAGAGATGTTCCAATATCCAAGAACTACTTGAAGTGTTGTCCTTTGAGACTACACTGTGTCACAACAAGTACTATAACGGCTAATGGCCTCTTCTGTTTGTGGTTCGTACTTTATAAACTACACATTGCTTACTTGTCTATTTATAGCTGTTCCGGGTAGGTTCTCAGTCGTTTAAGAACTTCAGTGAAACAGGTCTTAAGATTTATACGAGCATTCAGCAGACCGAGAACGATAAGTTCGTTAATGCACTTTGTTACACTGGTAGATCTTAAGGCCTTAACTCCAGGAAGTTTTCGGATGGATCATCGGTTACGTTGGTAGACCAATTTTATGTAAATAGTACTACGAGTATATACCGCACTCAATAGTTATATAAAAGCGATCACAATGGGCGAGTTGATGGCGAGTAATGTCCGAGTCTTTGTACAAGGAAAAGAAATTGTGACTCAAATAGTCGAAAGGACACGAATCGCATACATTTTTGGAGAAGTTTACCAAATTCTGCAAATTGGAACAAACTCAGAGCAATTTACCAATCAAAACAATGCTATACCGTTAATGATTGGAGCATCTTTGATGTCGATTTTACCATTTTTTACGTTTTTTGTTTCGCCACTTGAAGTGATGGTATAAAATTTTAAATACACTACACTCTACAGCTCCGGAACCGAAAGTCGGATCCGGATTAAATTCATGGGACCACAGACCATTCATTTGAACATAAGTGAAAATTGTGTGAAAATCGGTCAAACCATTGCTGAGAAAAGTGAGTGAAATCCATTTGGGAAAATATGACCACTATTTCCGGTGCCTCCTGAATCGGATTCATGATAGCAGGAATCAGTTTGGTTTTACCGTCTACTGATAACAACTGACGAATGGAGTAGCTTAGTTTAGAAAAACATTCAAGTGTTTATTACGCCCATTTAAATGATGGTATAATTTTTTTAACATTCTTTATCCTATGATTCCGAAACCGGAAGTCGGATCCAGATGAAATTCAGAAGTTATGTATAGAATCATACCATCCATTTGAATCCAGGTTTGTAAAAATCGGTCTCGCCATCTTTGAAAAAAATTAGTACGCATATTTTAATTGTAATTTTAATTATTGTACATTTTATCCCATAACTCCGGAACCGGAAGTCCTATCCAAACAAAATTCAAAAATTTTTAATGAGATGACAACACACACTGAAAATCGGTTCAGCCCCCTTCCGAGAAAAGATATTGCGTGAACGTGACACATAGACTTCCCTACGGGCTTCGGTTCAAAAATTGGTTTTCGCAGTGATTGCATAACTTTTCTATGTAAGATAGGCAAAAATGGTGTTTATACGTTTTACACAGCAAGAGATAATATACACGATCAAATTTTTAAGACTCTACCACAGGGTAAATATTGATAAGGCGCCCCATGGTAATTCACGACAAAACTGATTTTCTCCGAGAAAATCGAGTGCACTTTTTTCATCTTTTTGCTCATTTTACCCTGTTACTTCCGAGCCGAAAGTACGATCTGGATAATATTCAATAACAGGCTATGGGACCAATAGACCAATTCAAAAATTATACGGCTGCTTGAATGTATTTGATTGAATTTTCCGTGTCATGTATAAAAACACGCCCCTGAAAGTGAAATTTTTATACCTACCAGTCTGTAATTCCAGAATCAGAAGTCGTATTCGGATGAAATTTGGTAGGTTTATATGGGATTGTGAGACCTTTCATTTGAACCTACGCTTGTGAAAATTGAATGAGCGGTCTGTGAGGAAATGGAGAGAGAATTGTTCATTTTTTTCATGTTTTACCCTGTTACTCCCGAAACGGAAGCCCGATCCGGGTAAAATTCTATACCACCTTATGGAACCAAGAGACCTTTCATTTGAATCTAAGTTTGTGAAAATCGGTCCAGCCATCCCCGAGAAAATCGAGTGCACATTGTTGTTACATACACACATATACACACACTGACATTTGCTCAGGTTGTCGAGCCGAGTAGATATATGAAATTCACCCTCCGGGCCTCGGTTAAAAAGTCGGTGTTCACAGTGATTGTGTTGCCTTTCTATATAACTTGAATAAAATCAAAAACTTTCTTTGGTATAAACTACCATCACATTTTCAATTTGTTGTAAACAGTTATGTCAAGTTAATATAGATTTAAATGAGGCAACCCTGCACGCTATACAAAATTAAACAAAACACGCTGTGTGCTAGGCAGTGGCGTTGCGTACCGGTTTTGCGTCGTTATTTTGCATGACGATTTGAAAGTTTTGACACTCATCGCTATAAAACTTCAAAACTGGAAGTCGGATCTGTATGAAATTGCGCAGTATCTGAGAGCTTTAATTAGAATCAAGATTTGTGAAAATCGGTTTAACCGTTGCTGAGAAATCGAAGTGAGTTCCGTTTCTGAAGCTTTTCTTCACCATTATCGGTGCTTTCGGAAGTCCTAAAGTAGGATTATATATCCATCAACTAACAAGATCTGTCAACTAAATGAATTTACCAGCGAGTTTTATACAAATTTGCACCTCGCTCCGTCATCACTTGTGAAAAAATACTCATGAATTGAAAATTTTCCACTTATCGTGCTGAAATACCGGAACCGGAAGTCGGATCTAGATCAACTTTTCGGGTTTTCCACGAATTTCATACATACATACACACACTCTACACTCTCTCACACACATACATTACGTTACCTTGACGAACTGAACCGGATGGTAAATGACATTCAACGGTTTGATATTTTAGGCACTCATCAATCTGTATTCCCAGAACCGGAAGTCGGATCCGACTGCAACTCTTGAGTTTTGTATGGTATTTTTGACTTCTTATGGAAGTGAGTCATTTAGTTTGAATATATGTTTGTTGAATTCGGTTAAGCCGCATAGAAGATATCGAAGAGATTTATATGTTGGTAGTTTTGACCAAAATATTGGTAAAAAACAGGAAACCTGGATTGAGGGCAAGGGACCACCTGTGAACCTCAATGTTTTTTATCTTTCTCTATAGGAAGATAATAGAATTGCTGGAAAATCTGATTTTCAAACGGAGCCTTTTAGACCCATCGTGTTATATACCATTCGTCACAGACCTACGAGATCAAAAGATGTCTGTATTTGTGGGCAATTTTCAAAGATCTGGAAAGGCTGAACCGATTTCGATAATCGGTTCGTTTGAAGGTCACTATCACACCAATAATCAAGTTTGAAGATCAAATGGCTGGTTCAGAAGATATAATGGTACAATCCCAAGTAACAATTTTTGTTACACTAGCTTGTTTGTGACTAGTTTGCAACCAGATATTTGAGTGATTGTTACTAACATCTAACCATTTGCATGACTCAAAAAGCGCAGTTTCTACTAGTTGTTGAGTTGGCTAAAAATATGTTGTCGTTACGTTGTAATGCACTACTGAAATAACTTATCTTTTCATAACTTGAAAATAACTTGTTTCCAAGTAAACTAGTTGAAACTTAGTCACCATCGACATTATAAACATTGAATGAATCCAGAATACTTTTCTATCATCAATAAAAATTCTTCGTGTTTATGACAGTGCATAGAACAAAAATGACTATTCTGCCTTTCGCTATTTTCGGCAAAAAGTAGTTTTGAAACAAGTAATATCCTGGTTTTATTTATGTTTCATACACTTCTTGAGACTCCATATTGTGTTCGCCATATTCAAGCCAACAAAGGTTGTTTTGTTTGCATTTTCGTTATCATAACGTTGGGAAAACCTACCGATAACTATCTGAATCAATGACAAAATTATATGTTATAATCTTATAATATCTAAGTTATTACTACATCAATTCACAGTAACGATTTACATATACGCTTACGTATTTATAATGGTTTCGCAACGGAAAATAAACCTTCTTTCAACTAGTAGTTAAAAGCATAGCTGTGATTAAAGATATGTTAGAATCAAGTAACGATAACTTACAAATGATAGTTAGTTCAATGTTTACGTTATAAAGAAACACTGCTGTCACCTTGTTTTAACCAGTATAACACAAAAAAAACATGTTCGTGCTCTTGTTGCAACAAGGTTGGGTGAAGTGGTATCAAAACTAGTTACAGGTTGCTAATATTGAAATCAAATAAACTTATTTTCAACTAGTAGCTAGAAGCATTGTTGTGATTAAACATATGTTTGGATTAAGTAACGATAGCTTATAAATTATATTTAATTCAATATGACACACAGATGTTATTATTGGAAACCTAAATAACTATTTCGTAACTAGTTATGTTATGATGGAACATTGCTGTCACCATGTTTTAACCAGTATAACATAAAAAACATATTCATGCTCTTGTTGCAACATAGTTTGGACTTTTTCGTATCAGAACTAGTTGCGGATTGCTACTTGGGAAGTGACGTAACCAACAAAACACGTTGTTTTTTACCACTCAATTTTCTCAGAGATGGCTGGACCGATTTTAACAAGCCTAGGCTCGTTTGAAAGTTACTATTGAATTGTATATCAAGTGCGAAGATCAAATCGCTGGCACTTTCGGTTTCCGAGATATTATGATATAAGTGACAATGATATGATGCAATAGTTTCGACAGCGAACTGACCCATGTTTGAAAAGACATCTCTTGAAAAAATTCTGTATTATTAACTGACACAATTGGCATTTGCGGCTAGCTATAATTAAATTATCACTATTGACAATCTCAATTGTAATAATGCCAGGAAAAGTGCAAGTATTTTGCAAGCATGCTCTTATCATCCTCGAAGGAAAAGGAAAACTGCAGTTTATTACAAGATAGTTGGCTCGGCTGTACATCGTCGACTAGGTGTGAAATAAAATCATTTATTTAGCTTCACAACCAATAAATACAGACAAAAATCAATGATATAGCTTGCCCAGTTGCAACGTGTCGGTCGGGGTAATAATTGTTGAAATTATTATCAACCCCTTCTAAAGGTTTCCGTTTCACCATCGCCGTAATAATGATATGCGTTTTAAATTAATTTCGCATGGTTTTCGTGATCTTTTGTTTGATTTGTTTGCCTTGAACATAGGGCAGGCGAAAAGAGCATAAATGGATTTTGATTACTTAATTACCAAATTATACGTTCAGGTCCGTAATAACAACCCGCAAAGCACTCGAACACCGTCGGGGGTCGGTCCAGCAAGAAGTTAAATAAAATCCCATCAGCAAACAGCTGGATGTTGAACCAGAGGCCATAAATTTGACTTTCTTTCACCATTGAAATCTGATCAGTGAAATGCGAAAAAATTGGTTGCAGATTGAACTTCGACGAAATCAATAAAATATGGCGATTACTGTGTTTGAAAAAAGGCTAAGAAGCCAATGAAAATATGACCGGTCCAGCAACAATATCGTATTCCAAAACGTGAACATATTTTTATTTTGGAATCACACTCACCTTCCGCACCTCGCACGTCGTCGAACTATCGATGCGAAGGACTTAATGAAGCATAAAAATTCGAGAAAGTAATAAATTTGCTTAAACGAAGTGCGTTGATAAATTTGGGACCCTTTGCTTAAATCGCCTCCGCCGCGCCGAAAGAAACCACGTAACCGATCGATCCACCATTTGAGCTGAAGCTTAAATTTCACAGTAGCCTCCAAATATTTTCCCCGTCACACACACCCCAAACCCACAAAAACCAATTCCAAAATACATATAAATTTGTCTCCTGCTGTTCTTTAGGCTCTTTAAAAAGTAATTTCTTCAACATTAATGAACGTATATTGACTGACATCCGCAGTTTATTTCCCCCTTACCCCGCTGTCCTAGCTGTCGATAAGCAAGTTTTTGTCGACAAAAAGGATTTTTAGTTTTGTTTTTTTTTCAGTTTCGGAAATTCAAACCGTATTTACTCAGTCCGCAATCGCGATTAAAACTGTTTGTGTGTCATCTTCCGACTGCTGTGAGTGTTCGAAATATCAGCACCTGTCCGGGTTGTGTCGAGTGGGCTGTTGGAATTTAATCCTACCAATTTGTTCGGCAAGAGCCAAATTTAGGCAATAAGAGCCGTACTTGTAACGATTTATGGATTGATTAATGTTAAATTTAGCCTAAACAGCTCCAACGAATCGTGTGGCTCTAGAAAAGATGACAGACGTTTTTTATGAACACTGTTCGAGGTGTTTTTCCTTGTTCACAGTTGCGATAGAAACATAATTTCAACTTTTTCTACCACAGCTGCAAATAGCCTGCCGTACTAAGTACACAAATACCTTCATCTTCGAGCACAATTATCCGAAAATTCAATTCCATTCAATGGCAGTGTAATAACTCAAACCTAGTAGCTGCTCCGTTTTTTTTTTTGCTACGACATACGGCTCTTTAAAGAACCATAATGTAGTAGAATAATCCTGCATTATGAGACGGGTAGGGTCTATCACTTTTGAATTTTTTTTTTCTTATAGTAAAACATTTCAAGAACATTTTGTCAAATTTACAAGCCTATCGGAACAAAGCTTTGGAAGTTTTGAGCCCTATTGTATTTCTTATCTTGGAATATTCTTCCTCTCCACCATCTCCATAGAAAACTAATAAATTCGCTCGTTGTAACTAATCCTGTTGTATCTCCTCTTCTCCGCTCTTCATCGTTCTTCTCCTATCTTTTCGAACACAAATTAGATCTATATGTCGGTTCTGACCACGTTTGCTCGCCCTCTTTTTTTTATCCGTCTTCCACCATCTTTTTCGACCACTAATTAGATCTACATGTCGAACCCCGTTTCGTTCGCCAACTCTCATTCACCACTCCCTCCTTCTACCTCCCATTTTAAAGCATATTTCTTTTCTTCTCTAGTTTTAATGCAAAATCACCATCGTTTACCCGATGAATTTAGTGTCATCTAATTACTATAGAGTTAGTTAGCTAGGGTTAGTTTTAATTGATAGTAATTAGTACATACATGTATCTGTTGGATTGTTGTAATCTGTTGATATAAACGATGAGGAGGTTTTATGCCTGCTGGAGTGAGAGATTATTATTTCAGCTCCATTGGGATTTTTCCTGCTCCAAATAAATAAATAAAAAAAATAAAATAAATATTCTATTATAACAAAATGCGAACAAAAAATATAATCTTTAGAAAGTGATAGACCCTACGTGCCCACTATTAAAAATATATGTCCTTCGATTTTATAAACTATAAAATTTCAAAGAGTTTTTCCCTAAAGCACGTTTCAAAAGTCCGTGTTCATCATCATTTAAAAACTACCTCACTTTTCAAATTTTGCACACACTTTCTACATATAGAATACCCAACCCCAACGTTATCCTTTTCGTTCTGCGTTACTTTTAAGTAAGTTATAAACGTTACACGCGTTACTTTTTGTTAAATTATAGGCATTACGAAGCGTTACACGCGTTACTTTTTTGTAAGTAATAGACGTTACGAAGCGTAAATTATAGGCATTACGAGTAACGCCTGCGGTACTTTTAAGTAATTTACAGGCGTTACACGCGTTACTTTTTAGTAAGTAATAGACGTTACGAAGCGTAAATTATAGGCATTACGAGGCGTTACATGCGTTACTTTTAAGTAATTTACAGGCTTGGCACGCGTTACTTTTTAGTATGTAATAAACGTTACGAAGCGTTACTTGCGTTACTTTTTTGTAAATTATAGGCATTACGAAGCGTTACATGCGTTACTTTTAAGTAAGTTACAGGCGTTACGAAGATTTACAACTGTTTCTGTTTTGTAAGTTATAAGCGTTACGAAGTGTTACATGCGTTACTTTTTTGTAAATTATAGGCGTTACGAAATGTTACAAGCATTAATTTCTTGGAAGTTATAGGTGTTACGAAGCGTTATTTTTTTGTAAGTTAAAGGCGTTACGAAGCGTTACATGAGTTACTTTTTTGTAAGTTATAGATGTTACGAAGCGTTACATGCAATGTTTTATTGTAAGTTATAAGCGTCATGAAGCGTTACATGCGTATTTTTTGTAATTCATAAGCGTTACTAAGTGTTACATCCGTTACTTTCTCGTGAGTTATAAGCGTTACATGTGTTACTTTTCTGTGAGTCATAGGCGTCACTTTTTTGTAAATCATAGGTGTTACGAAACATTATGAGCCTTATTTTTTGTGAACCATAGACGCTATGAAGCGTTACATACGTTACATGCGTTAAATTTAAGTACTTTACAGGCGTTACACGCGTTACTTTCTAGTAAGTAAAAGACGTTACCAAGCGTTACTTGTGTTACTTTTTTGTAAATTAAAGGCATTACGAGGCGTTACATGCGTTACCCTTAAGTAAGTTACAGGCGTTACGAAGCGTTACAACTGGTTTTGTTTTGGAAGCGTTATTTTTTGTGAACGATAGACGCTATGAAGCGTTACATGCGTTACTTTTTTGTAAGTTAAAGGCGTTACATGCGTTAGTTTTTTTTGTGAGTTATGACGTCACAAAGCGTAACAAGCGTTACTCAGTCGTAAGTTACATGTGTTACTTTTATGTTGGCTTTAGGCATTACGAACGCTACATGCTTTACTTTTTATGAGCTATAGACGAAGCGTTACAAGCGTTACTCGTTTGTAAGTTACAAGTGTTACGATGCGTTACTTTTTAGTAAGTTTTATGCGTTACGAACCTTTTGTAAGTTACTGGTGTTATGAAGTGTTAATTTTTTTAAGTTACAGATGTTACGAAACGTGACATGTGTTCTCTATAATCTATGATCTCTATGATCAGGATGCATCCGTTTTTATTCTCTATAATCCGGTTATACAGTTTTCGCGCTCTTATTTTGGCCTGAACTTGCTGTACCAGGGACTTTTTCGGCACCTTCTGTTTCTTGTACGTTTTCAAGGAGTTCCGAACTTTGATCCGTTGAATCATCCCGATACTGGTGTTGAACTGCTTGGCCAAATCCCGCGTCGACGCCGATGGGTTTTTCCTGATGTACTCAACCTCTTTTAAGTCCCGGCCGGGCTGGCTGGGACTCATTTTCTTACCGAATCGGCAAATCCTTCATGGAAAGGGTCTTACTTCTCGATAATATTTTTGACACTGGTGTGGTGCACTTTCACCCGTTTTACAATTTCGTTGTACGTGACACCACTTTCTGAGCATCAAGTGTGCAGAATTTTCTTTCGCGTTTCCGGATCAATTCGACTCATCATTGAAACGATAAACCATACCGAAACCAATCGATTGCGCAGCTGTTATCAGTGCTGTCAAGTGTTTTTTTTTTTCAAAAATCTGTATTTGGCGGAAAAAATCTATCTGTACAAAGTCTTTCTCGAAAAACCAAACATCGATTTAGTGCGGAAACTGATTTTGCGACAAAAAAAACACTGGAATTATTACTCCTATGGAATCCAACACAAAGACTGAAAATCGGTATTTATCTGTATGAAAATTGAAAGATCGGTATTTTGAGAGAGCATATCTGTATTCCTGTATCGAGTCCAAAAATCGGTATAAATACCGAGAAATCGGCGCTGGCTGTTATTGACATGTAAACAAACATGTCACCGCTAAACACGCTGCAAAAAATAAAGCCATCTCAGAGTAATAACTGTTTGAATGTTGCTAACTACTTATCGATACACTCCTTACCATACCCTCAAAAAGTGTTCATAATTCTCAGTAGAACAATTTGAATAATGCATAGCAGATCATCAGACTTCACATACTCAGATTAAAATGACACTCTTAAATATGACCAACCGTTTATGAAAGAGAGGTCAATCGGACCTCGGAAAAAGATTGATGCACTTTTTTTTCATATCACTGTAGTTCGCAAACTATCAATTGTAAAAACATGGTTTCGAAGAATTTTCAGGGAAAATCAAATTACAATACGTCTCTTCATATTTTCTACAGAAAATTTTTTATTCCATCTCTCGTTTTTTGAGTTTCATGTATGAATACCTCGAAAACATCTACATCTATCTAGTAACCTTCCTGAGTAAATTTATTGCTTTTTATCTGTAAAATTATATTCTATTGTTTAAATAACTATTTTTGATCAGAAACTTGTAGCTAGAAAAATACCTAAAAGTTATCTCAGCTGAATATTCCTTACTTTTTTAATTCACACTAATCAAATTAACAACATGTATATGTTTTAAGTTTAAGTCTAAGAAAAAATATTGCAAAGATTTCATTTTTCAAGTTGATTTTTTGGTTAGTTATTTAATTTTTGTAACACTGTTAGAATTTTTTCCTGTGTATCTTTTTCGTGGAGTGCTAGAACGATATCTTCAAACTTCTTCTTCGACACCATTTTTTCTACCAAAAAGTTTTCGAGCTACAACGATTTGCAAAAATATTCACTCCCTTCCCAGAAAAATAAGTTTTTAATCAAATTAGTCTTCATCTTTCACAAAACAAATGATTTGTCATACTGAAGATGTGTATAAAGAGTCGTACAAAACAGAACATGTCGATACTGAATTTGTTATATTTTCTGCTGTCAATTTTCTGGAATTGCTCAGTAGGATGTCTGGTAAAATGATTCACTTAAAGTATCATCTATCGTTACCAATAAAATTAAAGTTTTCAATCTAAACAAAAGTTTCTCTATATTGCAGCGTTATAAAGATATTCATTTTTTCATAAACTATAATAGGCTATTTTCCCAGGGTGACCACGTAAGTATGCGTCACCCTATTGAGAATCGTTTCAAATCAAAGAAAGCTAACTGTCATACGTTTGCTCTGGTGGTCGATAGCGCAAACATTTTTGCGAAAAGCTTTTCTAAACGACCATCCCATCTGAACAGCAGGGAACGAATGCCAAAGCCCGATTGATGCGTCATAAAACTTGTATGCAAGGCATACGCAACAAGTATAATGCAACATATGGGAAACTTATTATTTTGATCGTTCTGTTAATCCATTATTTGTCTATCAGGGTTTCGAAATTATTACAAAACTTTGCTGATTAAAGTGCACGTTAAGCTTATGTCAATAAATTAAAATTAACGCGAAATACTGTGCCATGTTTTATGCGGTTATAAAAGTGCCATAAAAACTGATTTATTCATAGCAACTTTCACTCACATATGACGAACAGTAAAAGCTTCCGCTGTGTAGTTCTGATGGAAGCGCATGGTATTGTATGGAATTCAATGCATCTCAACGATGATGAAAACATATTCAAAGCTTCGTTGGGGTTTCACACAGCTAAGTAGCTCACCTGTACTCGAACGGAAATATCAACAATCAATAAGTCGGACATCTAAAGGATGAATTTCGTGCCAACCCGAACAAATGTTGGCATCACCCTCTCCGATTTGAATGAAACTTTCTGGACATGTAGACTTTGTTACAAAAAGCTGTGTTTTGAATAAGGCCAAACTTTTGATCGAAGATAGGTGACCGTTCATACATTGCAAGAAAGCAAATCAAAGAAAAAAAGTTTTTATCACAAAAATAATGTCTTATCCAAACTGATTTTTATCCAGTGTTTTTTTTTATAAAACTAACTAAACAGAAATTCATCATCATCAAAGATTCTAATGAAACTCAATTTGTAAGAAAATTACACCGACTACCCTATCTCTATGGCCCAATATTAGCAAAAAGTATTAGTACTGGATTTTTGATAGAAAAACTTATTTCGCTTAAAAATACCCTTCTTGCTACATATAGAAGGTTGACAAGGAACATAATTATCTAAGTTGAGACTGATTTTGTGAAAATCACTTTCACAAAACTTTTTTAGAGGATTTATCTTTTTTAACCTTTTCAAAAGACAGACTGGAAAAAACAAAGTATACCGCTTATTATGACAGAAAGTTTCATTCAAATTTGACGGAGTTTTGCCTAATGTGAATACGATTGGCGCGAAATTCATAAAATGGCATGTAAAAAAATTTCAGTTCAATTTTAAGTTAGTTCGTTAAGTCTATTAACTAGCAAGAGCGGCAATTTGGATAAACATGATGACAAATTTTGCAGATTTTGGTCACTTTTAACGTGAAGTATATGCTAGTCTGCTAGTATAAACATCAGAACTTAAAATTGTCACGCATTCTCAATGAAAGAATCCAATCCAACAGCCTCATTTTCAATATTTTACTGTCTCATTCGTAAATGACAGACACCAGAACAAACGAAGAGAGACGAAGCATTCTCGTATCTCATTGAAAAAAGAGAGAGTATAATTGCTAACGTTACTCTTTCCTCTATGGCAAGACGAAACCAAACTAACGTCTTCAGGGAGCATCAGCAGAATTCAATTCTCATTCTTTCATCGATGTATTGAAAATCTGCGACGCTTGGCTATAAAGAGTGTCTAAAATATAATATCTTATGATCAAAAAAGAACCGGAATTTTCATTTTAAAATTCCCGCGCTTGTCCAATCGGTAAACTTTTATTCTCTCAACGTTGGCAACACTTTTATACACATTCTGTCAAATTTTGACGCATATCGTACGATTAGTTTTTGTTTGGCGTCTATACAAAGAAGTTTAAAAATTTTCGTGTGGCGATTTTTATAATGGATGAAAATTTAGAACAACGTGCGTGCAACAAATTTTGTGTTGCAAATGGATTTAAGTGTTCCGAAACGTTGAAAATGTTAGAAAAGGCCTTTGGTGAATCCTGTCTAGGAAAAACACAGGCATACGAGTGGTATAAACGCTTCAAAGGTGGTCGTACAAGCTTGGATCATGATGAGATCCCTGGTCGCCCAACAACATCTGTTACTGAAGAAAACATTGAATCGGCGAAGCAAATCGTGTTGCAAAATCGTTCTGTATCGATTTGAGAGATTACTGTGTTGTTGGACATGTCTTATGGATCAGCCGAAGACATTTTAACTGATGTTTTGGGTTTGAAACGCGTCGCTTCTCGGCTGGTGCCAAAAAAACTGAATTTCATTTTAAAACAGCGTCGTGTTGATGTGGCCAAAGAGATGATTTCCAACGCAGATAGTGACCCCACATTCATCGAATGCATCATAACTGGTGATGAGATGTGGATCTATGAATATGACGTCGAAACCGCACAATAATCGACCGAATGGCGCTTCGAAGGCGACCCGTTGTTCTAAATTTTCATCCATTATAAAAATCGCCACACGAAAATTTTTCAACTTCTTTGTATAGACGTCAAACAAAAACTAATCGTACGATATGCGTCACAATTTGACAGAATGTGTATAAAAGTGTTGCCAACGTTGAGAGAATAAAAGTTTACCGATTGGACAAGCGCGGGAATTTTAAAATGAAAATTCCGGTTCTTTTTTATCATAAGGTAAATAGAAGTAATTACATCACAGAACCTATTCGGAAACCAAAACTACTACAAATTCGAGCACTAACAGGCAAAAGTCATTGTGAAACCTTTTTCTGTCATTTTCGATTCTCGAAGCTTCGGTTAAATATCGACACATGCATACTATTGGATTTCACTGAAAACCGTAAATAACTGAAAGGGCAAATGAAAGAAAGAACACAATTTTGAAACTACTGTCCTGCTTATGTCATTGACTGGACATGGATTTCGTTGTCATAGTTTACAAGCGAAGCTGACAGTGACAGTCAATGAAAATGACTTTTATTAGCTCTGATAAGCATACGTATATACGTGCATTTTAAAAATATACCCTCCTGTAATGTTTTTGATCGTGAATATTTTCTGTTGTACTCATAATTGTTATTTCATTCATTTATTTATTTGTCAATCAATTGAACGGCTGAATGCAAAAATCAAATCTGAAGTATTTTGGTTTGTCAAATTCCTTGTAATTCCGGAATCCGACTTCCGGTTCCGGAATTGCAAGGTGATGAGTGCTTAAATTTTCAAACCGTCGTTTAGACCAATGATGTGGAAAATGGAAAAATCTTCAACATTTGGCTCAACACTGTTTAGAGTTTTTTTGTGTTTCTTTATTTTTGGTCAAATGAACTTTCTTGTTACTATTCAAGATTCTATGATTTCTTTTCAAGAATCCCTTAGTAATAATCTAATCTGGAAAAAAATATTTTTGTTCTTTCATGTTCGCTCTTCAACACTTTCATTAAAAGTGTTCCGCTTAATTATTGTTCGTAGTCTTTTTTATTTCATTCGCTTCTTTTACTAAATAATGAATTTAGTTTTTTTTAATGCATATTACAAGTCCTCTGGATAGTGGTGAGCCCAATTTGTCCGCGTCCCTTGACTCTATTTCAAATTTGTCAACGAAAAATTTTCACTACAATAATGTGCGTAATTTTATCGATCTAGCAGATATATATATATATATATATATATATATATATATATATATATATATATATATATATATATATATATATATATATATATATATATATATATATATATATATATATATATATATATATATATATATATATATATATATATTCTTACTAATTAAGCTATTTTAATGCTTTGTTTAGTGTATGTATGACAAGCTAGGGATCTGTCTGGGGGAAATACGATTTACATAGCCTGAGTAGGTCTCGGATCAAGTCTTAATTCTTTTGATTTAGACGCCTTGGATGTCTTAGATATTTTGAGGTTAAAATAGTTGAAGTGTCTGGGTGTTTTCTGTGATAGCCAGGTATGAGGTAGGACATCAGGGCAAAACAAGTAGTTACAGAACATAAAGTGAGGCAAACCAAGAATCAATTAACTAGAGTTATAGTTGTTCGTAGAAATCGGTTAATTCGAAAATAAATATAATCTCAAAAAAGTCAACTATCGTCTTCCTTTATAATAATCATCGCGCCGCAGTTTAGAACTAATTGGCCGTCAAATAAAATAACTTCGTATTTTTCTCTGAGTAATCGGCTGCCTAGAGATTAAGGAAAAAAACTATGTTTGAAAACCAGCATTTCGTCAGAAATTTATCAAATCATTTCGGCTATTATGACTAAGTTGTCATTTCCTTTGTCGTAGATTGTTGTTATAAAATTATTGTTCTTGATATCGCGTTTTCAGGTACGTTTGGGAATTCGGTTAGTTTCAAATCGATTGACTACCGTTCTGAGAAATTGAGCTGTATTTATTTATAGTTTTCATTCGTTTTGATGTCGACTGCATCTGAGCTTTCAGCTTACGAACATCGCGTGTGATTAATTTCTCGCCCACTAACACCACTTCTTTTCTGTGACACTTGTGATGATACAGATAATTTCTCGGTAACTATTAGCAACAAACATTCCTTCCCTTCCCACAGTGACCTTTATGGGCGTGATCATCTACATTATTGTTCGTTTTATGCTCTAAATTAGTTTAGGTTGCATGTTAAGCATGATCTACTACTCCCAAGTAGAAAATGCATTTGGCTCAATAAGAGCCCCCGAAAAAGCTTTTCACGAATGCCTTGAGAATAAGGGTCTGTCGCATCGCGCCATCGAAGAAAAGTTGGGTATCGCAAATTTCACGGTATCTGAACATAAAGCGATTCGAAGAACGTTTGACTTTTGAATGGTCACAGACGAATGGCCTTTAAACGGAAGCCGAAGGCCTCAGTTTGAGATGTGGCTTAAAGTTGCATGTGGCTCAAACCGTAACGAAAAACAGAGTTTGGTCACATGAAGTCATACCCGGAAGTTGCACAAGAAGAATATATCGATACCACACTGCAGCGTAATGGTTGACGAGACATGTGTGAATGCGGACCTTAACCAGATTCCTGGAAACCTGTACCTATGTGACTACAACGGATAGGTGTGATGTACCCGAGAACCTTCGGACATTGAAGATGTCGAAGTTCACCAATAAGTTAATTAGTTCTCATATAGGTTCGAAGATCTTCTGGGGAGATTTGGCATCATATCACTGCACGAAAGATGTACTAGAGTTAAGTTGAAAGATGCTAATCTCGTGCCGTAAAATCCAAACCGCTCGAACACTCCGGAACTGCGACCAATAGAAAAATACTGGACCGTTATGAAGGGGCACCTTCTGAAACAATGGAAAATAGTGAAGAATGTAGAAGAAATAAAGTTTGGAATTCATCATGCCAGTGTTAAAACCATCAATAATAAGTTTGGGGAACACTATTCTTTGGATAAGCTACCAGGAAGAGGCAGAAAACCCGGTTCTTCCAACCCGAAATTGGACCAGAAAGTGGTAGCTCTAATCATGAAGAACAAATCAATGTCAATACGTGATTTGGCCAAATAAGCAGGAACGAGAGTCGGATTGATCCAGTGTTTCAAGAGACAAAATCACCTGAAGACCTACAAGAAGCAGAATATCTCGAAACAAAGTGTAGAACAGAAGAAGCGAGCAGCAACAAAGGCCCGGAAATTGTATTCGCGTCTTTTGCAGTGTCCGGATGCATGCGTTTTGATGGACGATGAGACTTATGTAAAGGACGACTCAAAAACCCTTCCAGGTCCACAATACTTTACTGTCGTCGTTGGAGAGGATGTGAGCGATGCGGACAGGTCGATTCAAGAGGAGAAATTCGGTCGAAAGGTACTGGTATGGCAAGCAATATGTTCCTGTGGTTTAATGTCAACCATTTTTTACGCTACCGGAACTATAAATGCAAAAATCTATCGATCTGAGTGTCTCCAGAAAAGATTGCTGCCTTTATATAAGAAGCATAGCACACCTCCACTGTTTTGACCAGATTTAGTGTCGGCTTACTATGCCAAAATCACTCTCAATTGGCTTGAGGAACAGGGTATAAATTTCGTTGAGAAAAATATCAATCCACCAAATTGCTCTCAGCTTCGACCCATCGAACGTTATTGGGCAATCATGAAGATGGTGTTCAAGAAGACTGGTAAGGCAGCTGGGAACATGCAGTAATTCAAAAAAATTTGGGCTCAAACGTGCAAAAAATGCGATGCAACACTTGTCCGGAACTTGATGTGGAGCGTTCGATCAAAAGTTCAAAAATTCGTGAAGGAATAACTTAAATTTGATCCGGTTTTCATTATGCTCAAGTTTACCCTCGTACAATAAAGGATCAATTTTATGTTTGAATAAAATATCGTTTTTTATCATAATTTGAAAGCAAAATTTGTGGATAGCTTATTTTCGATACACTCCTTAGTCGTATAAATGTTGCAACCAAAACTCCGTAGCAAATAGCAGCCGCAGCACGTAACGTTCCCCTGTTTAATAACTATTACAACTGCATCAGTATTGACGAATACTCAATACGGACGGCAATTATAGGAATGAAACACTCAACTTCTCCAGGTCCTTTTGGAATACCGGCAGTTATTCTTAAAAAGTTCTCGCGTGATGTGATCACTCCTCTCTGTAAATTATTGCGAATATCACTCCAGTATTCTCCATGCTATGGAAAGTTTTTTTTATGTCCCAGTTCACAAGACAAAAATGATTTGAACAACTACCGCGCTATTCCAAAGTTGTTCGAAAAGGTTATACTGACACTGCAAGCAATATATCGTCGATACTCAGAACGGTTTCATGCCTAACCACTCTACAATCACAAAATTATAATTGTATTTATTTGTTTATTTATTTATTTATTTATTTATTTATTTATTTATTTATTTATTTATTTATTTATTTATTTATTTATTTATTTATTTATTTATTTATTTATTTATTTATTTATTTATTTATTTATTTATTTATTTATTTATTTATTTATTTATTTATTTATTTATTTATTTATTTATTTATTTATGCTTTATTTTTATTTAGATTAATGCGAATATGAAACGATCATCTGTGATTGAAACAGTAGTGAATTGAATAATCATTGATCAGAGAGATCTGTGATCGTTAATGAGTTTAGATTTTAGGTTATTTTCCTAGCCCCGGAAAAGAAACTTCGACTGTTTTTTTTGGCATATAATTACGTAAACAATACGGTCTTACTATTTATATCTGCTAGTTCTGACATTGATAACAAACGTGTCTTGAATTTTTCGCATATATTCGAAAATCAAATGAAACAAAACCTGAAGTCGAGGCTTTGTTCAAAAAGAATTGTTGTCATCGATTGTCAATGCACCAGTAATTAAATGTTGCTAAATTTAATTATCGAAAAATTGATTCGCCAACCTCGGAACAATCGTCGAACGTTCGGGAATGTTTCAATTATGGAGCCGTCACGCATCACTACTGAAGGGCTAAAGTCAGTTCGATAAACAAACAAATAGCTGCACGAATTTGTGTTACTTGTTCTGTTAAGGATTTTCTTTTTTCGAGTTGAACAAAATGCGAACCTCATTGCATTGTCCAAGTAATGTGACCTCGATAATTGCTGTGCGATTTTCTCAAAGTAGCACCGCACTCAACTGACCATGACGACAATTATTTTGGACTGTTGAAACAACAAATTTTTCCTTTTCCTACCGTGGCGACGATCTCGGCGGCAACGGATTTCGCCAAAACTGGCACAGACCCGACAGACGAAAATTAATGGAAAATATTTTACCGGAATGCATGGCGCACAAATTCAACGTGCTCTCGAAAAGTACTTTTTGGCGAAAAATTATTTCGTCACCTTCGGGCGGCACGTGATAGAATTTTTAGTAGCAAACACTGGCTCGGAAGTCATCGAAGAATTCCAAATGCATGATGTTTCGGAAGCAACATTAATTACTTCGAACTTTGGTAGTAAAGAACGTCTAACGAAGAATTTGAATTGATGGATAAGAAAGAAATGAATAACCTAATAGAGATGAGGTTCAGGCAGACAATTCTCTTCACTTTATTCACATTGTCCGAAATCAGGGGTGCTAGAGGAAGGTTGTAAATTTCACTACCACATGGTGTCTCCTGAATCGATCCGCGATAAAATACTGCAGCTGCGACAAAACCAATAAGATACGAACTGTCATAAATCACGAACAAAAGGACATTGTGATCAGTAAAAAAAACTTGCAACGAGGGAATATTTCTGATATGCAGTAAACATCACGATTGGCAGCGAGTGTTTGTTTTGATCACTCGCTCACTGCTTCCAGTTACTTGACTTGATTTGTGGCAGTCAGTGGAGCGCTTGAGTCAAATGTGCCGATAGAAACATTGAAGTGTTTTTACTAAAAGAATCGAACCTGATGATTTCTCAAATGGCAACAGTGGGTTTTCAACTAGGAAACAGCACCATTTTCGATGAAAATGCACATAGTTTATTGTTTATTGTGGAGCAAAGAAAAGCCCACTGGAAGCAGTTTAGTTAAAACTTTCTCTCTAACGGGCATAAAACCTCCTCTTCTTTTGCATTAACAGATTATAATGATCCAAAAAATACATAACAACTTAAAGCTATTACTTATCAATTATGATGCGAGAAAATCCTAAATATACTATCCTAGTTACTACTAGTGATCTATCAAGACAGATAACTGATAAACAACCTTTTAATAACATTGCCAGAATGATGGAAGTCAAATAGTTAGATTGGCGGCACGTATATACACGTGAGTATTTTGAGAAATAGGCTGTAACGGAGAGTACAGTAATGGAAGTGTAATAATTGCATACTCTAGAGTCAAGCATATCAAGCTACAGTAAAGTGCTTTCAAGGAGTAAATATCATCGAAGTTCTTAGATATACGAAAAACGAAACCAAGAAGCCTAGATTACAAATTATCAAATTATTACAAATTTAGAAACCTTATCATAATACCATTCAACCAAGCCATAAATTGGAAAAATCCGTCAACTATTCACGGAGATATCGATATTTTTGTGTAGTCAATTTTTCCGCCGTATCGCAATACACCTAAACCACCGTTTACGTAAACTTTTTTTTAAGTTACCTCTTTTATGTAACTCTTTTTACGAACAAAAACCCAAATAACTTTATCTTTTTTTACGAACCAAATCCCAAATAACGTAAACTTTTTTTATGAACCTTCTTCGTAAAAAGAGGTTTTTGCATGCAATGAAATCATATATATTCCATGGAAATAACTACAATATGGGTATTTTCTGAACGGGTTTGATGAGTACATGTCGGAAAACGATGTTTTAGGTGGTTCTGAATTCCAAGATGGCGACTTCCGGTTTCTTGATATTCCTTGAAAACCCTTTCAATATGGATATTTATGGAACGGGTTGGATGAGTACACGGAACCACCCGCGATCCCATTTCAACCAGAATATTAGTTGATTTTCTGAATTCGATTGGTTAAAATTTGGTACAACTAATCGATTGTTGTTTTAACTAAACTGTCATTTCTGTTTTTCGATTAGCAGAAACGATGGTTGAAACAACTAATTTAACCGTTTGAAAAAAAATGCTGTCAATTAGTGAGGACACATACCTTTCAATTTCAACAAATATTTTAGTTGAAATAACTGGTGTTATTGAAACAAAATTCTGTTAGTTGAAAAATAAATCGGTTTTATTATGTTTATTATGTTTTAGACATTGCAAATAGTTGAATCAATTCCAACAATGTTATTGATTTGCGAAAATTTTAGTCTTTATATGAGCTTGGGTGCGTCAACCGCTGGGAATTGGAATTTTTCGACGGCAACTCAAACGCGCCATTCAATCACAGCGCGTTCTGTGTGTTTGAAACCCTTCGCTCCTGTTACTTTCATAAATTAAATTCATGTCAAAAAGCGTTTTATTGCTAATGCATGAACATCATCATCGGTATCAAACAGCTGGAAGTAAAACAGTCTGCTGGAAGTAAATCAATGATCGAATTTGAAGCATAAAATTTTTGCGCATACCTGAAAGATTACGAGATGATCATTCATTAACATTTTCTAATTTGTCACCAAATCTTTTTCATCTTAAACAAGGTTAACTTTATCACAACACCGCTGTTAGATAAACACTTGTTATCGTGAATTTCTCAAATCGAATGAACACGATTTCACCAAACGCTTTAACCATCGATGTTGTTTTCATTGACATTTTGAAGCGACGCGAACAGATTTCAACAAAAAAAGTTGTTGATTTTGCATTGCAATTATTGTTTTGCTGTCAACTGTCTCCGGCATTTGACAGCATTCAAAACAACATATTTTTCAACTACTTGAATATATGCAAACCAAAAACCATATTGGTTGAATCAAAAATAAATTAGTTAAATCAACTATCGCAAAAATCAAAAACTGCGATATCGCAATTTTATGATCGAAGGGTTCTCCGTGTACGGGAGAGTGTTCGGTTCTGGCACCCTTTTAAGCTTATAACTTCTGACTAAGTGCACATTATGTGGACATATATACATCAATGGAAAGCTAAAGTCCCTAGCTAACAACTGATCAAGCAACTAAGTTGATTTATTTGATTGGGAAACATTATTATCAATTTAGTAAAGTGATAAATATAGACCATTTCAAAACAGGTATTCGATTACCGGCACCCCAAGAAATTTGGCTAAAAATGGAAAAATATAAGTAAAGACTGCAATTATTCAAAGAAAAAATGGAATTTATTCTTTTCGGAGGCGTTTTGGACAAAAGTCTTCATTGTCTGATGGTGACTTCGATTTGGCTCTCTTGGCCAATGATTTGAATGGTGGTACCTTTGTGTTGATTTGGCCGGTCTCCACCGGCTTCGCGGGATTGAATTCGTTGCTGCAGTCGAATTTATTGGCTTCTTATCCACTAAGCAACGTTTAATTAGTGCTTTTAGTTAATTAGTTAAATTTAGTTAATTAGTTAAAGTTGCTTTTAATTAGTGCGTTTAATTAGTTTTGGTTCATTTTCCTTGACTTGGATGATTTGTTTGAAGTCGCCATGGCTAACAGAAGCAAAGAACAAAAGTTTTTACTTATATGACGGATGTATGGAAGCCGTCAAGTTGTCCACGTGTTGCATATCACCAGAGATGCCAGGAAATACAATAAGTTTACCTAGCAAAAACAAGAAGATCGCGCCATTTTTCTAAAGTCTGTAATTTCTGACGAATGTCTGCAAACACTCGAAGTTTCAAAAGTCTGCAAAAAGTCTTTTGACGAAAAAAGGTTTACATGTTAACTAATTTACTAATCACAGACAAATTTGCAGATTTGGCATCTCTGCATATCACTGACAATTTTTCGCGATTTGTCGAAAAAACTGGGGTGCCGGTAACCAAAATCGGTAAATTGAAAATGACAAAAAAAAACTTTGGTTACGAAAATTTTGATAGCATCCGGTATTGAATCACGAAATAGATCCATTTCACTTCATAAATATTCAATCCACTCACCTTTTCTATTGATGCTTTTCAATTTATGATACTATAAAAAAGTCATGAAAAACTTTTTTGTTGATTTTCACACAATTGAAATTTGTTTTGAGCGCAGCAAAAAGTACAAGCGTCTGTTTGCTTCGGTATTTGGCACAAAAAGAACGTGTTGCTATAACACACACATGACATTTGTCGGAATGACGCTATCTGCTTTCTGTCAAAAGTTACGGTGGGATGCCGGCAACCGAACATCTTCCCCTACTTGTCGGAAAACGATGTTTGAGGTGGTTCTGAATTCCAAGTTGGCGACTTCCGGTTTATTGATATTCCTTGATAACCCTTACAATATTCTTCAAAACAATAACTACAATAATGTTTGTTTGAAGTGGTTATGGATATGCCATTTTGATTAATATGCCAGTCATCGGCTCCAGTTCTTTATATCAAAAATTTCGCTTTATTTAGGGCGCTTATTCAGCAGCTTCAACAGCCTTAGTATTTTTTTACTTAATCCGGCTATAATTTAGATCTGCCACAGATATTACACTACTGCTTCAAAAATATAAGCGCCTACTCATGAAAACCGTTCCGAAAATATGCATATTGTGCAGGTTTTCGAGCAATTCGAGTAATATCGACACAAATTGTAAGGGTTTTCAAAGAATATCAATTAACCGGAAGCCGCCATTTTGGATTTCGAAACGACCTCAAACATCGTCTTCCTACATCTACTCAGTAAACCCATTCCGAAAATACCCATATTGTAAAGGTTTTCACGGAATATCAATAAATCGGAAATCACCATATTGGAATCCAGAACCACCTCAAACATCGTTTCCGACATGAACTCATCAATTCCGTTTCGAAAATACCCACATTGTAAGGGTTTTAAAGGAATATCAAGAAACCGGAAGAATCTTGAATTTCAGAACCACCTCAAACGGGAGCGGGTCATTTCGCCGAAAACCATTTCGCCGAAAGCCATTTCGCCGAAAGTCGTTTCGCCGAATGCTCTTGCATACCAACCTGCTGTTTTTTTTTACTTCAGTTAGGTCCGAACGAGCGGTAGCGAGGTCGGATAGCATACGAACAAAACGATTAGACGAAGCCGCATTAGATATTTTTCCATCTGCACTAAGTTATCGGAAAATTACGCAAACAATTGCCTGATAGCTACACTATTAAAGTCAACAAGCTATTTTAGGAATTCCGTTCTGAGGATCATGAATAAACCTACACAAATTATTCAAGTCTCTGGATGAAATACGATTGTAGGCCAACAAAACGGGAGTAAACATAATCATTTTTTATTTGTCTTTTTTTATCAATTCCAATTACGATATTAAGACTAATGACGAATTCGGCAAAATTATCCTTTCAGTGAAATGGATTTCGGCGAAATGGCTTTCGGCGAAATGACCCTTTCGGCGAAATGGCCTTCGGCGAAACGGCATTTACTAATCAATCCCGTTCTGAAATTACTCACATTGTAAGGGTTTTCAAAGAACATCAATAAACCGGAAGTCGCCACCTTAGAAATTGATGCAACTCCTTTTCCTACTAATACTAATAATTTTTGTTCCATAATTATACATTATATTATACATATCCAATAATACACATATACGCGAGGAAAACTTTTTTTACGTTGAAAATCACAAATAACGTAAATTTGTGTAACGTTGAAAATTCCAAATAACGTTAACTTTTTTACGTTGAAAATTCCAAATAAGGTAAACTTTTTTTTGCGTCATAATTCTATTTACGAACCCCCGATTATTTCGTAAATGGAGGTTTGGGTGTAGTAGAGGTTTTGAACAAAGGACGATTGAATGACGCTTGGAATCAAAATTAGACAAAATTGTCATTACAATCGTTTCTAAGTGATTGGAAGATTGAGTGACATACACGTTCAAGCGTTTGCTACTCAAGGAGATAACTTTGAAGGATTTAGTAACATCTTATTGACTTCGCACCAATTTAAAAAATAGTCCAAGAATTGTCAGTACTTTCAATGATGTTGACCAGCTTAAAATCATCCGCAAGAGATAGCTCCATGCATTTAATCGAGAAATCATTTAGATAAATTAGGAAGAGGAACGGTTTGAGATGACTACCCTGAGATCATCTAGACATTTTAAACAATAGTTTTACATACATCATTCCCAAGTCCTGACAATATTATGATGTCACGAAAGTAGTAGAAACACAGATAGCAGTATTTCTTTCTGCTTTTTGTAGCCTTTTCACAAACTTAAAAGTGATACTTCGCTGCAGGCGGCGAAACAGACCAAAATACAATAACATATCTGTTATCTTTTAGTGACATCAGTAACGAAAATAATGAATAATTTTTACTATAGTTATCGTTTTCTTTGAAACGAAAATATTATTGCATTTTGTACCTTCTCTCCAAATGACTTCCCGTACCGCAATGACAAGGCGCTATGAGCAAAACACATAAAAACATCACGTATCGAGGTACAATATCCTTTTTGATGACTTGATGACTAACTATTTTTCTAGTTTGCAAATTTTGATAGATTATTACTAAAGAAACTTACTTCAGTCATACTGGTGCCCGGTTTCCGGTAGATCTCGACATTTCGTGCGTTTCTAAAACATAACAAGAAAACCGCATAATTCCTAAAACTCACTTAAAAACGTGCTTAATCCACCTAGCAGTGAGATGATACCTTTTTTATCAATCCGCATGTGTTTTTGCATGAATATTCTTCGGTGTTTCAGTTCTCATGACATTATTTTAATGACCGTCGAATTAAGCGGCAATTTGAGATTTTATTCACTCATAACTCTGTAATATCAAAACTGCAAATCGAATCGAATTTGAATCTAAAAATGTTACAATCAATTGAACATTCCATGATATGACGAATAAATTGCAATAGATTTGAGTCCAACTTTAAAGCTTTTCGGGATTGTCATCTTCTATATCGGTTTGAAGTTCAAAAATTCATTATCCTGTAATTCCAGAATCGGAAGTCAGAAATGGATAAAATTAATTAATTTTGTATGGGATTATAAGTTTATTTTAATTTGAATTTTTGTTTCTGAAATTCGATTTGACTTTTTTGAGAAAACGATTGAGCTTTGAGAAACGATTCGATACTGGAACCGGAATTCGAAAATCGGTATGGCCGAAGTCTGATAAATTCACCTGATAGTTTACATTTGTTTCAAAATTTTTGCAAATCAGTGTAGACATCTATAACTTTTCATATGAATCGTATTTTGTAGAAAATCTATCGACTTTTCATATGAATCGTATTTTGTAGAAAACGGTTGAGTCATCTTCGAACAAAAGGTAAAAAATTGAGTGAAATTATTTGTCACACACGCATTTTCTGATCTCGACGAACTGATTCGAATGGTATATGGGAGTTATGTTATTCCAGCATTTATTGCTGTAAGTAGTTTAAAACAATATAATTATGGATTCGTTTTCAACTCGAAAATTCCGTGCTAAAATCGGTTCGAAGCAAAATGTCACGAAAATAAATGCTATACACAGTATTCTTGGTACTTAGAAACAATTGTATGTAACAGTATAAAAAATCGTGTTTTACGTTTCTCCCAAGCATATTCTGTTTTCAAGGTCAATTGTGACAGATATTTTCGAAAAAACCATTCAATAGCGTTCTAGGTGACGGGGAGACCTTTCATTTGCGACCTCTTAGTTGACAACACACATACAGACACACATACGGACATTTGCTCAGTTCGTCGAGCTGAATCGATTGGTATATGACATTCGGCTCTCCGGGCCTCGGAAAATTTTTCTAAAGTTTGAGCGAATTCTAAACCTATTTTTTATATATATATAAAAAGGTAAAAAAGCTAAAACCGCATAATTTTAAAAATTCGCATTGAAACATCACAAAAAAGTGACGAGCGTGTTTCGGCTCACTGGTTACCGCGGATAATGATACCAATAGAGAAATTTCCCAATATATGGAAATCGTTGAACATTTTTCCCGTTTTCAAAAAAAAAAACTTTGAATGTCAAAGACACAACCGTGAGATTGACGTAGGAATGCATTCAAGATGTGTATAGATATTTACTGATTTAATACCGTTTGACCGTTTAAGATTTTATAGTCCTGTCCTGAAAAGAGCCATTTGGAACGTTTGTATTCTGGGAGTAGGGTGGAAGTTTAAGACAATTTTTTAAATAAGTTCTTTACGTTACTTTTCGAGTCCTGAAAAGAAGCGTTGATGGATTTGAAGTCCAGAAAGGACCATTTGATTACGAATGGTTTCGTTTGTATTCCAGGAAGTAAGGCGCCAGTCCAAGTTATTTGTAAGTGTGAGCCTTGATCTAGAAGAAGTCCTTACATAGTTTCAACATTTCATTTATGTATCAATATTTTAGTGGAACAAACTATAAAAAGCTGTATGGCTTCCAAAAGGGCCGAATTGTGGAAATTCTCTTCGTAATATCGTACACTGTTCGAAGTATTTTTCTCAAACGCAACGCAGCCAATTGCTGGCTTTATATTTACTCGTTTGGTGCGAATAGTGCACAAAGCTAATCGAATTATTCTAGATTTGCACTAAACTGATGATGTTTGCACCCGATTTGCAGAGAAGTAATCACTATAGTTAATTATTATAAATAACATCTAGAGCCAAGTGTCAAACCAATTGAATATTACATGTAATACATTTTTAATATGTCTAATGTTTGATTGTTATATCAATAGGTTATAATATGATGCCATTCAAATAAGATTTAAAGTGATTTACACTTACAATTTGAATGTCAATGCGGCAAAATTAAGTGTGAAACATTTACACTGAACATAATTTCTACGCTAGCATCATGTGCAAAGCATTTGAACTATCACTACTTGTAGAATACATGAAATGCATGAAAATATACACTTAACTCATAAAATGGGTGTAAAAACTGCTGATATTTAATGGAAATTATGCAACATTAATCAGAAATGCACATCAAAGCGATAAGATATATCGTTACCTCTAGAATCTACATGAATTTCATACGAATGTCAAATTGTTTCCACATAGATTTCGATTGAAACACAGTTAACCGAATCAAGAATTTTGCACATACTTTTGTGCTGTACTCATTTCCACTAGAAAATGAAATGTTTAACACATTTAATTAGATTCAATAGTAAAACACATCACATCCAAATGAAAAACACATCAAAGGTAAGTGAAAATAATCTAATCTTGCACCTAAGTGAGTTTGCACATGAAATCATAAAACAAATCGTTTTGGTTATGTATTGAAATGAAAAAGCACATTACATTTAAGTGCTGTTTACATATGAATCGATCGTGCAAATTTTTATCAATATAGTGCTCTAATAGCACACCATTGAATAATCTGTGTGAGTTGACGCATGTTTTGTGCCCTAATCACAAACTCAGGATAACCCCTCAATGATATAAATAATTATTAGTCCGGTGATTAGTTATTAAAGCAAATTTTAACACGCACTAAATACCACACTTAAATAGTGCACGGAACGACCGAAATTAGCTCTGTGCCTAATTCGTATTACTGTTTTTGAATTAGTTGATTTTAACAACAAAATTTCCAAAATTACCAAGAAATTAGTTAAAATTGAGAATTTACTTTGCTGAAAAAAACTCTTATCTTTAGAGAAAGTGTTTAGTTGGCGAATATTCTGGACACAAACCAACAATATTTCAATCCAACACGAAATTCTCATTGACAACTAATTTCGTTATTAAAATCAGAAAATTTGTTTCTATTTATGTACCACCGTATTGAAATTGGTTCTATTAACAAGTTTATTAGCCAAAAACTCATGAGAAGTGTCAAAGCAAAACAATCCATTAAAAAGCTAAAAAGGACAGTCTTGTTGAAACTGCTGGCAAATTGTTTTGATGTTTTACGCATGTGTTACGATATATCCATATATAAATTTCTAAACCGATATGTGAAAATGACGTAAACTCTTAGTGGAAAGTGTATTTATTCAGAATTTATGCGCATTTGAAGCGATTGTGCGAAATAATGTTTTTACGCGGAACAGTGAAGTGAGTTTCGAATGTTGCACTCTAATTGTATATGTGAAATGATGTTTTTTGTATCTTCCAACTTTCCGGGCTTGATTCAGTAATAGCCGTTCAACCGAGAAGGTTGTGTATAGAAGCGTACAGTTTAATAACGCTGGTTAGTTTACACGCGTTAAATACGACAACGGTTGAACTACAGGTAGAGACCTGTTGGCAGCAGCCGTTAAAACGTAAAATCGTGCTGCATAAGAGAGCCCTAGTGCTGGGCCAAGCTGGTGAAGGAAACAACAAAGGGCGTTTCCCAAGCTCTACCCAGGCCACAATATACAGCCACAAGTGCTGAGCAGGAGAGTGCAAAGGCACATTGAAGAAGAAGAGTGCAAAGGCACACAGAAGCAGGAGAGTGCAAAAGCACACCGGTGCGAAGGCACTTCGGTGCAGAAGCATATCGGTGCGGAGCACAAGGAAGAGGGAGACAAGACAACTCGGTCTTTCCACTGCCATACAACACGCAGGTATACACCGCTGACCTGCGCTGGTTGCAGCTGGCGAAGACAAAAGTAAATCGGAAATCGAGTGGTGCTGGATGTCAGGTAGCAGTAGCATCACATCCAACAATCAGCATCCAACAAGAACATCTAGAGCAACGAGGATCTACACGGCAGTGCAACGGAGATAGACAACAATTTCAAGGTAGAAGTTTTTTCTTTTCCTTTTGATTGAGTACTGTGTAGTGTTGGTTTCATTTTTCATTTTAAAGTTTGATTAAAAATTTTAATGTGATGGATGAATCCATGGACGTAAATCCTAGCATGAATCCTATACCCCTACGAACGAAAAAATATCAGGAGAGCTCTTCTGGGCCTTGGATAGTCTTTTTTAGACGTATATCAAAGCCATAAAACATTTACCAAATTTCTAAAGGTTTGACATCACGATACTCTTCAATCAAAGAGATCATAAAAGTAAATAACGATAAAATTCGTGTTGTGGTAAATAATTTGAAACACGCGAATGATATTGTCTCTTCGGAACATTTCATTAAAGAGTATAAAGTTTACATACCCTCCAAAGATGTCGAAATTGACGGTGTTGTTACCGAAGCGAGTCTTTCGGTAGATGATTTACTCAAGCATGGTGTTGGTCGTTTCAAGAACTCTATGCTTGAGGGTGTGAAAATACTGGAGTGCAAACAACTGTACTCAGTAGTTTATGAAGAGGGAAAAAAAGTTTATCGCCCATCAGACTCGTTTCGAGTGACGTTTGCCGGATCTGCGTTGCCGTCCCATGTCTATGTCGATAAAATTCGCCTCCCTGTTCGGCTTTTTGTTCCAAATGTAATGAATTGTACGAACTGCAAAAAATTCGGACACACAGCTACTTACTGTAGCAATAAACCAAAATGTATTAAGTGTGAAGGAAGATAATAAAGATAATGATTGCAACAAGGAAATTGAAAAATGTATTTATTGTGGGGAAAGTCCTCATGAGGATATTTCAGTATGCACTGCATTTAAAGTGCACAAAGACAAAATTAAGCTTTCTTTAAAAGCACGGTCTAAGCGCACATATGCAGAAATGCTTAAAACGGTCATTGATGTCCCCCCTTTGGAAACCGAAAACGGGTTTTCAAATCTAGAGGAAACAGAGGACTCTGACTCTGACGAAAATAGTGAAGGCAATTCGTTTATCACTACCCAAGGGTCAGTTAAGAGAAAGAAGTCTTCTTCCAAATTACCAAAAAAGACACCTAAAGTTTCATCTTCAAAAAAAGATCCCCGTGTTAAACAAAAAAAGTCAAAACCAAAGACTGTGCCTCCTGGTTTGTCAAATTCACAAACCAATCCAGGATCTAGCACAGAAAAAGGTAATAATCCTGTGGGCTCCATTTCACAGCCACCAACAGGATTACTGAAGTTTTCGGAAATTGTTGAATGGATTTTCTCAGCATTCAATATATCTGAACCCTTAAAGACCCTCATAATGGCATTCCTTCCAATAGCTAGAAATTTTTTGAAGCAGTTATCAGCTCAATGGCCAATTGTCTCAGGTTTTGTATCTTTTGATGGATAATTTATCACCCGCCGCAAATGATACAATCACTGTCCTGCAGTGGAATTGTCGAAGCATCATGCCAAAACTTGATTCATTTAAAATTTTATTGCATAGTCAAAAATGTGATGTATTTGCTTTATGCGAAACATGGCTTACTTCAAACATAGCTTTAAATTTCAATGATTTTAACATTATACGTCTCGATAGAGACTCTCCGTATGGTGGAGTGCTTTTGGGAATTAAGAAATGCTGTTCCTTTTATAGATTAAACATCCCTTCAACTTCTAGTATAGAAGTTGTTGCTTGCCAAATAAACATTAAAGGCAAAGATATTTGCATAGCTTCGGTTTATATTCCTCCAAAAGCACAAGTTGGACAGCGACAGCTTAATGAAATGGTTGAAGCCCTTCCTGCTCCACGATTGATTCTGGGGGATTTAAATTCGCACGGAATGATGTGGGGTTCCGTTTACAATGATAGCAGATCATCTTTAATACAAAACATTTGTGACAATTTTAGCATGACGGTATTAAATATGGGTAGCATGACACGGATCCCAAGACCTCCTGCACGCCCAAGTGCATTAGATCTATCTCTTTGCTCAACATCAATTCGACTAGATTGCACCTGGAAAATATTGCCTGATTTACACGGTAGCGATCATTTACCAATCATCATCTCAATTAGCTGTAACAAATGTATTGCTAATTCAGCTAGTATTCCATATGATTTGACAAAAAATATCGACTGGATTAAATACCAAAGTAGTATCTCTAGTATTTTGAATTCAATGGAAGAGCTCCCTCCACTTGAAGAATATGACTTCCTCGTTTGTTCGATTCTGGAGGCCGCAGAACAATCCCAAACTAAACGCTTTCCTGGGCCAACGACTAACAGAAGGCCTCCCAACCCCTGGTGGGACAAAGAGTGCTCAGAGGCTAAACTCGCAAAACAAAATGCTTGCAAGACGTTTCTAAAACGGGGAGGAGGAACTCCTCAGAATTTTGAAAAACTTATGGTTTTAGAAACCAAGTACAAGAGCATACTTCGAGCCAAAAAATGTAGCTATTGGAGACATTTTGTCGAAGGTTTGTCAAGAGAAACCTCAATGAGCACTCTTTGGAATACGGCCAGACGAATGAGGAATCGTAACGTGGGCAATGAGAGTAATGAATACTCGAACCGATGGATATTTGACTTTGCTAGGAAAGTTTGCCCAGATTCTGTTCCTACGCAAAGCATTTTACGGGAATCTCCTCCAAATAATGGTTTTATTAATAACCCATTTTCAATGATGGAATTTTCTATAGCACTCTTGTCTTGTAACAATAACGCCCCTGGGTTGGACAGAATTAAATTCAACTTGGTGAAGAATCTGCCCGACCTCGCAAAAAGACGTTTGTTGGAATTGTTCAACAAGTTTCTTGAGCAAAATATTGTTCCACCTGACTGGAGACAAGTGAAAGTTATCGCCATTCAAAAGCCGGGGAAACCAGCTTCCAATCACAACTCATATAGACCCATTGCGATGTTGTCCTGCATCAGAAAATTGTTCGAAAAAATTATTCTACGACGTCTCGACACTTGGGTCGAGACGAACGGTTTGTTGTCAGATACTCAGTTTGGCTTCCGTAGAAATAAAGGGACGAATGATTGCCTTGCATTACTTTCGTCTGACATCCAAATTGCCTTCGCTCAAAAGCAACAAATGGCATCTGTATTTTTAGACATTAAAGGAGCATTTGATTCAGTTTCCATTGATGTTCTTTCAGACAAGCTCCACCAACATGGACTTCCAGCGGTTATAAATAATTATTTGCACAACCTTTTGTCAGAGAAGTGCATGTATTTTTCACATGGCGATTTGGCAACATTCAGAATTAGCTACATGGGTCTCCCGCAAGGCTCATGCCTCAGTCCGCTCCTCTATAATTTTTACGTGAATGACATTGACAGCTGTCTAGTAACCCCATGTACACTAAGGCAATTGGCAGATGATGGCGTGGTTTCAGTTACTGGGCCCAAAGCTATTGATCTGCATAAACCATTGCAAGATACCTTAGATAACTTGTCCGTTTGGGCTGTTCATCTTGGTATCGAATTCTCTGCGGAGAAAACAGAGTTAGTCGTCTTTTCAAGAAAGCATGATCCCGCGCAGCTTCAGCTCCATATGATGGGAAGAATGATCCAACAGGTCTTAACTTTTAAATACCTCGGGGTGTGGTTCGATTCCAAATGCACGTGGGGAGGACACATTAGGTATCTGATAACGAAATGCCAACAAAGAGTAAATTTTCTTCGAACAATAACAGGATCTTGGTGGGGTTCTCATCCGCAAGATCTAATAAAATTGTATCAAACAACGATACTTTCAGTGATGGAATATGGATGCGTTTGTTTTCGTTCCGCTGCAAACTCTCATTTTATCAAACTTGAGCGAATTCAGTACCGTTGTTTGCGAATTGCCTTAGGCTGCATGCACTCGACACATACAATGAGTCTTGAAGTTCTCGCGGGAGTTCTTCCATTAAAAGATCGATTTTGGGAGCTTTCATCACGCCTGCTAATAAGATGTGAGGTGCTGAATCCCATGGTAATTAATAATTTCGAACGACTAGTCGAGCTTCGATCTCAAACAAAATTTATGACAGTATATTTTAACCATATGTCACAGGAAATCAACCCTTCAAGATATATTCCTATCCGTGTCAGCATCCTAAGTGCCCCTGACTCAACTTTATTTTTCGATACATCCATGCAGCGTGAAGTGCGTGGAATCCCGGATCATCTACGCTCGACGGAAATCCCAAAAATATTTTCAAGTAAGTTCAGGCATATTGACTCTGAGAAAATGTTTTACACGGACGGATCGCGAATTGAAGAAGCGACAGGGTTTGGTATGTTCAACAATAATGTTTCGGCCTCATTTAGGCTTCAAGAACCTGCATCTGTTTATATAGCAGAGCTAGCAGCAGTTCATTATAGTTTGAGTGTAATCGTCACATTATCTCCAAACCATTATTTCCTCTTCACAGATAGTCTGAGTGCAATTGAAGCCATTCGCTCAATCGCTGCTGGCAAAAATGAACCGTTTTTCTTGGGTAAAATAAAACAGTGTCTGAACGACATATTGAATAATAATTATCTAATCACTATAGTCTGGGTCCCGGCTCATTGCTCCATTCCAGGCAATTAAAGAGCCGATAATTTAGCCAAACGTGGTGCTATTGAGGGTGAAATTTATGAGCGACCGATTGCTTTCAACGAATTCTTTAGTTCGTCTCGCCAAAGAACACTTGCCAGCTGGCAAGCATCTTGGGATAGAGATGATCTGGGTCGGTGGATGCACTCAATTATTCCGAAAATATCGACAAAGGCATGGTTCAGGGGACTGGATGTGAGTAGGGATTTCATTCGTGTGATGTCCAGACTCATGTCCAATCACTACACGTTAGATGCACATCTCCTTCGAATTGGGCTCTCCGAGACTAATCATTGTGCTTGCGGAGAAGGTTATCGGGATATTGATCATGTCGTTTGGACATGCGTGGAGTATCGTGATGTCAGATCTCAACTAATAAATTCTTTGCGTACCCAAGGTAAACTATCCAACATCCCAGTTCGAGACATTCTTGCTTGTCGTGACCTTTCATACATGAAACTTATTTATCATTTCATAAAGAAAATTGGAGTTTCAATTTAATAAAGGCCCCTTTTAAGACTTAGTTCTGATCCCAGCTGCGTCCATGAGTTTAACCAATAGCTAAATTAGAATAAAAATTATGTAATGATACAAACAAACTCGAAACAGTTTATGAAATTATCAACAAAATGTCTGAAAATAACAGCTTATTTTATAATTTATAGAAGTTAATCGTTTAGTTCAAATAATATTTCCGAGTAGATTTCATAAATCATGACGAGTTACCTAAGATGATATTTAAGCTATAAGAGAATATGTTTTAATAAATTCAAAACGTTGTGACTATGTTAGAATTAAATTAGGATAAGAATATTATGTAAAAGTGATGCTACGGCGAAGAAAAACTTATGTAAACTGCCTTAAGAAATAAACGTATTTATGGAAAAAAAAACTTTCCGGGCTACGCCGTCCGGTGTACTACTTGTATTCGGTTTTTGTTTTCCGAGTGCTCAAAGTTTTCAGTGAGAGTGTCGATTTCGCAAAGTCGAATGAAGAAAGCAGCGATTTAGAAGAAAAATTTTCAAAAAGAAGTTTATGTTTCGCTTATGTCTTTTTCTCCAATACAACATCGTATTTATACTTGCCAATATAGAAAAGATTACCGCGACTGAAATATTTTTCGGTAGTAGTGTGCCATCTAGTGGCTAGTAGTCATTACGATGTTAACGTTTTTTTCGGTGACAGTGCGCCACATAGCTGCAAATTGCAGAAGCCAATTCAACCATTTATGTTGGTTGGAAACAAAGTTTTAATTCTCTAATTCAACTCAAAAATTAGTTGAATGGAAATGAAGTGTGCCTTAGCTAAGAAATGACAGCACGTTGAATTGGTGAATTCAACTAAAAAAATTGCCATTTCAACAAATATTTTATTATTATTAAGGGAATCAGAAATAAAAAATCTAAATTAGCAAAAGTAAGATTTTATTAGTTGTCTCAAAAAATAACTAACTAAAATCAGAAAATCAACTAATTTTTTCGCCAAAATGCTGATTTCGGTCTTTCCGTGTGATAATAATCATTTAACTAAAATGTGCCCTCTTCTCCTACATTTATTATTTTTTACATATTGAAACGAACGATTGTCAAAACTTACAACCTTGTACTCCGGAACTAGTAATGAAACGCGGAAACATCGATTGTTCCTATAAATATGACTCATATATTCTTTTATCCCTAATATCGAATCAAATAGCGCATCGAGAGAAGTAACGGTAATTAAAGGCTGTTTTGGTAGATGAGAATCCACGACAATAATAATTGATTAATGCTTTTCGGTACACTCATTTATTTATTTATTTATTTGTTTATCACACAAACAAGCTTATTAAGCGAATCTGATATCCAGACCTAGATTGAACTCAACATACGAAACTCGAGTAACAATTAAAGGATGTCTTACGAGTAACCATACAACACATCATATATGCTCCAAATTATTCATATCGGTGAAACGTTGCTCGATTTTTGCACATCCAGTTCCAGTCGGCTCGGGACACTTTCAATTTCGTGACGTCATGTGCCACCGGGCAGGGCCAAAGCGACTACGGGCCTATCGGGTCAAAATCGGTGGTTATTATGTTGGCTAGCGCCCGTCTGTTGAGCACAACAAACGACACGTACAAAAGAGCGCAAAAAGCAAAAGTAACGAAAACAAAAATCTCGAAAGCCAAATCATCACAATAACCTCTTGGCCAGAAAAAGAGAATGCAATAAACAAACCGCGGCACGAGCGATACGGATGTATATACAGATAGAGTGCGAGGAAGAGAGACAGAGCGAGAGGAAGAAAGCGGGATGCTGTGGTCCAATCGGGTCCGGCGCGGCACTGTTGAACCAAACCAATAGAGTGAACGAGAGCTTTCTTGCGGGAAGAGGGTCTATAAGTCTTTTCGGACCGGTCGACCTTTTTTGGGGTGGTTTGAGGTTTGGCGAGGAAAGTTTTGTTAGTACAACCGACGACGACGACGAAGACGTCGACCGGAGAAAAAATAATCGCGAACAGTACGTAAATGCCTCTCAACGCTATCAGACGCACCGGCGTGTGTCTGTGCGTTTGCTGCGTGCGTTCGGTTCGATTGTGTCACGCGTGTCGCGCCAATATCTGGGCTCCCACCAGCGGAACGGGTTTCTCAAAACGACTGCATTCTACTGCAGAAAGGTTAGAATTCGCGTTCGGCTGTCAACTGGCCAACGGACTGATTTGTGACGTTTGCGTAATTGCGCGCTGATAATTCGAAAAAAAAACCCTAACTGCACGGTTCGCGTATTGATCGAAAATCATATGAAATACCTGTGTAACAAGTTGCGGTGATCCAGTAGAAAGTCTTGACTCCGGTGTGTACAGTGTTGCCGGATGGATGGAGCGATGCGCGATCTGTTATTGTCACTTGAATTGGATGATTGGATGAGGGCATGGATTTCGTGAACTGCCAATAAAGTGGATGGTTATCGTTATTCAATATTCAACAGTTCGCAGATACAATGTCACACATTGACACTCGTGTTTTGTAAGTGTAATTGAAATTCCAACCGCCTTGCCTGAAAAGTACAAGTATTAGTCTTGGCGGAAAAGTACATTGTTTATATACATCATGTTCTGAGATTTGTAATCATTTATTTCGACTGAATACGAATTCGAAATCAGTAAGATCCATTGAGAGCATACTTTTTCGAACATATTTCAAAATCAATTCAAAGGCTTGAAATTCTTAATTATTTAATAGCATCGTGGAAATTATTCCGTTGCCTTCGTTTTGAGGTAATCATTTTCTGATTCCCAAAAATTATTAGGATTATTACAAATACACAAATGGCAACGGGATAAAATGGTTCTCAAATGTCTTTACCGGAAGAAGGATGGAAATGAAAATGAGCTTTCGTCGAGAAGTGGAACAATTTATCGGAAGGAGACAGTTTGCATGATCGAGTTCACTCTCTGAGGTGTATTTCTCGCAAATTTATACTTTCACAATGCTAGACATTTACCTTTCTTTCGAATCTGCCTTGACTCTCAGGTAAAGCTAAGTGAATGAAAAATTTTTCTGACTGGATAGACTGAATCTCGCAGTTCTCCTTCCCCCTTGTTGACAAATTATACAGACTTTTATAAACAGCACACACCCCAATACCACCAAGAGAGTCTGCGTAGTTTATGAATGGCCTCTTCCGAGCTTGTCATTAGAACCAACATTCGAACATAATGCAATTTGTTTCTTTTAAAAATTAAAAAGTAACAGTGAACACAACTTACACGCTATCAGAACAATATACGTGCACGTGTATGCCTACATGCCTAGAATGCATAAGAATACAGGTTTGAGTATTGTCTCTGCGAGTTTCCTTCCATTCGATTTCTTTAATCATTTTTTCAACTATGCAAAGAAAAAAAAACTATTTTTCTTCGCATATTTAAATATATATCCAAGGAATCGAATAAAAGGTAACTCATAGAGATAGTACTCAAATCTGTATTCTTGTGTAAGAATAAAAATTAAAATGTAATAACTTTGCTTTTAAAAGTTCTTTCTGCTATAAATAGCCGTTCTCTAGATAATGAAAGCGGTAATTAGAAGAACTCAGGTTTTTATTGAACTGTTGTTAATTTCGTTTAAAATTAACTTCTTCTGTATTAATAGCATCATATTTCACTTTTAAAGCAGTGATGAAAATACATGTAAATTTACAACCGCTCCTTTTAAAAATCAATCCGCCAGTGTAGAACAAATGGTTTGCCATACAGGAAACGTGTGTAATGTCTCATCCAAATCGAAGTATGAGAAGTCTAATGACTTGTGGCCCGTTTCACGAATTGCTTTATTACTTTGCTCCTCTTGTAGGAGTGTTTAGCTTATTACTACCCCATAACAGTTAAGGAACATTTGGTTCACTGAACACAATTTTGTCCATTCTTTCGTAGTTGCTATTGCTGTTATCAAAATCATCATTATCATCTTATTGTCTCTGCTATTGATTAAAAAGTCGGAGTCGGTGTAAATTATATCAAATGTGTCTTGATGTTATTATTACTCAAACTGAAACTATATTCTGTAGAAGTTCTTATAGTTTAAGATACAGCTATTATCAGTTTACACGAGCTACAGTTTTTAGCAGACTACACACAAAATTTAGTTCAATTAAACATTATTGCGCATCAAAATGTATACACTAAAGTCTCTTTTAATGCAACTTTTTCAAGCAAATTTTCCAAAGTTATGCGTTTTTTATTCTAATTTTCAAATTTGTGTAATTTTTTTAGTCGAACGACTAGTCCGTGGCTATTATCGAGGTAGAAATATATTTTCTCTTAGATGCTTTCCGGAGATTGTGATTACTTTTATGAGATTGCCACGATTTTTTTTTGCTGTAATTCGATTATAATTGTGAAGCCATTTCTGACTCATTCTGGGTTTCTACTTTACTCGGTCTGGCAATTCTGGGTGATGCATAACTTGTGGTTTGCCTACTTCCCGACAAACCAAGACTGTCGTTACGTCTTCAAACTGCTCGATCTAGTCCCCGTAAAAGAATCAAACCTACACAGACGGAGAGGTCCCAAGTAGTGGAAACTTGCTCGAATTTAGCACTTCCTATGTACATCTACAAATGCAGAGAACGATCCGGGTATTCCGGTTGGAGGATAGCTTCCAGTTCACTGACCCTCCTACGACTCTAACCTATGCTGAATCACGATCGCCTCATCTAGCCCCCAAAAGTGGAACAACACGAAATCTTCTGGTACACCCCACGGGACACCTGAACGAGTGCCAGGGTCGAACGGCTTCCGGTTCAACGGCGCCCCGATGACTTGTAGTCAGTGTTGCGGTGACTACTCGACTAGGCCTCGACAATGGATTTAACCTACACCGAGGCAGAGTTTTCAGACAGAGCCAGTTCTTCCGACACCTTGTTTCTAGATACACCACATAGGAGACCCGTATCGATCCGACGATTCCGGTTGGAACATAGCTGCTGATTCATCGGCGCCGCGACGTCCTAAAACCGGTGCTGTGACTACTACTCGACTAGTATCCGACGGTGGATGAAGCCTACATCGACGAAAAGCTCTCCGACGAAGGAAGTCGAAAACATCTATCGGTCGGAAAGACGCTGAGATCTCTCCAGCGAATTCGGTTGGAAGATGCTTCCCTACGTACTTCCAGTATTGCGAAAATATCAAGTTATCAAATATCACCGCTGAAAAAAATCATGCCCGATTTTAGGCATCGATTATCATTATATCAATATCAGTATAGTGATGTTCCATAAACTAATAGTGATAATGAAATGATAATCATTCAAAATCATTCTCACGATTATCAGCCATGCAGCAATTTCCACTGAAAATGGTGATATTTAATAATATAACAATTTCAAAAATATTAACACTATTTACTTGAATTTCACACAGAGAAGTAACAGGAGCGCAGGAGCGATCACAAAAAAGCGTTCAAACCAGCCCGGTGGAAGGGTGCTCTACCAAGTGGTATCGTAACCAACATAGCTTCTCAGCATTAGGCTAGCTCAAAAGATGCGTTAAACCCTGCACACCTGCTACTTCTATAAACCAAATTCGTGCTAAATAGCGTTGAATTGGGTTTAATTTAATAAGGCAATTCTGGAAGTAAAACTGGAAGTCTTTCGTCTCTATAATCAATATTCAGAATGTATTGTTTTTTCACTGTATTTGCGTTGCATATTGCTGTATTGCACTATTGACATCTGAATATCTTCATCTGCTAATGATAATCATGAGAATGATCATTGATAGTCATGTGTGAATTTAGAGCATATGGTTGTAGTGATATTGATAGGAATGAGATTATGCTCAGTAGCGATATTTGACTAGGTGATAATTTCGCAACACTGATCAGAAGTGATAATGCTGCTCCAATATCAATCTCAGAAAATCAAACCATTTTCGTTATCATGATCGATGATGATTTTGTGAACGATAATCACCGACGATGATTATCGGGGATGATAGCTGATTTTTGAAATTTTGAAAATGATAATGCCAACCCTGCGTTCTTCAGCTAACCTGTCTGTGTACCTGGCACTACCAGCTGTACTGTGTACGTTAGAGAAGGTCGAATTTCGGGTATTGATTCGTTTCCTGATTTTTTAGATCGTCTTAAAAAAGTTTCAGAGCTAGGATTCTTTTAATATAAATATTTACTATTCCGTTTCCAATTCAATTGTAATAAAATGGCATCGCCTTTAGTATCCTACAATTTCAGCGGATCATTTTATTAAAAGCAGGTTTGCCGAATGGGTCTTTTTCCGAAATTTATTTTACCGCACTTTATTATTTCGCTGAAAAATGTAGAGCAAATTTCTTAAATAAAAACCAGTTTTAATCCAACTAGATGTGTAATGAGGCTTTTCTCATATAAATCATACTGTCAGATATAATACTGTGTTATTCTTCAAAATAATTATCTTCGATTATTGACAGAATAACCGAAATCGATTTTAAAAACGATTGGAGTAGTTTTTAGACCGATTTAAAAAATTTTTACGTTTTTCACCCTTTTAAGTGATTGTATAAAATTTTTAGCACACTATATTTCCGAAAGCGAAAGTTGGATCTGGATGAAATTTAGAAATTTCGTATGGAACCACTGGACTTTACATTTGGATTTGATTTTATGAAAATCGGTCAAACCATCACTGAGAAGAGTAAGTGGATAGCCGGAATCGATTTGTCTGGCCATCTACTTACAATTACTACCGATTGAAGTAGTCTTGAGGCCAGTTTATATTTTTTTTTGGTTTTTTGTTTAACCGCTCTAAGTGACGGTATACCATTTGTGACATACTTTACCCTATAATTCCGGAATCGGAAGTCGGATCCAGATGAAATTCAAAACTTTAATAAAGGACCACAAGCCGTTTGACTTTAGCTGTCTTGTTGAGCAATTTCAGACAACTTGGCTACTCATGCCATGGGATGCAGAACGTCGACGAACAGTTTGCCCTAAAACTGATAGTTTTGCCTTTCTCTATATAGGTATTAGGTATTAGAATTGCTGGAAAAAACGACTTTCGATCGAAGCCTCGGAGACACCATTCGACTTAGTTCGACGAGATCGGAAAATGTCTGTGTGTCTGTGTGTGTGTGTGTGTGTGTGTGTGTGTGTGTGTGTGTGTGTGTGTGTGTGTGTGTGTGTGTGTGTGTGTGTGTGTGAGCACTTTTTGAAGATATGTTTATCGCTCAATTTTCTCAGAGTTGGCTAAACCGATTTTAATAAGCTTAGACTCGTTTGAAATTAGGCCATTGATCAAGTTCGAAGATCAAATGATTGTGACTTTGGGTTCCGGACATATAATGGTATAAGTGACGTAACCGACACAACACGTAGTTTTTCATCGCTATAATGTATATAAGGGTGCCAATATTTCGGGATCACCTCTAATTTCGTTAAGCGCTATTATTCAAAAGTTTAAGCACCCCGAAAAAAGTCCCCATGCAAATTTTGAGCTATATCGGACATAGGAAAGGGGTGCTGCCCGGCGGTTAAGGTTTGAAAATTTTCATTCTTGAAAAATTACCATAGGGGTGAGTACATGAGATTTCCGAAATTGATTTTTTTATGTCAAACGTCTTAGAATTGCATGAAACGTCGAGATTTAGTGTCATCTGAAACAAAAATTTCTTAAAAAATCGACTTTCTGGGAAATTTTGAGAATTCCCAGAAAGTCGATTTTTCGAAAAAAAAAATTTTTCTGGATGGCACTAAATCTTTACGTTTCATGCAATTCTAAGACTTTTGGCATCCAAAACATTTTTTCGATTTCGGAAATTTCATGTACCTCCCCCACTCTAATGGCATGTGATATATGGTTTTAGAACTAAATACCATGCGTCTCCATCGGATGATGATAATTTGATGGAGACGCATGGTTTTTCGAAAGATTTATTTTTTTTAAACTCTGATTTTTTTTGAACATTTTTTGAAAATTTGAAAAAAATACAGAATAACGTACTCATAAATGATTTATTTTTGATGTAAAATCTAGAGTGGTACCAAAATTGTAAATTCGAAAATTTTGAACATTTTTTTCACATGAAATACATTTTGAAAAATTCTGAAAAAAATCAGAAAGGTTTTCCATAATTCCAAAAATATTCCTAATTTTTTTCAATTTTTTTGCTAAAGAGGCTTTTAAAAAACTTGAATACAATGAAAATCAGAAACCAATATGGCAGTTGAAGGGTTGAAATTTTGGGAAAATCATCTCCAATACAACCCTTTCAAACAGCGTATATCAGATTTTTTTTTCTGTTTGGGGGCAGGTTTTATATGCAATCCCTTTGTTTTCAGTTATTTTACTGGACTCAAACCCCTGAATAAACATCATAATGACCACTCGCAAATATTAGAAATCCAAAATTTAACTCCAAATTATTTGCAAGCTGAAACAAGAATAATGATCAAACATACTCATTTTGCCTGTGCCATACCGCAGTTTCCGGTTTCGAAAGCACCAGAACCAAAATTCCGCATTCATCTGTCGGTTCAGGAATTTCATTTCTTTGGAGGAAATTACCACTCTGTTGTTTCACAAACGAAGCTTAGAAAACAAATCCATTTGCAGTCAATCGATTGCTTACCATCCGAAGTTTTATTGGCTGCATTGCTCTCCGAAATATTTTTTCGAATGACCCGGCAAAAGCAGAATTGATTTTTATAAACCTAAAGTCAAAGGACAGCAACATTGTGAAAATCTTTATGAGACTGAATATTGTATAAAAATGAGCAACAAAGAGCGACAATTGTCCGATCTTTATGACTGTTGGCCAAAGAAAGTTTCTCGTGACATTGATTGTCGATTCCGAAAACAAATTCGTATCATGTTACATGGATGCTCAACATAATAGTAAACGAACTGTGGCGAAAAATGTCGGGAATGATTGAAGATCGATATTCGGAAGAATTACCATAAAAAAATACACAAAATCTCTGCAACAGCAGCAGAGCTGGCAACCAACTTGGGCCGGTCCAAAAGCCGCTAATGCTTCGACCGCCACCAGCAGGAGGCTACCATGTAAAGCAACCGAACGGCTGGGAATCGTGATCTGCTTTTTTTTCCGCCGGACGGTTTTTGCTACGACTCATGCCAATCGCGAATATCCTAAAGCAGCGGAGAAGTAGGAAAAATGATGAGAAACCGATTACAAGCAGAAACCGAAAAAAAACAATTTAAAAATGTAACAGAAGCCGGCGGCAGCCAGAAATGATATCGCGATGCGGGACGGGTGAAGGAGTTAGGATACAAGTTCCACGAAAATCTCCTGTCGAGAGCATTAACGGTCATGAACGGGTGGAAGGTCCTTTTTTTAATACATCCCGAAACAGTCTTTAAAACAATTGTTATGATTGCAGTTCAATTGCTAAGTACCTCCTGAAATGGTGATGAACACTTCAGTGACAACAGTTGCAAGTGATGGTAATGATTTCGGAACATGAAAACCGCCACGATGGCAAGCAGAAGTGAATGATTATGATTGAATGTTCGGGTTATGCTGATTCTGAATAGATGCAGAGAGAAAAAAAATACCGTTGGACGGAAAGTGAAAACGAATAACAAACTAGTAACCGTTTGAAAGTGAAAATGTGTCTGCTGGCGGATTCAAATTGCGGGTTCATGTTCTTCTTCTTATTACACTACTTTCATTTAGCCGAAGTCTGCTTGCTGGGCTGGAAGCATGGTTGGTTGGAATCAATGGTTTTGCGAGCGCGATTGCACAGACGCATGTTTGAACCGGTCCGAAACATCAAGGGGTATGAAAAGCATGAAAGATATGAATTTGTTTTCGCCGGTGTCAGCGAACGTGAAATAGAAAATCGTAATGAAGCGCGCGATGTGATTGCAAAAAAAGAAAAACAATAATGACAGAATGATTTCGGACTAATAACGTCATCGGTATTACATTGCTGTCAAGATGAGACAGCTATCTATTATTTATTAGTAAAGCAAAGTTGGTAACACGTGCGATTAGTTTCGACGACATTAAATTAATACATCATTTAGCTTAAGAAACACCAACCGCATTTGTTGTACACTTATACCCATGTAAGAGCAAGGTGATGACAATGAAGAGCGATTAAGTGTGAAAAAGAATCGTACTAGCAAGCAGAAGACTTTGCGTAACTGAATTTTGTCTTCTCCCCAGGAACCCCGTTTTGATACATTTTGTTGCGGACACTTATTTAAAAAAAATTGTAATGAAAATATACACCTATTGTTTGTTGGGAATTGGTTACTGTAACTGTTGCTTGAGCTACCTGATGAATCGATAATACAAATAGAGATAATTTTAATATAACCGAAAAAATCATCCATTTTTTTTTGAGAGCATGATGCGAGAGACGATCGCCTTTCAAGCATAAAACCACGATCGGCACGATTCCCGATTTGGCACCGGGAATTTGTTCAAAGCCCACGTTGTCTCATAATTTTATTTAAATTTTTTTTTGTTACGACGTGAAACCGTCATTATCTTAGATTTACAACGAAAAACGTATTCAGGAAAGGTAAATGATGAAAAAATTGATAAAAATAAATGCACATTCTTTTCTTTTACATTTGAGCCACACTTCGAAAAAACTATATTTGGTTTACTACCGTTCACCCGGTAAAGACATTTGAGAAATTTTGTATCCCTTTCCGGCTTGTGTACCCTGAATAAATGAGAATCTATGGCAACATTTTAAAATTTGCATAACTTGTAATACAATATTAAAAACCGTGTAGGTTTTGAATATCCTTAACGATAGTAAAAATCTTTTCGCCTTTCTCATATAGAAAGGTTGTGTATATACTGTGGAAACCGATATTTGAACCAATGTTCGGAGGGTCGACCATTCGACTCAGTTCATCGAGTACGCAAATGTATGTATGTATATAACATTGTTTTGTACTCACTTTTCTTGGAGAGAAATCAACTGGTTTTTATGAACTTAGATTCAAATGAAAGGCCTTGTAGCCCCATACAAAGTTCCTGAATTTTATTCGAATCCGACTTCCGGTTCCGGAATTACAGGGTATTAGTTTAAAAATTCCATTTACAAATTACTTACGTACTTTTCTCAGAGATCGTGTGACCGAGTTTAACAAAACTCCCAAATTTCACGCAGATTCGATTTCCGGTTCCGGAATTATTTGGCTCAAATTTTACATAAGCGTTATTTATGACCAAATGAAAAAATTAGCATCATCAGTTTGCTAACTCTAGCCTTTCTTTTGAGAAGGGACCAAGCAAAAATGCTTTGATAATTTTCAATAATATATATCCCAGAAACGATGAATTCGTCTGATTTAGTATTTAATGCAATATTTTTGGTAATTATAAAGATAATGTAAAACAAATTTTTACTGTAGAAAAAAATTGTCCTTTTTATTATAAAAATAACACAAAAAACTCAAATATCACACAAAACGTATTTTTTTTAATTTTTTGGCATGCAGCTGTAGTCCACAATAAAATAATGTCAATTTTTTAGAATGCTGAAATAATATTTGAAAAATTTACATATTTAAAATAATGTAAACTATTTAAAATCATGAAAAAATATTTTTTTTCATATTTTTTAATAAAATTTTAATAAAGTGTGCCGATTTTCCAATAGAAAATATGTCAATCAAAGTTTTGCTGTACACTACTGTTCGCAAGATACAGTGGTTTGAAAAAAGAAATTTGGGAGAAGCTTGGCATCCGATGACCAATACTAAAATATACACTCTAATAAAATTTGAATTTTACAGGTGACTTAATCCCCCATACGATGTAATTCAATAAGACCTAATTTGTCAAATGACGGAAAATTTTATTTGTAATGACTTAATGTTAAATGAGCTTGAATTTTACTGGTTTCGACTGTAGCTTGCGTTCTACTAGCAGGTGCGACTGTATGAATTTAAATGCACCTTTTACCGGCCAAGCTTCTGTGGCTCAGCCGATTATCAGACGAACTTGCAATCCAATGATTCTCGGTTCAAGTCGCGATGGGTTGCTACAAAATTTTTTTTTCATTTCAATGAATTTCATGTCATGGAGTTTTAGACACAATATTAAATGTTCTTCCAAGTAAATTTGCGTGAGCTGCGACGTTCCATTTATGTGCATCTAATAAGATGTAAAAATTTTTAAGTGTGTAGTGTTCGAACTTGTTAAAAATAATATACTACGAATTTAATGTATCGAAATAAAATTAAACGTCTTTTAGGGGTTAACCTTATTTTGTGCGTCTCTTGTTGAAACTTGTTTTCGTTCGGCACGTCAGGAAAGACTTAGCACTTCGGTGCTTATTACAAGTGTGTTGCAAATAGCAATAACTTTACATCTGCTTAGCGGTTCAAATTGAACTGTTTAAGTTCGCAGTAAGCAATTCAATTTTAACTGCTCTGCACTGACGAGTCTAAGACGAAAAGTAAAGATAGTGAAATTGGTTATGTGCCCTAGCACAAAATAAGGTTAACCCCTAAATGACCATCTGAATCGGCCAGTATTAGTCGAAACTTGTTTTCGTTCGGCACGTCAGGAAAGACTTAACACTTCGGTGCTTATTACAAGTGTGTTGCAAATAGCAATAACTTTACATCTGCTTAGCGGTTCAAATTGAACTGTTTAAGTTCGCAGTAAGCAATTCAATTTGAACTGCTCTGCACTGACGAGTCTAAGACGAAACGTAAAGATAGGGAAAATTTAACGGTTGAATGCAAAAATCGGATAAGTGCCACTATTTTGGAAACTTATCCCAGTTGTTGCATTCCTAAATACTTAAATGGATTTTCCAAACTAAGTTGTTCTTATCCGATAGTCGTTCAATTAATATTCATTCTATTCATTCATATTATACTATGATGATTAAAAATTTAGAGTTTTTGATGTTTTATAATCTTATGAATATTTCATTCATTGGTCATTTTTACCATTTGCGTGAGTGTTATCAAACCTACGCTGTCGAGACAATCTCTCTGGTAAAAATAATGAATGAATGAAACGACTGTCATTCATATGAAACTGATGTAGCTTAAGGGACTACTCAAGTAAACACAAGCATAAGACGATAGCACTGAACTTCATGCCTGTCAACACTAATAGTACATAAATATCGTGTTATAACCTTAACACTGCGTTCAAGGCATATATTTGAATTTTGAATGCATAAAGCACGGCAGTTACGTAGCATCATAAATTGCTTGACGATTATAAAGAGACATTATAAAATTTACAAGCATCAACAATTTTATGCTGTAAATATTCATTTAGTGCTACTATCGAACAAGTATGAAGTTATTATAATACACTAAAATATCAAATCTCAATTTCTCTTTTTTACGCGTTTTATTTAAAATAACGCGATATTTTATTTAATTTAATGATCGCGTAAAAAAAGTTTTTGCACAATGAAGGAAATTTTTTTATACGTATACAAATAATCAAATACACTTCAGTGAATTGAATATTATGAAATATACATTAAGGAATTGTTTGGCTCCATATAATCTAGTAAAGGTCATGGGTATCCAAGAATTCAAGTGCATAAACGCGTGACTGGTAACTTTTGAGTGCGGGATATGCTCATAGTACTATATTCAGCAGATTGACATACTGTGACAATGTCTATGGAAGTTCTTGTCCATCCAAAACCTCCTTGGAATATACATAGGCGTTAAGGTCTTAAAAGGTAACCGATGACAACAGTGAGTTTTTTTTGTGGTCCATACTCGCGGTATCTCATTCAATTCATGGGATCATTGTGATGAGTTATGAAGAAGTGCTTAATAATCCAAAAACTATCTGAAGTTCAGACCTTAAGATCTATAAGCATGACAACTTAACGAACAACAACAACGAACTTTTTTTCCTCGTCCCGTACTCGTGATACCACATGCAATCAATAGGCTTATTGTAAATGATCTACGCCATCCAAAAACTACCTTCAAGCATTAAGATCTATTAGAATAGCAATGCACACTAACGAATTTTATCTTCACGTTCCATACTCGTGGTTTACTGAAGTTGGATGACTGAAAATATTTCTGAAACAGACCAAACCAGTCACGACTATGAACAGCATTGAAAATTTTTCCATAACCTGATGATTGCTCATGTAGATCTTAAGACCTGTTTTCACTGAAGTTCTTAACTGACTGAAACAGCTATAAATAGACAAGTAAGCAATATGTAGCTTTCAAAATATGAACAAATAAAAAAAATATAACAAACAAAAAATAGACGGGGACGGGTATAGCGTGATGGGTTAGTCGATGCCACTCACGTAACACACCTGGGTTCGATTCAGAACCCCGCACATAGGGTCAGAAAGCTTTCCTTACCTGGAGAGGCAAATGACCATAACGTTAAAACCTTTTTAATTTAAAAATCAAAATAAAATTAAATAATAGACATTAGCCATTGTAGTCATTGCTATGGCACAGTGTAGTCCCTGAGGACAATATTCCAAGTATTTCTTGGATCTTAGAATATCTCTTACGGATATGCATTATTGCAAAATATACTCAGATGGTCCTATAGTTTTTTGCGTGTGGACGTAGTTAGATTTTTTATGTTATTTATACTAAAATCGATTTTTTGTTTAATATAAACTAAATTTAATTTACGCATCCCCGATTTTGCACGTAAATTGAGGTTCCAGTATACTGATATATTAGCCAGGTTTATTTTGCAAAATAGGAGATCGAAAGTTCAGTTTGCCTGGCGAAAACGTAACGTGAATGTGAATCAAATATGTAAAAATGGAAACAATTTCCACGAAGTAAAGCTTTGCATTTATCAAGCAGCAACGAAAAAATTGCTCTCATTGTACCTTAGACCATAAAGGATTGCAGACAATCAGAACTTTATGAATATGTTTACATTTCGTCTTTGTCTCATCAGTGCATAGCAGCTCAAAATAAACTACGTAATGCAAAGCTAATTAGTTCAATTTGAACCGCTAGGCAGACGACAAGAAAACAATTTTTAATTAGTTCACCTTCATTATCCCATAAATCAAGAACCCAAATTCAGATCAATAGATCAATTGATTCTAGTTAGTTTCCGTTACCATTCATATACGCACACACGCACTCGTATGCAGTCGTAAGCTTACGGTTGAATGTCTGTTTTCAGTGTGATTATACGACCATGTATTATCATCGTCCTGAAGTCTTCTACAACCAACAGTTCTCCTCCATCGTTGAGCTCTATTTGATGGAAGTATTTTCTATAGGGAAACAAAATCTCGGTAATCCTAATTCTACACCATTATCTAGCATTCTTAAGTATCAAATCTACACAGGTCATAAAACAAATAATCTCTTTTGAAGTACAATCCAGTTCGAATTCAATTTGCTATGGCTTTGCAATCTTCACGTACAGATTTCGATTAAAGTGATGAACGGAAATGAAACTTAGCCCCGATCTCAGTGGACAGGCACCAAATGTCCTGCCAAGAGGTGCTTTCGTTTGTAATTGCTTTCCGAAAATTCGAATTTTACGAACCGGAAACACCACGAAACACAACCCACAGCGATCTTTTCGGAACGATTTATGGCATTTACTGGGAAAGTCATAAAAGCAAAAATAATAACAGCACAAAGCTTCACGGTTGTGGAATGGTCGAACAGCGGAAAACTGATACCATCCTAATTCCGAAGTAGGTCAAAACAACTGTAGCAACAGCAAATAAACCAAATCCGTGGGATTAGTTTATTGAGACAACTAATTATTTGTATCGCAAGAAAAAATCGTTTGGAATTTGATTTTTTTTTATAAATACCCTAACAGGATCAATTCGTTAGATACTATAGTCTCTAGTCTAAAAAATCGGTCGATCAACAGTACATTTTGTATAAAGAGCTATGATTCATTTCCAAATGCGAGATCTAAATCCGGCATGTTTCAAATAACGAAAATTATTTGAAAATCTGTCATTATTGAATTTTAAATCTAAATTCTCTATTAAAGCTTACCTCGATGAGGACCGAAGCTTTACTGCTATCATAATAATCATAATTTTCGGTTCACTTTTATTATGGTATGGCAAGGCAGCGGAACCACATGAACTAAAATGTGTTCAATAAGATGTTCTACAGCAAACCCGTAGCTGCAGCAGCCCTCGTACCGTGTTCCACATCGTGCTCGACGTTTTATTAAAAAGATACGATGCTACATGTGACTAATATCAACAAGTAGCAACTATCTACCGGACAGTCGATGGAGCATCATCTTACAATCAGATCACAATCGGTGCCGGTAGCGCTTTCGCCATAAAAATGATATTTATTTTACGATTATTGCATCTGCCAGGAGCGCTAAAGTGTTTATTCATTCAGTAGGGCATATTGAAAACGATAGGTAATGACGATTCGCTCATTAATCGACATATTTGGATTTATGTGATTAAAATGGGATTGCATGTGGGACGTGTTCGTAACCGGCCCTAAGGATGTGATCATTTACGAGTTATCGAACAGGATATTGGAACAACGAGGAATCACACAGCACGGAGAACCAACTAATCAGCAAAACTTAGTATTGCAGTTTCTAATTGTTGCCTTATTTGTTTAAACTAAAAAAACTCGCTGAAACTGAAACTGTTTCCACATAAAAAACAATATCAACACCGGCGACCTGAAAAGGCAGATTAAAATTTGTTCTAAATATAAGACATATAATAAAAATAAGTTCAAAATCATATATGAAAAAAACACAACGAAACTATAGGAAATACAAGAAATAACGCAGTGAAAATATTTTGTGAACAATATTATTCCTTATACCTAGAATCGTGACATCTACCATTAATATAATTAAGTTAATATTCAAATTACTGCATTTTCAATTTCATCTTAATCGGTCGTGTTTATAAGTGACGACGGAAACTTTTATTTGCACTCGTTTGGTGCGAATTTCGCACTGCGAACGATGCACTAAAACGATTATTTTCACTTCTAATGTGAATATTTCAACAGTTCAATAATTATTATAGCGCATTTGTAAACATTTATAGCTCTTAAAAGAACTAAATTGTAGAAATTTCTCTGCCTTTATTCACTTTTTGGTGTACTTAACTCCAATCCAAACGACTAGCAGCTAAATACTGTAATAATTGCTTCGTTTGAAGCAAAAATCATACTGTGAATCAGCGATGCCAACCTTGCGGATTTATCCTTAGATCTCAGAAATCAGAACTAATTGGTTCAAGTGACACGTTCCCCTAGCTAATTGGAGATTTGTGCCTAGCCGTGACTTCTCATAAATTTTCTGATGGAAGGATAAAAGGAACATGGATGTGAATTGTGTAGTGGGTGACACAAATCGTTTTGCCTTCCCGAAAGGATGCTGAACGATCTGCAGGTGTCAAAAACCTCTAAACCCCGGCAGGATTTAGAGACTTTACAAAAGCGACACCATTATGCATTTCCGGAATAATGCAGAACAATTCGCAATATGTATGAGCAGAAGTTAATTCGGCACCCCAAGATGGATGCCAAACAATCAGCTAAAACCTTTTACGGTGGAAACAGAAAGAATTCATTCATTCCAGGAAGAACGATGAGCCCCTCTGAGTATAGCTCCTTATAACATTGGTTCAGAAACGATAGAATATCCTTCAATTTTAGCTTCCCATACATAGATTCAACAATAAAGGGAGGACCAAAACCCGGCTACGTAGGTGCGTCAATGCGGGGAAGTTATGCTAATGTAATTTCCTTTGTTTGAAGCAAAAATCACACAGCGAATTAGCGATATCAACTCTACGGATTTCTGGCTTTTCTACGGATGTACGGATGAATCATGCCTTGGTGTAGCACTGCACCCGTGTAGTGCTATTCAGAAACGAAAAAACCATTGAACGTGAACATACACGTCCATTCAAAGACAAAATTCTAATGAAAACCGTGCACATGTGGATACAAAAATGTCTTACTATTTATTAGAGGAAACTATGATAATGACTAGGAATACGAAGAAAATTAGAAACTGCTCGCTATAAACTAAAATTTCCACCAATAAAATATATAGTTATATCGACTCGAGTCGATGCGAAATATTTCCAAACAGAAGGTGAAATGCAATCGACTGCACGAAATAATATTATAGTCAGTTGCAAATTAAAAAACGTCGCTCTCAGGAGCTCATTGAATGTATATTAATCTATAACTTTTGATTAGTTCAATCTCAATCACGTGAATCAAGAAAATTTTCTATTTCTAGTAACGAAGATCGAATACGACAGCGTTTGAAAATAATAACGATTGAACTTGGCCGCGAAATCACCAGTGCTTTTTGTTAGTGTTTGCTCCTTTCGAGCCATATAATTGCTCATTACACTATCAGCGTATCTCTTGGGTAGCAGCTACATTCATACTGCACACATTTATTTGCACTACAACACATTTAAGATAACACATAATCAACAATAGTACTTGATTTGAGGCTGCCCCTCTCCATCCTCGATCACGCCCAATCTTGCCCGCTGTGCTCCTCGCCTTCTTGTTCAAACCGGATTTGTGGCGAACATCAGTTTAGCAGGATTGTTGTCCGCCATTCTTGAAACATGCCCTGCACACCGTATTCTTCCGGCTTTGGCCACCTTCTGAATGTTGGGTTCGCCGAAGAATGGCAGCGAGTTCGTGGTTTATTCTTCGCCGTCACACGCCGTTTTCCTGCACACCGCCGAAGATCGTCCTTAGCAAACGTCGCTCGAAAACTCCGAGTGCTTGCAGATCCTCCTCGAACAAGATCCATTTTTCGTGTCTGGTTCGGATCACCGGTCTTATGAGCGTTTTGAACATGGTACATTTCGTGAGGAGGTGAATCTTTTTTTGACCACAGATTATTTTGGAGCCCGTAGTAGGCACGACTTCTACTGATGATCAGAGCTGCAAATTGTCAGTCATGTCAAATGACCTTGACAGACTGACTAAAATCATCGTCAACTGTAATCGGTGCGGTCAAAGTGTCTGTCAAATGAGATATTCGATAGTTCAATGACCAAGTAGAAGTATACTCAGTCAAAGAAAGGTGACGCATCTTGTTCTCTCTCTCTCATTCTCCTATTCCCTGTTGAAGTAAAAAATTCCATGAGAGTACTAACATAAACATAAATTGATGAAGTTCATTGTTCTTTGTAAAAAGTCATCGGATTTCGGAGTTTATTGGTGTACATGAATTTAATTCAATGTTTATGCTGCTTGATTAATATTTAGTCACATCGTAATCAAGCAGTGACAGGAGAAATGAAGATAATATCAATCGCATCGGCAATCAATTAGCGTCCTGGTGAGTATAATATCAAGAGAATTTAAGTTATGACAGATCGGCTCTCAGACACTCAATATATGATGATTGGTAGAGCCTGGTTGGCAGCAGTCCAGTGACATAAACTTTCCAATCTTCGTCGTGCAAAGTTACTCGTTGATAATGACATTTAGCAGCTCTACTGATGATGCGTCTTCGTATTTCACGACTCACATTGTTTTTTTTTTTAAGATAGTTTTATTCAGGCCTATATGCGTACAAGCTTTACGTGTCCGATTGAGCCGATTTTTTAAATAAATTTTTTTTTTGAGTTGGATCTCGTTGTCACCCTTTTTCTAGGGGGAGAGGAGCTTCCATTTCCCTCCTGCGAGGATTGAGGGGCACTTCGTTCGTGGTTCGTCTCGTCATCCATTGCCACATCGATGGTATTGTTGTTGGTTTCATTGCTAGTTGCTGGAGATGAGCCTTGTTGTACATTGTTTGCTGTTGCTGGTTGGATGGATGGTAAGTTGTTCACTGCAGTTAATGCACTTTGTTCTATAGGGGATACGTTGGATGGTTTCGTTGAAGTGGATGCTTCACTGTTGTTGGTGACTGTCACAGGTGCACTGGGATTGCTTTGGGTTGGTGTGACGGAAGCACTGTTGTCCTTTGGTGTAGTTGTCTCCTTGTCCAGTTTATCACATGGCTTACCGTAGTGAACAGCTTTTCGACAATACTGACATGTGACCATCTGATTGTCATAGGTAACAAGTGATTTGCACGGAATTCTTGTATCTTGACCGAAAATCACATAAGAAGGTATAGGCTTCTTCAAGTGTATGCGTAATACACGTACGCCATTTAGAATACCGGGGAAAAAATTCTTCCACTTTTCTTTTTCGATAGAGAGAATCTCTCCGTATTGGGACATAGTTTTGCGAAAATAATAATCGGTGACGCTCGAGTGAAGATCATGCACACGCACTTCTATAGCACTATCATCCATATATACTGGAATGTTGTACCTAATGTTCTCGTGTTCCACATAGTGCACATTGTTATTGTCTTTTGCGAATTGAATTGCATCCAACTCTTTAGAAAACTGGATGTAAACAACATTATTCGTCTTATTGCATTGAAGTAAACGCACACGATTAATGTCCAGCTGCATTTGCTCCTTAAGCAAACCTTCAAGTTCTCGTATCAAAGGTCGAATTTTGCACTGCCTAAAGTCAACAACAATTGTATTCTTTCGTGTCGGCGGTAGCTTTTGTTCGTTTGGTTCACTCATTTTCGAGGTCTATTGTTCACTACACAATACTGTACTTGGTTTCTTCTGTTTCCAACGTAAGCGGTTTTGTTTTATCGACTGACTTGGAGGAGATGTAAAACCGAACTGACTCACATTGTTGTCAGCCGTTAGTAAGGTTCCGAGGTAAACAAATTCTTCCACTACCTCGAAACTATCCCCGTCTATCGTGACATTACTTCCTAGACGAATCCTGTCGTGTTCGGTTCCGCCTACTAGCATGAACTTTGATTTCGACGCCTTCACCACCAGTCCAACCTTCGCGTATCAAGCGAGTATAGAACTCTGCAACCGTTCCAAAGATTCTCGCGATAATGTCCATATCATCCACAAAGCACTCAAATTGAATGGATTTCGTTAAAATCTCCTTCCAAGGCGATGTTGAATAGTAGGCATGAGAGTCCGTCACCTTGTCGCAGTCCCCGGCAAGATCCGAATGAACAGGATAGTTCACCCCAGACTCTTACGCAGTTTTGCACACCGTCCTTCAGAACATTGATCATTCTAATCAGCTTCCCATGAAGGCTGTTCTCGTCCATAATCCATAATCGCGCGCCGCCTTGAAGTCGATGAACAGGTGATACGTTGGGATCCGGTATTCACGGCATTTTTGAAGGATTTGCCGCACGGTGGAGATCTAGTCGGTTGTCGAACAGTCATCGATGAAGCCGGCTTGATAACTTCCTACGAACTCATTCGTTTTAGGTGATATACGAAGGAAGGTGATCTGGGATATCACTTTATAGGCGGCATTCAGAATTGTGGTCGCTCGGAAGTTCTCGCATTCCAAATGGTGGTTTTTCTTTTGAAGGGGGAAACTCTTCTATTCCTTCCACTCCTCCGGTAGCTGTTCTGTTTCCCAGATCCTGACTATTAATCGGTGCAAACACGTGGCCAACTTTTCTGGGCCCATCTTGATGAGTTCTGCTGCGATGCCATCCTTACCACCTCCTTCGTTGGTTTTTAACTGGTGCATGGCATCCTCAGCGTGGGAGCTGAATCATTTCCGTCTTCTGCTGCACTGACGTAGTCGTTTCCTCCGTTACATTGAACCCCCATGCCTATGTTCTCCGCGCCGTTCAGTGCTGCTTACATCTTTCAATCACCTCACGTCAATCCGTTAAGATGCTATCGTCCTTATCTCTGCATATTTCGGCTCGCGGCACCGGGCCGTTGCGGTATTTGTTGAGCTTCTTGTAGAATTTCCGCGTTTCTTGAGAGCGGTACAGCAGTTCCATTTCCTCGCACTCCGCTTCTTCCAGGTGGCGTTTTTTCTCCGAAAGATGCGGGTCTGCTGTTTCCGCCTCTGTTTGTATCGTTCCACGTTCTACCGGGGTCCATGCAGCAGCATTACCGTCCGCGCTGCGTTCACCTCTTCCAAACTCACTCTGCACTCCTCATCGAACCATTCGTTCCGTCGACTTCGTTCCACGTACCCGACGGTGCAATCGGTTGCATTGTTTATGGTTGCTTTTACTGTACTCCAGCAGTCTTCGTCGGGCAATGCAGCCCTCGTCTGGCAACGCTGCCTCGAGATTCTGCGCGTATGCTGAGGCGACATCTGGTTGCTTCAATCGCTCTATGTTATACCGTGACTGTAGCTGGTACCGTGCATTGTTGATGACGGAGAATTTTGGGCGCAGTTTCATCATCACCAGATAGTGGTCAGAGTCTACGTTAGCGCCACGATAGGTCTTGACGTCGATAATGTCGGAGTAGTGTCTTCTATCAATCAGAACGTGATCGATTTGCGATCCGTTTGTTGTTGTGATCTCCAAATGTAACGATAAGGGAGGCTATGTTGGAAGAAGGTGCTTCGAATGGTCATGTTCTTGGAGGCGGCAAAATCGATGAGTCGTAGGCCGTTTTCGTTTGTCAGCTGATGGGCGCTGGACTTTCCAATCGTCGGTCTGAACTCCTCCTCCTGGCCTACCTGAGCGTTTAGATCTCCTATGATGATCTTGACATCGTGGCTTGGGCAACAGTCGTACTCGCGTTGGAGCTACGCGTAGAATGCGTTCTTGCCATCATCAGTGCTTCCGGAGTGAGGGCTGTGCATGTCGATTATGCTAAAGTTGAAAAAACGGCGAAACACGCCACGATTCGGACACGTGCGGTTTCATTCAATGTTCTCACATACCGAAATTCAATTTTCACATTATTATCCTTTTATCATCGCAACAACAATGGAGTTTCTCAGTTTTCATCGTTCAAACAATGTTCTTTTTTACACGAGCATCAACAAACTAGTAAAGGTAGGATAACTTGAACCAAATTAAACAGATGGATTTTCCATCATACATACAAGGTCGATAAAGACCAAAACTGACAGCGTGATCGGTTTCTTTTCAGAAGCATCAAATTTCATCCTAATCCGCTTTCCGAAGATGATGCTGTTCTGCCAACAACCATTTCTCAGCATCGCACAAGCGAGCCTGCGATGAGATGAAACATAACGGGTCGAATGGCGCTGACAGCACTCTATTCGAAGTCAATCGTTGTCCGTATATTCGATGGGGCTATTTATTTCCAATAGATTTATTGCCGCTGCTGATCGGCTCACGAAAAAAACGGAACTGGAGCGAAAAAGTTTCAACAGATAAGCTGATTGATTAATGGATATTTTAAGGGCCTAATTTATTTCAGGCCATGTATTGTTTTAGCCTGTCCTTTTGATTAATTTTCAAACTGGGTCAGCGTTGTAGAAACGAAGTTTACCCTTATTTCATAGGCGAAATTAGTTGATAATCAATTTATCTACTGTCACTTGAAATCTTGCAAAACAAATTAAACACTGTCAGTAACATTGCGATCCTTAGGTATTATCCTCCTACTGAATCTACAATTGTTAATTTCGAATAATTGATATTTTTACCCTTTAAACTTAGCAACACTTGGAAGCGTTCCTCTGCCGGTAAACCTACCGCAGCCGTTTTATTCAATTAAACGCTTCCCCGTGAAGACTCGACAAACGGCGAGGAAGAATACCTTCAAAATGAACAGCAAAAATTCCAGCACGGTCCGGTCCTCCCTGGCTCCGTCAGTTTTGAGAAACGGATGAAATTGAATGAGCTGACAGACAGAACAGACCCTGGCGCCGTATTGGTACGATCGGTTTGATCGCGTGCGCCGCCGCATTAAGGCGAGGCCGGGCTCGGGGTCACTGCCCAACAGGATTGCGCAAGGCATCACAAGTCGTTTCCAATGAACTTGCGACCAATCAAAAGCGGAGAAAATTGCGACCCCGTGCTCTACTCGCACCAATTGGTATTTACATAAACTTTGGCTTTTTCCTGCTGAGAAGTCAACTGGCAAAGTCGTGATCGTGGCTCGAGGGCGGTTACTTACTTTCGTTCCACCGGACAGGATTGTGACGTTAAATTTAATGCTAAAATTGGACTGGACTTGATTGCAATTATTGTATTGTGCTTACTAACCTCCTCCATTTTGTGCATACGATAAATCAGTGCTGGATTATATCATACTTTCTTCGTGCTTTTTTCAGACAATGAATTATCAATGTTTCTTCTATACAATGAACTTTATTTGAAGAAATTTCAGTTTTTGCACGTGTAAAGAAGCCTTGTTATTCAAACATGTTATGTTATTGTTATATTCTAATCTGGTTTGTTTCACGTAGTACAGGCTGAACACATTTCATCTTATGGCTTCGTCGCCCAAATGAACACTAGTAACCTCTGCAGCAAGCAATTTGTAACGAAACACAATATCTTTTGCAGTGACGGATCCACCAAAGAATTTTACACTTGAGAAACAATGTAATTCGCCCGATCACCAGTCGAACATTAGTATGTGCGTCTGTATCGTTTGAACGTCCATCAGTGTACAAATGTGTCGAAGTTGAGTTTTTATTGAGTAGGATATTATGCTATTCAGTGTCAGTGATAATTATATGGACTCTGGTGACGTTAGCAACAGCTGTGTTGGTTTCATGCAATATCATTCCACCCTTTGCCTCCGGAATCGGAAACTGGGAACCAGGATAGTCGAAATCAGTTTTTTGGCCGTCTACTGGCAATGACTATCGAATGGAGTAATTTTGGGATTAGTTTAGAATATTTTTTTCATTTTTTTTCGCCCCTCTAAGTGATGGTATAAAAATTTTCACAAACTTTACCCTATAATTCCGAAACCGGAAGTAGGATCCAAATGAAACTCAGAAGTTTTTTGTGGGACCATAAGACCATTCATTTGAATCAAAGTTTGTTGAAAACGGTCACGCCATCTCTGAGAAAAACGAGTAAGTAAATTTAAGTTGGAATTCTTACACTAATCACCTTATACTTCCGGAACCGGAAGTCAGATACAAATGAACTTCGGAAGTTTCGTGAAGGACTATGAGACCATTTATTTGAATCTAAGTTTGTGAAAATCGGTCACACCATCTCTGAGAAAAATTAGTACACATATTTTGATTTCTTTGCACATTTACCCCATAACTCCGAAATTGACAAACCTGACCACTTCCCAAATGTATATGTCTTTGAATTTGTAATTTGAACCCCTATATAGAAAACAAACTTGTTTTTCATAAAATTCCCGTCCCTTTTTTTAAGGAACAAGCAACTGTCGTTACTTAGCGCTTTTTATTTTCGTTACATTCTTAAGTTCTGCATTTCGAAAACTAAATTTTCCAAAATCAAATATCATGTTGCCATTATTCCATGTCACAAATACTAATTTGTTATATTATTCAGAACATTCTTCGACGCTGCGACAATTGAAAAAAAATTATTCGCCTGATTTCTACTAATCCCGCGAAAACATACTCAATGTTAGCTCTCGAAAACAGTTTATTGTCTCTACCGTGTCCTAAAAATGATTCACAGTACTATGCTCCAAATTAATAGGGTTTTAGTCCGGCTCAATGCATAGGGCACTGGTCTTACAAGCAAGTTATCGTATGTTCAAGTCGCGACCTGGAATGATTCTTAGTGTCAATAAGATCGTTGCACTAGCCATGCAAGGATTCTGTACGCTAAGAATCACATGAATCGTTGTAACTTAAAACAGACTTGAGTAAAAAAACATCGACTGAAAACGTCCGTGCATTTTGCCGGACAATAACTTTAAATCAATAAAAAAAGATAAAGTTAAGTGCGCTTACATGAATGTGCTTTCTGCTTTCTAAAGAATTGTTGCCGATTTCTGTGCGGAGCAAACTATTGGATATTTGTACCGCTCGTATATTTTTTTGACGAAAAACCCATACATTTTGCAAAAAAAAAGTACACCGACATTGAAAGAAACATTACATTTTGAAGTACGCATTTTTTTCTCACAATTGTGAATATAAAATAATAATAAATAATTATCAGATGGTTTATTTTCAAAATCTCAATAGTTTTTTCTAGTTTAAAAAATAAACTGAAAAAATTCATGAATTAATCATCAAACACTTTTGGAGAAACAGATATTTTTGATGATGATTTTGATTTAGTGTACTTCTTTGTGAAGACATTTTTCATTTATTAAAATCAAGAAAAATTAGTAGAATTGTCATGACGCGCTCTGAAAAGGAATGAATAATGAAAAAATACATGATGAAAAGGAGAGAAAGAGATCAATCTATCTATTGTTTGCATGTATTTATATTCTCTACGTGTTGGAACTGCCCTTTCTGACGTTTTTGTATGGTGACAAATTCGATGAGTTAAAGATTTAAGTACGTTTACGTACGTTTTAATGAGAAAATACAGTACAAATTAAAATTTATTACATTCGAGGGTACGCGGTATTTGGGGCAAACTTACAGTATAATACTCTAAAACACTGTACAGATACGAGCGTTTGTGTTATGGAAACCAGATTTTCTTACCAGAGAAAATATTTGTACGCTTTGTCACGACAGTGTATGTTTGGTAAAAGTTATGCAAAGGGCTATAACCAGTATTATTCCTTAGATCACGAAAAAATATAGTAATCAATGAATTTGGTCAACTTTTCAAACTTAGGTATATGAAAAACTAATGTAAGGCCACAAAGAAAATTTTTATCTGAATCCGTTTCGACTTTTGACCTCCAAATTGCATATGATGGGAATGAAAGTATGAGTAGTAATTTTTTAACCAAAATAAATATAAACGATGTACACTGGAACCTCAATTTACGCGCTGAGCCGGGGTTCGTAAATTGATAAAACATCGCGTTATTTCAAATTTTTCGCGTAAAAAAAGGTTTTTCAAATTTCATTTGATTTTAGTGTAAAAAAAACCTAGTTTAATCCACCTAGTGGTGTAATGATGTCTTTCTCATGTATAATATTGTGGTACTCTATTCAAAATTTTTCTCTTCCATTTTTGGAAGAAACCAATAGATTGTTTGTGTATAACATACAGAACAAAACAGTGCTTTGATTGCGTAGGTCATCTTTAAGAAAACGAATTGAGTTCACTATTATATGCACTTCCGGCACCGGAACCCGAGAACCGGTATAATCAAAGTCGGTTCGTACGGCCACCAATTAACATGACATACAAATTCTACTAGTACGCACTCTAAATTACTATTTGATTGTTTGTTGCATCCGAAAATATGCAGTAATTTTTGGTAGGACCATAAGACCTTGCAATTGACACAAAGATTGGGAATAACGGTTTAGAGTCCAGTTTATAACATTTTTTTCGGTCTTTGTTTCGCCGGTTTAAGTGACGGTGTACAATATTGAACACACTTTACCCTATAACTCCGGAACCGGAAGTCGGATCCGGATGAAATTCAGGAATTCCATATGGGACCGGGAGACCTTTCATTTGAATCTAAGTTTGTGGAAAACGGTAAATCGGTTCAGTCATCTCCGAGAAAACCTAGTGAGATTATTTGACACACACACCCACACACACACACACACACACACACACACACACACACACACACACACACACACACACACACACACACACACATACACACACACACAAACACACACACACATACACATACACACACACACACACACACACACACACACACACACACACACACACACACACACACACACACACACACACACACACACACACACACACACACACACACACACACACACACACACACACACACACACAATAAATCAATAAAAAAAGATAAAGTTAAGTGCGCTTACATGAATGTGCTTTCTGCTTTCTAAAGAATTGTTGCCGATTTCTGTGCGGAGCAAACTATTGGATATTTGTACCGCTCGTATATTTTTTTGACGAAAAACCCATACATTTTGCAAAAAAAAAGTACACCGACATTGAAAGAAACATTACATTTTGAAGTACGCATTTTTTTCTCACAATTGTGAATATAAAATAATAATAAATAATTATCAGATGGTTTATTTTCAAAATCTCAATAGTTTTTTCTAGTTTAAAAAATAAACTGAAAAAATTCATGAATTAATCATCAAACACTTTTGGAGAAACAGATATTTTTGATGATGATTTTGATTTAGTGTACTTCTTTGTGAAGACATTTTTCATTTATTAAAATCAAGAAAAATTAGTAGAATTGTCATGACGCGCTCTGAAAAGGAATGAATAATGAAAAAATACATGATGAAAAGGAGAGAAAGAGATCAATCTATCTATTGTTTGCATGTATTTATATTCTCTACGTGTTGGAACTGCCCTTTCTGACGTTTTTGTATGGTGACAAATTCGATGAGTTAAAGATTTAAGTACGTTTACGTACGTTTTAATGAGAAAATACAGTACAAATTAAAATTTATTACATTCGAGGGTACGCGGTATTTGGGGCAAACTTACAGTATAATACTCTAAAACACTGTACAGATACGAGCGTTTGTGTTATGGAAACCAGATTTTCTTACCAGAGAAAATATTTGTACGCTTTGTCACGACAGTGTATGTTTGGTAAAAGTTATGCAAAGGGCTATAACCAGTATTATTCCTTAGATCACGAAAAAATATAGTAATCAATGAATTTGGTCAACTTTTCAAACTTAGGTATATGAAAAACTAATGTAAGGCCACAAAGAAAATTTTTATCTGAATCCGTTTCGACTTTTGACCTCCAAATTGCATATGATGGGAATGAAAGTATGAGTAGTAATTTTTTAACCAAAATAAATATAAACGATGTACACTGGAACCTCAATTTACGCGCTGAGCCGGGGTTCGTAAATTGATAAAACATCGCGTTATTTCAAATTTTTCGCGTAAAAAAAGGTTTTTCAAATTTCATTTGATTTTAGTGTAAAAAAAACCTAGTTTAATCCACCTAGTGGTGTAATGATGTCTTTCTCATGTATAATATTGTGGTACTCTATTCAAAATTTTTCTCTTCCATTTTTGGAAGAAACCAATAGATTGTTTGTGTATAACATACAGAACAAAACAGTGCTTTGATTGCGTAGGTCATCTTTAAGAAAACGAATTGAGTTCACTATTATATGCACTTCCGGCACCGGAACCCGAGAACCGGTATAATCAAAGTCGGTTCGTACGGCCACCAATTAACATGACATACAAATTCTACTAGTACGCACTCTAAATTACTATTTGATTGTTTGTTGCATCCGAAAATATGCAGTAATTTTTGGTAGGACCATAAGACCTTGCAATTGACACAAAGATTGGGAATAACGGTTTAGAGTCCAGTTTATAACATTTTTTTCGGTCTTTGTTTCGCCGGTTTAAGTGACGGTGTACAATATTGAACACACTTTACCCTATAACTCCGGAACCGGAAGTCGGATCCGGATGAAATTCAGGAATTCCATATGGGACCGGGAGACCTTTCATTTGAATCTAAGTTTGTGGAAAACGGTAAATCGGTTCAGTCATCTCCGAGAAAACCTAGTGAGATTATTTGACACACACACCCACACACACACACACACACACACACACACACACACACACACACACACACACACACACACACACACACACATACACACACACACAAACACACACACACATACACATACACACACACACACACACACACACACACACACACACACACACACACACACACACACACACACACACACACACACACACACACACACACACACACACACACACACACACACACCAGTAGATGCAGCTAATAAAGCGTTGAAAGTGGAGAAAATATGTGTGGGTTGGTCTGTGTGTCCACTGAGCGTTTCCCAGCTACCGGACGTGTGCTTCAAGTGTCTGGGTTTTGGTCACTTCGCACGGAACTGTCAAGGGCCGGATAGGAGCAAACTATGCAGAAGGTGTGGCGAGGAAGGTCACAAGGCAAAGGATTGCACGAAGCCTCCGAAATGCCTAATTTGCGCTGCCACGGGAGATAACAAACATCCTACAGGCGGTAGCAGATGCCCGGCCTTCAAACGAGCGAGTGCAACGAAGTCCCAGTGGAGGTAGTGCAAATTAACCTCAACCACTGTGATACGGCACAACATCTTCTGCGGCAATCTGTTGCGGAACATAGATGCGATGTTGCGATAATTTCGGAGCCATACCAAATTCCACCCGGAGATGGAAACTGGACATCAGACGGAGCCAAAACAGCAGCGATATGGGCAGTGGGAAAATACCCCATTCAAGAAGTGGTGCACTGCGCAGATGAAGGGTTTGTTATAGCCAAAATCAACGGAGTCTTTATATGTAGTTGTTATGCACCTCCACGATGGACGATCGAACAGTTCAACCGGATGTTGGACAAACTAACGGAAGAGCTAACCGACCGAAGACCAGTAGTAGTAGCTGGTGACTTCAATGCCTGGGCGGTCGAATGGGGCAGCCGCCTCACGAACTCAAGGGGAAGCAGTCTTCTGGAGGCCCTAGCTAAGCTGAATGTAGATCTTGCCAACGACGGTACCACTACCACCTACCGTAAGGATGGTAGAGAGTCCATCATAGATGTCACTTTCTGCAGCCCGGGTATGATAAGGAGCATGCACTGGAGAGTGTGCTAAGAATACACCCACTGCGATCACCAAGCGATCCGGTATTGTGTTAGACGCGACTCGCAGGTGGAATCAAGCAGAACGCAGTTTGGTGAGCGAAAGTGGAAAACAGCGAACTTTAACAAGGACGTATTTGTGGAAGCACTGAGGCTCGAGCGCAACACAATAAACCTCAGCGCGGAAGTGTGATGCAACCATGCCTAGAATGGGAAAACCCAGAAATGGGCGACGTCCGGCGTACTGGTGGAATTCGACGATCGCTGACCTGCGGACACGTTGTCTACATGCCAGGAGAAGGATGCAGAGAGCTAGAAACAGCGGCGAAAGGGAGGAAAGAAGGTTGCCCTATAGAATAGCAAGAGCCGCACTCAACAAGGCAATCAGGCTCAGCAAGAAAGAGTGTTTAGAAGAGCTGAACAACAACGCCAACGAGAATCCGTGGGGTAATGCCTATAAGATGGCCATGGCAAAGATGAAAGGTCCAGCAGTTCCACCGGATAGGTGCCCGGAAAGGATGAAAACTACTATCGAGACCCTGTTCCCGAAGCATGAGCCTACGATATGGCCGCCAGTACTGTACGACGTACAGGATGTCCGCGGCGACGAAATCCGAGTATCAAACGAGGAGCTGATTGCTGTAGCGAAAGCCTTACCGGTGAAGAAGGCTCCAGGCCCGGACGGGGTTCCAAATGTGGCCCTTAAAGCTGCGATTCTGGAGAATCCAGACATGTTCAGGACTACATTCCAAAAATGCATGGAGGATGGTAGTTTCCCTGACATCTGGAAGCGGCAGAAGCTGGTGCTGCTACCAAAGCCAGGCAAACCACCCGGCATCCGTCAGCATATAGGCCTATATGCTTGTTGGACACAGTCGGAAAACTGCTGGAGAGAGTGATCCTTAACAGGCTCACGAAGTACACTGAGAGCGAGAACGGTCTGTCGAACATGCAGTTCGGATTCCGGAAAGGCAGGTCCACTGTAGAAGCCATACGAGTGGTCATGGAAACCATGGAAAAGGCCCAGAAGCAGCAGAAAAGGGGAAACCGCTACTGTGCGGTGGTCACATTGGACGTGAAAAACGCTTTCAACAGTGCCAGCTGGGTAGAAATAGCCGACTCTCTGCACAGGTTGAGGATACCAGAGTACCTATGTCAGATTCTGAAAAGTTATTTTCAGAACCGGACGCTGATATACGAGACAGACGCCGGATACGTAAATATGTCTGTCACGGCTGACGTTCCACAGGGATCCATACTGGGTCCCACGTTGTGGAACATTATGTACGACGAAGTGCTGAAGCTAAATCTGCCCAGGGGAGTTAGGATTGTCGGCTTTGCGGATGATGTGGTGCTCCTAGTAATCGGCGAGTCTCGAGAAGAGGTGGAGGTTCTCGCCATGGAGGCAGTAGACGTCGTTGAGAATTGGATGCGGGAAAAGAAGCTTGTGCTGGCACATGAAAAGACTGAAATGGTCATCATCAGCAACCGAAAGGCGGTGCAACATGCGAGCATCTCGGTCGGTGAATGCATCATCAATTCGAAGCGTGAGGTCAAGCATCTGGGCGCTATACTGGACGATCGACTGAACTTTAATAGTCACGTTGACTACATATGCAAGAAGGCAATGAAGGTGATATTGGCGTTATCTCGGATTATGCCCAATAATTCCGCGATTGTCAGTAGCAAGAGGAGGTTACTGGCGAGCGTGTCATCATCGATCGTACGATACGCAGCTCCAGCGTGGTCGATGGCATTGACAACAGCAAGGAACCGAGCCCAGTTGAACCGCACTTTCAGACTGATGGTAATGCGCGTGACAAGTTCGTACCGAACAATATCGTCAGACGCTGTGCACGTGATAGCCGGAATGATCCCCATCTGTCTGCTACTGGAAGAGGATAGCCTATGCTACAGGGATCAAGGCACAGGAAGAGCCCGGAGCAGAGAGAGAGCCAATACGCTCACTAAATGGCAACAGCAGTGGGACAACGCGGAGAAGGGAAGGTGGACGCATCGATTAATTCCTAACCTGTCGGTTTGGACAACCCGAGTGCACGGCGAGGTAAACTTTCAACTGACGCAATTCCTGTCTGGACATGGCTGTTTTAAGCAATATTTGCACAGATTTGGCCACGCAAGGTCGCCGTTGTGTGTTGAGTGCCAGGAAACAGAAGAAACGCCGGAGCACGTAATATTCAGCTGTCCACGGTTTATCCAACCGCGTAGCGAAATGACTGCCATCGTTGGCGCCGATGTCAGTGTGGAGAACATCGTTCAAAGGATGTGCAGTGACGAAGGAAAATGGAACGCGGTGAACCGGACAGTTGTTCAGATTATGTCCACACTGCAGAGGAGTTGGCGAGAAGAGCAGCGTCAAATGACCTAGGTCCAAAGACGAAAAATGCCGGACTGTTTTCGGCACCCTAAGAAGACGGACGAAGCGTGTGGAATGTGGCTCGGTTTTCTGGACAGGTTTCTTCGCCGGGAAACTCTCCGTCGGGTAGGCTAGACCTACCACCGTGGGCTAGTTGAGTAGGCTCGTCGTAAACCGGTTTCGGAACGTCGGTTTCGAGAGAACTTCCAGCGTCGGGAAACTCTCTGTCGCGGTAGGCTAGATCCTTCGGCGGGGACTAGTCGAGTAGCCACCACAACACCGACTTGTGTCGTCGGGGCGCCAGCCAACCAGAAGCTATGCTCCAACTGGAATCGCTGGACCGACCTCGGCACTCTCTCGTGTGTCCCGAGCGGTGCAACAGGGTACTCGGTGTCGGGAGAGCCTCTTTCGCCGGGGAACTCTCCGTCGGTGTAGTCTAGATCTTTCATCGGGGACTAGACGAGTAGATCGTGGCGTAGCACCGTTAAGATAGTCGGGGCACCAGTGAACCGGAAGCCATCCTCCAACCGGCATCACTGGATCGACCCAGGCATCCTTACGGTCGGGCCGTAGACGGGTATCGAAAACGTCGGTTTCGGGAGAACTTCCATCGTCGGGGAACTCTCTGTCGGTGTAGGCTAGATCCATCACCGGGGACTAGTCGAGCAGACGCCACAACACCGATTCGAGTCGTCGGGGCATCAGCGAACCGGACGCCATGCTCCAACCGGAATCGCAGAGCAGACCTCGGCACTCCTTCGGGTGTCCCGCGTGGCGTAAAAGGGGAAACTCTCAGTCGGTGTAGGCTAGATCCATCGTCGGGGATCAGTTGAGTAGTGCGGCGCGACGTAGGGATAAAGATAGAAACTCAGGAGCTCATTTTCTCCCAAACGAAGAAGTGCATGAGCACAGCCGAGATGTATATAGAGAGCAGGAGCTCATTTTCTCCCAAACGAAGAAGTGCATGAGCACAGCCTCCCCCGAAGTATTGAGCTTAGCTTAGTTCCGGGGGGATCAAGGCAAGATGTCCAAGGTGTTTTAGTGGGTAAGGTTCAGCCAGTCCCACTCGCTGGTTCACAATAGCGGTAGCTTGACAACTACTGAGCGCGTGAACTGGGAAAGTACATAAGTAGGTATTTCACCTTGTAAAAAAAAAACACACACACACACTGACGCAATTCCTGTCTGGACATGGCTGTTTTAAGCAATATTTGCACAGATTTGGCCACGCAAGGTCGCCGTTGTGTGTTGAGTGCCAGGAAACAGAAGAAACGCCGGAGCACGTAATATTCAGCTGTCCACGGTTTATCCAACCGCGTAGCGAAATGACTGCCATCGTTGGCGCCGATGTCAGTGTGGAGAACATCGTTCAAAGGATGTGCAGTGACGAAGGAAAATGGAACGCGGTGAACCGGACAGTTGTTCAGATTATGTCCACACTGCAGAGGAGTTGGCGAGAAGAGCAGCGTCAAATGACCTAGGTCCAAAGACGAAAAATGCCGGACTGTTTTCGGCACCCTAAGAAGACGGACGAAGCGTGTGGAATGTGGCTCGGTTTTCTGGACAGGTTTCTTCGCCGGGAAACTCTCCGTCGGGTAGGCTAGACCTACCACCGTGGGCTAGTTGAGTAGGCTCGTCGTAAACCGGTTTCGGAACGTCGGTTTCGAGAGAACTTCCAGCGTCGGGAAACTCTCTGTCGCGGTAGGCTAGATCCTTCGGCGGGGACTAGTCGAGTAGCCACCACAACACCGACTTGTGTCGTCGGGGCGCCAGCCAACCAGAAGCTATGCTCCAACTGGAATCGCTGGACCGACCTCGGCACTCTCTCGTGTGTCCCGAGTGGTGCAACAGGGTACTCGGTGTCGGGAGAGCCTCTTTCGCCGGGGAACTCTCCGTCGGTGTAGTCTAGATCTTTCATCGGGGACTAGACGAGTAGATCGTGGCGTAGCACCGTTAAGATAGTCGGGGCACCAGTGAACCGGAAGCCATCCTCAAACCGGCATCACTGGATCGACCCAGGCATCCTTACGGTCGGGCCGTAGACGGGTATCGAAAACGTCGGTTTCGGGAGAACTTCCATCGTCGGGGAACTCTCTGTCGGTGTAGGCTAGATCCATCACCGGGGACTAGTCGAGCAGACGCCACAACACCGATTCGAGTCGTCGGGGCATCAGCGAACCGGACGCCATGCTCCAACCGGAATCGCAGAGCAGACCTCGGCACTCCTTCGGGTGTCCCGCGTGGCGTAAAAGGGGAAACTCTCAGTCGGTGTAGGCTAGATCCATCGTCGGGGATCAGTTGAGTAGTGCGGCGCGACGTAGCGGCGTTGGGCTGTCGAGGCGCCAAAGGTGGATCGAGAGGGATAAAGATAGAAACTCAGGAGCTCATTTTCTCCCAAACGAAGAAGTGCATGAGCACAGCCGAGATGTATATAGAGAGCAGGAGCTCATTTTCTCCCAAACGAAGAAGTGCATGAGCACAGCCTCCCCCGAAGTATTGAGCTTAGCTTAGTTCCGGGGGGATCAAGGCAAGATGTCCAAGGTGTTTTAGTGGGTAAGGTTCAGCCAGTCCCACTCGCTGGTTCACAATAGCGGTAGCTTGACAACTACTGAGCGCGTGAACTGGGAAAGTACATAAGTAGGTATTTCACCTTGTAAAAAAAAAAAAAAAAAAAAAAAACACACACACACACACACACACACACACACACACACACACACACACACACACACACACGCGCACAGACAGACAGACGATGTACTGAGTCGAATGGTATATGACAGTTGGCCTTTCGGGCAAATTTTCACTAGTCGGTTTTTCAAGTGATTGCATAACCTTTCTATATGAGAAAGGCAAAACATGAACAATCCAACTGCGTCCGATGCTTTAACGCCTGAGGACACTCTGAGTATGTTCTGAGACTATGGAAATGTTTAAGAGATATTCAAATATCGAAGAACTACTTGGAGTATTGTCCTTAGGGACTACACTGTTACACAGCAAGAACTACAACGGCTAATGTCTTTTTTGCTTGTGGTTCATACTTTTAGAGCTACTACATTGCTTACTTGTCTATTTATAGCTGTTCCAGTTATCCAAGAACTTCGGTCAGAACAAGTCTTAAGATCTACATTCACATCGAGCATTCAGAAATCTATGTATACTTTTTCAATGCTGCTCACAGTCGTAGATCTACATACTGCTTACTTGTATATTTTGACCTTTTCTTGGAACATTCCCAGTCATCCAAGAGCTTCAGTGAAAACGGGTCTTAAGATGTACACGAACAGACAGCATTTTATGTACTCCATGTAGTTTTTGGATGGCCTAGAGCAATCACAATTGTCCTATTGATTGCATGTGGCATAACGAATATGGACCGAGTACGATAAGATCGTTAAAGCACCTAAAGCCTGAACTTCAGGTAGTTTTTGGATGGATCATCGGTTATGTTGGTAGACCTTAAGAACTTTTCCGAGGAGATTTTGGATGTGCAAGTTCTTCTTCAGATCTTATCACAGTAGGTCAATTTTCTGTAAATAGTGCTACGAGTACATACCGTACTCAATAGTCATATAAAAGTGATTATATACAGTATTTGTTTTCCAGATAATTCTTGGATGTCCACGATCTTATTCAGATTCTTTGAAACTAAACAATTCATTAATGTACATTTCACAATATTCAATTCCCTGGAACATGTTAGATTGTTTTGTATATGTACATAAATTGAGATTTCCTTCATCATACGAAAACCTTGTTTTACGCAATCATCGCATAAATTAAAAAAATAATCGCTTTATTACCAACTAAAACGCGTAAAAAAAGTAGCAAAAATTGAGGTTTTAGTGTATATATTCATACACAATTCATATAATTGTATGTCGATATTTTAAAACCCAACAAACCTGGTGCGCACGTTTGTAATAAGTACAATGATCAACTTCACCATAAATATCAAATAGCACATTGATTTGAGAAGATACATGGGTTTAAATAAGCTTTATAATTTGATCATCGGATGCCAATCTTACACTTTTTATTGCAATTTTTTTCATGCTCGTTTCTATGTCTTCAACTTTTTTTCATAAATTTGTTTTGTATCAATTACTAACATTAGAGTGTAATAGCTTATGCTACGGTTTTTAGAATGTCCCTTAACTCAGCAGATTAAATTGCTTATTGAATTGATTACATAAGAAAATATCTCATCTAATACTCATGGAGTCAATTCCCATTCAGAAAATATCCTAACACGTATTATATTATGAATCTCCTTGTATAAGAAGATTGTACGTGAAAATGTGTCAAGCTCTAAAATTCTGCAAAACTTGTTTCAATAATTAAATAAAAACAATTCATCATGTTAAATACAAACATGCAACCAATCCCGGAGGCCATTTAGTGCCATCACATTGCTTACTTGATCACAATCAGAATCACAATCTAAAATCAGCCGACAATCTGAATTTTGATCCATGAATACCAGGCGGAGACCACAAATTAAAAATTTCACGCCTTTATTCAATCACCAATCATCCAACGACGGACACCGCCGTATATGTTTGTCCCCAGGCGACATCCCAGTTAAACAAAAATATCATTGAAATTTATTCCAAAGGATACGGATCAGTTTCAACGACTGTACGAAGACAACTTTCGACTGTCAAGCCTGACTATTTATTGAATGCGCCTGCAGGAACGAATTTTCTCTTTTGCTTCCAACCCAGCCCAAACCTAGGGTTGATGACGGCTCCGGCGATGGCACAGGAGAAGAAGTGCAATCAAGCTCCAATTTGCGATCGTAAAAATGTATATCAAAGATCGAGTAACTCGACTGCCGCAGTGAAGTTAATTATATTACCTTCGGTGTAGCAACCTACAGAAGGTGTGGGGGGGTAAAGTGATGTGTAATCGGTTCAGATCGAGGCAAGAAAATGAAACATAAATCAAAATGAGTGCAAGTGCAACGTAACTGATTCAATGCTACGGAGCCGTAGTGTGAACGAGTGAATCCCTACCGTTTAATGTTCCACCGTGGTTTATTTCAAAACCATAGTTTTTTTAGTGAAGATGTCATTCTCATCGAATGACACAATGCGCCCGCTAGCCCTGCAACGATCCCAGTCATTACCGCAGCTCAACTCGCGGGAAGACTCCGGCGTGGGGCTTAGCGGAAGTGGATCATGCAGCGGCATCAACAACATTGCCTACGAATCTTCGGGTCATCACCGGCATCATCGGCATCATCACCATCATCATCACCGGCACTACCGCAATGGCCAAGAGGTTAAAATACCGTACGGAACTCGGCTGGTGGCCGATCTGCGACAGCTGATGACCCTGCGGCAGCACTACTACCCGGAAGGAGGCTGGGGATGGCTACTGACGGTGATCGGTTTTACGATTCACTGTATTTGCCATGGATTGCACCTGTCGGCGGGTGTGTTTATGATGGAAATGGCAACCATCTTTCGGCGCGGACCTATGGATGCAGGTAAGTCCTATCAACAAGATAAATGTTTCGTTGAGAATCGAAATTTTTTTGGAATTTAAAATCTTTGCTGCACTAGGTGCAAAACTTGAGTATGAATCACAGAAACTGTTATTCATAAAAAAGCTCATCTGGAAACAATGTACCATTAACAACTACTGGTGGGACTCAGGAAACGTATTTCAAATTATTTTTCCATCAATTTTCAATCTTTTCGTCGCTGACTGCTGTCTATGACATTACATTATAGGTTTCGATGCAGTCCGATATTTTATACTTTTCTGAGCATTCTGTGATATCTATTTAACGGACTGTTGGCAAGCGTAATGATATGCAACCAAAACGCACAAAACAATCGGTTTTATCTGCATATAATCAACCACAGAGCACAAATCGAAACCGCACTATTTATCAACACCACTCGCACCAAGCCGCTGAAAATACGAAATGCTTCGTGAAATTACTGTCACTGCCGGGAATCGATAACATATGGCACGACTCTATCGGTTACTGGAAAAGTGCACTGAATTTATATGCATTCGAGCGTTTCAATAATCTGATAATATGGATGCTGAATCCGATGTCAATTTTCTGTTCTCACTGCATCGGTTTGATGGAGAGATAGAGACAAAAGTTATTTAGAATGAATCTGATCAATTTGTGTACATTCATAGAAAATATGTTAACAGCTATAATTACAATTCGTTGTAAAAATTGGCAGCTAGTGACAGTTCTACATTTTTCTGCGGGTCATGTCATAGCAGCAACGTAACCCGATCACACGAGACTACACTGACAAAAGTTTGTACGTTAGGATCATGAGCAAAGCAATTAAACTATCACTAACACACAAGAAATTAATGGAAATCCCTCTTAACTTAACATAAGTGTAAAAACCTGTTTTAATTCACCAAGTGGAGCAACGACGGCTTTCTCATATCACTCATATTCTCTCTGTGGTATTCTTCAAAATACCTTTCACTTAACCTAAGTTTGTTAAAATTGATTTAGACATCTCCGAGAAAACCTAAGAAGTTTATTTGACACATACACACACATACACTGCTTAGTTCGACGAACTGAGTCGAATGGTATGTGACACTTGGACCTCAGGGTCAGTTTTACTAGCCGATTTCTGTGGCAAAAGGTGCCCGGTGAACGACCACGATAGGTTAAAGCCGGGTATAAATAAATGATATACAATACAATACATTGTGGCAAAACTGTGGATTTTTAGTGGAAATAATGGTGCATTGTTTTGCATATATCTTTCATTTGCATTACGATTACCCGAATCAAATGTTTTTCACATACTGTTTCCACTAGACAATTAAGTGTTTAACACTAGTAGTTTGATTTAATATCACAACACATCACATCCAAAGGAAAAACACATTCAGGCTGAAATGAAAAAGAAACTTAGCTTGCATCTTGGTAAATTTGCACGTGAAGTCTTAAAACAAATCGCTTTATTTTTGGATTGAAATGAAAAAGGCAAGTAGGTAACGTCAGAGACATAACCGGATTGACGTGAATAGGAATAACATTGGTTCGCAAAAACTCAAACTGTGCCCTTTATAGTGCACGATATAAATTTCGGCGGGGTTAGGGTCAATTCGCCGAAAGAGCCATTTCGCTGAATGACGGCTTTTTGCCGCCGAGCCATCTAGGTTTCGGTTATGAAGCTGCGCCACTTCAATTATACAGAAGACCAAAGACATCATATTAACAAGATATCCAGCTCTCACATTTCCCGAACAAATCATTGGCAACATCCTTTTATGCGAGCATGTCGCCCTCAGGCGAGTCCGCATCGAATCTCATACATAGAAGTAGGGGAGAGAAATGTCAAATTCGTGCGCGCCAAACTAGCCAATTGACATGATATGTTGAATGTGATGACGTGCGATGGCGTTGCTGAACTGAAGATTGACTTCGCTCCAAACTGACAGGGTCTGAGAAGACAAAACACACAAAAAAGTAATAATATGATATATTTAAAATTACCTTTCAGCGTTCTTTTCGGCGAGACTACCCTTTCGCGAAACGATTTTCGGCGAAACAACTTTCGGCAAAATTATCTATTCGACAAAACGACTTTCGATTTTGGCTTTTGGCGAAATGACCTGCTCCTCTGCGGCTAACGACAATAAACAGGTTGAAAATGGTCTAAATAAAAGATATATATTAATAATACGATCAAAACCAAATAATACACAACGAATAACAATATAATAATAATAGAAATAGTTCTTTAAACACATGCGCTATCCCGTAAAATAAATATTTAAACTACAGTTGTTTTACGAATCAGTGCAAATGTTCTGTGAACAATATTATGTAAATGTTCAGTGAATAATATTATTCATTATTGTTCACAGAACCTATAATCGTGTTAATGTTTGAATTAGGCACACTCTTAGAAAAAATGAAATTTACGCTTGACGTAAATTCAAGTATGCCTTAATTTCTTCGGTGATGGCACAATATTACATCTATCAACATGTAAATATAAATTTTGCATCTGTATCGATGTAAACTTCAGTTAAATTAACTGTGAAGTTAATGACATGACTTATCCTTACATGCTATGTATTGTGAATGTAAGTGAATCTCGACGCTCCTTTTATGTGCATCTAAGAAGATGCAACATTTTTTAAGTGTGCAGTGTTGGTGATTGCCGATAATTTGACAGAAGCTGCTCGATATTTCTCTTGCAGTATTTCAAAACTCTTGTGTGGAGCATTCACATACATTTTCATAGACACAACTTATTGATAGGTTAAATACACATAGTTAGAATAAGCGGCAATAGTAAACTGATTCTACCGCAATTATCCACTGCCCATGCAGAATCGGATCGCGAAACGAGAATAAGACACCGTTTGTTGCTTCAGAGAGAATTCCCACAGCAGCGTGCTAACATTTGATTCTCAGACAGGTCATCGAGAGAAATTCGCTCTCGCATTGGTGTCCATTCTATGTTAAATGAACCATTATGGTTTTTTGTCGCTGCGATGATATCCATCTCTCTTTGATGGCACTGATTGAATTGTGTGAAGAGTTGCTAGAGAGCGTTCTTTGATACGATAAAAGCCATCCTTGGAATTAGGTACTGCTTTTTTATTGTCATCGCAATCGGTTGTATAGCACCTCATAAATTAAAGTTCGAAAAGCGCACGGTAGTTTCCAATTTTCGGGTAATGTGTCAAAGAAAATATTGCGCCAGGGTGACATTACAGTGTGGCTCACGTGAAATTAAATTCCACCTCTATATAGGACAGCAGGGATTCATCAGTCTTAATTTTCGAAAAATACAGATTTTTATTTTCAATACTTGGCTCCCCTGTTTCCGCTACATACAAAAACATTTTCAAAGATTTTATCGTTGATTTATAACACCACTTTCAGGAATCTCGGTTGTTTCTGAATTCCTTTGACAACACAATAATTCATAATATACTACCGGAGATGATTTTGGAGTGCAAGAACCGAGTAACCGAGTATCTATTATGCTATTCTTTCCTTCAATGCTAGTATACTTTCATTTTCGCATTGCGTACGAGCGTTGCCCGTCATAATTGAATGTGTTAGAGATAGCTCAAATATTATTCAACTTCCATTTTGAAGAATCTGCAGAATCTTTAGGATGGAGAAAATTCAAAGAATTGTTTATTTATTTATTTATTTATTTATTATTCCTTCATCTGACCAGATATAGTCTACATGAAGCATTGGAAGGGGAAAAGCCCAATTGAAGATCCAAACAGAAACTATCTTCAATTTGGCATAAAAACCCCTTCTTCTTTTCTAATTTCTATGGTTGGCTGAACTGACAATATAATCACATCACAAACAGTTTCATGTTACATAAATTGACATATTGGTTTTTACATAAATTCTTATACACTAAGTAAATTTCTTAAGTCTATCTTTAAAATTATCACATGAAATGGAAAAGTCGAAAAAATCATAGACATTGTTAAAAATACAACACATCCCCCTTATGGGTTCGTTCTGTCCATAATCAGTATGTTGATGGTCAAGTTTTAAAAAGTTCCACGATCTTAAAGTTCTAGGTGGTACGTTAATATTAACTCGAGAAAGTATATATGGAGCGTCAATTTGACCGATTAATAATTTTCCAATAAAAGCGGCCCTAAAGATATTCCTTCTTTTGGCAAGCGTGTCCATACCAAGCAATCTGCAGCGATCTGTATAGGGTGGTAATTCTGTAGGGTTACGCCATGGCAGAGATCTTAGAGCATAACGAATGAACCTAGCTTGAACTGTTTCAATTCGGTTAATCCAGACATCTATGTAAGGACTCCAAACTACAGATGAAGTTTCAAGGACTGATCGCACAAGGGTGAAGTACAATGATCGAAGACAATATGGATCTTTGAACTCTTTTGCTATTTTGAATATGAATCCAAGATTTCGGTTGGCTTGAGCAATAATATGACAGTAGTGGTCTCTGAAGGACAGCTGTGTATCCAGTAGTACACCAAGATCTCTGACAACTGATACTCTCTCGAGACGTTCTCCGGAAACAGTGTAGCTCCAAACAACAGGCTTTTTCTTGCGTGTGAAGGTAATTACAGAACATTTGGATACACTTAGCGTCAATCGGTTACGCGTACACCAATCACAGAAAACATCGAGCTGTTTTTGCAAAACAATGCAGTCCTCTTCGGATCGAATGATGAGGAAGAGTTTTAGATCATCTGCATAAATAAGCTTACATCCTGGTGGCAGGATAAAGCAAATATCATTAAAAAATAAAGAAAACAGCAAAGGTCCTAGATTGCTACCCTGAGGTACGCCTGACAAGTTGGAGAAATTATCTGACTCGTTATTTCCAAGTTTGACAGAGAGAGTTCTACCAACGAGATACGATCTGATCCATTCAGTGAACGTTTTGGAAGCACCCAGTTTTCGAATTTTCGCAAGTAAAATAGCGTGATCCACGCGATCGAATGCTGCTTTGAGATCAGTATAAATCGTGTCCACCTGTGCCCCATCTTCCATACTTCGAATGCAATGCGATGTAAAATGAGTAAGGTTTGTAGCTGTAGATCTGCCTGGGAAGAATCCATGTTGATCTGTCGATATGTATGTTTTAATTTCACTGAACAGAATATTGCTCACGAGAATCTCGAATAATTTAGATCCGGCGCAGAGTGATGTAATTCCACGATAGTTTTCTACATTTTGCTTATTTCCTTTTTTAAATACGGGAAACATGTATGATTTTTTCCAGCATTGCGGAAATATTCCTTGCGAGAGCGACTGATTGAATATAAGTTTTAAGGGAGAGCACAAAGCATTTGCACATCTTTTCAATATAATAGCAGGAATGCCATCTGGACCAGACGATGATGATGACTTCAACTTATTCAATGCAGTGAGTATATCAGCGTTGGTGAACTGGATGTTATTAAGGCTTAGTACGTCACAAGGAACATCTCTTAGACCGGACTCCACCTGTGCTGAAGTAGATGGCACAGTCTCAAAAACACTTGAAAAGTGTTTCGCAAACAGCTTGCAGATTTCACCAGACAAACTTGAACTTTCATTCCCAAGAGTCATCATGGAAGGAAGACCGTTCTCCTTGCGTTTGTTATTCACAAAAGACCAGAAACGTTTTGGGTTCTGTTTAAGGTTGGCTTGAATCTGTAGAACATGTCTCGAATAAAGGAAGCGATTATACGCCTTATAATTGTTGCTGGCATGAGTGAATTCCCGTTTGGTAGTAGGATTACGTCGAATTGTATAGTGCCGAAGTGCAGCTGCTCTTAAACGTTTTAGTTGACGAAGGTGTCGATTTGACCAAGGTGGTTTTGGTCGAGGACGAGGGGCTGGTACATGTAGTCTAAACAAATAGTTGAGCACAGATGTAAACCTTTCCACCGCTACATTGACGTCTTTTGCATTGTCCAAGAGTAATTCCCAATCGATTGACTCCAATGAACTATTAAGTTTAAGAAAATCGGTTTTAAAAAAATCAAATTCTACATCTTCGACCACATCATTGAAACAGATTTTTTGGTAGCATGTTAATTCAGCCAACAGAGGAGGATGATGGCAATCTATACCAACAAGTGCTTCATCAGCTTGACGCACGTGACAGTTCGCTAACGCTTCCTCGTTAACGAACAAAAGATCCAAAGTGCGATTCAATGCATTAGTCACTGTACAAATTTGAATCATGTTCAATAAAGACATCCCGTCTAACAGAGTGCTACTAGATCCCGACACGACTGAGGATGACGGATCGGCAGACGCAAATCCATAGGAAGTGTCTTTCCACACAATACCAGGTTGATTGTAATCACCAAATATTAGATGAGAGGTTGAAGGATCAAGCGAGTTTGCAACATTCATCGCGGAGTCGATATGCTGTTGTACTATGCTTGCATTAATTGCCAAATCTGGCGGAATATATACTACACCGACGCATACGTCGAAATCTTGACTACCTATGTTCACCCAAAGCTGTTCGAGAGTAATGTTACAATTTTTGTTTTCTTTAGACATTAACCTATTAGTTACAGCGATGAGTACACCACCACCTCTTGTTTTACCAAACATTTTTGGATCGCGATCGTTCCGATAAACTGTGTATCCAGGACCAAACAACTGCAGTGAGGAGATGTCATCGTTCAGCCATGTCTCGGACAGTACAATTACGTCATATTCTGCATCATAAACAGCTACGAAGAGGTCGTCGATTTTTGTGCGCAGTCCTCTCACGTTCTGATAATAGATTCTGAGTTGTGCAGTAGTTGAATCATCGTCGGGTATCTGCAATCCAGATTTGTTTTGAGGAGGTGCAGTATCGTTTGTAGCTTCAGAGGGACATATACCCTCCCTGGCTTTACCTGGAGAAAAAATCGTGGCGGCACCAGGATCTGGGATGACAGTCGATATACAAGTGATGGGTACAGAATCGGAGACATATTTTTCAAGCGTTGACGGCAAACAGTAGTTGACGACTGAGTCGGAAGCATCTGTGTCAATTGGTGGCTGCAAACGGTAGTAATTTTGAGGAGGAGCAGTATCATGTGTAGCTTCGAGAGGACATACACTCTCATTAGTTTTACCTGGAGAAAAATTCATGGCGGTATCAGGATCTAGAGAAGAAATCATGGCGGATGAATCATCTGGGATGACGGTCGACAGGCGAGAGACGGTAACTGAATCGGAAGCATCATTTTCACACAGTAAACAGGTGTTGACGGAGACGGAATCGGAAGCATCTATTTCAATCAATGGCTGCAAACAGTAGTTGTTTTGAGGAGGAGCAGTATCATGTGAAGCTTCGAGAGGACATATACCCTCGCTAGTTTTACCTGGAGAAAAAATCATGTCGATAACAGGAACTAGAGAGTAAGGCATGGCGGTATCGGAATCTGGAGATGACTTCATGGCGGCATCAAGTGATTGCTATTCAGCGCGGTGAATATATTGGCGTCTCCGTTCAACAAGTTTCTTATACACTGGGCATTCCAAACTGTATGCTTCATGTATTGTGTCCAAGTTTAATTTCTGATTTTTGTTCATCTGAGTACAGTTAGCGCAGCACACTGTTGTTGATTCGCAAACAGCCGAAGCATGTTCACCAGCACATTTAGAACATATTTGAGGATGATTGCACTCATTGCTCTTATGTCCATAGGCACAACATTTAAAACAACGCACAATCCCGAAGCATTCAAACACTCTACATCTTTCCCAACCAATGTTCACACGACCTAACTTCAGCATGGAGTCATTAGCATCAGCGTTCACCTCGATTATAAAATTGTAAGTCGTGATGTCATTACGCACTGAATTGAAACATGTAATTAATTTCAAATCAGTCAAATTAACTGCTTCATTCTGTTCCATTATACATTCCTTAAGTTCGCTTTCAGAGAGCTTATCAGCCACACCAACAATCTTCAGTCTAGGTTTCATCGGTTTTGGTACTGAGATCTCATAGTTTTCACCAAGCTTTTCTTTAACGACGGCAACTGCTGGTTCTACAGCTTCAGCACATTTTACACCAAGAATGATACTACCATTATTACCTTCGCGAACAGTATGAATTTTATTCGAAACACGATCAATATTATCACTTAGATCGCTCTTCGTTTTCTTGGCAGTTTGATTAACTACTTTCGGGCGAACAACGATTACGCATTCATTTTTACGAGATTTTATCAAAGGCACACGAAGACATCGTGTATTAACGAACGACGGTGAGCAAGAGCCATCACTGGGTGATTTTGCTGGAATAGCCGTATCATTATAGTCAGTTCTAGGCCGCTTTCGAGATCTAAGGTTTTGACTAGGGCCTCTCGGAGTGACATCTTTCCTGTTGCGATTTTTTAGCACTTCAGCAAATGATTTTTTTTCTGTATTTCCAGATAGTTCCCGCAACAAGTCACTTTTTAGGTTTCCTACTGCATTTTCTATTTGCTTGCCTATATCATATTCTAATGATTTCACCTTTTCAATCAATTCATTCTTCAACAGCTCTACATTCTCACTCATTTTTGCTAAAATGCCATTACATTTGGCTATGATTTCATTGTGACCAGATTGATGCTTGCGACAACCATGGCAAAGATATTTCAAGCCACGATTAGTTTCCATCGCTTTCAGCCCTTGTTTATCAATATCGTCAGTACATTTTAGGTGCAGTATTACATTACACGGGCCGTAACAAAACACTTTATCGCTGTCCTCTTTTATAGCTTTCGCACAGGCGCCGCATTGTAAAGTTGTCGTCATCTCGCCCGTGGTCGCTGACCCGTAGGTCACCACCCGAACAGAACAATAGGGCCACTTCTAATAAACTGTTTTAATTGTAACTTTCGGAGAAGATTCACTTAACTCAGCATATGAATATTAATCCACCAATGATGACACAGAAACCACTGAGCGTTGAACTTCACGTAGATATAAAAAACTCCATTCAACTTAACGCGGAACACAGAGAAAATGTGGTTTAAACGCGGAGATAAACTATTCGCATTCAACCTTACATTATAGCAAACATACTTATGATGATCTGTGGCACTAATCTATGGAATCTGTATTAAGACAGAACTGAGATGGTTTTGGCGTGTACACTCGGTAAAACCGTCTGAATTCCAGGCGGAATCGGTAGGTGCATTTGATCTGAGTTCATTTTGATCTCACGATTCTGATTCAAATTCCGAACAACAGTATTCTCTAACACAGCGCTCCCATCAATCTCTGACAACTTCAACTGCTGCACAGTGGAAAGGTAAGTCGTTGTTAAAAAGTGTTCTTTTACTGGTTTACTGGTTGCTTCATTCCAAAAGCGTGAGGTCTACAGTTTTACTTTCCTGTATACAATACAAGTACCAGCACTGATAATATGTTCTATGATATGAGTAAATTCAGACTGGGTGTTCAATAGTGTACTATTGATACACTATAATGTTGTTTCAAAACAGGTTTAAGTTATAAAATCGAATTTGTTGGTCAGTAAATTCTACAGAATTAGGTAGTTTCCTTCTACAGATCACAGAGCTATAAGCATTCAAAATTATAACAGAAAATTTAACACAGTAATGGAATGTCGCCTCCTACCTTCAAATCGTCGTCGCAGTTACGAGAAAGGTAAACACGCGTCACAAGTTTTTCGATTTGATACACAAACCATACATTCCAGCAAACTTCTAATTTGAAATATTTGCGTTTTTGTCGAACAACTGAAAATTTTATCATGAATTATTAGATAATTAGATATTCACGATCAAAAACTCATTCTCCCAGACGGCAAATTTTAAGAAGGCGCGTCATAGTAAAGTAAGACATATTCACGTCAAAAATAATGCGGATGCAAACGAATTTAGCTCACAACCATCTATCGTTATAAAAACAAGCATAAAATAACCCTAAGCTTCTGTATAGTAACTAATATTTTATTTTATCGATAAAAGAGGAAACCAAACACCGCTAGTCACTGAAATCGACGCCGTTTTTTCTGCCACTTCACATTATAAAAACCTCATTTTCTATATTTCATTCTATCTATTCAAAATAGTCGATATGTGATAAGGGCCACGATCGGTATACAGCCTGTGATAGATTTGAATATTGATATTGTATCCCTTGTCACATTATGTCGATCCGCCAAGCTGCTAGGATTATTGTGGCGACAGCGACAGGACATTTACACGCCATCAAGCGCGACTAACGATGTACCGAATGGGGAAACAATTTATGTAGGACGACCGTCTCGATGTCAACCGGATCAACCCGATTACTTGTATTTTGAGTACCGCGAGTGATTGGGGTTGAGAAAAGAAAACCACCATTATTGGTTTGTTGAAGATGGTTGACGGAAAGACAGTAAACATAGACTAATTCTTTTTACGATAGAAGAATTCGAGAAATAACACCTATAAGAATAATTCAAAACTTCGGATATTCTTAACTTAACTGAATGAATTTGAATGTTTCGACTGATTTTTTAAGGCTTTTCTCAGCAAACATAATGAATGTGTAATCTCCACTGGCACTCAAGGGTAGCCAAAACTCAACCAAACAACCTGATTTTCTTCAATCCTAATGATTGAAGGATTTTTAAATGGTTGTAAATATTGAACCCATCGTTGATCGATACGAACAAACTAACTTAGAATATCATTGATGATCACGTTGTGGTTCTCAGTTTTGTTTTCATAGTACCTAACTACTTAAGGAGTGTATCGAAAAAAGCTATCCACAAATTTTTCTTTCAAATTATGGTAAAAAACGATATTTTATTCAAACTAAAAATTGATCCTTTATTGTACGAGGTTAAACTTGAGCACGAATTTTTCTAAAAGATTTTCTAACAACAACTTATGTGATTGAAAAAATCACTTCCAAAATTTTCATTCATGAAACAAGCATACACAAAACTCTGAACCTCAGAGTTTTTCTGTCAACGAAACATGATGACGAATTATCACCCGCCGAATTATCGGTAAATAGATATTCGAAAGAGAAAAGAGTCTTCGATGCTATTTCTATGCTGAATTTCTACTGTGCTTCAGTTCGACACTGAAGTGATTCGTGCAAGATTTAACTGTTTGGTTGATTATACTGCACTATAAGGATTAAGCCCAAAGAAACGCTGTTTAGCTTGAATATGATTTATGAAAGTAACTGGAGCATGTCTCAAACACACAGCAGGCTCAGCGGTTGAATGGCGCGTTTGAACGATAACCTGCGTTCCTGTTACTACTGCGTATGATATTGAAACATTTTTTAATCAGCTGCATCAGTTCGTGCTCGCATCTCCCCCGACACAGTCGAAAATCGTTTACGGTCGAAACAACAGAACAAAAACAATACAGTGCAGTGAACAATAGAGTGTACGGAATGGTCAAATACGATTTAACAAAGCCTGAGACTTGGCCTACAAGACCAAATTCAATTTGTATAGATTTCAAGCGTTGCAAAGTTAGACCAGCAGCAAATGAAATTGAAATCTTACTTAAAGAACGAATGCATCTAGACGCTAATAATGTAAGTGAGATTCAATTAAACAAGGCGTCTAACTGTGTGTACATTATGTTTAAACATGAAAGCGATGCAATTGCATTCGCTTCAGTTAACAACGAGGTGCACAGCGTTGAGTGTGATAACATTAAATACAAAATCCCTGTGCACATGGTGGACAATGCCATAGAAGTACGCGTGCATGACTTTCCCCCGCAGGCCAGCGATAAGTTCGTTTGGGAGAATATGTCACAGTACGGTGAAATCCTTTCCATAGAAAGGGAAGTATGGCGGATTTTTTTCGCGGCATCCGGAATGACGTGCGAGTGGTACGTACGCAACTACGTAAGGCAATTCCATCTTACATCATTTGTGGTCAAAGTGGGACACACCCGTGTAAAACGCTGATTACCTATGAAAATCAGCTGGTTACATGTCTAATCAAGTGAATCACCATTGATATATTGGATCTAGGAGTTCTCTGATTTTATTATCAAAGTTGAAAACTGTGAACAAGTGCGATAAGTTTTTCGCTGGAAATTTATATGTTCCGAAGTTTGATTCCCTCGACTAAAGTTAAGCGTATACCCGTTATAGAATTTTGCATCAATCGAAACAAGTGGTAATCGGATTATGCCAAGCATGTGCATACATAACGGTTTGGGAAGTATGGTCACCTATTTGGCTCAATACTAAAAAATGACAATGTTCAATGTAACAAAGATTAAAATCTGAGTCTTTTCACAGAACAGAACAGAACTATCTATACTCATTGATATACATTGAATCTAGACTATTCCATGCTAATAGTACAGACTTTAAACCAACTTGAATTTGCGAAAAAAATCAAAAGCTTCAGCTCACTTTGTGTGGTTCAAAACCCATTCATTCATCATTATAGAATATAGAAATTCTCCAGATTCATGCCTGTCGGTTGATTGAACTTCATGTAGCTGCACAGATAAACACTAGCGATTACTTCGGACAACATTAGCTCATAATTGGTTGAACCAGTCTAACGTATCCTACGTTGCTGATGGAAGCGATAAATCACAGCAAGCGCAATTTTCTCCATATTCATGTCGTCCTAGGCGTTTTTTTTCTTTCTCTGTAACGGTTTCTTCATTCAATATGCCACTTTTTATCATTTATGAGACGAGTTTTATATGATTATAAATTAAATGGATATGTTTCTGTCTTACAGTATATTCTGTGGTACGGGTGATTTTGTCGTTGTGCGACGTGCTTTGAAGCCTATTCAATCCCAACATAGGTGCAGTACCTTATTAAGCGCAAAATTCAATGGTTACCGTTGATACTCAGCTGGCCATCAGAGACCACGCTGCGCTGCAAAGTGTTGGATTTTTTTCTCAATATATACGTTGACATCAACCAAGAGTATATACAAAACCTCAGACCGACAAAAAATTAACGCGCGATTCGATAGATTCATTTTTAATTCGAAAAAAAATCAACTCTCCCAGTGTTACAAAATGACACATTGGTGTAGTATTTACGAGTTTTTAAATGCGAAATTAATATAGCAATAAAGAGATATTTTCTCTGCCAACCACCGGCACAACATGCCAGTGCAGGAGGCACAAAAAATATGGACAAATGCGATAAACATTGTGACCAAGCCTAATGAATTATTAAACAAATTATACGCATACTTGGCTACGTTCATTTCAACGGACATGGATCGTGTGTGTTTTTTTTTGTTGGTACGCGGAAAAAGTTATTTATAAACCTGTCAGGAAGCCCAAAATGGTCATAATCGGTTTAAATTATGCAAGGGAAATGTTTTATTGACTCGTACATTGAATTCGGCATTGTTGGAATAGAGTGGATTTATCTAAGAAATCGTATCTTCCGACGACAGGATGGCCAACCAAACTAAAGAAGTCAAGTAATTAATTGCGTTTTTGCTGAATTGACGTATGCATACATATTTCTACATGATTATCTCAGCCAAGTCGTCCAGTAGCATAAACCCGTTCTCTTTATTGTACAGAATCGAATCTCAACCGATACAAACATGGCATCATTGCCTAGTACTTTCTATTACTAAAGGATTTAAGGGCTGAGGACAGTACCGTAAAGTGGTAGGTTTTTTGCTATTTTCTCGTTTCAAATTAAATTTTCTTGGAAACGGTGCAGAATATAGAAAAACCCACCTGACAATGCACAGTGGTCCGGATCCACAATTTAGGGGGACAAAAACATTTGTGGCTTAGCCTTATACTTTAGAGCTATGATGTCTTCAGAACAAATGATCAGTGAAAGATAAGCCATATTTTGAAGCATATTGTATTAGGGTGGTTCTTATTATTATGGTGATCCAGAAATTATTTTCCGTATGTGTTGAGATAGAGGACTGCACCCTTCGGCAAAATTGTAGAAAAATTTATATCAAGCAACTTTGTCGAAGACATTATTGTAGTATCTCTAACGGTTTTAGTGTTACAGCTATTTTAATGTGGCAACTTAGGGTGTTCCTAAAAAAAATCAGATTTTTTGCTCTAGCTTTCTTATTTTTCACTTCTCGTTTTTGGTGTCTTTGAATATCTTTTAGAGTTTATTGAAACCAATTTTTTATGACTAGCGAATTCGGGAAGCGTTTTCTGAACCGAAGTTATGAGCAAAACTAGTTCAAAAACAGATCATTTTTAAACTGCTATATCTGACATTGGAGCAAATGAAAAAAAAATCTGTTTCTTTCATTTGATAGAAAATATTTTCGAGCATGTTTATAAAAAAAATGGCGGAGGAGATATTTTTTTAAATTTTTTAAATTGTGTCCAAACATTGGGTTTTTTCATTGAAAATGGCTCTTTCATGTAAGACATTTATTAGCTATATATATTAAAATAAGGTATTACTGTCTTCTAGCGTTTTAAAACTAATTCAGCTGCATAATCGAGAAGAAGAAGTACACTCACGTTGGTTGTTACTCTATTCGATAATGCTATTACAGGATCAGACGTTAAAAGAAATCGTTTGAATACATCCTCTAGATTCACTAAACGATTGAATTTCTGCGAATGGAACTGCCTATACTTGCGAATTGATTTATTTCGACTCTCTTGCGCTTCCTTACTGTACATTATTTGCTATCTGTTTGGTTCCCTTGCGATTAATTGTTGAGCTTCTTGCTGGATGATCTGGAACAACAGTTATTCTTCATCTGTTTCCCTTTTCCGCCCAAAGTAATCATCTTCCAAAAGGAAAACACGGAACTAACAAAGCGGACAAAGTAAATACAGAAATTGCAGAGCTTTCTCCCACAGTACTTGGGAAAGTACAAGGTCTTTTTTTATGCGGTCTTTTTTATGCGGTTTTTTTATGCGACTTTTTTTATGCGAAGTTTCAGGATTATGTGTTTTTTTTTTTAGGCGAATCTTCAGAGTTATGCGTTTTTTTTATACGTCTTTTAGATAAACTGTAAAACGAACCATTTTTGACATTCGAGTATGTCGGTCTCATGTCAAAGATTTTGCTAGATGTGTAACCATATACTATTTTGCCACACTGATAACCATTTATAAGAATTGATGAGTGTGGTTAGCTGTCAAATATTTATCATGACCCAGAACAGGTGCAAAACTCTTCAATATTTTTAACAAGTAACTTTAAATTTCTGTTTCCGACAGAATACTTAAGGTCTGAGGACAGAGGGTCACGTGTTGAGTTTTAAATCGACCACGTGGCTCGCTCAATTCCCTTTGCGCATCGCATTTCTCTTGTACTCTCTCGTATATGAGCAAACTGTACCGGGTTGCCAGCATACATTTTATTATTTTGATGAGAAGTTTTATCACATTAATCTATCGTATGGGTTGAACATTACATGGATTCCAACGAACAATGAAAAAATATTCAACTTTCACAAAGATTGAATGTCTGTGTGTTTGGCAGCCTTGTCGAGACAATTTTATTTCTCTCTCCTTTTTCAGAATGCTATTAGGAAACCAAAGCGAAAAAAATGGCGGATGCATTGAAACTGACTTTGTTTCACAGAAAAATACAAGACTTTATTTTTATCGCGATAACATATATGTTTTTATGTACTAATCGCATCTAAACTAAATTATCTAGACTTTGTCACGGTAGATTTATAATACAAGCCTTCGAAGCCGAGATATTCGATGAACAAGTAGAGGTATGCATTTCCGAGCGTTTCAATTTTCAGCAGTTCTTCAGTCAGAAAAAATACTATTTTAAGCACTGAAACATGTTAATTTATACGCCAGCTTATGCGTATGTTTGACACATATTCAAGTCATTCTTGTAAAATTCAGTCATTTTGTGAATTATGAATTATGTCATATTTTTTTACTGCATGGCAATGAATCATAAAAATCTGCAATCCGAAACTATAGAGGCGATTTTTTAATGCTTGGAAGTCATTGAATCATTGAACTGGAAGTTCTGATGCACACACTTCAAGCTGTAACTTCCTTTTTTCTAAGAGTGCAGAGTAATGAATGCCGATTCTTATGAAATTCAAATGAAGCCGATGGGAACGATACATTCTCATATCAACCGATGTTACATTAACATAAGCATTAGCATAATCGTTGGAGACCACCCATGTGTTGCTACTCCGTTATTGACCAGGAGTAATAACACTTTGTTTTACATTGTGCCAACTGCATTCCTCTTTGCATAATACTTAACATCAACTTCCGTATAAATTTATGAAATTTGCAGTATTTCCACTTGCTAGGTTTTATCGTGTTATGTGTTAATTTTTTGTGCGCTTTTCCAATCACACAATCATTGCGGTAATAGTTAAGAAATACAATACAAGAACAATGTTTGCTACTTGGGTAACGCAAAATTGACTCAGTGATCCATCTATTATTACAATTCCTTACAATATAATTTAATCGCAAAACAAAGCGTTAATTGAAAGATACAGATCCAATGCAATCCAATTTAGTTTTTGCAACACACATCAAAACACTGCTCCAAGAATATTCTAGTTTTCAGTGTTCTTAATGATTGTCACTTCCACTATTACTGGATTTGAATATATTTACGATGAAGCACTAGAAGCTCTTTCGTGGTTTATTGCATTGAAAGTAACAAAATGGTTCAGTCCGAGTTATAAATAGAAACGCGGCGAGCGGCACTCCAGTGCTCCATGATGGAAAACTACTAGATGAAATTAAACCCTCATTCTTCTACTTTCCGAAGCCGTGTTCGGTTTCTCCCTCCCTTGCTTGGTTCCAGCGTTACCGGAGAACAAAATGTATCATAACTGAATTTATAATTGTTTCAATTAATAAAACTTTGAATAATACTGTTTCATGTAAAGAAATCAACGATTGGGGGTTTTACTAAAAGTTATATAGGAAATTATGATGTATAATATCATGCAAGTGAAAATGTGAAAAAGTATTTACTTAATTTCATTATTTTCCACAAAACTGAGGAAAAAACTTCCATCTTGTCCATTTGATGATACAAAATCTTGAACCCAAAAATTTACATTGTCGTCTTAAAAATGCTGCTATTTGTTTTGCCTTTCTCATATAGAAAGGCTATGAAATGAAAGCACATCACTGTAAAACCCGACTTTTCAACCGAAGCTAGGAGGGCCGAATGTCATATAACATTCGATTCAGCTCGACGAACTGAGCAAATGTCTGTGTATGTATGTAATAAAAATATGTACTCACTCGGAGATGGCTGAACCGATTTTACAAACTTAGATTCAAATGAAAGATCTTATGGTCCCTTAGCCAGCAATTGAATTTCATTTGGATTCGACTTCTGGTTCCGGAGTTATACGGTAATATGTGAAAATTAAGTATAAAATATGCACTCGATTTTCTCGGAAATGGCTTGACCGATTTTCACAAACAGAGATTCTAACGAAAGATCTTTCAATTATTTAAAAAAATCTAGAACATTTCATCCGGATCCGACTCTCTGTTTCGGAACTAGAGTACGATAAGTGAAAAATTTTCAATTATTAATTTGTGGGCATATAAACTGGACTCGACTCTAAGTTCAAGTTTCCCATTTTCTGGTCCGGAAGCACTGAAGGTAGTGAATAAAAACTCCAAAAATAAAACTCGCTTCGATTTCTCAGTATTGTCTCAAAAGCTACTGTGAAATTTCATCCGGATGTGACAAATTGCATAGCCTTCAAACCGCCATATAAAATTACGATACAAAACCAGTACGCACCGGTACGAGGTGCACGGAAGAAGAAAACACAACTAGCCTTTTCTAACAATGCACACAGTGGGCTTTGTTCAATTTCGTACGCGCTATAAAGAAAATGAACACCAACACCTAAGCTGATTACTTACTCACTTTCCTCCGATAGAGCGTGACCGATTTTCATAAACTAAGGTTCAAATTAAAGGTCTTATGATCCCATACAAAGCTTTAGAATTGCATCCGAATACAACTTTCGGTTCCAGAATTATGGAATAAAGAGTGTTAAAAAGTGTATAGCGTCATTTTAAGCGGTGAAGCCAAAAACGTGGAAAAATTCTAAACTGGGCTCGAAACTATTCCAACCGCCAGTCATTGTTAGTAGACGGCCTATCAAACTGTTTCCGGCTGTCCCGGTTCCCGATCTCTGATTTCAGAAGCATCTAAAATAGTGTTTAATACTCCAAAATGAAACTCAAACTATTTTCTCAAAGACGGTTCGGCCGATTTTCATGAACTTGGGTTCAAGTAGAAGGTGTTATAATCAAAAATAAAATTCCTGATTTTCATCTGGATCCGACTTCCGGTTTCGAAACAACTGGGTTAAGCGATAAAAATGTTATAACCCTACCTAAAGCGACAAAGCAAAAGAGGGAAAATTTCTTTTCAATTAGGTTCTAAACTGTTCCAATTTGTAGGTCATATTAATTACTGGTGATACGAACTAATTTCGGCTATTCCGGTCCTCGAAATTATGTTTAGGAAGTATTGGAAATAGTGGTCAAAAACTGCAAAAAGGATCTACTTCACTTCTAGATGGCTAAATCGATTTTCACAAATTTGTATATTTAAAAAAAATGGCTTACGGTTTCATACAGTATCCCTGATTTCGCTGTGAATAATACTTCCAGTTCCGGAACGCATTTTTCTAGATTATGTTCGAATAATGTTTCCTGTTTCTATTCAATGAACAGTTGTTTTTAGAACTCCACAGTAATATTTGTGATGGTATGAGTATTATGAGAAAGAAATCATTGCATCACTAGGTGGATTTTGAAGTAATCGAGTAATTTTGAAAAAATTTTGATGGACAATAAAAATTTCATTAAATTGCTTAAACACTGTTAGATAAAACACGAGTAACCCAAGGTTGCCAACTCTCCTCTACCCTGAAACATGTAACTAAAAAGTAATTAATAGTTCATAATAAATTATAAGAATTAATAACAATAATAATTTAAAAAATTAATCCCAAATCTCGTAACAAAACATTGAAAAATAAAATTGAGCCGTATTATTTCGCAATTTCAATCAAGCTAATAATCAACAATAATAATTTAAAAAATTAATCCCAAATCTCGTAACAAAACATTGAAAAATAAAATTGAGCCGTATTATTTCGCAATTTCAATCAAGCTCATAAATAAAATATCCTAGCAACATGAGAAAAAACTGCAATCATATCCTAGCAACATAAACAATCTTCTCTCTCTCTCTACGTCACGTTCAGTTCGCATATCCAGTCCCGATATCCGGCAAACCGACAAGATCCACATTCCAAACTAGGCCGATCACAAACTACCATAAGCCTTCGCATTTCTTCTGCGCCATTTGTGCACCAAATCAGCCGGTGCATTGCCAAAGATGATTGAAAAGCATAGAGTGAAATGCGTATCCAATAAAGCGATAAACTTTCCATACCCCTGTGCCATTCCCACGCACTGTTATTGGAACCCTACTCTCCCCTTCAACTTCTGACAACCGACTGACCGCCGTGTCAGAGATGGGAAGCCTCACGAACAATCAGCCGGTGGACAACAGTTCATTCGGTTCCAATCTAACTCATAGTCAATGTGATTTTTTTTTTCATACTAAGGCATGAATAAACACGATTATTCATAGAGTGTGCACGTCTGTGATGCAGCTTGTGTAAAGTGATAAGTGGAAATATACGATCGACGTTGCAGGTGTTGTTGCAAGAGGAGGTGAGATTTTATTCTGTGCACTTGGGTTCCGCAAAAGACATGTCCAGTGTCAAATGTAGACACACCAACATCGCATTAATAACTATAATAAAACACACTGTTTATTAGACACTAGTTAAGGTATAGTTCGCAAAGATAATATCATCCATAGACTATGTTACAGATGGCAGAAACCCTTACGACGCCTCTGGTGAGGTGTACATACCAAACATGCTACCTGAGGACGGCAGCTGTGTTATTATCGTATATGGCGCTTACCTAATTTACCGGAAAGATTTACGCCTGATAGTGTATAGAAAGTGAAAAATCAAGCAGAAAGAGCATAATAAATAATGACTTTACTGCTGCCGATGGTCGCAATTGACGCAATTCTGCATAGGGTAACCGTAAATATGTTCATCCTTGTTCTGGAGCACAACATAGAAATTCTTTTCATCTGAATTTTTACCGTGGTACTAATACTTGAGTCCGGAATCATCTATCGGAACTATCGCGAAAAGATTTCGTTTGTTTCTGATTTTCACTCAAACGCCAATCACAGAAGAAAAAACAAATTGATTTTACCGGGAATTTGAACTCCCAGAAGCGAATAGCAATTAGTGTCGTGGGCTGCCCAAAAGCACTACTTTCTTTGAATGACAAGTGAGGTTGCCCGGACAGGTAGCCCAGGCACGCACTCGTGAAGTATTTCCTAATCAGGCATCCAATTATCCGTGATTCCTCTTGATGTTCGTTCAATCATTTTACGCTTTACATCTGTGTATATTTCTTTTCTATACATAAATCATCATCTTCCAGCAGCTCTTGAAGCCAAGAGTCGGAGCCGAGCACACCGTTTTAGACAACCCATGCCGATATGTCCAACCGGTGTTCGTAGGTAGGGTGCATTTTGAAATTTTGCCGCTTCATTGTAACGAAATGGATTCTAGCCAGTCTCGCGATACGCTAGCAATTTAATCGATTGAATTCAAAGAAATAAATTCATTCAAAACGGTCACCAATCCAAACAACAGAAACCAGCCCAGATTTCACTGATGTGTTGATTTTTGAGACAGTCTATTTATTTAATGTTTATAAGACGATACTTCTCAAACATTCTTTCACTAGTTACCCTAATGCTCGGTTCCTTCCGTGCGTTGCTACGCTATGCCAGCAATTAATCACTGCCTTTGCCTTTGGCACAATTAATTTCTCACGAAAATAAGTTGATCGTACCCAGAGCCGCTACCAACAGTCGTCAGTTCCCTACCTTTCGCATTACATCTGTGTTGAGTTGTACATTTCGTCGCGATGTTGTTTTCTTTCTACATTTTAGCTTATTGCTTTGCCACATGTTTATTTTGGTTTCCATTTCAGCACCAGAGGAAATTACGGAAACATTGCTTTTCTACCATGAACAAGTTTACGGCAAAACCTATATATAACATTCTCAATAACATACACTTTGTTAGTCACTATTGAATTATACTATTTCATTGTTACGTATAAGTATAAAAAACGCAATGAAGAAATATTACTCACAGTCATCATCAGAGTATCAGTTTTAACAATATAAAAATTCGAGATGTTCTATAGGTAACAGTTGAAGTTTACCAGTTTGACTGTTAGATGCCGCCGGTAAAATACAGCTATAAAATTTGACGTACGTGTAACTTTTTGAAGTGAATACGTCTTACTTTACTATGGGACACCTTTTCAAAACTCGCCCTGTGGTAGAACTTAATCGTAAATATCTACAACTCGTTGTACTAGACTCAACGACATAATTCTTTTTTCGTTCTTTTAGAAATGTGAACAAAAATTCATGATTTAATTTTCAACAGTTTGATATAACCATAAGAACTCAAAAATTAGGTTTTCTAAAAAAATTCGAAATAATTATCATAGCAAAACAAATAACGCAACAGCAACAGATTATCAGTAATCGCATCAAGCTTCTGATCACTAGATTTGGATTCAGGAACTGCAGTTTGGATTGGATTCTAGAACTGAATTCTAAAACTGTATTCAGAGCCTGGATTCTGGTCCACCTGAATTCTGAACTTTGTTTATGGCTTAGAATTTAGTTTCCGACAGTGCTTTTTGAATTCGGGTCCAGATTACAGGTTCAGAATTTAAAGCTATGATTCTAGAGCTGAGTCCTAACTCTGGAATCGGAAACTGGTTTCTTGGCAAGACTTTGGAACTTGAGCCCAAAACTACGAATTACAAGGAAAGCGAAGAAAAAACGGAAACCAACAACGATACCACCGGATGATGGCAATGGATGACGAGACGAAGCTCTTCTCCCCCTATAAAAAGGGTGACAACGAAATCCAATGGTAAAAACCTGTTTTAATCCACCTAGTGGTGTAATGATGCCTTTCTCATATATAATACTGAGGTATTCTATTCAAAATGTATCCCTTTGATTTTTGAAAGAAACGAAGGAATTGTTTGTGCATTAACTAGTATAACATAAAGAATGAAGCAGTTCTCTGATCAGTTAAGCCATCCATTAGAAAATGAAGTGGGTTCATTATTATACTTCCAGCACCGGAACCCGAGAACTGGTATAATCGAAGTCGGTTTATAAATATGAAGTATTTTTAACAGGACCTTTCATTTGACCCTATAACTCCGGAACCGGAAGTCGGATCCAGACGAAATTCAGTATTTCCGTATGGGACCGAAAGACCTTTAATTTAAATCCAAGTTTATCAAAATCGGTTTTTATTAGTCGGGCCAATTTTTATTAGTCGGTAATGTAAAGTAAAGCTTGTACGCGAATTGGTCTGAAAATTTTTTTTTATAAAAAAAGACTGAATTCAGTTCCTTAATTTATGTTCTGGATTCGAATCCGAAATTCCGATTAAAGATGTCAACTTCAGAATTCATTAACCAAATTTAGGATATGAGTTTGAGATCGGGATTCTGGAACAAAATGTTAGATCTGAACTCCGAACCTGAATTTTAGAACTGACGTCTGAACAAGAATTTAACTCCTGAATTCAGTTTCAAAATTTAATTTCTAATTTTAGTTTCAGAAATTTTATTTCCTGAATTCAGAACCTGGAACATGCTGGAACCAAATTTGGATCTTGGATTTTGGAACAGAATTCTGTTCGGAATTCAGGTTAAGAATTCAATTCTAGAAATTAATTCGGAACCTGCATTCTGAAAATAAGTTCAGTTTCATTATTCTAGAATAAAAGTATGCCCTGAATTCTTGATCTGGATTCCGAACATGAATTCTGCAACTGAATTCTTCAGCTTGTCCAAGATTTCGAGTTAAGTTCTTCAATCCATTTTCCAAATTCAATCATGGCCCACAATTTTTTTTCTGGTGTAGATAAATAAATGATGACAAAAAGCACTCAACAGTTGTAAACATCGGATAAATTCCGCAAATCGGTACGTTTTTTCAAAGAATTATGCGCAGTTTACCTCTACTGAGTATGTAAATTTACAAAAAAACTACTGTTTTATTGCTCAAATTTGCTTTGTGTTATTTAATTGTATGAAACAATACGCTTGTCGTCAATAAGTCGTTTTTTAGTATAAATGCATCGTTACAATTCTGAAAGCGTTTCAGTAAAAATTCCAAAATTCACATAAACAACTATATTCTATATTCGAAAGTGTGAAAAAAGTTTATCAGTTTTATTCGTATTTACGTCCTCCAGCTATGTCTGTGACGTTACCCACCCGCCTTTTTCTGTGGACATTTCTCCAAAAACTGTTTTTATTCACCGAGTGATGTAATTATGTATTACAAAGTGAAAGAACTGTTCTTCGAACCTAAAAAGAAACAGGAAATCAAATAATGTCATCAATGAGAAGTCCTTCAACCAGTTTAGAAGATTTCTTGCTTCTTCTGGACCCAGGCCCGTACCCAGGATTTCGTTTCGGGAGGGGCCCAAAGATAAAAAAAAATAATGTTACATAAGATCGCTTATGTACCTAATTCTCGGTGCGCGGGGTTTTTACGGGTGTTTTTAACAGACACTTTAAACTTTTCCACTGGAACTGTTATTGGATTACATTTCTTTACTTTTACTGTCTTGTTTTTTCTGTAACACATGTCTGAGACCTTCTAAATAATTATACCTTATGATAAAAAAAGAACCGGAGTTTTCATTTTAAAATTCCCGCGCTTGTCCAATCGGTAAACTTTTATTCTTTCAACGTTGGCAACACTTTTATACACATTCTGTCAAATTTTGACGCATATCGTACGATTAGTTTTTGTTTGGCGTCTATACAAAGAAGTTGAAAAATTTTCGTGTGGCGATTTTTATAATGGATGAAAATTTAGAACAACGGCTCGCCTTCGAAGCGCCATTCGGTCGATTGTTGTGCGGTTTCGACGTCATATTCATAGATCCACACCTCATCACCAGTTATGATGCATTCGATGAATGTGGGGTCACTATCTGCGTTGGAAATCATCTCTTTGGCCACATCAACACGACGCTGATTTTGAATGAAATTCAGTTTTTTTGGCACCAGCCAAGAAGCGACGCGTTTCCAACCCAAAACATCAGTTAAAATGTGTTCGACTGATCCATAAGAGATGCCCAATAACACAGCAATCTCTCTAATCGGTACAGAACGATTTTGCAACACGATTTGCTTCGCCGATTCAATGTTTTCTTCAGTAATAGATGTTGTTGGGCGGCCAAGCTTTTACGACCACCTTTGAAGCGTTTATACCACTCGTATGCCTGTGTTTTTCCTAGACACGATTCACCAAAGGCCTTTTCTAACATTTTCAACGTTTCGGAACACTTAAATCCATTTGCAACACAAAATTTTATGCACGCACGTTGTTCTAAATTTTCATCTATTATAAAAATCGCCACACGAAAATTTTTCAACTTCTTTGTATAGACGCCAAACAAAAACTAATCGTACGATATGCGTCAAAATTTGACAGAATGTGTATGAAAGTGTTGCCAACGTTGAAAGAATAAAAGTTTACCGATTGGACAAGCGCGGGAATTTTAAAATGAAAATTCCGGTTCTTTTTTTATCGTAAGGTATATCTGTTTTATATTTCGGGAGGGGGTTGGCCCCTCAGACTCTCCACTCTACTTGTATGATGGATTGAAAATTCAAAGTGTCATTCCGAAACCGAAAATCGAATTCCGACAAAATTTAACCTTTACAAAATGCAACAGAAACTTTCATTTCTTTGTCCCTTCTTTTATCACTCAGAAAATTGGGTCTGGACCACATTTTATAACAAACTAAGAGACTACAAGGCCTTGAGTCTTAGCTTGTGAAAATTGGTCTTTGAAAAAATCGAGTGCCATTTTCATTATTTTGCATATTTTACCTGTTTACTTTCAGGTCGGCAATTCGGAGTATAAGGCGCTGGTCTAACAAGCCAGATGCAATAGGTTCGAGTCCGGAGCTGCAAGATTTCCGTTAGATCGTAGCACATAGTCTTGTGCACTCACGGGTATGCTGTCAAGTCTGTTAAAACAGAAGTTCCCCGTCGGAACGTAATGGATTTTGTCCTGGTTCACATTTGTTTCGGAAGAACCGGCTGAATTGTTATTCGGCTTATGCATCAAAGCTTCTATTGTTCGGTTCTTGCGAAAATAGATGTTTATAAACGATGTTTGCATTGCAAAATCCGTTTCCGCTTTTTGTTCTCAATATTTTCAGCAGATTTTGACATTCAAAAATACCTAAACGGGGTTTTCAATCAAAGTTGCACTTATTCCATTTTGATATTCAGCCGTTCATATAAGAGTTACGTAAAGAGAAAGTACCTCAAACTTGTACCCTGGTCACCAATGGAAGTTGACCATTGCGGAGTACAAAACTTCGTCTCACAGTTAGACAGACTAATTCAAGGTATAGACAGAAAGTATGTCTATTGTTCTGCGTATTTGCCGCATAACTCCATATTCTTCATATTATATGAATTCCAGTGGAGTTGAAGCCATTACAATAAAATTCATTTATATTTTGTTGCTCCCATAGAATAGCTAGTTGTTTACAGTGTTAATCCATCACGATACCAAGCGAAGTATGATATTCGACATAATCTTTCTTATCATTCTTGAACATTGACGAGATTCAAAAGCGGGATCGCGTAACTATTGCATCCAGGGATGCCAGGTCATTTTTTCAAAAATCTGTTGACTCAAAAATTTATCTGGACTATATACAAGCAAATTTTGACCGGGCTTAATTTTCAGTGAGCAAAAAAAAATTCTCACCACCTATCGTTTAGAGGCCAAAACCGTTAAGATCTGGTGAGATCTGACAATGTCTTGAAAAATTTGTTACATCTGGGAAAATTTGTAAAATCTGACAAAAGACCTAGTTCGTTAGAGTGTCTGGCGAAGCGAGAAAATCCTGGCAACCTGGCAACGCTGATTGCATTTTCATTCTTTGAGACGGGCCCTTATGAGATGAATGGTGCAGATGAAATTTCACCCACCATTGAAGGTTCGGATGCTGGAGATTATCAGTCATCAACTATTTCGGACGACACTGCTGCAAGGCGTCATGCGCCGAAGAATAAAAATTTCCCGGTCATTCTAGTATTACTGGAAGTGAATGGGTTGATGAGTTGACTAGAGCTGATGTAACGAATGAAATAACCAGCTTTACCACCGTCAACTAGTTGGATAAAGCTCGGGATTCGTTTTCGAATTGCATCCAAACATGCCTGCTACTGGCGAAGCTTGCAATCTTGCGCCCACACAAAAGCGTTTTTGCCAGATTTGAGTCTTAAAATGTCAAAGTGTCTACTGCATTTCTGCAAGCATCATTGCAGCGTTTTTTTTTTCAAAGCTGTGACTGGATACTGACACCTAACTATTACATAGCTTCTGTTCAGCGTATTCATGTGACTTGTATGAATGCAATTACGGTACTTCATGCCATCTGATATGTAATTGTCCCGCATTGGCGCAACTACGTATGCGGGTTTTTGGTTCTCCATACATGGATGAGTCTGTATATGGGGAGCTAAACTAGAAGAATATTCTATCGTTCCTCACCTAAATGTGGTGTGAAGCTGTATTCGGAGGGGTTCATCATTCTTCCTGGAGTGAATGAATCCTTTTTGTATTGACCCTGAAAAGTTCATCCCTCATTGGGTGCCGAATTTGCTTCTACTCATACATATTCCGAATCCTTCTGCATTCTTCCGAAAGTTCAGAATGGTGTCGCTACTGTAAAATGTTCAAATTCTCTCGGGGGTTGGAGATTTCATTGAATGTGCATTTTGGCACCTGCACCAGCATCCTTTCAGCGATACAAAACAATTAGTTTCTTTTTGTTTTGTGCTATTTTCTAACCTCATCCACATCACAGATCCTTTTATCTTTTCCTTCCCATCACTGTGACAAGTCACAGTAAAGAACGAATCTCCAAATAATAAGGGGAACGTGCCTCTTGAGCCAATAAGTTCTGATCCCTGATTGCTGAGACTATTTTTGTGAGCTTCAAATAACTTTGCAAATTAAAACCTTTTTGTTTGTGGTTATGTGTACACTCGCTACTCGACCTAACTGACTTGATCATCAATACAATAAATTAATAAGTGCATGTAATGGAATGATTGGATCTATATTAAACAAAATCATGTATTTCACACGTTTCGAATCATTAAAATTCCTTGGTAAATTTTTCAAACCTTGGGAACTATACTTTTATTGATTTTTTTCTACAACAATGTGATGTTTATTTACTTCGCTCGTTTTGTGGGCATCATTTGATTGTTAAGTTGGTTCAATTGGCTTTACCCAATACGTGACTCTTAATATGCCATTTAGTGTCGTTTGTGACCTTCATAACAATGAGGACTATGTTTAACTATTGCGAACCTGAATATTGGTTGGACCACGTTAGCGTTTACAAAACGTCATATTTGTGTACTTGGTTTTGAGCTTTAAACATATTATTATCTCGAGTTAATCATGTCTAATTACAAGCATTTTTCAGCATTTGATGATTTTCTTGTTCAATGAAAAGAAAAATGCATCATTAAGTCATCGAATTATTGTTCAGATTTAGGACGATTTTACTTCAACCGTCAAAACTTGTAAACGTAGGGTTCAAAGTTTCATTACTGGCGATTTTAATATTATTGACAAAGACCGCGAAATCGACCGAAAAAGTCTTAGGATATTGAACTATAATCATTATTGGATGAAGATAGGACACCAACACAACAAATGATGGCAGAGCAGTTGAATGTCACTCGACAAGCCTGAAGCCATAGGGAATATTGAAAAAGTTGGTAAATGGGCTCCGCAAAAACTGAACGAACGACAGATAAAACTACGAAAAACTCAGTGCAAAATGCTCCTTTTATCACACATCTCTCAATGTCAGGGGTTGGATACTTTTTGTTAAGGCTACTTTTCATAAAATAAATTTTAAGACCTGATGAATTGTCACATAATTTCATAACACGCATTTTTATTTCGTTTCAGGTAAGCATCGTACGTTTTTATACAATCAAATCTATCAACGCGTAAGTATTTTGATCAAACGTTTAAATTATTCACACAAATTATTATAACAATTCAGACGTGCTAGTAGTGGACGTAAAATCTAGTAGCAAACTTCTCTAGATTCGCTTGATGCCATTCGTCAAACATGGCAATCCAGCATGATATAAACCGTATAATATTTCTTGACACTTTGTTCAAAAAGTATAACAGATCATATCGAGACTCTACTCATGAGCCAAAAAGTTTCGGTTCCTGGAAATCAAACACTCACTCTACTATAATTTTTGTTACTCGGAAGCCCACACATTCGCTTCACTACGCCAAAGATGAGTGGATCTTAATTTTCTGATAGTATGACGCCACTCCGAGATAGCCCCGTTTCTAGTCCGAACTTTGACCTACATCGTGGTTGAGATGAGCCAGCCGGCAGCAACATCTCTCCAATAGTTACGTAAACTCGCATGAGTGCTACAGCTAAGGGAGGCTTCCGCGTGTCTTTCATGCTTGTCGATAAAAATAAACAGCAGCCACTCACTTATCTGATTTATCCTATAGACAAGAGGAGAAAAAATAACTTCAACGCGCCCCCAATAGGTCTGTTGATTCAGTGAAACGAATGTTTGCTGTTATTTGGTCAATCTGCTAGCTGCCTGTTTCTGTTTTCGGTGGGCCAAGTATGAATGGGCCGTCGACTTGTCAATAGTGGAGGCAGTCGACACCAAACCCGTGGCTAAACAACGCTCTGATTCATTTGGTAAACGAAATTTTACGAACGCGTTGAGTGTCTTTATCGCTACAGGCAAAGTGTAATTTGATTGGACCCGAAAGGATATGAGTGCAATAATTTGCTGCAAAACTTAACTCGTTTGGATCCCACGAAATTGTCTTCGACTTCAAGTCCACTATAACTTTCACTTCAGTTTTTGTATCGACAGATGCACGTACTAAGTAAACTACTTCAGTGCATATATGTATCGATTGGTGACTATACGGATTTCATGCGTAAGAAACTAGTTTTTGTTATGATCATCGTTCTTGTGGTCATTAACTTTATTGACGAAATATGAAAATTTGGAAAATGCAGATTTTTCTATTAGAATAAAAACTAATTTAAACTGATCATATGAATAGCAAATCTCTATTAGGATGCCAACATCGAACCCTTGAACATTGTGGCCGAATCACACGTCACGAATCACAATTGCACGGGTAAAAATCTATTGCCGGTACCATGATGTTTGCGTTTTACAAATAGATTCAATGACTGCACGAATCGTGTTATACAGTTTTACCCCAATTTATTTCATAAATCGTATTACCCTTTAAACTTTCTTTCGCATACCGAAAGCAGGCAGATTATGATCGTCGTCGTCGTCGTTGAAGAGCAATGATGAGGATACAGCCCTTTCTCCCATCGTATTGATATTAGAAAAGAGTGTAACACATGTAAAAATTGAGGTAAAGTGGTTTAAACAGGCTAGTACTGTCATTCCCATTATATGCATTAAGATCACTAAAATTCTCTACGTTATATGGACCAATATTGTTAGTTCGTATTGGATCTGCTTCCGAATTGTAGATCAATATTTATCAAAAGGTTCAATTAAAAAAATAGAGTAAAACGGTGTAACAAGATTCGTGCGCTCATTAAATCCATTTGTAATCTTATTTTTAGATCTTTCTCCGAAATATCAATCAATTTTATCAACCGCAATCAGCCTGCTTTCGGTATGCGAAATAATGTTTAACCAGAAATACAACTTCCGATATGAATTGAAGTAAAACGGGTCAAACAGGCTAGTACTGTCATTCCCATTGTATTTAGTTGGATCACAAATGTTTTGTACGTAATATGAATCAATATTGATAGATCGTATTGGATCTGCTTTTGGATTGTAGATCATATTTCAACTGAATATTATAACTAGAAAATAAAAGGGGTAAAACGGTACAACGAGTTTGCTGTCGTCGTTGCGTTTTTGGTCCATTTTTCTTTACTGTACATTGGGTTCTATTTTTTACGTTTCGTCTTCGACTCATCAGTACATTAGCAGTTCATGTCAATCTGCTATCGCCACCTTACGTTTAAACATAGACCGCTAAGCAGACGCAAAGTTAATGAATATTGTAGTTTGGTACCCACATTATCATTCCGTATTCTAGAATACTGCGTACTATAGCAACGTGAACACCCTTACACATTAAACGTCAATACATTTCTTTGTTTTGCGTTCGATGAGTCCCAGAGCGGCATAAACTCTCGCTATAACCAACGAAATCTGTTTGGTGAAACGTAACTTGGGTGCGAGACTGACGACCAAATCAATTGCAATAGAAACTTGTTATATTTAATTCGCCATCATCGAGTTAAAGGCGGTGGTGTTTTCTTCTTCCGTACCAATACGTATTGGCGTACTGTCAATTCCACTATCTTTACGTTTCGTCTTAGACTCGTCAGTGCAGAGCAGTTCAGTCCCTATTCTGTACGTCGATCGATTCGAAATATTCCGATCGAATGTGCAATTTCCATTCTGCATTCCGTTCGAGTTGGGTATGAACTCGAATATCATTCGTTCGAGTTGTTAAATTTTCGAACATTACTCGATTGACTTGCGTACGTATTACTTCTGTTCGGTTTAAAATCGTTCTAATTTGTTTATACAAGTATGACGGTTTCGTTGACTAAGAAATGAATAATATAACAAGAAAAAGAACGTGTATGTTGACAGCTTTGATGGTCAGTGCTCGAAATTTCAAATGTTCCCGAACGAGAGTCGATCGAATCATACAAGTCGAACGGAATAAAGAATGCAAAATTCGAACTCGAACGAAAGTGTAGATTCGTTCGTATCACAAATCCGTCGGATTGCAGAATCGGGGTGAACGCTTCTGAGACAATGAGAGTTTTAAGTCAAAGTAGCGTGATCGGTTCAATTATTGCATCTTGTATTTACGAAACCGGAAGTCGGATTGTTTTATTCCAATCCGAGCCTTTGTGGTACTTTGTGTACTCTAATGGAAAAAGAATCCAAAAGGCATATATAGGGTGATTTTTTAAGAGCTTGAGAACTTTTTTAAACAATAAAACGCATAAAATTTGCAAAATCTCATCGGTTCTTTATTTTAAACGTTAGATTGGTACATGACATTTACTTTTTGAAGATAATTTCATTTAAATGTTGACCGCGGCTGCGTCTTAGGTGGTCCATTCGGAAAATCCGCTTTTTTATCGACAAATTTTGTTCAGCGATGAGGCTCATTTCTGGTTGAATGGCTACGTAAATAAGCAAAATTGCCGCATTTGGAGTGAAGAGCAACCAGAAGCCGTTCAAGAACTGCCCATGCATCCCGAAAAATGCACTGTTTGGTGTGGTTTGTACGCTGGTGGAATCATTGGACCGTATTTTTTCAAAGATGCTGTTGGACGCAACGTTACAGTGAATGGCGATCGCTATCGTTCGATGCTAACAAACTTTTTGTTGCCAAAAATGGAAGAACTGAACTTGGTTGACATGTGGTTTCAACAAGATGGCGCTACATGCCACACAGCTCGCGATTCTATGGCCATTTTGAGGGAAAACTTCGGAGAACAATTCATCTCAAGAAATGGACCGGTAAGTTGGCCACCAAGATCATGCGATTTGACGCCTTTAGACTATTTTTTGTGGGGCTACGTCAAGTCTAAAGTCTACAGAAATAAGCCAGTAACTATTCCAGCTTTGGAAGACAACATTTCCGAAGAAATTCGGGCTATTCCGGCCGAAATGCTCGAAAAAGTTGCCCAAAATTGGACTTTCCGAATGGACCACCTAAGACGCAGCCGCGGTCAACATTTAAATGAAATTATCTTCAAAAAGTAAATGTCATGTACCAATCTAACGTTTAAAATAAAGAACCGATGAGATTTTGCAAATTTTATGCGTTTTATTGTTTAAAAAAGTTCTCAAGCTCTTAAAAAATCACCCTATAAAACCGAATATTCTTTCACTGGCATATTCCATTATGTTGGACAATTGTCAATGCAATTTAGACGATCGGTAGACTGTTGCCTGCACTGGATTTGGTGACCCGACGTATGATATAACGACTTTAACGCCGGTAAGATGGCTGCTTCCAAATGATGCGAATAAGTAGGTCAAACAGCCTGTGTGTGCTAGGTAGGGTTTAAAGGTGCGGAAGGTGGTATAGCTGAGTTTCCAACTCGTGAACAACAGCCATACCCTCAGCACAATTCAACGTATCCTACACAGCAAAAAATTAAGAAATTTACAGGTGACGCAAATCCACATATGACACAATTCATAAGAACATAATCCGTTAAACGACTGGATTTTACAAAAAATGTTATAAATACACGTCAAACATACCACGCTTTACAAGCAAACATGTAAATTTACATGTTTTAGCACTTAAAAATATGTCAGATTGCGTTAAAAATAAGTTAGATTTTCTGTAAAATTGAGTCATTTTTGACACTCATATATGTCGGTCTCAGAAGAAGTAAATTTACGCGATTTTTGCCTTTCTCATATAGAAAGACTATGCAATCACTGTGAAACCCATTTTACAAAAGAGGCCCAGAGGACCGAGCGTCATATAATATTCGACTCAGTTCGTCGAGTTTACAAAATGTCCGTATGTGTGTATGTGTGTGTGTATGTATGCATGTGTGTATGTGACAAATAATGTCACTCAATTTTCTCAGAGATGGTTGAACCGATTTTCACAAACTTAGATTCGAATGAAAGGTCTCATACAATTTTCATTTGGATCCGACTTCTGGTTCCGGAATTACAAGGAAATAAGTTATTAAATAATGCGCATTCAATTTCTTCGGAAATTTCTCAACAGATTTTCACAAACTAAGAAATAAATAAAAAAATCTAAAAATTCTTTAAAAAGTTCTCGAAAAATTGATCCAGATTTGGAACAACACTAACAATATCGACGTTATTCGAAAATCCGTTCGACAGATTGCGATGTTCACTCTGTCAATCATCGTATATTGATTTTGAAATTCTTGAAAAGAAGTGCTCTAGCCTTTTTGATAAGACGGTTCTGACTGTTATTTCGTTTTATTCAAAAGGATAACGTATGTATGGAATGCATGCAATTCGGAAGCCCTCAGAGATTAAAATGGATCAAAACCTTGCTAATAAACAGTTTTTTTAACTAGAGAAAAGTCTTATAAAGCGCCCCTGCTAGCCAAATTTCCCCCTTTCCTTTCTTAAGCATTGAAGACTTTTCTGAACCAAAGTTATAACACGAACACTATCTTTTCGTAGGATCTTTCTGCTATGCATGTTTGGTGGTTGTCGTTTGCAGGAAAGTATGAAAAAACTAAAAATTTCATTTGACAGCTTTTCGACGTAAGGTTTTGCTTCGACTAAATAAGTGTTTTATCCGCCATTTCTTTGACATACTAATTATCTAAAAAAAAGTCACTTTATGGACATTTCAAGAAGCATAATGCATCATTGTTGTGGGATAAAATGTTTATTTTTTGTGTGTCATGCCACTGATTTGTTGTGAGACATATTTTACGGCTCCTGGGGCATTATGTCTGAGGCAAGTGAAAAAACTAATAATGTGCCCGTTTTGGAAAATGTGTTTATATCACTCAATTCTCATCTTTTCTATTGAAGTCATTGAAAATTATGTTCCTCATCTGTATTGCAATGAAATACTTATATTCTCGAGGAAAATATCTTAATACACTTGGAAATATCTCAATATTTTCTTAGGGGAGTCATATTATAACACTTTACCCTAACAACCGAAAACATATGAAAACATGACCAGCTTTTTTCCAGTAATGTTTTTGTCCGATTTTTGCCTTTCTCACATAGAAAGGCTATGCAATCGCTGTGAAAACCAACTTTACAACCGAGGCCCGGAGGATCGAGTGTCATATACCATACGACTCAGTTCGTCGAGATCACAAAATGTCTGTGTGTGTATGTGTGTATGAGACAAACAATGTCACTCAATTTTCTCAGAGATGACTGAACCGATTTTCACAAACTTAGATTCAAATGAAGGGTCTTATAGCCTCATATAATTTTCTTGAATTTCAAATTAATTTCTCTGAAAAATTGATCTGGATCCGACTTCTTGTTCCGGTATTACAGTGCGATTAGTGAACCTTTTTACTTTCATGAGTATTTTTACCTTTTACCTTTTTTATATATATAAAAAATAGGTATAGAATTCGCTCAAACTTTCGAAAAATTTTCCGAGGCCCGGAGAGCCGAATGTCATATACCAATCGATTCAGCTCGACGAACTGAGCAAATGTCTGTGTGTGTGTGTATGTGTGTGTGTCTGTATGTGTGTTGTCAACTAAGAGGTCGAGATCTCAGAGATGGCTGGACTGATTTTGATCAAACTAGTCGCAAATGAAAGGTCTCCCCGTCACCCAGAACGCTATTGAATGGTTTTGAGATCGGATGTTTACTTTTTGAGTTATACGAAGTTTTATGTCACAATTTTCAGTTTTTTTACAGTATCTGTCACAATTGACCTTGAAAACAGAATATGTTTTCAGACTTAGATTCCGCACGGTAATAGCTATCCAACAAGCCATAGATTGTTAAAATCCGTCCATTTTTAACGGAGATATCGAATTTTTTGTGTAAGCGACTTTTCCCCCATATTCCAGCAGTAGAAGTTCTGAGCGCTGTATGGCAAAGAAAGGCTTGGGAGCAACGTAAAACACGATTTTTTATACTGTTACATACAATAGTTTCTAAGTACCAAAAAGACTGTGAACAGCATTATTTTTCATGACATTTTGCCTCGGACCAATTTAGCACGGTTCGTTTTTGGCAACATAATCGTTCGAATATGACATATTGGAAAGATGGCAGTACATACGAATTCTGAACAATTTCATAATTATATTGATTTAAACTGCTTACAGCAATAAATGCTGGAAGAACAAAACACCCATATACCATTTGAATCAGTTCGTCGAGATCAGCAAATGCGTATGTGACAAATAATTTCACTCAATTTTTTACCTTATTTTCGAAGATGACTCAACCGTTTTCTACAAACTCAGATTCATATGAAAATTCGTATGCTCCTAAACAAGGTTCTTGAATTATGTTTGGATCCGACTTCTGGTTCCGGAACTACAGGATGATATGTGAAACGAAATTAAAATTGTGTAACTTATTTTCCTCGTAGATGGCTGAACCGATCTAAGATTCAAATGATATCTAAGAATCATCTAAGATTTGCTGATTTGAATAGTCGACAACCAAATAAACTTATTTCAGTTTTAGTGGTATTCAGTTTTCGATTAGGAAGGCACCCAACAATTTAACTCGTACTACGATTTCTCAAAGATGTCTATACTGATTTTTAAGCATATTGAAACAAATGTAAACTAGTCAGGTGAATTTGTCTGACTTCGGCTACACCGATTTTCGAATTCCGGCTCCAGTATCGAATGGTTTCTCAAAGCTCAATCGTTTTCTCAAATAAAGCCAAATCGAATTTCAGAAAAAAAATTCAAATTAAAATAAACTTATAGTCCCACACAAAATTAATTAATTTTATTCAATGCCGACTTCCGATTCTGGAATTACAGGAGGATGAATTTTTAAAATTCAAACCGATATAGAAGATGATAATCCCGTAAAGCATGAAAGTTGGACTCAAAACTATTGCAATTTATTCGTCATATGGCCATACGAATCGGTTTGGTTTATGCTGGTTCTTGAATACCGGATCTGGAGGTACCTTAAATTACCGCAAATTCTAAAGTGGAACTCACTTCGACATATCATGAAAAGTTTAATCGATTGTAACCTTTTTAGATAGAGTAATGAATGATTAAAATGTCAAATTGCAGCTTAAAACGACGGACATTAAAATAATGTCATGAAAACCGAAGAATATTCATGAAAAAACGTGTTTAATCCACCTAGCAGTGAGATTATACCTTTTTTTTATCAATCCGCATGTGTTTTTTGAATGAATATTCTTCGGTGTTTTCATGACATTATTTTAATGACCGTAGTTTTAAGCGACAATTTGAGATTTTAATCACTCATTACTCTGTAATGTCGAAACTGCAAATCGGATCGAATTTGAATCTAGAAGTGTGATAATCGATTAAACATGCCATGATATGTAAGTTCCACTTTAGAGTTTACGGTAATTTAAGGTACTTCCAGAGCCGGTATTCAGGAACCAGCATAACCCAAACCGATTCGTATGGCCATATGACGAATAAATTACAACAGTTTTGAGTCCAACTTTGAAGCTTTTCGGGATTGTCATCTTCTATATCGGTTTGAATTTTAAAAATTCATCATCATGTAATTCGAGAACCGGAAGTCACAATTGGATAAAATTAATTAATTTTTGAGAAAACGATTGAGCTTTGAGAAACGATTTTATTCTGGAACCGGTATGGCCGAAGTCAGATAAATTCACCTGAGTAGCTTTATAGTTTACATTTGTTTCAAAATATTTGAAAATCAGTGAAGACATCTTTGAGAAATCATAGCACGAGTTGAATTTTTAGGTGCCTTCTGAATCGACAACTGAATACTAAAACTGAAAAAAATTAATTTTTTTTATCGACTATCCAAATCTGCTAACCCGATAAACCTCATTAATGTATGTGAAATGGACATTTTTATATTGATCACCATGTATCCCCGAAACCGGAAGTTGGATCTGACTGAAGAGCAAGATATTTATAGAATCTTGAAACTTTTCATTTGAATTTCAGATGATTCTTAGATTTCATTTGAATCTTAGATCGGTTCAGCCATCTACGAGAAGAATAAGTTACACAATTTTAATTTCGTTTCACATATCATCCTGTAGTTCCGGAACCAGAGGTCGGAACCAAACATAATTCAGGAACTTTGTTTGGGAGCATACGACTTTTCGTATGAATCTGAGTTTGTAGAAAACGGTTGAGTCGTCTCCGAAAAAAATTGAGTGAAATTATTTGTCACACACGCATTTGCTGATCTCGACGAACTGATTCGAATGGTATATGGGTGTTATGTTCTTCCAGCATTTATTGCTGTAAGTAGTTTAAAACAATATAATTAAAAAAAATCTGCCATCATCTGGTTTATATATGTCATATTCGAACGATTATGTTGCCAAAAACGAACCGTGCTAAAATCGGTCCGAGGCTAAATTCCATGAAAAAGATGCTGTACACAGTCTTTTTGGTACTTAGAAACAACTGTATGTAACAGTATAAAAAAAAACGTGTTTTCCGTTGCTCCCAAGCATTTCTTTGTCATACAGCGCTCAAAACTCCTACTGCTGGAATAGGGGGAAAAATCGTTCACACAAAAATTTCGATATCTCCGTTAAAAATGGACGGATTTTAACAATCTATGGCTTGTTGGATAGGTATTGCCGTGCAGAATCTAAGTCTGAAAACATATTCTTTTTTTAAGGTCAATTGTGACAGATACTGTCAAAAAACTAAAAATTTTGACATAAAACTTCGTACAACTCAAAAAGTAAACATCCGATCTCAAAACCATTCAATAGCGTTTTGGGTGACAGGGAGACAGGGAGTTTGATCAAAATCGGTCCAGCCATCTCTGAGATCTCGACCTCTTAGTTGACAACACACATACAGACACACACACACACACACACACACAGACATTTGCTCAGTTCGTCGAGCTGAATTGATTGGTATATGTCATTCGGCCCTCCGGGCCTCGGAAAAATTTTCGAAAGTTTGAGCGAATTCTATACCTAATTTTTATATATATAGATAGATATATATAGATATAGAAGATGTAAATTGTTTGGCGTATTAATTTATGGCCACTCGAATCATTTTTGGTTATGCTATTTCCTGAATACCGGCTCTGGAAGTACCATAAATAATGACGAAAAACTCTAAAGTGGAACTTACTTCGACATCTCATGGAATGTTCAATCGATTGTCATACGTTAAGATTGAAATTCGATACGATTTGCAGTTTCGACATTACAGGGTAATGAGTGATTAAAATCTCAATTTGTCGTTTTAAACGACGATAATTAAAATAATGTCATGAGAACTAAAACACCGGAAAATATCCATGCAAAAAACACATGCGGATTGATAAAAAAAAAAGGTATCATCTCACTGCTAGGTGGATTAATCACGTTTTTTCACAAGCGATGGCGAAACGCGGTGCACATTTTTAAAAAACTTACTGCTAAATTCATCTAGTTGGCAGATCTTATTAATTAGTGACTATATGAAACTACTTTTGAGCTATTAATCCCATGTTTCCGCTTCCGGAAGCACCGATAATAGTGAAGGAAATCCCCAAAAACGGATTTCGATTTCTCAGCAACGGTTAGGCCGATCATGTTTCAAATTAAATCTCTCATTGTTTTTAAATATACCGTGCCATTTCATCCAGATCCGACTTGCGGTTCCGAAATTATAGGGCGATGAGTGTAAACAAATTCAAATCGTCATTCAAAATGACGATGCAAAACTAGTACGCGACGGTACGTGTGGCTTTGCTACGTTCGCAGCGTGCTTTGTTAAATTTCGTATAGCGTTCAGGGTTGCCACATAAAAATTTATATTTTTCAGGTGAAAAAAATGTTAATTTCTAATTTATTTTTCCAGTTTGTACCTACTTGTCAATGTTATTACAAGGTCGTGATAACGATGCTTTTCTATAAAAGTACAATTATTGCCTTTCTTATATAGAAAGTTTATGCAATCAGTTGAAAAATTGAAAAGTGCAAATTGGTCCACAAAGCTGTGTCTATATCATTCGACACAGTTTATCGAATCGAGCAATGTATGTGTCTGTGTGTGAGTATGTGTCTAATAATGTCACTCATAAAATAAAAAATCACATAGTCCCATAAGTTGCTATTGAATTTCACATCGCCATTTAGAGCGACGATGCAAAAAAGTGTAAAATTCTTCTAGATTTGGCTTAAAACTGATTCAATTTGTAGACTATAATAGTTACTTACAAAACGAACCGATTTCGGCTACACAGGTTCCAAGTAGTTCCAGAAGTACCGGAAATAGAGGTCAAACTGTTTAAAACGAGACTCGCTTAATTTTCTCAGAGATGATTTGATCGATTTCCACAAACAGGTTCAAATAAAAGTTCTTATAGTCTCATAGGTTGCTGTTCAACTTCATCCGGGTAAGACTTCCGGTTCCATAACTGTAGGGTAAAGTGTATTTAATTATTTAGTGCGACGATGCAAAATAAAGAAAAATTTTTATTAACATGACATAACTGTTTACAAATTGAAAAGGTTAATGTTAGTTATTGCCCAAAGAGAGTTTCTTATTTTATTCAAGATTGAAAAAAAAAATTTTCGCCGAATCTTCTAGTGATATTTTTTTAAATATAAGTAATATGAGAATAAAGGGGTTTTAGCTAAAGCACTACTATTCGACACTAGTTGATAAATGCTTACCCCAAAAAATCTCCGAATTAAGCGTTTCAGCGCACTAGTCAGCCAAAAAGTAATAGTTCGAATTGAAACTTTACGATGTTGAAATTGGTTACATTACATTTGTATATATAAAATGCAAATCTTAAATTTTCTAGGTTACATTTTATGAAAAGGTAATCTACATAATTCTACGTTCCACTGTCGACCAATTTTAGTACTCATATATAAGTTTATGGACATGTTATATCCTACATTGTTGATTATCGTTGCTATGGATGTTGTGTGGCATAAATCATCCTTAAAGCCGTTTTTTACGTTACATAATCCTTATTCTCAAACATAAATACTATCCCTACACAGTGCGATTAAACACCGTAGAAAATCCTTCTCAATCCGCGCTCAAAGTTCATATGTTCATTCAGGTTCAACAGATCTCAACATGTAGTAAAATTCAAGTTTATCCAAGAACTTTGCCCTACTTCCAACGTCGTTTCAGAGACGTAAAAACCAAAACTTTTCCCTTTCGCATATCACAGCCGGCGTCATCCTCACTTCCGATATTAACCCATCATCATGCTCAATCATCGTTCCCCGGAAGCATTGTGAGAAAGACAAACCCCGAAGAAATAGTTGTAGCCAGACAAACGAAACGGGCATATCTGTTTGGAAACATCTCAATATTTTTTTATTCAATACTCCGTTAACGCAGTTTCTATCAAAACAAACAAGAATTGAAGGGACAAATATGAGTTAGTGTGTGTGGCTTCGGAACAAAGTCTCAAACCAACTGCGACCTTATGCTTCGTTGAGACTAATTCATCCTTTCTAGTTTCAATAATCCACCAACTCAATCTGTTTGTAGTTTTCTTGTTCGGTTCAATTATCAATTCTCCCAGCCAACAGCTTTTCGCTAACAATAATTTTCCATGGAAAAATGCATGCTGTCTAACCCCCCTTTCCGTCCGTCGTAATTCACCGATCAGCAGTGACACATCCTTCCGTCGCCACAGACCCATCCGCTACCGAGATATAAAGTATGATAATGGCCCCGGAAAGGATAAATGTAATCAAATCACCAAAGCAATGAGTTGAGAAACCGTGGTGAAACCGGGTAGCGAAGAAAAACAAAAGAACCCGACAAAAGTGAAGAAAAATGGTCAGAATGACAGGGGCGGTAAATTCGACAATTTCTCCGTTTCGGGACGGAAAGTGCTTCCCTCAAACTATTCCCGTGCCTGTCTTGTCGTCTTATGGATGGCTCGTAAAAAGTACGGTACGATGATATGGTACTAGCGGATTAAATTTGTCATACTTTTCTCGCCAATAACTTCCGTCCGTTTGAGTGTCCTTTTTGTCCCTGCGATCGCACAAGGCGTGCTTGCTCCGTCTTACTTGAGCCGTGGGTAGGACGAAAAACTAGACACAATAGTACAATGGTTGAAACGTCGGAGATAGTAGCGGCAATGAGCCTATTGACGACGGAAACGTGACGGACGAGTTGATATATTAGACGTGACGAACAATTGTAGAAGTATGAATCGAGAACATTGCAGCCAATGCTTCTCATCTATTGTGAAATTCAACAACGAAAAATTTGCGTTCAATGTGGAAATGCAGAACGTCTTCAAGTTTTTAGTACTTAACTAAAACACTTAATCAGTATAGGGTAATTTTTTTTTGCTGATATCTTTTTGGCAACACTGTTTTTAACAGATCACTCGTGAATCGTGTCTTGTGTCATTGTCAAACTTGTTCAGTTTTGTGTATAGTTAAATCATGAATCGTCGTTTGGTCTATAATTTAATCGAAACTAGGTCCTGGAAAAGTTGTATGAGAATCCACTTTTTTATTCAAATATTGTGTTCAGCAACGAAGCTCATTTCTGATTGAACGGATACGTCAACTAACAAAATTACTGCATCTAGAGTGAAGACCAAACAGAAGCATTGCAAGAGCTACCAATGCATCCCAAAAAAGTCACTGTTTGGTGTGGATTATGGGCCGGTGGCATTATTCGTGAAATGGTCTGTATGGTGTGTGTACTACCACATTGAAACTCACTCACTTTTGAAACCATTGCTGAGTTTATACAGTTTTTTTTTTCATCAAAATTGAATGATAAATTAACACACGAAACTGTTTTGAATTCATTGTTTTGAAATTGACAAAAGAAGCCTCATAAATGGCTATCACATTTTTCCGACCAATCAAAATGTCATGCAATTTCACACGTAGTATTTTGAAAGCTGGTACTTCATAAACGTCATATGGATTTGACAATGATGGCGCCATCTGTGTGTTCACCACACCACTTATTAAGTGATTTGTTATAACTTATAAATCTGGAATCAAACCAGATCGTCATCGCGCCATTTAAACGAAATAACTAAACACACCGAATGTGTAAAAATTCTTAAATTCTCTGAAGCTACACAAGGAAGCCAGTCGGGACACAAATATTTGCTTTATTCGTCAACGATCTGTTCATTTTCATAAAATTCGGACACTCGGAAATTTTTATTATCACTTCGAATCTCGATTAGGGAAAGATTTGGTAGAACGTATCCCTTGCTTTTTTTGGAATCAATGTTACTATAAAATTTTAGTAGCAATGGTTCAATCACATCGGGAAAAAAAACATATCGTTATTATACGTAACTTCTGGTTTCCATTTCATAGTTTTTTTCTTGAGTTATAAAGACCATTTCAATCACGTGAACTTCCGTACCACTTCCGGTTTGTTGATATTCTTTCGACTAGCAGTATAATTTGTTTTTTTTTTCGGGACGGATTTGACAAGTACATTTGAGAAATTAATTTCAAATATAATTCCTAAACTTGATTTGGAAATACTAGATGGTGACAAACAAATCGTTTAGTATTTTTGCCTTTCTCTATAGAAAGGTATTAGAATTGCTGGAAATACTGACTTTTGAACGGAGCCTCGGTGACTCAGTTCGACGAGATCGGAAAATGTCTGTGTGTGTGTGTGTGTGCACTTTTAGAAGATATTTGAACGCGCTCAATTTTCTCAGAGATGGCTGAACCGATTTTAACAAACTTACACTCGTTTGAAAGCTACTGTCGGGTCATTGATCAAGTTCGAAGATCAAATGACTGTGACTTTTGGTTCCGGAAATATGATGGTATAAGTGACGTAACCGACAAAACGCGTTGTATTATATTTGTTCATTTTTTCTCACATATAAGTGTGCCAATATTTTGGGATCACCTCTAATTTCGTAAAGCGCTAGTGCTCAAAAGTTTAAGCACCTCGAAAAATGTTCTCATGCAAAATTTGAGCTAAATCGGACATGCGTAAGGGGTGCTGCCCGGCAATTAAGGTTTGAAAATTTTCGATCTTGAAAAAGCACCATAGGGGGGAGTACATGAAATTTCCAAAATCGAATGATGCCGAAACTCTTAAATCTGCACGAAAAGTCGAGATTTAGAGTTGTCTCATTTTTTTTTTTTTGGAAAAAATCAATTTTGTTGGACTTAGAAAAATTTTGATATTTTTTCTAAGTCCCAAAAAGTCGATTTTTTCAAAAAAATTTTTTTCGAGATGACACTAAATCTCGACGTTTCATGCAATTCTAAGCCTTTTGGCATCAAAATTATTTTTTCGATTTCGAAAATTTCATGCGATTTTTCAAGATATATGAAAATTCCACTGAGTGGACTGAGAAGGCTTTTTGCCTTTCTCTATAGAAAGGTATTAGAATTGCTGAAAAAACCGACTTTCGAACGGAGCCTCGGAGACCCATAGTGTTATATATCATTCGACTCAGTTCGACGAGATCGGAAAATGTCTGTGTGTGTATGTGTGTGTATGCGTGTGTGTGTGCACTTTTCGAAGATATTTTTTTTAGATTAGCATTAATGTTCTCATACAAATAGGCACGCACATGTCAAGCACTAGTTTGGAAAAATGATGCTGACAGTGTGACATAAACGCTGAAGCATGCTTTTGTGAGCTACTCGAATCAATCTGAATCGATTGGTGTCAAAATTAGTATCCAAAATTATTTAATAAAAGTATGAAACATATTTTCATGAGACTGTTTGAAAGAAGAGAAAGGCATTATCACATCACTAGGTGGATTAAGAAGGGTTTTTTAAATTTGAATCAATTTATGAATGAGTTTGGAGATTGCATTTTTAATGCCATCGTAATCGGTCGTGTCTCGTACACAACCCCGTAATGTTGTGCTGTATTTTGTTTCATCTTATTTAATTGTGTGATACAATATGTTTGTTATCGTTTGTTATCGTATGTTCGTACAATAGTTAAGTCGAACTTAAGTATCGATTAAATTTCTGCAAGTGAAGCAATGAAAGTTGCAAAATTCACACAATCAATGAACATATACGTGCGATTGTCAATATGAGGCTTTTCTAAATTCTGTTCTAATGCAGATCATGTATTTGCAATTAAATAGTCATGAGGCAAAATGTTAAAAAAATGACTTCCAAAAATGATGTATAAGTTATCAAACTAATGAATAATAGTGAAAAATCTTCCTTCTGAGAAGTATTCCTTTCACGAAAAGACATTTTTTAAACTTAAGGATGAAGCTTCTTGAGAGTGAAATTTGACTTCGTTTGGACGAATTTTAATCCATTGTTGAACATCATCCTGCCTCTATGATCAGCGACCCATGACTTCACGTAAGTTGAAATGTGTATTTTCCATGTTGTTCCCTTGATCGGACATTTTTTCTCCCATATTATTCAATAAAAATAGTTTTATTTTAATTTCGTGTATTTTTCAATGCATACAGCAAGTATTTGTGAGTAATTTTGGGAAAAAATAGTGACTGAAGGTAGTCATGCATGAAACTTTCTCGTTTTATTTTCATTAGTTAAGATAAAGCAACGTTTACTATACTTTATTTTACTCCATCTTCCCCTATAGGCGAAAATGTATCAATTCCTAACAGTTAAATTTTGATTCTCCAAAAATGACAGCATTCCAGAGGTTATAAATTTGTCGATACTTTCCAACTATTTTGTAAACTCTTCTCTATTCCAATGATCGAGGTATCGAGGTCGAGACGACCTCGAATAATTTAGTCCTTCAGAAAGTCATCGATTATCAGATTCCTGAGAAATGTTAGTAGATCTTATTAAGACCATTAGAATCCCGGAGAAGTTTTCAAATAATTCTGAAACGTCACGAAAAAGAATAAATTTTATCAGCTTCAAAGAAATGCAACAACTAAATCAATTACATCCGGGATATAAACTAAAATTACAATGGTAATAAATACACTTCAGACTTTTTAGCAACCCTGCAATTTTAGAGTAGCGTTAATACCAGTCGATGTCGTCTAATTTATCAATTGTCGTAGATGAGCTGAGAGGTATGAAGCATGAACTTGGAAGCACATAGTTTTTTCATCTCTGGTCATCATCATAAAGGATGTTTCGGTCTAACCTCGCTAACAACTGTTTCAGCCATGATGTAAATATCGCTCTTCGAGCCACAGGAACAGATGGCCTACCTCACGAGATATTTCTTTGCGAACTTCGACGGCTTAATGTGTTTGAAAACCATCGCCACCTCTCCTCTTCCAGTTATTGTTTGGTATTCCTGTCGAGGAAGCTGTTTGAAGTCTGTCTTGATATAGATTTCATCAACCTGTGCCACCCAATCAAACATCATCAGTATCTTTATTTCCAGAGGACTCTGACGAAAATAGTGAAGGTAATTCGTTTATCACTACCCAAGGGTCAGTTAAGAGAAAGAAGTCTTCCTCCAAATTACCAAAAAAGACACCTAAAATTTCATCTTCAAAAAAAGATCCCCGTGTTAAAAAAAATGTGAAAACCAAAGACTGTGCCTCCTGGTTTGTCAAATTCACAAACCAATCCAGGATCTAGCACAGAAAAAGATAATAATCCAGTGGGCTTCTTTTCACAGCCACCAACAGGATTACTGAAGTTTTCGGAAATTGTTGAATGGATTATCTCAGCATTCAATATATCTGAACCCTTAAAGGCCCTCATAATGGCATTCCTTCCAATAGCTAGAACCTTTTTGAAGCAGTTAACAGCTCATTGGCCAATTGTCTCAGGTTTTGTATCTTTTGATGGATAATTTATCACCCGCCACAAATGATACAATCACTGTCCTGCAGTGGAATTGTCGAAGCATCATGCCAAAACTTGATTCATTTAAGGTTTTGTTGCATAGTCAAAAATGTGATGTATTTGCTTTGTGTGAAACATGGCTTACATCAAACATAGCCTTAAATTTTAATGACTTTAACATTATACGTCTCGATAGAGACTCTCCGTATGGTGGAGTGCTTTTGGAAATTAAGAAATGCTATTCCTTTTATAGATTAAACATCCCTTCAACTTCTAGTATAGAAGTTGTTGCTTGCCAAATAAACATTAAAGGCAAAGATATTTGCATAGCTTCAGTTTATATTCCTCCAAAAGCACAAGTTGGACAGCGACAGCTTAATGAAATGGTTGAAGCCCTTCCTGCTCCACGATTGATTCTGGGGGATTTAAATTCGCACGGTATTATGTGGGGTTCCGTTTACAATGATAGCAGATCATCTTTAATACAAAACATTTGTGACAATTTTAACATGACGGTATTAAATATGGGTAGCATGACACGGATCCCAAGACCTCCTGCACGCCCAAGTGCATTAGATCTATCTCTTTGCTCAACATCAATTCGACTAGATTGCACCTGGAAAATACTGCCTGATTTACACGGTAGCGATCATTTACCAATCATCATCTCAATTAGCAGTAGCAATTGCATTGCTACTTCCGCTAGTATTCCATATGATTTGACAAAAAATATCGACTGGATTAAATACCAAAGTAGTATCTCTAGTATTTTGAATTCAATGGAAGAGCTCCCTCCACTTGAAGAATATGACTTCCTCATTTGTTCGATTCTGGAGGCAGCAGAACAATCCCAAACTAAACGCTTTCCTGGGCCAACGACTAACAGAAGGCCTCCCAACCCCTGGTGGGACAAAGAGTGCTCAGAGGCTGAACTCGCAAAACAAAATGCTTGCAAGACGTTTCTAAAACGGGGAGGAGGAACTCCTCAGAATTTTGAAATACTTATGGTGTTAGAAACCAAGTACAAGAGCATACTTCGAGCCAAAAAATGTAGCTATTGGAGACATTTTGTCGAAGGTTTGTCAAGAGAAACCTCAATGAACACTCTTTGGAACACGGCCAGACGAATGAGGAATCGTAACGTGGGCAATAAGAGTGATGAATACTCGAACCGTTGGATATTTGACTTTGCTAGGAAAGTTTGCCCAGATTCTGTTCCTACGCAGAGCATTATACGGAAATCTCCTCCAAATAATGGTTTTATTAATAACCCATTTTCAATGATGGAATTTTCTATAGCACTCTTGTCTTGTAACAATAACGCTCCTGGGTTGGACAGAATTAAATTCAACTTGGTGAAGAATCTGCCCGACCTCGCAAAAAGACGTTTGTTGGAATTGTTCAACAAGTTTCTTGAGCAAAATATTGTTCCACCTGACTGGAGACAAGTGAAAGTTATCGCCATTCAAAAGCCGGGGAAACCAGCTTCCAATCACAACTCATATAGACCCATTGCGATGTTGTCCTGCATCAGAAAATTGTTCGAAAAAATTATTCTGCGACGTCTCGACACTTGGGTCGAGACGAACGGTTTGTTGTCAGATACTCAGTTTGGCTTCCGTAGAAATAAAGGGACGAATCATTGCCTTGCATTACTTTCGTCTGACATCCAAATTGCCTTCGCTCAAAAGCAACAACATTAAAGGAGCATTTGATTCAATTTCCATTGATGTTCTTTCTGACAAGCTCCACCAACATGGACTCCCAGCGGTTATAAATAATTATTTGCACAACCTTTTGTCAGAGAAACGCATGCATTTTTCACATGGCGATTTGGCAACATTCAGAATTAGCTACATGGGTCTCCCGCAAGGCTCATGCCTCAGTCCGCTTCTCTATAATTTTTACGTGAATGACATTGACAGCTGTCTTGTAACCCCATGTACACTAAGACAATTGGCAGATGATGGCGTGGTTTCCGTTACTGGACCCAAAGCTATTGATCTGCATAAACCATTGCAAGATACCTTAGATAACTTGTCCGTTTGGGCTGTTCATCTTGGTATCGAATTCTCTGCGGAGAAAACAGAGTTAGTCGTCTTTTCAAGAAAGCATGATCCCGCGCAGCTTCAGCTCCATATGATTGGAAGAATGATCCAACAGGTTTTAACTTTAAAATACCTCGGGGTGTGGTTCGATTCCAAATGCACGTGGGGAGGACACATTAGGTATCTGATAACGAAATGCCAACAAAGAGTAAATTTTCTTCGAACAATAACAGGATCTTGGTGGGGTGCTCATCCGCAAGATCTAATAAAATTGTATCAAACAACGATACTTTCAGTGATGGAATATGGATGCGTTTGTTTTCGTTCCGCTGCAAACTCTCATATTATCAAACTTGAGCGAATTCAGTACCGTTGTTTGCGAATTGCCTTAGGCTGCATGCATTCGACACATACAATGAGTCTTGAAGTTTATTCTGGCGGGAGTTATTCCATTAAAAGATCGATTTTGGGAGCTTTCATCACGCCTGCTAATAAGATGTGAGGTGCTTAATCCCATGGTAATTAATAATTTCGATCGACTAGTCGAGCTTCGATCTCAAACAAAATTCATGACAGTATATTTTAATCACATGTCACAGGAAATCAATCCTTCAAGATATATTCCTATCCGTGACAGCCTCCTAAATGTCCCTGACTCAACTTTATTTTTCGACACATCCATGTAGCGCGAAGTGCGTGGAATCCCGGATCATCTACGCTCGGTGGAAATCCCAAAAATATTTTCAAGTAAGTTCAGGCATATTGACTCTGAGAAAATGTTTTACACGGATGGATCGCGAATTGAAGAAGCGACAGGGTTTGGTATGTTCAACAATAATGTTTCGGCCTCATTTAGGCTTCAAGAACCTGCATCTGTTTATATTGCAGAGCTAGCAGCAGTTCATTATAGTTTGAGTGTAATCGTCACTTTATCCCCAAACCATTATTTCCTCTTCACAGATAGTCTGAGTGCAATTGAAGCCATTCGCTCAAACATGACTGGCAAGACTGAACCGTTTTTCCTGGGCAAAATAAAACAGTGCCTGAACGACATATTGAACAATAATTATCTAATCACTATAGTCTGGGTCCCGGCTCATTGCTCCATTCCTGGCAATGAAAGAGCCGATATTTTAGCCAAACGTGGTGCTATTGAGGGTGAAATTTATGAGAGACCAATTGCTTTCAACGAATCCTATAGCTCGTCTCGCCAAAGAACACTTGCCAGCTGGCAAGCTTCTTGGGATAAAGATGATCTGGGTCGGTGGATGCACTCAATTATTCCGAAAATATCGACAAAGGCATGGTTCAGGGGACTGGATGAGAGTAGGGATTTCATTCGTGTGATGTCCAGACTCATGTCCAATCACTACACGTTAGATGCACATCTCCTTCGAATTGGGCTCTCCGAGACTAATCATTGTGCTTGTGGCGAAGGTTATCGGGATATTGATCATGTCGTTTGGACATGCGTGGAGCATCGTGATGTCAGATCTCAACTAATAAATTCTTTGCGTACCCAAGATAGACTATCCAATGTCCCAGTTCGAGACATTCTTGCTTGTCGTGACCTTTCATACATGAAACTTATTTATCATTTCATAAAGAAAATTGGAGTTTCAATTTAATAAAGGCCCCTTTTAAGACTTAGTTCTGATTCCAGCTGCGTCCATGAGTTTAACCAATAGCTAAATTAGAATAAAAATTATGTAATGATACAAACAAACTCGAAACAGTTTATGAAATTATCAACAAAATGTCTGAAAATATCAGCTTATTTTATAATTTATAGAAGTTAATCGTTTGATTCAAATAATATTTCCGAGTAGATTTCATAATTAATGACGAGTTACCTAAGATGATGTTTAAGTAATAATAATGTTTTAATAAATTCTAATCGTTGTGACTATGTTAGAATTAAATTAGGATAAGAATTTTATGTAAAAGTTATGCTACGTCGAAGAAAAACTTATGTAAACTGCCTTAAGAAATAAAGGTTTTTAGGGGAAAAAAAAGCATCTTTATTTACAGTGTCGTTTTTGACATTAAAAATGCTTTACTCTTCGCTGTACATGGTCGTGTAACAAATAAAAAAATACTAGCCATGTAAACTCTTTCTGCCATAATTTTGAACGCATATAACTTAGTTATTTGCTGATGGATTCATATAGTTTAACTGCTAATCTATTCGCGAACATTAACCTTGAACATGTATTGCAATGTCGGTTTAGTATTTCAATAGACACCATTGAAAAATCGTCTTCAATTGACCTATGTTCTGACGAGACAATCACAGCATGTCTCAATGATGTCATCCTCTTGACTCATCTTAAAAGAACCGACGGTGTTGATCATTGTTTCAAACCTAGCATTTCGTTCAGTCGTAGTTCTGCGTCAGTCGTTATGGGGAGGCTTCGTATAATGCATAAAAAATACTCCACTGTTCTGCACAGTTCTTACTGTTTCGCACAAATCAGAATCTGTAAATATACGCTCTGTCACATTTTTTGTCAAGTCAACGCCTACTTTCATGCAAGGCGAATGGGTGAAATATTCGCTTTGTCATTCGCTCGATGAATAGTCAACTATTCGGTTTGTAGTGTTAAGTATCAAACTGACTTGCGTATAAACGATAATGGCGTAGAGAAGGTTGCTTGTGCACATCAGCAGAATATTTTGATATGTTGCTCATCTTGCTTCGATGCCACTTATGCAACTGAAGAACGAAGAAATTCAATTCGTGCACAGAGACCAGATATCCAAGTTGAGATTTCAATTTGTTAAGACATTTAACGGTTATTTTAAAAAGAAATCACCAAGTATCAATTCTACTGTAGAGGTGCTTCAAGCAGCCCAGTAATCCCTTATGGACTCTTGTGATCGAGCTTTCATAGAATGGTAATTCATGCGGGCAAAGTCATGCGCAACGGTGGTTTTAAACGGATTTTTACTTGTTTGCTTTACACAGCTTTTTTGAAAATGTTTGTACTAGCTTGGATGTCTATTCTTTGTGGTTCGTGTACGTATCTTATCCGAAACAGCCGAAAATTGCCTACTGTCGAGAGGACCGAAATTAAGCCAATAAAGTGTAGAGAACAATTTGCCAAAAAAAAAAATTTTGTTTTCTGAAAAAACAAATGTATCTTAAACATAATTCAAAAGACTTGTAACTTGTTACATTCGCTTCTGTCCTAGCGTATGGAATAGCGTGCGTATGTTACGTATGCGACTACATAAGGCAATTTCATCTTACATGACCCTTGTAAATCGTTGGCAACCTCCGAGAATCAGTTGAAAACTTGTCAATTCGGTGAACTGCCATTTCATTACAGCAAACCCTGCATATAAACTATCAAAAAGCCCTCCTTAACCAACAACAGATGGCAAAACAACTATGGCAAACAAAACTATGCCTCTGACAACACTAAAGAAAACAACTGCTACAACGACAAAGAAATGAACGATGATGCAAGCTGCGATCTAACAACCCCTCAATCCCCAATCCCCCCTCAATAGTGATTAAATACTTCCTCTCCCAAGAAAACGGGTAAAAAATAGATCCAGTCAAAAATTGTTCCATCGTTAATTTTATTTTTATATAAAATGTTGTCAGATAAATCATTTCCACTTATCTAATGATCTTCAGTCGCGTAGAATAAATGAATGAATTGAAAAAATCAAACAGTAAGCATAATGCTTTATATACAATATGATGCAAAACTAAAGGTCAAAATGAAGTTGCGCAATTGTTTATCGTAACATTATTCCCTTTGTTGAACAACTTTTCGAGATCAAACTAGGTGCAATCCGTCAATTATATGACAAACAATACCTAAGCAGAATAGTATTTCGTCTAATAAAAAATTATCATAGGCTTCAATTTATCATGTTGAGTTCAATTAAAATATTAAATTTATATAAAATCGTGAAACAAACTTTCGAAATGTGGTTTTAAAGATGATATTTTATGAATTGCAAAACAAAATTGAACTGAACTCGTGATATCCAATCCAAATCCAATAAAAATGGACCAATATTTGCAAACAAATTTTACTCTCGAAAGGATTGAATTTAATCTCATTGGACAATAAAATCGACCATTATCACAAACCGAACAAAATAGTTTCGATTTAATTTTTTATGGGCACTTTTACACCACCCGGAACCAACTGCAACCACGGAACGGGAATCGTAAACCTAAATTTTGCGTTGGCAGGGAAACAAACTTGAAGCAACTTGCCTGTGGTGTGATGAAATCACGAAACAGGCAAGTAATCAAGAAGCAGGGCACCCCGGAGAAAGGGAACAACATAAATTTTTTTGCTGTTACCGGATAAACGTCAATTGCGTCGCGGCAATGAACAAAAACCAAGCCTAGCTGTATCTTTCGTCACGTCACACGAAGAACCGGTGAGATCTATCCGATGACGTGATTCTTGTGTAATCGGTAACGTGTGGATGAAAGGAACATCTTGCATCATAGGCACGAGGAACTGAAATCAAATTGCCGAGGTGTTAGAAAGAAGGTTACAGTAACCTGATAATATTGCATTCACATCATTTTCGATTTTTGTCTATACCAACTATCTCAATAGAATCGTCATAATTGCTCACAGTTAACATCACATAAATGAAATGAGCAGTAAAATATAATTATAATAGAAATAAAAAGTGGAATAAATTCAATCTACTTTTGCAATCCCCACATGAATCACAAAGGCCAACTTGAGGAATTCGAATCACGATGTAAACAAAAACAACCGCATTTTACTACATGACACTCACCGCTCTCTCGATATGAGTTTGGATCTCCCAGACGACAACATATTCTCAGCACAAATATATAGAGAAGAGAGCATTTCATTTTCTGTTATTTTCAACTTCAAACAGGAGGTTCAAATGCTTCAGGCTTTTTTTTTCTTCAATCAGAAAACTCACCACATGCATGCGCAACTCCAGTGGTGAATGCTAAATCCAAGAAATCATATAATATACGAAGAAGATTTCTAAAGGATTAGTAAACAATATTTTTTATTGGAATATCAACTCATTAAAATGTATTTTTTCCTTCTTAAATGTCGTAAATCATCCGTCACATCGCACTTCGAGTTCTTCTATCATTTTCGGTAAAAATTCCTTATGTGGGTTCACGGTACCATGTTCACCTTGAATAACTTAATTACCTGGAAAATTGTGAAAAATGAATTTCCAAGTGTTTCTCGATCCACTCGTGTAGCGTAGTCCAAATTTTCTTTTGATCCTATGCCATCGTGATTAGAGATGGTACACTAAAAAAAATAATTACATCATAGTTACGTGAAAAGTTATGTGAATATTTTAAACCCTACTTTCCAGACAGGTTTTAATGCACTGACATTTAGAAGTATATAGATAGTAATTGATTTGATGACGTTTGACCGTTTAAGATTTGTAGTATTGAAAAGTACCATTTGGTTTCAAAAGATTGCGTTTGTATTTTATTTTTTCTGTGACGCTTAACGCGCTCCGCAATTGACATGACGGACCTCGACGGATTATGCGAACTTCCGTTATCGCTTCTTCATGACCTTTGCCGCGTCGTATTTTGCATGCATGTATTGAGACATATTCAAGCTTTTACGAATCTTTTACAAAGATAAAACTAAACGATTGACTAGATTTCTTTTATATTTTCAAAATAACTGCTTTAAGTTTTGCCCATATTAGGTTTTCAAAACTAAAGCACTTGGAAAGTTGCTTCATGAAAGCTTTCCGATATGAAACTGTCATAATGTTTGGGATTTATTTCTAGTCCCTATAGGTGTCATATTGTGGAATTTTCCCCATAACAAACACTGATCGGTGCATTCTTCTAGAACTCAAAGCAACTGAATGCACTCGTTTAATGCGCAGTTCGCAATGTGAACGGTTCACTATACTGATTATTTCATTAGATTTTTTCTAAACGGATTATTTTACTTCCGATTTGCATTTTTCAAATAAGAATAATTCTTATAAATCTTAGAAAAACCCTTAGAATGGCCGAATAATTGATTTTTCTACGTCGCTCACATTTCGTGAATTTTGCTCGCTCGAATTCGAACGATCCGAAGCTGGATGATGACGCAATCGCTCATATATTTCAATATATCATTTATCTCAATATTTCAGTGAAGGAAACTATTATAATACTGTATGGGATTTATTTCTGTCATTCAAAAGTAATTGTTGAATTCTCTACAATAGTAAACACTATTCGGAACATTTTTCTCGAACTAGCTAACGTTCGTTTGGTGCAAATTTCGTACAGCGAAAAGTGCACAAAACTAATCAAATTATTCAAGATTTCCACTGAATTGATGGTTTTTATCTTCGATTTGCAAAGAAGCAATCATAATAGTTCTTTAGATAACATTTAAAGCCATTAGAACGGATGATTTTGTTTAATGTACCCCATCGTTATCCACTTTTCGTTTTCTTTTTCTCCAATGCAAACGACCAGAAGCTGGATGACGCAATAACTCTTGTTTGAAGCGAAACTCACACTGCGGATATCCAACAGCAGCTATGCTCACATAAGAACTAGTTAATTTTCTGCGTTTAGGCTTGAGGAACGGAACTTCACATTCGCCATTGACTGAAGCACCAGTTGAATAATACTGAGTATAGTTCAACTGTCTTGCCGTAGATGGCAGCCTGCGCATTGATGTGCTCATGGATTATCATAGACTGAAGCTATCAAACGTGCAACAGGGCCTATCTATAGATTCGGTTAGTTTTAATGTTTTGTGTTTTATTTATTTTTATTATTATATTATTTATTATACAATAAAAAAATAAAACGTGATATTAATAAGAATCTTAAATTTTTCCATTCATTTAGTTACGATTTTTCACAAAAAAACACTATTTTGTAGCTGTTAAACCTCCCCAAAGTAACAAACAACGAAAAGAAAAACGTTGGGGTCTGGTTTTTTATATGTAGAAAGTGTGTGCAAAATTTGAAAAAAAATAGGTGCGGTAGTTTTTGAATGACGGTGGACATGGACTTTCAAAACCTGCTTTCGAGGAAAACGCGTTTAAAGGTTCTCGGAGACTCATAGTGTTATATACCATTCGACTCAGTTCGAAGAGATCGGAAAATGTCTGTGTGTGTACACTTTTAGAAGATATTTGAACTCGCTCAATTTTCTCAGAGATGGCTGAACCGATTTTAACAAACTTGGACTCGTTTGAAAGCTACTGTTGGGCCATTGATCAAGTTCAAAAATCAAACGGCTGTGACTTTTTGTTCCGGAGATATGATGGTATAAGTGACGTAACCGACAAAACGCGTTGTATTTATACGCGCTCAATTTTCTCAGAGATGGCTGAACCGATTTTAACAAACTTGGGCTCGTTTGAAAGCTACTGTCGGGCCATTGATCAAGTTCAAAGATCAAATGGCTGTGACTTTTGGTTCCAGAGATATGATGGTATAAGTTAAGTAACCGACAAAACACGTTGATTTTTACCGCTCTTATACATATAAGGGTGCCAATATTTTGGGATCACCTGTAATTTCGTAAAGCGCTAGTGCTCATCGAAAAATGTCCTCATGCAAAATTTGAGCTAAATCGGACAAGCGTAAGGGGTGCTGCCTATCGGTTAAGGTTTGAAAATTTTCGATCTTGAAAAAGCACCATAGGGGGGAGTACATGAAATTTCCGAAATCGAAAATTTTTTGCATGAAACGTCGAGAAATAGTGTTATCTCAAAAAAAAAATTTTTTTTTTTAAATTCGACTTTCTGGGACTTTTAAAATTTCGATATTTTTACTAAATCCCAGAAAGTCGATATTTTCAAAAATGACGAGATGACAATAAATCTCGTCGTTTCATGCATTTCTAAGACTTTTGGCATCAAAATTTTTTTTTCGATTTCGAAAATTTCATTTCATTCTTCAAATTGTTTACTATAAGAAAACATAAAGAAAATAATAAATGATTTTTCAAAAGTGTTAGTCTCTACCCGCCCCTTAAAATCGGTTCAACCATCTCCGAGAAATCGATGTGAGTTATATTTTGAAATTTTGGATCGCCCTTTCTGGTGCTTCCGGAACCGCTATATGTAAATTAAATTTGTTAGCCTTTTGCATCATCATATTTCGAAACGACACCCATACAAGTATAAAGATATGTTCTACATCAATACTTTCATTTTCGCATTCCGTAGTTAATGTGTTAGTGACGGTGCAATATTTTTTTTAACTTCCATTTTGATGAAGCTGATGGTTTTGGTTGGAAATGGAAAAATTTCAATTAATTCTTAATGGTGATCCAAGGGGCTGAAAAGTGTCTTGTATTGCCACGACCAACAGGATCTGCATTTAGATTTGAGATGACTCTTGACGTGTACACTCGATAAACTCGTTTGATATTTGACTCGGAATTCATTGTGATTTCCAATTGGATTTCGAAGAAGATGAATCAATCCATTTCGGGCGGAATCAGTAGGTGCATTAGGAACTCACAATGAATTCCGACTTAAATTCCGGACAACTTAACTGAGTAGCGCTCTCATGACGACTGACACTTTCCACTGGTAGGCTTTCGGTGTGGTATTGCTGTGTGCCCGACTGCGATTGTTCTTCGGCGCTCGTTGCATTCCAAAAGCTTGAGGTCTTCGATGTTGCTCTCCTCGTATGACTCGCTTCGACAAGCTTTGCTAAAAAATGATGGGAAAAAGTGTTCATGTTCATCTTTTATAAAGATGTAGCAGCAGATATTTTGTTCTCGTACTCAGAACGCGTTCTGATTGGCTGGTGCTGACATGGGTCAAATCAGACAGGTTTTTCAATAGTGTACTATTAAGACACTTCAATGCTATCTATTGGTAGTTAGATTATATAAATCCTTCTACAGATCGCTGAGCTTTCAAAATACGGAAAGACAAACACGCGTCGCAAGTTTTCCTCTTTTATACTCGTTGATACCAAGCATTTCAGAAACGTTTAATTTTGAATTATTTGAGATTATGTCATACAACTGAAAATTTTATCATAAAATTAAGATCATATTACCGATTACATGTAGACAAAATTATATTGATACGTTAGATACAACAATAGATATTCGCGATCAAAAACTTATCACTCTCTCAGAGGGTAAACTTTGAAAAGGCGTGCCATAGTAAAGTAAGTCACGTTCACGACAAAAAAAATCAATATTAGAGGACCTCTTATATTTTTTATGCTTGATATAAAAAGGTATCGGTCCGATTCAAATTGCTGCCTATAGTAGTGCATCCGTTAAAAGTAATAATTAAATGTTCACATTTAAATACATCCATTCTCCTGAGAGGCGAACTTATTCACCACCCTTACCATGTTCTCTCCCGGATCGGTAGCATCACCTCGACGGGGAGTAATCTCTCCCGCGATTTCTGTCCAAATTGCACGGTACTCAAGTCACCAAACCTGCAATCAACCGCCACCAACTCTATGGGAACGCACATGGCCGCTCGCATCCGGTGTGCGACATTCCAACTATACTCCACAAGAAATTGCAAATCTGTCGGTTCTCTTTCTCTCGCGTCCGGTGGTGCTGTTAGCGTTCACGGTGCTGACTTTCGCCATTCATTTAGCAGTCAGTCGAATTCTTGATACCACCCGGAACAGTAGTACGCTAGGGTCGCAACTGCAACTGCCCTCCGTCCATACATAGTTCCTGTTGCAGGCATTATTTCTGGTGCAAGTTTTGCTTTCGCGTTCCGAATCACGGTGTTCGGTGAAAGGAACCCGCGAAAAAGCGTTCTCGGTAACCACTTGGTATCGCATCAAACAATTAACAAAAATCGTAAAGTTTGCAAAGTAGTAATATACGTATCATAGAATAAAAACACAAACGCTAATGGTATAAAGTTTGCGACAGTATTTAAAGAAGAAAAAAAAACGAGCTGTGTGTTTAATCTCTTGTGTTTCATCAACAGCCGGTTCATCTAAGCCGGCTCATGTGAAGCGGCGGCGGGTGTTCTACATACAAGCAACGAGCCTACAGTTTTGCAGCCTCGTCCGAATGGTGTTCGGCACACCGTCGCTACCAACGGACTCCGTAGCACGCTGAGCCAGTAATGAAAAGCTCAAAATATCGTTCGCGCACTCAGTGATCCTTTCGAATGTAATTAACAGTAATCGCGCGCGCGTGCCGGCTCCCGTGGCTCATATCAGAAAGCCTGACACAGCCAAGTTCTACCCAGAAAAGTGATCAAACGTTTTTTGGTGTTGTTGGCCTTTTCAGAGAGAGCTTGAGTGGTAATCGTTTGTGCGTTGTAAATCTAAATACTAATAAGCGTAGGAAGTTTATCAAGATTGAACATTTGGCAAATACACTGCAACAGTGGAAATCCGTGATACACAAAACTTGAACACGAAGCTTTAAATTTTATTCTAAAAAAATATTCGCGGAAACCGAATTTGTTCAGTTTGCTAACCAGAGGAGCACACCAATACTTTTGAAAAATTATTCCAATATATTCCTAGGAATTTACAGATTCATGTAGTAATTGTTTGAATATTTTATTTGTACAAATTATATGAGTAATTTGTACAAATTACATATCAATAATATTCAAAGATTATTGAATTTTACTTCCCTATTATTTCATTAAAACAGCAAATTATAACAACCTATCCTTATTTTATGGTTAAAACAAGGTGACAGAAATGTTTCTTCATAATCATAATATAAAATAGTTATTTAGATTCCAAACACAGGATCTTTTTGTCATATTGAACAGATTATCATTTATAAGTTAACGTTACTTATTGCCAACACATTACATCTATGCCCTTAGGTAATAGATGAATATTTGACGTTGCGAAACCATTATAAAGGCGTAAGCGATTTAAATCTGAAAATGTCAAATTTTTCCCTGCATTTTTCCAAGCATCATTGCAGTATTCTGATCAGAGCTCTAACTGAACATTACAAACTCAACTATCACAAAGTAGTTAACAACATTGATTATTGAATAAAAAAGCCAAAAAAAAACATATTTTGACATCAGTTTTCGATATATTGTAGAAAAATTACATTTTTATGCATTTCACTGATTATATTGAAGAAAATCCTAGTTTCTGTGAAACGCTCGCACTTTGGACTTGACATTCTTCATAAAATTCTGCACAGTTACTTTTGTGACTTTCCTGGTGGCAGCTGTCCAGTTTTTTTTAACCCCTGCATGTTTTGGGACATTGTACCTTCCTTCCGAAAGTGCCGCTTGACAATTGCCCAATACCTTTCAATTGGCCGAAGATCCGGGCAATTCGTTGGGGTGTTGTCCTTTTCCACGAATTGTACATTATTTTTTGACAACCACTGTAGAACGGAGTTGGCGTAGTGGGCTGAAGCCAAATCCGGCCAGAAGAGAGGAGGAGCCTTATGCTTTCTGTACAGTGGCAGCATTCTCTTCTTCAAACATTTTTCCTCGTACATCTTGGCGTTAAATGAGCCCTTCGTGAAGAAAATCGACGACCGCAAACCACAGGTACACATTGTTTGCCAGACCAACACCTTCTGCCCAAACTTTTCCATCGCCACCGTGGTGTCAGCGTCGTCCAGGTCCTGGTACACCAATTTCGTATAATATTGCGGTCCGGGCAGCGCTCGAGAGTCTTCCTTGGCGTAGGTTTCGTCGTCGATCAGGATGCATCCGTCTTTATTCTGTAGAATCCAGTTATACAGTTTTCGCGCTCTTGTTTTGGCCTGAACTTACTGTACCAGGGACTTTTTCGACACCTTCTGTTTCTTGTACGTTTCCAGGCAGTTCCGAACTTTGATCCGTTGAATTCGTTGATGCTGGTGTTGAACTGCTTGGCCAAATCCCTCATCGACGCCGATGGGTTTTTCCTGATGTACGCAACCACTTTTAAGTCTCGGCCGGGCTGGCTGTGACCTGTTTTCTTACCGGATCAGGGCAAATCCTTCAATGGGTCTTACCTTCTCAATAATATTTTTGACACTGGTGTGGTGCACTTTCACCCGTTTTGCAATTTCGTTGTACGTGACACCACTTTCTGAGCACCAAGTGTGCAGAATTTTCTTTAGCGTTTCCGGATCAATTCGACTCATAATTGAAACGATAAACCGTACCGAAACCAATCGATTGCGCAGCTATCATTGACATGTAAACAAACATGTCACCGCAAAACACGCTGCAAAAAATTAAGCAATTTCAGAGTAATAACTGCTTGAATGTTGCTAACTACTTATCGACACACTCCTTACTATTCAGCGTGTTGAATATTATTCGTGTGATTTGTGTGAAGGCGATTACGGTACTTCATATCATCTGATATGTAACTGTCCCGCATTGACGCAACTACTACATGGAATGATAAGTTCCGAGCCTCTCACAGAAAAGACGTGAATAGTTTCGAATCTTGTATATTTTTGTTGAGAACAAGCCTCTAAATGGCCCAATATTTGAATAACAGCTGATCGTGTCAGACGAGTTGTAGTTTTCATCAAGCTATGGAAAAAGAATCACCAGCGCATTCGAGCATAAAAGCAACGGTGAAATTGAATGATTTTCGATACGGATTGGTTCACCATCCCCCGTATTCTCGAGACCGAGCCCTCAGTGACTATTATCTATTTCCAAAGCTGAAAAGGTTTCTCCAGGGAAAGAAATTTTCGTTGAATGCTGAGGTCATTGTAAAAACAAAAGCCTATTTTGAAGGCCTTGATAATTTTTTTTTCTGAGGGCATCAAAATGTTGGATGGAGATTATACTGGAGAAAAACAAAGATTTCACGTTAAAAAGTCGTTTTTTTAGGCCCGGGACTTCTCATTCCATGTAGTACGTATCACGGTTTTTGGTTCTCCATACATGGTTGAATCTGCGTATGGAAAGCTAAAATTGAAGGATATTCTATCGTTTCTCATCCAATGTGGTAAATAGTTATAATCAGAGGGGTTCATCGATCTTCCTGAAGTGAATGAATCCTTTCTGTATTGATCTTAAAAGGTTTAAGCAAATTGTTTGGAGTTTATGGGGTGCCGAATTTACTTCTGCTCATACTTATTGCGAATCGTTCTGCATTCTTCCGGAAGTGCAGAATGGTGTCGCTTTTGTAAAATCGCTAAATCCTCCCCTCCAAATAACTAGGGGAACGAGCCACTTGAGCCCATTAGTTCTGATTCCTGATTCCTGACTTAAATATTGCGAACGCATTGTGGTGTCGCAAGCAGAGTTGCAATTTGTCAGTCACGTTGAGGTACTGAGGTACTGTGAAAGTGACTGTCAAATGAGATACTCGATAGTTCTATTACTAAGTAGAAGTATACTCAGTCAAAGACAGGCGCCTTTTTTTGTTTTCTCTCTCATTCTTCTATTCCCTGTTGAAGTAAAAAAAATCAATTTTGCAATGTTCTTTGCAAAATGTCAAGTCGGACTTCGGAGTTTATTGGTGTAAATGAATTTAATTCAATGTATATGCTGCTTGATTAATATTTAATCATATCGTAATCAGTGATGTCCGAGCTCAGCACACGAGCTGCTCTATACCTGCAGTGTGTGTCTATTAAACTCGTGTGGTGTGCTTTTCAAACCAAACTCATGAGCGTGTGCTATTTGTGTAGTCCACCTACTGACAAGGGACAATACAAGAGCGGACACTGTGTGCTTAAAAATTATATTATATTATTAAATAAAAAAACGGACACTCAACTCAGCACGTGAGCTAGCACATGAGTCAGCTCACGAGCTAGCTCCCCATTCCAGCTCATGAGCCAGCAGATGAGCCAGCATCGCGAGCTGGTTCTTCGAAGCATACGACTCTCGATCTAGTAGCAACACGGCACACGAGCGTGTGCTTCAGACTTCGTGTGCGTGTTTTTGAAAAGCTACAGCACATGGACGCTCTACAGCCTTAGAATCGTTATATAATTTGTACATCGCATCAAGTTTGTAATTTCAAATACTGTGCTGATATTTAATTGCTGATAGGGAATCGTTCTAGATTCATTTTTTGTTTACAACGTCGTTGAAGCCTAAGTTTTAACTAGTTTACTTGAAAACAAATAACAAACTATTGTCATGCTATGAAAACATCAGTTATTTCAACATGTCATTGCAACGTAAAGACAACTAGTAACAATTACTCAAATTTCTTATTGCGAACTAGTTACAAATAAGCTACAGTACCGAAATCTAACGAAAAAAGTAACGATCATAATAGCAATTTTTCAAATTTTAAACTTTACTTGAAACTGAAAATAATTGATCTTATCTACAGAAATCTTCACAGCTCCACGGATTTTGGAGATCCTACGGATCCGCATCGGCCCCGTAGATGAAATCTGCAGGTATCAAATATTTGTCCCAAGTAATGATTTTTGTGGAACGGTGATCGCTGACGTAGAATTTATTTCAAATTTAAAGTATCATATTCAAATATTTCACCACTTTGCATAAAAATATTTGCACTATTCGCGATGGTGCGCAATAATAATAAGTTTTGAGACAAATAAATGATAACTGCAGAAAGTAAAATTTTTATCCGTTATAGTGATCAAAAGTACAGAAAAAAAGGTCCACGAACATAACAAATCATGTACGGATCTTCGAGCCAACCGACAAGAAGACATTTTTACAGTATTTCCTTGCTTTCCTCTATTTTACTCCATATAAATTCAGATGTAACCCGAATAAATACGTTCCAGAAAGCATGGACGCGCCTAGTTTTCAGTGGAAATAATACAAAAGTGTGTGATATTAAATTTTTATTGAATAAATTGTTGATATTGGACTAGCAGAACAGATCAGTATTTTAAACATTCGCTGTCTAGCTATTAAAAGCTAACAGACACTCCTTCTTGGGAACGTTCTTTATCAGATTCAGTACAGACTTCTCGGCGAGGAGTTTCAACACGCTTTTCCAATCTTTTTCAAATTGTTGAATGGATGGGACATGTTTCCTAAGATGTGACTACGTCGATTCCCAACGTTCTTAATTTAGCATTTTTTGTGGTATACCATTCTGGCGTTGATCTTGCGTCATATCATTTCACCTAGTGACAAGACACAAGATTTGACCAATTTCGAAATCTTGCCGCAGCCACAAATAGCTTGCCAGTTCATAGTTTTGTTTCCAAGTTTTTTTCGACTTGAATCGATGCCATGGACCGGAAGAACTGAATTTCACCTAGGTTGCTTCGCTCATGATTATACAATTCAGATTCCCACTGAACATCGCATCGTTTAACTTTCGAACACTGGGTCAAATCGAAGCTTATTGTTTCAAATTGTATTTTGCCTGCACTAAAAACATCATTTATACATTTATCCAAACGAGGGTTAGCAGGACCTTTTTTCGATTTGTTTCCAACAGAAATAACTGGAGCACATGAAAACAAATAAAACTGACATGCTCCTTTCTTGACTTCTGAATATTGATAATCATTCGTTTCAGTAGATTGGTTGAATTTTGTAACTTTCATTGCTTCCCTTGCAGAACTGCAACGGTGCATCTATACTAAAGAATGACTTATTGACAACTAACATATTCAAACCATACATTTAAAGAATACGAAACAAATATTTTTTTATTTAAATTTTATTTTTGAACTCTGGAACTCAATTCAAGAATTAAATCCTAAATCTGAGGAAGGTTCAAAATTCAGTTGCAATGTTCAGATTCAACAGTCACAAATTTAGTTCTAGAACTATGGAACTGAGCTCATTTTCAGAACCCATGTTTCGTATTTTGTTCGAGCACTAAATTCTAAACTTGATTTCCAAACCGTAACAAAGGAACTGAATTCAGTTCCAAAATCTAGCTCCAGAATCCATGTTCCGAATTTTGTTCTAGCTCACTGAGCTCTGGATTGAATTTCTGATCATGAAGTCAATTCCAAAATTCAGGTTCGGAGTTCAGATCTAACATTTAGTTCGAGGACCCAGATCGAAAATTCATATTCTGAACTTTGTTCAAGGTTAAAATCCTAAATCAAGATTCTGGATTCGAGACGCGAACATAAATTAAAGAACTAAAATCAGCTCCAAAATCCAGTCAAGAAAACAGTTAAAAAATTAAGATTCAGTTCCAGAGTGCCAGATTGCTAAACCTGAAATCTGAAACTAAATTCTGAAACTGAATTCTGAATCTATATTCTAAATCTGAAATGAAGTTCAAAATACTGGAGAATCAGAATCCAGGTTCTGTATTCAGTTCTAGAAAATGACCAAATGACTAATATGATCTACAAATTGGAATAGTTTTGAGCCTAACTTAGAAGAATTTTTTCGGTTTCTGGTATCGACATTTTTAATGACAGCAATGATTTGAAATTTTCAAAACTTTTTTTTTATATCGATTTTTGTACCCTGGCTTTACTATCTTTTCGGTCGTTCGCCGGGGGCTGGGGGTCCGGGTGTAGAGTATGGGTAAAAACTCATCACCTTGTAATTCCACAACCGGAAGTCGGACTCGGATCAAATGTATCAATTTTGTATGAGACTAGTCCTTTGGTTGAATTGTGAAGTGTGTGGAAATCGGATTTTTCCGTCTCCGAGAAAACGATTTGAGCTCCATTTCTGAACTTTTAATCACTTTATGCGATACTTCCTGAACCGAAATTCGGAAACCGATTATAAAGCCAGTTAAAATGTAACAGTCCTATATGGGATTGTAAGACTATTCATTTGATTAGTCTCACACACATGCACACAGACAGATCTCGACGAACAGACTCTAAAGAAATATGACAGTTATTGCATAGACTTCTTCCATGGGAAAGGTAAAAATGTAATGAGTCTTATTAAAAACATTTACGATCCTACGAAGCATTCTGAAATCAATATCCAGTCAGATGTCTGATACTAATAATTCTAAATTGTTTCAACCGAATTACATAAAGTCTCATTTATTATTTGAATGTATTTCAAATATAAGCCATATAATCCAATTTGGTATTCCGGGTTTTTTCGAGATTTTTCAAGGTGTAGTTCATCAAAACCCACAGGTTTGAAAAACCTCTTCCTCGGAGCCGAATAACAAATCGAGCCTATGCTTATGACAGAAGCGACTGTTTTTCCTACAATGCCGTCCTTCAGTGCGTTCTGCGCACTATAGAAATCGGATGGTTCCAATTCTGAACTGTACGATGGACGAGGTAGAATCTTCCATGTGGTCAAGTATTGCCGTCTTACGATCAATTACGCATATGTGCTCGTTTTCTGACACAAGTTGTATCAAATTTTTCATTTTCGGTATCCATAGTACTGATACACTGGTCTCAGTGCAATAGTTTTATCACGGTTTAACCAGTCAGAAGCAGTTCGGAGTAGCTTTATGATTTTTTATAATAAATCAACTGTTCGTCATCAGCGATAATATGAAACAAAAACGACTACCTTTTATGTCTCTGCTGCAATCTTTCGGACATGTAACATTGTCGTTTGTCTCTCTGTTTAACTTTTACTGCACCCAATTTCCAACCATTTTTGCTGAACCCTTTCGCTTTTAGTGGTAAGAAAATAGTGTTTTCTGTCACTTCTAACGATGCCACAAAATCTTCTTAGCCCGGCTCAGGTCCTAATACGATAAAACCAGTTTATTTCTTCGTCATAAAATAATTTCAGCCCTCCGTAGCGAAAACACTGTTCTCTATTACACTTCGGTGATTTTTGAAGCGTTTGGTCGATCCACGGCAGATCGACACCGATATAAATGCATATAATAATACAATGTTGCCGAATATTGCACGATCATTTTTTGCTCTTTTTTATATGAATAGTGCATCAATAACGCTACATAAACATGTCTGAGACATTAATAATTACTATTATGGTTCTTGTACTTTTTTTGGAATGTGCGAAATGTTATCTACGTTTTTCAGAACTGGCATTAATTTCACTTTTGCATTAGAGTAAACTCTTACATTTTGGAATAAAAAAACTAATTTCAAATTTTTAAAATGTTTTGAGAGCCACTGAACTTTAAAATCAGAGAATTTCCAAACCGTTCATTTCATAATTCAATATTAACTGTTATGAAATCGGTATCAAAGGATATTATTAACGAGGGGTGGGGGGAGGGGGTTAGTGTGGTAGGTTCTGAACGATGAAAAAATCATCATTTTTGCGATTTTTTCCACAATTGTCTTTCAACAAAATAAATTCAAATGATTTGCGTAATAAAAAGCATCATTCGAACAACATTTTGTAATTTTTTCGCGGAAAAATATTGAGAAATAAGATGGTGAAGAGGTATTTTTAAGGACACTGCTTAAAAATCATGATTTGCGGTGTCCACGGTATCTCAGCCCAGACTAATCAGAAGTGAGCAAATGAACGCTGCATAGTTAGAGTAGAAGTTTTTCTAGACCCCAACGTTTCTGTTTGATTTTTTTTTAATTTTTTTAATTTTTGGTGGTGAAAATTGAAAACTACGCTTTTTCACGAAAAAAAATCGTTATTTTGTAGCTGTTAAACCTCCCCAAAGTAACAAACAAAGATAAAGAAAACGTTGGGGTCTGGTTTTTTATATGTAGAAAGTGTTTGCAAAATTTGAAAAAAATGGTGCAGTAGTGTTTGAATGACGATGGACACGGACTTTCAAAACCTGCTTTCGAGGAAAACGCGTTTAAAGGTTTTTGTCTATAAAATCAATGGAAACAATTAATTACTCTAGGGAGCCAGAGGGTCTAATATTTTCAAAAAATCATATTATTTCTTTTATAATTTAATATAACGAAAAATTTCAAGAATGTTTTGTCAAGTTTTAAAATCAATCGAAGTAGAACTCTTGGGCATGTGCGCCGAGCTCTTGCTTCTTCGTAGAAAGAGATAGCCATAGATAAGAGATCCATAACTTCCACAGTTCCGTTCCAATAAGCTAGAAAATTTCACAGAAAATTCTTGAAATGTTTTACTATAAGAAAATATAAAGAAAATAATAAATGATTTTTCAAAAGTGTTAGACCCTACCCGCCCCTTAAAATAATTAGAAAACGTGTCCTAAATACTATAAACAATCATTCTGTTCTATAAATTGTTGTGCCGAATTTGTATTGTTTATTTAGTTGAGTTTTAGTTAAAACAAATTAAGAATCATTTAGTTCAAACAGGTGAAATTTGTGTTTTCTTCTGGCCCGTGATCTTTTCTTAGTCCCTTCATTAACCACCATGCTCAATAATTTCATAATAGTTTTTGATACTCTTCAGCTAATTATACTCGTATACATGATCCATTTCGACGCGACTCAGTCTACTTTTTCTTTACATCATATAGTGTATCATACCCAAATAAATCAATAAATTTTTCACATTTTCGTGACTATCCGATCGCTTCCGAAAACAAATCACACCGCTTGCATACTAATTAGGTTCCTCTTCGTCGGCAGACCATTTAAGGTTGGCTCGGATGAGTAAGAAGACCAAAAACAAAAAAGAGACAAAAAACACATTTGCTAAGCTGGCAAAAGACCGAATCCACTTAAAAGCAGTCACAAATCATTGGAAATTAATTAAACGATGACCCCGTGGACTAGCTCACGATGGTGATGGAACACAGGAGGCGGTGCAAAAAATTGTTCCAAATGGATTTTCGATGTTTTTAAACGATCACGTGTATGTTTTCGCCATTGATTGGAGCAAAGTTCATCTTGGATCATTTGCAGTGCTTTAAATAGGCAATTTAGTTTGTGACGCGAGTATAGAGTTTTTTTTCTACTTCTTCCGTGAAAGGAAGAGTATTTTTTAAGCTAGAAACCAGAAATGGTAAAACACCGTTAATTATAAAACGTAATTTGTTCAGCGCCAAAAGTTTCATCTGGAGAGCCAGCTCTCTCTGTTCGACTGGTTATGTTTAAGAACTAGAAGCAATATAATTTATTGGCTAGCCAGATAAATTAACGTGTTTAGATTGTAAATTATGTCACATTACTTTATTTATATTAACTATAAAGCAGACGAAAAAATAACGTGGATGCGACGAAGACTTCCGAAAACATGCATTTTTTCATCGCTTCATGCGTGCGATATCGCATCGCGCTCCGTCGCGTCGGATGGAAGGACGCGAAAGAAAAAATGAATTTTTTTTTTAAACAGACTATGATTTATTTCCAGTTCTCACATTGTATGACGGTGAACGGTAGCAAACACAGAGTGTTTCGCAAATATGAACTGAACTAATTTTATGTTTTCACTTGGTTGGACAGGGTGCGAAAAAGTAAAGCTTATTCCAGTTTCAACACAAATAAGTGTCAATGTTTTCGTTATTAGACATATTACAGCACTTCAGAGCAGATCTTTAAATCGTAGATTGAAAACTACAGAATAGACAGAAATAAATGCCAGTGGTATTTATTTACAAGAAATAAATTACAGTGGTTTCCAGACTTGACGTCTTTTTAAGTTAAATCGAGTATGATTCATTGAATTATAAATTGTGTCACCGAAGTGGGAAGGTGTTCATTCTGAGATCAAGATATGAAGATATTAGGTGAATGTATGACATATAGTAAATGGAATGAGAAGTCCCGGGCGAAACAAAAAAAGTTGATTTTTTTCGTGAAAGCTTGTATATTCTTCAGTACAATCTCCACACTTGACCTATCAGTCCTCCAACATTTTGATTCCCGTTGAAAAAAATTGTCAAGGCCTTCAAAATAGGCTTCCGTTTCTGCAATGACCTCAGTATTCGACGGAAAATTCTTTCCCTAGAGAAACCTTTTCGGGTTTGGAAATAGACAATAGTCAGTGGGAGCCAGGTCTGGAAAATACCGCAAATCATTCAATTTCGCCGTTACTGTTTTATCACGACACGAAACTCGTATTTTTTCATAGCTGAATGAAAACTAGAACTCGTCTGACACGATCAGCTGTTATTCAAACACTAGTGGATCGATTGTCATGAAATTTGATGTTCGGCCATCTAGAGGCTCTCAACAAAAATATACACGGTTCGAAACTATTCACGTCATTTCTGTGAGAGACCCGGGACCTTTCATTCCATGTAGTAGTAGTAGTAAGGGAGACCGGGGCTAAACAGGACACTTTTTGGAAATTGAAGAAAACATCCATTAAAACTAGGTATTGACCTAAGTTATCTCTAATGTTGTGTAGCTTCAACCTCCAGTTATAATTCCCAGTTTGATATTTGAAGCAATATGCATTGGTTTTCGTACCAAGTAGAAATCAACCCAAAATCCAATATTTCTGGAACCGTGGGGCTAAACCGAACTATAAAGAGTCACAGAAAAATTAAGTACGAATACAGTAGTGTTCCATATTTCAAGATACCATACTGAGCGCGAAGAAAATGAAGCCATGTTCAAATTAATTCTCTGTTAGTTTCAACCTTTCGTGAGACATAATCCTGCTCGCCGAAAATTTAGGTACTGTCTTGAACCTTGATCCCCTGCTGTAGCCAATATTTTTACTGAGACTGACTTTAAAGTTTTTATTGAAGTCTATTTGAATGTTTTGCTACATATAGAGAACGAATTGCTTTTATTTTAGTAAACTATTTCATCAAATTTAGTCACGTAATCAAAAACACTCGATAATGACTGGATTTATCACGAAATGAGCTTTAGAAAGCACTAATCAGACGTTACTATGCACAGAAACTGAACATAGCCAAAAAATCAGAAATTAAAAAAAAAATTATAAAAAACGTACATATTTTGACATGAACACGATTGACGCCAAACTTAATTGACTCAGCGAGATCCAGCTAACTTGTCAATGTATGGGTCGCGTTCACAATGTCAATCTATGGGTCGAAATAATTGCTGGTTTACATGATATTTATGCTGTCCGGTTTAACCCCGTGTCCGGTCTAGTTTCGGTCTCTCTATGTTTTATATATGAATGGCTGAATGCAAAAATCTGCTACTAAGTTTGGAAAACCCTTTTAAATATTATTGAATGCAAAAATCGTTTAAAAGATTATTTTTCAAAAGAATCTAGCATAAAAACGGAAAAATTAGGATTGGAACATGTTCGATGTACGCTGTGTATCAATTCAGTGCTGTTTTATTGAACTGTGTCTACTACAGTTAGGTGTGGCGGAAATGGTAAACGCGTAGACACGGAATGCATAAGAACGCAGGTTCGAGTCCTGTCTCTTTTCATTAATTTACGTTCTCAAATTGTCTCTCCGCTCAGTTACTGCAAAAACTGAAAAAAAGGAATTTCAAGCAAAACGCGTTGAGAGTTTTGACACACAGAAACAGCGACCCTCCAACTAGTCTGCAATTCGAAGGCCATACATAACTCTTTCGGTGCGTTCGTAGAGCTCGTTTTTCTACATTTCTCTCTTCTCTTGAAAACAAATTCACCTCTTCTTAAAAAACAAGTTGCAAGAGCCGAATGCTAGTATAGTAAAAATAGTGCTTGAATGAAGTTTTTGAATAATAATTTTCAGTCTGAAAATTGACAGAACTTTGATTGCCAAAACTGAATAAATACTTAATTGGATAAACGAATGTTTTATACAGCTCATGCAATCAAAATTCTTCCGCAGATTATCGCTGTGAAATGAAGCTAGCCGCCCGTAAAAATCAATTAAACCATCAGTTTGGCAATGGCTGAGTAGAAACACCACACAAACATTAGAGAAGCCAAATAAATGAGAAGCTCACAGAAAACATGATTTAAAAAATTTAAAGATACTCTCAGAGGCAGGAACCGAACCTGTGTTCTTATGCAATCCGTGCATACGCGTTTTACCATTTCGGCTACCCTGAGACACAGTTCTACAACAGCACCGAGTTGGTGAGCGCTAATCGAACAATGATCCTAGCTTCCTTCAGGAGTCGGTAAAAAACAGTTTCAATACTAGAACTGGATAAAGTTGTTTTGGAAGGATCGACTGAACTTTTATCCGGTTTTTGCATTTTGTTCGATTCTTGCAAAAATATATGTTTTCGAATGACTTTGCACTGCAAAATCCTTGTCCTGGTTTTACACTCAATGTTTTTATTCGAGTTTTTGCATTCAAAAATACTTAAACGGGTTTGCCAAACTAAGTTGCACTTGTTTCGATTTTCGCAGCCAATGTTGCTCGAATATCGAGAATGCCACGAACGTCAACGAACATCGTTCGCTTTTCTTCGCCTTTGTTCGATAATCGCTCTGGCATTCGAACTTGGTCGTATATTCGGGAGCGAACGAAGCCGATGCTGCATCGCTGCTCGCATGAAGGTCTATTCCTTGCAGTTTTTATTCGCATTGAACATACCCCCGAATAATTTACCGTGAATGTGGAACGATTACTCATGCAGCGATCATCGTCAAAACCTAATGTATATCAGCAACGAAGAATGTATTAGAAGATTCGAGTTCTCCGAGATTATTGCTTATTCATTTTCACCCTTCTCTCTTTTGTCTGGTGAATAGTTCAACGTTATTCGAGACGGATGTGAGTAATATAAGAAAGTTCGCACTGAAGATAGATGAATGAATTAGTTACACGAATAATTTGTGCAACATTGAGCACAGCTTAGTATTCCGACATGAACCGTAAAGCAGTCAAAAAGGTCAACTTAGCTGTGAATGACACATTTTGCAATTATGCACCGAAGTGCATAAAATCTTTCCTGAAAGTAAAAACATGCATGACATAAATCAAAGCATGCTGTTTCGTCTTGTGTGATGACAGAATATTAAATCTACTAATATGTAAAACTTATGGCGTTTTCGTTTTTAATTTGCACTACACCGGTGCAGTGCTACACTAAGGCATGAATAAACGAACAAAAATGACGAAAACATAAACAGTAACCATTGACTACAATAAACGATTCCATTGCACAGAGCTACACCAATCTTTTAATGAGTGCTACACCAGTGGTATCGGTGCAGAAAAAGTGTAGCACTGGTGTAGTGCAATTGGTAAAAACGAACGGTTTCAGTGCAGCTTTCGCTACACCAGTGTAGTGCAATTTAAAAACGAAAACGACATTATTTTGTGTCCCTCTCGATGTCAATTTCAGCTAAAGTAGCATCAAAGTCCATGACAAGACATGATTCAGTTTTACATATTTTGGCTTGTAAGTTTAGATTCACTACGATGCTTCTTTTATGCACATCTACCGAGACGCATCTTCACTTGACTTTTTCCTACTTTGTGATATCTCCAACGAAACCAGCCGTTGGCAGACGAATGTGATAACTGGAATATTAATTACCGATGTAAAGTGTTGAATGGTGTTTCACATCAAAAGATCATACCAACAAGACACCCGAATTTAGTTGAATATCTTTTAGAGTGTACAAACTGACGAACGGCATTTACCAAACGAAGAAGTTTTATAGTTTTGATCGTGGCGTTACCAGAGCAGGCTAGTCTGTCACTCGTTCGCCCTTTCATCGGCTAGCAGAAACTCGAGTCATTTTCCTGAAATTAATTTTCCCCAATTATTTTCAACCCGTCCGGACTAAATGAATGCTTGTTTGGGTGAACGCAAAACGGACGTCCATGCTTCACTTGATGCAGAGCAACTATCGTGTTCTTGTGACATTGTTAGACCGAAAGTTGATAACTGCTGATCGTAATATTTTAACATTCCCTTGCTTGCTTCTGCATCGTGTTCAGTATATTGTCGGTCCAGCTTCCACAACAGACAGGTAGGCACGCACGTTTGAACCCATTGCTGGCGGCATTATTCACTTTCGCACTCTCGATTGACCTGGGAGAGCGGCAACGTGTTTTATTTGACACCTTTCGGGTCATAAATTGCATTACTTCAGCTAGGCTTTCCAGCTTAATAGCACATGCAGCACCGTCACAATTTGCGTGTGCATAGTTTAACATGTAGTTGTGTTCGTCAACCTTAGTTTGCCAAGTGTTGATAACGTGAAGAAGGATTTGTTAATTTTGTTAGAGTGTAGTTTGAATAACTTTTACTATGCACTAGATTTTTTTTTTATTTTTTTTTTAAATAACTATTTATTGGAATATGAGTTAAAATTAAATTATTAAGATTTAAATTGGGTGTTCAGCCACAAGTGGTGACTTTTCAGCCCTGTTATATATATATATATATATATATATATATATATATATATATATATATATATATATATATATATATATATATATATATATATATATATATATATATATATATATATATATATATATATATATATATATATATATATATATGATTTGGTTATTACCATGAAGACATCATTTGCTTCCGCAATTCTGAGATTTTTGTGTAGGGAAAATTCTAAACCTACTGGTATTGTGTAATGGGGAAAAGGAACTTATATACTAACTTACTAACTAATACAGAGCGCGAATCGATTCAATTGAAGATTGCATCGATTTTTGTCGGAATTTGCTTATAATATTATATGACATTACATCTAATGGTTCTATATTTGTGAGTCTGTGTAACTCATTTGTATTAAACCAGGGAGGACGCTTCAGAATCATTTTCAGAATTTTATTCTGAATCCTTTGAAGCGTTTTCTTCCTGGTGGAACAATAGCTTGACCAAACCGCATAAAGCATGGCTGGTCTGAAAATTTGTTTATAAATTAACAATTTGTTTTTTAGACAGAGCTTAGAATTTCTGTTTATAAGAGGATATAAACATTTAATATATTTATTACACTTTGCCTGGATTCCTTCAATGTGATCCTTGAAAGTGAGTTTTTTGTCATACGTTAAACCTAAGTATTTAGCTTGATCAGACCATGTCAATTCCAAGCCATTCAATTTGAGAATGTGATTATTGTTTGGTTTAAGAAAAGAAGCTCTTGGCTTGTGAGGAAAGATAATTAATTGCGTTTTTGCTGCATTTGATTTAATTTTCCATTTTGACAGATAATCACTGAAAATATTTAAACTTCTTTGTAGACGACTGCAGATCACTCTTAGATTTCTACCTGTGGCTAACAGACTTGTGTCGTCACAGAATAGCGATTTCTGACAACCAACGGGTAGATTTGGAAGATCAAAAGTGAAAATATTATACAAGATTGGAGCTACACTCGAACCCTGCGGAACACCGGCTCGTACGGGTAGCAATTCATATTTACAATTCTGATAGCTAACCTGAAGAGTACGATCAGTTAAATAATTTTGAATCATTTTGATCAAATAAATAGGAAACTGGAAATCAGACATTTTTACTATTAAACCTTTGTGCCAAACACTGTCGAATGCTTTTTCTATGTCTAGAAGAGCAACTCCTGTGGATAACCCAGAAGATTTATTTGATTTTATCATGTTCGTTACTCTGAAAAGTTGATGAGTAGTTGAATGTTCATGACGAAATCCAAACTGCTCTGGTAAAAAAATTGAATTCTCATTTATATGAGTCATCATTCTCAACAAGATAATTTTTTCAAAAAGTTTACTGATAGAAGAAAGTAAGCTAATTGGGCGATAACTTGATGTTTCTGCTGGGTTTTTATCAGGTTTTAGGATAGGAATTACTTTAGCGTTTTTCCATCTTTTTGGGAAGTAAGCTAATGAAAAACACTTGTTGAAAATTTTAACCAGGAGTCTCAAGGCAACATCGGGAAGATTTTTAATAAGAATATTAAAAATTCCATCATTACCAGGAGCCTTCGTGTTTTTGAGTTTCCTAATAATTGATTTAATTTCATCAAAATTCGTCTCAATAATGTCATCGTGTGATAACACTTGGGTTGGAATATGATCAAATTTCAGTGAGACTTCATTTTCAATAGGACTCACAACGTTCAAATTAAAATTGTGGACACTCTCGAACTGCTGAGCAAGTTTTTGAGCTTTTTCGCCATTTGTAAGAAGTATTTGATTTCCTTCCTTGAGAGCAGGAATTGGTTTCTGAGGTTTCTTAAGAACCTTAGAAAGTTTCCAGAAAGGTTTAGAATATGGTTTAATTTGTTCAACTTCTTTAGCGAAATTTTCATTTCGCAAAAGAGTAAATCTATGTTTAATTTCTTTTTGTAAATCCTTAACTATATTTTTTATAGCAGGATCACGAGAACGTTGATATTGTCGTCGACGAACATTCTTCAACCGAATGAGCAGTTGAAGATTGTCATCGATGATAGGAGAATTTAATTTAGTTTGAGCTTTGGGAACTAAAAGATTTCTAGCTTCGATAATATAATGATTCAAATTATCAATTGCTGTGTCGATGTCCGCAGAATTTTCTAAAATAGTTTCATGATCCACATGATTTTCAATGTGAGATCTGTAATCCAACCAATTAGCTCTATGATAGTTGAAAATAGAACTAATTGGATTAATTATAGCTTCGTTGGAAAGTCTGAATGTTACTGGAAGATGATCTGAGTCAAAGTCAGCATGTGTAATCGGTTCACTACAAATGTGACTTTGTTCTGTTAGAACCAGATCAATTGTAGACGGGTTTTTCACTGAAGAGAAACAAGTCGGATTACTGGGATGAAGAACTGTGAAGTAACCAGCTGAGAGTTGATTATGAAGTATTTTACCATTGCTGTTATTTTGCCTACAATTCCACTGGACATGCTTAGCATTTAAGTCCCCTATTACGAAAAATTTCGATCGATATCTTGTAAGTTTTTGCAAATCGCCTTTAAAGAAATTTAATTGTTCGCCGGTGCATTGGAATGGCAAATATGCTCCAGCGATAAAATAAATTCCATGAATGGTTTCAACTTCGATTCCCAAGCTTTCAATAACTTTAGTATTGAAAGAAGGTAAAATTCGATGTTTAATTTGCCGTTGGACAAAAATGGCAACTCCACCACCCATTCCAGTAAACCTGCCAAATCGATGAACCACATAATGTGGATTACTTTTCAATTTGACTTTTGGTTTAAGAAAAGTTTTTGTCACAATGGCAAAATGAATTTTGTGAACTTTGAGAAAATTGTAAAATTCATCTTCACTCGATTTCAAAGATCGAGCATTCCAATTTAAAATATTCAAATAATTATTTAACATCACTGTTAAATTTTAAATTCATTATAATATTATTTGCAAATTGCCATCCGATTTGAAATGCTTTAAAAAGTGAATTCATTCGGATGATCATTTGAAAAAGTTGATCTTGTAGGTAGATCATGTTATTTTCAGTTATATCGCCTAAATCGACTTCATTTAAAGAAGCGAATGGCATTGAAGGAATATTTGTAGGTAGACTGCCATTAGAAGAAGATGATTTGGCCGGTCTACCTATTAATAAATTGTTTTCGTTAGAAGAAGAACTGCAAGGCGGTCCTGTGTTTTGATTATTTACATTAGAAGAAATAGGTGATAGATTTCTACCTAATATACCAGCATAACTGACATTAGAAGAAGATGATGACGAGGTCGATCTACCTGTCAATAAATTGTTTTCGTTAGAAGACGAATTGGCAGGCGTACCTGTTTTTTGTTTCGAAGAAATCAGTGCCTTAGAAGAATTAGGCGTGGCATTTGTAACGGTTTTTTGATTTTCAGGTATGTTCTGTAAATTTAAGGTCGTTGATTTGACTTGTTGTCGAAGCGAACGAGCGTTTAAAATTTTTTCCCTGACAGGACATTTCAAATAATTGGATTTATGATTTCCATTGCAATTTGAACATGAAAATTTATCAGTGGTTTCATTCATTGGACAAACGTCTTTCGAATGCGATTTACCACAATTCAAACACCGTATATCCATATGACAATTTTTGGTTCCATGACCGAAGCCTTGGCAACGACGACATTGCGTTAAGTTTGCAATACGATTATGCCGTTTATAATGTTCCCAATGAATTTTAATGTGGGAAATGAAACGTACTTTTTCTACAGCTTTCAAATTGTTTACATCACTTCGATTGAAGTGTATTAGGTAAAGTTCATGGGAAATTCCAGAGCGTGGTTTAGAAGTACCATTCGCTCTTTTTTTCATAAGTATTACTTGGGAAGGGGCAAAACCAAGCAATTCTTTTAGTTCATTTTTAATTTCATCAATACTTTGATCATTTGATAATCCTTTCAAGACAGCCTTGAAGGGTCTGTCTGATTTTATATCATATGAATAAAATTTATGAAGTTTCTCGGACAAATATCGAATAAGACGTTCGTAATCTTCCAATCCATCAACCAAGACTCGACATTCTCCTCTTCGTCCGATTTGAAATGAGACTTTTACTTCCGGGAGAAAAGTAGAAAGCTCAGTACGGAATGCTTTGAAGTCGGAAATCATCACCGTCACTGGTGGCATAGATTGATGTTTCTTCCCAGAACGACAAGCGTCCATTTTGGGAATTTTTGAAGAATTTTCTTCTATGTCGCTACAATCGGATTCAGGAAGAATCTCGTAAATATTGTTAGACGGCATAGGATCAACGGAAGGGAAATCCGTCCGTTGTCTTTTATTTTTACATTCAGATTCTATAATATCGTGAATGTTATTAGAAAAATGTTGAATAACGGATTGTGATTTATTCCGTATTGAATTATTTTTAGCCTTAGGCTTGTTGCCTTTCCGGTTGGACGCAGGCATTTTTGAAATGAATGAAATTTTAAATTAAATTAACTAGGTTAAATTAGTCTTCGATTAGACTCCTAGCTAGCCTTGAAAAAGGCTGATTAATTTCTTAGTCATTCTAATATCACTTTTTGTATCACTTAGTCACTCTAATATCACTCTTTGTATCACTTAGTCACTTAGTTAGTGATTCAGGTAGTCTTGAAAAAGACTGAAGCCTTGAATCAATGAAACTCTAGGTAGCCAGAAAAAAATTCCAGGAGCCAAGAGCTATACGCGTGCGGTGCGAACGACTGTTCAACACCGACTGGTATGCACTAGATAACAATCAGTATTGCTAAGAGTCTTCATAAATTAGGCTGATTGCGATCTTTACTGGCATCCGACTCATATCGCTTGAACCAATTCTTGTCCATGACTCTGACTAGATATTCAATAGAAAATACATGTCTCCCTCTAGGAATAGGATCCGCCGTGCTTCACGACTTCACGAAATGGTTTTGTATTGATTATAGAGGTTTTAACCTTAAAGTCATTCGCCTCTCCGAGCCAGAAAAACTTTTTTACCTATATGCGTTGGGAACATAAGCTGTTAGACTGAAGTAATGGATAAAGATATGGGATTATTTAAGAGATGAATGAGTGACTAAATATGTAGTAAGCCTTACTGGTATAACATGAATGTGTGTAAGCTTATCAAACTTTTAACGATGCAATTTATACATAAGAAAGGAATATTAACCCAAGTTGCTTTTTTATCGCGAGTTGCTTTTGACTTCTTCGAAAAGTTTTGTACAACTCTCAATGACACTTTCCTAGCCACTAAAAGCTGTTCGCCATGAACTCCATTTCGTTAACATTTTTCTATTGGATAACACAATGGCAAGATTCCAAATCCACCCAATTATTTCGCTTTAGGGACTGTCCATAAAAGACGTCACGTTTTTTTTTTGCAATTTTTTACTCATAACCCCCCCCCCCCCCCCTTTGTCATAAATTGTTACAGCAGTAAAAACCCCCTACCCCCCCTATGTCACATGTCACGAATTCAAAATAAATAAAATTCATCTCAATACATACTCGATATGTAAGACAAACCATACAAATATGCTGTCATTAGATAAAAAATATCTCTGAAACTACAAAACCATCGAAATTATTTTATTAATTTTAATTATATAATTTAACAAAAGTATATGATTGGAATTGATGAAACATTTAAATAATCTGTTTTAATTCTCCTAGGGGTACACAGATATATTATTTCTTTAGCTATGGAATAATATTTGCGTAGTGTACAGGAATTTATAACTAAGGATTACGCGTGGCAATGACACTTTTCCAAAATCATGGAACATTGTCAATTTTGTATCTTTGGGAAATGCTCTTTTAACACTCCTTATCAATAGAGTTGGGGAAAATACAGGTTTCGTTACGTTACGGTTTACGTAGTTTCAAAATATATTCTCGTTTGATGCATCCCGTGTTCGATTTTGCAACCGTTGTTTCATTCGCAATAAAATAAAACGCTTTTTGACATGAATTTAATTTATGGAAGTAACAGGAGCACAGGATTTGAGCAAACAACAGGCGCTGCGTTTGAAAGGCGCGTTAGAATTGCCCTAGCAAAACTTGCACTCCTCCCGGGTAAATGTGAATAGTAAACGAAAATCAAAATAAGAACAAATATTACCATCATATCTTGTCTTGATATTCCTGTGCTGTCATAGCAATACTTCATATTTTCTTAATATTTAATCGAAAGAATCTTCTTGATAGATTAGACCAAATCTAAATAGATTTGTTATTATATCTTATTTCGTTATTGATGAGGCACACCAATTTCATTAAGTACAATTGATTTAGTGGTTCCTTTTTCAAATGAAATACAATTGAATATACTGCATCAGAATAAGATAAGAGAAATTCTTATGATATACTATTCTCAATGCGACCGACCAAACAAACTTTTTGAAATTCTTTCATTTTTTGTGTGGTTTATATTCCACATCTGCTTACTACCTATCATAAGATTTCCGAAAGTTTAAAAATCCATTATTCCTATCAATTGATGCACCCAAACTTATATACATTGACTAAAATTGTCAGTGCATAACTTCAGTCAAACAATTTGAAGGCATCTTTTTTACTTATATTAGGCAAAATTTATTAATTTCGCTAATTTACTCACCCCTCCGTGCACTCTTGCTGATCACAACAGAAATGATTTCTTGCATCATTCATTTCCGAATTTACAAGAAGAAGCTTTTACATCAACAAATACACGTTTCCCTATAGAATGGAAACGTTTACAGTGGAGATTTTTTCAGTAAATAGGGCAAAGCAGTAATATAATTAGGTATTTCAAAAATGAGCTCATTGAAAATATTGGACGTCACATTTCAATAACCCTCCCCCCCTTCCCCTGTCACAAAAGGTCACGTTTTGTGAAATACCCCCTTCCCCTTGCGGCGTGACGTCTTTTATGAACAGCCCCTTACGGAAGCCAGCAGGCGTTTCTACAGGCGAGTACGTAATACGGAATATGGAAAATTTTCTGGTTGATTCGCAGTCACGATATAAAGATTAATCCTCAAACCACAGTAACAGAAGGCCTGTCTCAATTTGAAGCTAACACATTCTTATAAGTTGGTAGCCTTGCTCATTTTTAAGCTCCATGAATAATTGTAGACAACAGTTCGCTTCCGATATCTCAGACGAAGTTATTGAGGTTCCGCTTAAAGCAACTGGTAATCATTTTCCCTCTATATGCGGCCCCAGGTATTCAATTACACCTTGGTTCAGTGTTCCTGTATGTTGATAAATGTTCTTTGAACTCTTCCATGGTGTTGGCGACAGTTAATTTGGCTACCTTCAACAAATTTTCTATTCAATCGTGTGAGTAGCTTGGATTTCCGCAATACGTGAACAAAATTTTGACGCGATGCTCCTCTTGTTTCGATGGCAATTTTTAATGGATATATTAGCAAACCGATTAGAATACCTGATGATAACTTTGAGAAGTTATTTCAAATGTCTAAATGTTTTGCTAAATAGTTTTTTACTTTGTTAGATCCACCTCTTAATATAATTTCACTCTGTTTGTCCAGTCTACCCAAAATTAAGTGCATTTACCTCAATAAGATACATTTGTGTCGCGGGAAATCATTGAACCACATTTTCTCTTTACTTGAAACCAGTTCTATCTTTTTCTAGTCGACTGTTCGGAATTCTTCGAGACAGTTTTGTAAAAAGAAAGACGTTTTAAGATTATCCTCTCTTTACAATTACAAATTCAAATACAAACACAAATAAATTTTGTTTAAAAAATGTCTCGTTTGTAAACAACCGGATCTATTTCAAATACAGTTATAACCGTAAAATATGTGAATTTTCTACAGTAAGTTAATCTTTTATATATTTTCTTGTTAATTATACTAAAATATTACCTGCCAAGCCAAGATATCTCAACGTTGTAAGAATTTTTTAAAAGGACCGTTATTATTGTAGTTCTTTCATCTTTTAGAGGAATCGCATAGAAAAGTTGATCTGACAAGTCAGTCAATAATTTAGTCATTGGAAATAGTTTCTCACAGTTGCCATCCTGTACATCGAACGTATTGCTAATATCCCTCTAAATCCGACGCTGGCGAAGCAGCACTTTTTACAGAAAATATTGCACAAATATTGCCCCCTTTGCTACTACGTAATTTTTTTTTATTTTTCACTAAAAGACTTGTCTCTCAGAATTTCTTTTGCAGAGACGCCTAATTAGCAAAGTTTCCTTTAATCCTTTTTTTTCTCAAATGTCAAAAAATTTCTTTTTGAACTTGACAGGAATTCCAAATCGACGAAATCTCTTTGTACTTTTCTTTTCTTTCAAAAAAATTCGTGACCGGAGCTCAGTTGCTGAATTCGTTGAGAACAAGAGAGAGTTTTGTAAAGAGAAAGAATTTTTAAGATTTTCTTCTTTTGAACAAAATTGTGATAAATTTCTTCTGCCATCGGAATTCGTCTGCTGCTTTGATTCAACCAGTGTTTTTTTTCAACAACCAACATCAAGTTCGAAGATCCCTTGACATCTTAGAGCTTAAGCAGTGTGCCTAAAAATTATATTATAATATTGAATAAAAAAATAAAGTTCGAAGAAAAAAGGTCAGTCGCTTGTGGTTCTGTTGTTTGTTAAAAAACTATTATCAGCTATTGATCAAGTTTGGAAGGCTCATGGCGGCCACTTCCGGAGGTATAATCGTAAAAGTAACATAACCGCACATTTCTATCTGGATAAATTTCCCAAACACCGATAACAGACATTTGTGCCTGAATCGACGTTTTGGTTTCTTCAACACGATTGGAAAAACGTGGTCAAGTGTGTTTGATACCGATGAAATCAGTTGGGTTTCAAAAACGTTGTAAGACTTCGTTCCTTTATCGTTTTCCCGTACACGCCATACGAAACTGAACAAAGCACGCTGTGTGCTTCGTTCGCAAAAGGCGATGCCGTTTTCTTCTTTCGTACCAGCTCGTACCAATGCGTACCGGTGTTGCATTGTCATTTTTTATGACGGTTTGAAAGTTTCGACACTCATCGCCCTATAATTTCGGAACTGGAAATTGGATCTAGATGATCTTTTAAACCAATGAGAGCTTTAATTTGAATCAAGATTTGTGATAATCGGTTTAAACGTTACTAAAAAATCGAAGTGAGTTCCGTTTTAGTATTTTTCTTCACCATTATCGGTGCTTTCAGAACCGGAATCCTACGACTAGCAGTCCCAAAGTAGGTTTGTATATCTATCAACTAAAAATTGATTTTACCAGCAAGTTTTTGAACCGCAATACCTTATGGTTAAAACCTCTATAATCAAAACAAAAAAAAATTAACAATAGGAAAAACATTGAATGATGGATTTCCAGGTGTTTTATAAGATACAATCTAATTTATGCTGACTATACATAAAATTTTTAAACAAATCTGCTCTTACTCTGATGCTATCTCGATAATCTTTTCTTCCTTTTCCTTCTGGAGGCGTCTCACTTAAGACGACGCCAATTGGTGGAGTGGCAAGTTAGGCTATATTACCAGTTAAATTTCGTTTATAGTTCAATGGACTTTCTTCTCATTGGCCTTCATGCGAAAACCTCACTTGGTGGCTAACAAAATACGGATAAAAAAATTTTTTTTTCTCGCAAAATAATCAAATGTTCACCGCACTATCATAATGCGGCTGATGAACATAATTTTCAATGATTCCGGTAGAAGTGATGAAAATTGATTGATAAAAATACATTTTACAATAAGACCTCATTCTCAGTTTTTTCGCTTGCCTTAAACATATTGCCCCAGCAGCCGTATAATATGTCCCACAACAGACCAGTGATATAACGCACAACAAGAGACATTATGTTATGTCCCACAACAATGATGTATTTTACCACTTAAAATGTCCGTAAGGTGACTATTTTGAGGAAATTAGTATGTCAAAGAATTCGTTTCTTCGTTGCTCGCGAGAAAGATCATAAGAAACTTTATGCTGTGATGAAAAGAGTCTCCAAAAAAGAACCTTGATTCACAATGCCATAACGCTGTTCACCATAACTTACCCTTAATCCATTGGTGTGAACACCCGCGTTCGTAAATATCGGCTTTAATTAATTTAAAAATAACATTGACCGTGACCAGAAACAGAGTGTCACTGGTCACCGAACTGGCTCAATAAGCACATGCCATCACGCATAATGAACTGGATATACCGCAACGATTCTCCCTAAGATATCGCAGCATGTTTGAATACCAGACGAGCATGTTGATAAATCAAGGGCTTAATTCGGAGAGCACGGCATCCGTTGTATTTTCTTTCTCCGGCTCTTGCTTCCAGCTGGTATTCTTTTTCTGGTTTCTGTTGAACGGAAAAGCATTTAGCGAAATAAACCATGCAGTTAGTGTGCTAAATCCAGCAGCTATCAGTAAGAAGTTGATCTTGCAATCATATTACATTACGACATTAGAAATAAATAATTGAACCAGTTGAATGTCATTATTTCAAGGATTACTTCCAACAACTCGATTGGATATGGAATTTAATACACTCGACTCATGAGCAGCTTTCGCGAAATAAGTCTATTTAAAATTACTTTATTTATCAGATAAGAAGAAATCTTAACCTTTCTGTTCCTTTATGATTAAAATATATGGTAACTGTTCTCTAAATTTTCTCCAGTTTTGTTATATTTTGTAGTCGGACTTCACCGCGACAATTCGCATTCGTTGTCCTGAAATTAATTATAGCAATATCTCTAGCCACTTGAATTCACTCTGCCTTTTAGGAAATGTGAATTAATTAACAATCAAGATTACAATGCCAGTGCAATATTTTTGAATCCAACGAACATCGCTTCCATTCCGCACGAATTAATCTACCCACATCCCACCGCTCTACATCGAATGCAATTTGTCAATCAAACTGTTTTGCCCAAATGAAAAAAAATCCACTTAGTGTTGATTACCTTAAAAATAATACCGAACGAGAAAGAAGGCATGTCATGTTCACACCGCCTATTCCCAGAACGTTGCCGATTGCTGCATGTGAACATAGTATTTGCTACACGGTTTCACCCGCCGCTCCAAGTCCGTGTATGTTGAAAGGCGGACAGCCAACCAATTTCCTAGTGATTGATATGGTAGCTCTTTGTCCGTTGCCGACAGGAGACATCACCGATCGGTCACGTCACGCACAAATGTTTCTTATTCAAATATGTGTATAAATATCTGGCAGCTGGTAAGGCGAAGCCGTGATTAATTGGCTACACTCTATCAATATCCTGTAATTTTCGGTGGCCGACTATGGAGAGCGCTCCGAATTGCAAATGGTTAAGCGCCTCGACCTCCGAACCAGAGGCACCTGTTGACAAATGAACCCAGGCCGCTACTGGTCTTGTAAGGCTACTGTAGCAGTATCCGACCGTTGTTGTCAGACCGATTATGTTTGAAAAACAATTTACTGTCAGATAGAGTAAGTGTGCCAGCTATTAATCATAGACAATTAAGTACGCCTTTTTATGATGGAAATCATTTACCTAATCCTTGTTTCTGTCAAAATAAAGATTTAATTTTTGTACTTACATCCTCAAACATTGATCCGTAATGTTATATTTAGTCTTTGACCAAATAAAAAGCTAGTGTTACAAGTTATCATCGGAATTTTTAAAAATGATTCTAAACACAAAGTTATAAGTGTATCAAAGAAAAATTTGAATCAAAATGAGTGATATGACAGTACCGCCGTAACGACCTAGGTGTTACCCTAACATTTCTACGACGACCCACCAGAGCAGTGCTTTCGGTGACCTCAGCTGGTCTTGTGATGCGAATACTGTTTCATAACGAGAACTATGCTAACTATGAAGACTCCGGTGTTGCCACCAGTGCCGACGCTCATTCGTTGGTGTTTGACGAACCCAACACGCCACCCTCGAGTGCCGAAGGAAAATGTACCTCAGCGTCCGGTCCGATCGCACTGGCCGCAGCTGCCGTTATTGGAACAGTAGCTGCGGCCGGAAATGGAACCAGCGCAACGGTGGTGGCTGGACCGGCACACCCGTCGACTGCCGGTGCTGCCGTACCAGCTGTCATCGGTGGACAGCAACGTGCATCGAGCCGGATGTCAAACACCAGCACCAGTACGATCAAACAGCACTACTATCCGGAGGGCGGCTGGGGTTGGATTATCACCGTCGTCGGCATTATGGTACATATTCTGACCCATGGGCTGCATACCTCCGTGGGGATACTGATTGTCGAGGCACGCATCAGATATCGGATCGAATGTTTCATCGACACAGGTGAGGAATTATCATAAAGACGGTCCAATTCAACGATCGCACCCAAATCATATAATACTACATCTTCATTTTCATATCTCGTTGTATTCATTCATCCGAATACTGTATATTCTAAACTGTTGTAGTATAAAAAAGGACTCCTGGCAAGTGCCTAAAGGTACACTTAAAATACAACAAATGTATAAAGTTATTGCTCGATCGTATCGATACAGATTGAAAAATTCGTAGTGAAAGAAGGGAGGTTAAAACAGGTTTGATCTTCATAATTTTGTATACAATAGAGCTAATCTTATTTATCAATTCTTTTTATAATATTTTGTTACCCCTGATCATTAGAAACATAGCATTTTGTAAATTGTCCGTTCCGAACCTCACTTGAATCATTATTGTTGTTGTTTTCTAAATGACAGATATGCTGTGGCAATGTCAGTTCCGTTTGATTTTTTCAGTTATTTTTTTATTCAACAATATAATATAATTTTTTTTTTAGGCACACTGCTTAAGCTCTAAGATGCCGGCTTTTTCTAATTTTAGTTAACGACTAACATAAAACTGTAATATTGGTGTTGAAATTGTCTATTCTCGAGAATCCAGCCTACAGCTGGCAATCCGCAGTGGTTGATGAACTGAATATAGCGTGTCTTCCAGATGACGTTGGTAAATATTTATGCTGGCCGCATCCTTTGGTCCGTATGGGTCCGCGGAAAACACCCCCAGGCGAAGACCCGGCGGGTGGCCCGCATGCTGGTCATCGATTGGAGCGGTCTTCCATTGGGGTTGATTGTTATGTTACGGAAGAGAATAAAAGAGACATAGACTAGTAAATATTGTAGAAAAACTGGGTAAAAAGGGGATATGGGAACGGAATGCCTAGAAAACGACAGAGATCTAATTAGTTGACAACAAGATGGTGAAGAGACGGGGAAAGGGAGAACAGAAAGTTAGTGACAACAAAAAGATCTAGTTAGTTCCAATGAAGATGGTGGACAGGACGAGGGGTCGATAGAATCGGGCGGGTGTTAGTGTCGAACCTGCAGTTGGAGATTATTCTTAGCCATAGTTAAAATATCGTCGAGGAATGGGAGGAACTTTCTCTGCAAGATATAATAGATTACACTTGTATACGAATGTGTTTAAGGAATTGGTATATAAGAAGCATGTATGAACTATCCCGACTCGCCAACACATCCCGAACCGGAACCTCAGGCGGTCTACCTCGGGCCCTAAGGGATTCCAGTAGCTTCGACCTGGCGTCACGATACTCTACGCACGACCACACGACATGCTCGATGTCCTGGTAACCGTCGCCACAGGTGCAGAGATTGCTCTCCACGAGCCCAATACGCCGGAGATGTGCATTGAATGTATAATGATTTGACATGAGCCGCGACATAACACGAATGAAATCGCGACTCACGTTCATCCCCTTGAACCAAGGTTTCGTCGATACCTTAGGGATGTAATATGACCATGTAACATTAAATCTTTCACACATCCCAGACCATGCAACATTAAATCTTTCCCACACTTCAGACCACACGCACTTGACAAATTTCCATAAAACACGTACTCGACAAATTTCCATTTGACACCAAGTCACGAAGCCCAGAAACCCACTTGAAATATAAACTTCACCTACATAAGACAATTAAATTGTCAGCACTTACTTCAACCCAACGAAAAATATCGCATTTATACAACAAACGTAAACACGGAAACTTGAGCATCAAATATCAACTAAAAACAATTCAGTTATGTCATTTCCCCGCTTCTCCACTTTCCACACCTCTACACCTCTCTCAAACAGTGCCATATGGCATGACCTAGAATAACGGTAACCCAGGAAAAGACACTGACTCGAACCGACACTCACGAGAGTTAAACCTGACTACTCTCAACCTCCCCTCTCCGCATCACACACTTGTCTAGAAACATTACTCACTCTCTCTCTTACTCAAAATAGATTACAATGACCGAGACACGTCATTGGTTAAATCAGACTTAAGCTACGCGTTCTAACTCCTCCCCCCCGGATTTATAGCAATCCATACTGGAAATTTTAATTTAACAAAGTTAGGAGAGAATAGACTATAAAAGGATGATATTTAAATAAAGAAGACAGATTATGATTATGTTTGAAACCGTGCGTATTTATTATTAAATGGCGACCGAGTGTTTTTCCGACCAGCGATTCCGTGGTGTGCAAGTGATAGAATTTCTTAATGATTCGCGGGAATTGAACTTGTGAAACAATTCGGTTTCAGTTAAAGTACTATTGACTGTTTTATACGTGCAAGTGATGGAATTTCTTAACGATTCTCGGGAATTGAACTTGTGAAACAATTCGGCTTCAGTTAAAGTACTATTGACTGTTTTATAAGTGCAAGTGATAAGGCAAAAAAAAAAAAAAAAAAAAAAAAAAAAATTCGAAGAAATAAACTCTAACAATGATCAGGATTCAAAATTCGGAACAGTGCAAAAGTGCCTATATTTTTTCAAAGGAAGTTACTACTGCTTCAAAGAAATTAACTTATGAAATAGTTGCAAGCCTGTAAAAAGTGTTCCTGACATTCCACAGTGATGGCAACAAGCTCCAATTATCGGTGATTTGGTGAAGTGTGCGATTTGGCTTAAGTGGCTAAACAGAATACAAGAAATTGACTTATGAAATAGTTGCATGCCCGTAAAAAGTGTTCCTGGCATCCCACAGTGATGGCAACAAATTCCAATTATTGGTGATTTGGTGAAGTGTGCAATTCGGCTTTAGTGGCTAACAATAAACAGAATGCAATAACTGATAAACGAGTGTTTAATGATGAAAAGATGCAAGTGACGATCGTTATTATCGTTAGTTTGTTCGACTTTCGGTAATTGGTGCTCGTTTGATAGCAGTGAATAACCAGAAAACATCGTGCGACGCTAACTATGAACTACCGGAGAAATTCTGTGTGCAAACAGAATTAAAACAAAACCGTGTGTCACCAAGGAAGGATCCGCTACAACACGAAGAGACGACGACAACGCTCACACAGGAGTACCGGCAACATGAGGACGAAAAGGGAGTAAAACTAAGGTACTGTGCTTAAATTAGGAATTAGGGACAACTAGCTAGGAATATATCGAGTTGAGACAAAAACAACATTTGTGAATAGGATTATGGGTTGGTTTTCGTCAGACGAAACCATCAATAACACAATAGCCTCCCCGACGAGGGAAACGGAAGGCATCGCACTCTGCGCGTTGGTAGGGATAGTAATAGGCTATCTGCTACTGAAAGGCCTACTAAAATTACACAAACAATATACGGAAAAGATAGCAGTCAAGGCCGCACGTCAGGTACAACTGACCAACGTTTAAATTTAGACTACGTACACAAACATTTTTAGGCGACAATGGAAAATTCTTATAACGACAAATGGCCTTTAACGGTCAAAGAGAAACTTAATGAAATTAAAATTCGTGTAGAGGAAAAACGCAAACAGGCGATTCCTGAAAAACACAAATGTGGTTATGCATGTATATTCATGTCCAGAAGACTACACACTATATCTTATAATTGCGAAAGGAATGACTTTTTCTTTAAAAAAAAAAAAAAAAAAAAAAAAATTTTTTTTTAGCGATAAAAATAATATAATGTCCACTTAAAATACGATAAATTTTTATATAAACGTTATATATATCCAAGCAAAAATGAAATGCAAAATTATAAGGAGCTAGAAAAACTCCACATTTATGTAAAAAAGTCGATAAACACGAAACTATCAGAAAAATTACTCGACGAAAAATTGAATAGATGCCAAGAATTAAAAACAGACCTTGAAAAATTTTTTACAAAAGAACAAGAAATTATCGACGACAAAACTTTCCACAACTTAGTAAAAAATACGAGACTGTGGACTGACGAAATTTGCGAAATAATAAAATTTAAACTCGCATGTATTAAAGCAACCAAAAACGACACAATGACCCAAACAACAACCCCGTTCGACTTACGTCAGGCGACGGCTCTTATACAACCTTACGATGGTTCTCCTGAGAACTTATACACGTTTATCGACTCAGCTAGATTGCTGAATGAGTTAGTTCTGCCAGACCACATGGCCATGGCAATAAAATTTCTAAAAACCAGACTGTCCGGAAAAGCCAGACAAGGCATTCCTGAAAAAGTCAACACAATCGATAATTTGATACAACTAGTCGAGGAAAGGTGTAAAATCACGACCACCCCCGAAAGTATCATAGCAAAAATAAACACATTAAAGCAAAAAAACTCAATAAATAGTTTTTGCGATGAAATTGAAACCCTCTGCACAAAACTCGAAAATACCTATGTCGAGCAAAATATCCCACTACCAGTGGCAAAATCAATGAGCACTAAGATAGGGGTAAACGCTCTAATAAAAGGGTGTAACAACACCGAATTAAAAATAATTCTCAAAGCTGGTAATTTCAGCAACATTAGAGAAGCAAACCAGAAAGCACAAGAATTGGGTACAGATGAAATAACCCACTCCCAAATAATGCACACACGTTTTGTTCAACAGCACCAACAACGTGTGAATAATTTTAATAGAGGGGCAAGACAATATAATGCACCCAGATATCCAGTGCAATACAATAGGTATCCACAAAAACAATTATTTTATAATAATAGAAATAATTATAACCATAATAATTTTAATAATAATTTCAACCATAATGCAAATAATCAAGAATTCCGGCATGAAGGTAATATGCGGAATACAACAAATTACCGTGGAAGACCCCGCAGAGAAGGTCAATACCACGAAAATTTCCGAAGGAACGGAAATAACAGAATATTATTAACCAACGAGGAACAGATGGAAAATGCCTCACAAAATGAAACATTAAATATAATACCAAGTCAGTACGAACAAGTACAAAATATTAACCAATACCCAACGAACCAAAATTTTTAAGAAAGACCTTGTATACCATGAATATACACGCCGCTAATTTTATCAAAGTAGGTATAAGAATGACAAATTCAATATGCACATTTATTATAGATTCAGGTGCAGATATATCAGTATTTAAAGCAAACAAAATATCTCCACAACAACCAATCAATATAAATAATAAAATTAAACTTACCGGAATTACCGATGGCGAGATAGAAACCATCGCATCGACAGAAACAGAATTAATATTTAACAACGAAGTTTCTATTAAACATAGATTCCACCTAGTAAGCCCAAATTTTCCTATTTCTACAGATGGCATCTTAGGTAGAGATTTCCTATCGGCTCATAAATGCCTAATAGATTATGAATGTTGGATATTAAACTTTACAATTAACAATATTCCAATAGCAATACCGATTCAAGATACAATCGATAAAAATTACATTATACCAGGAAGATGCGAAGTTATCAGAATAATGCAAAATTTAAATATCAGTGAGGACATGGTACTACACTCACAGGAAATTAAACAAGGGTTATTTTGCGCAAGCGCAATTATTTCACCACAAAAACAATTCGTAAAATTTATGAATACTACTGACAAACCTATAAAGGTCAGCCAATCTGAATTCAAGCCAATTTTAGAACCTTTAAGCAAGTACACAATTTTGAAAAACAACATGTACAAAAATAACACTAGAAAAAACAAAGTCCTAACTGAACTCGATTTAAGCAATGTACCCATATACGCTAAAAACAGCCTGGAAAAATTAATTTCAAACTATTCTGATATATTTTGCTTACCAGACGAACCAGTTTCGTCAAACAATTTTTATTCACAAAATATTGAACTGAGCGATAGAGTCCCAGTATACATTCCCAACTACAAAACGATTCACTCACAAAGCAACGAAATTGCAACACAAGTAAACAAAATGTTGAGAGATGATATTATCGAACCATCCATATCACCATATAACAATCCAATTTTACTAGTCCCGAAAAAATCAGAAAACAATAATACAAAATGGAGATTAGTAGTTGATTTCCGGCAACTTAACAAAAAAATATTAGCCGATAAATTCCCACTGCCAAGAATTGATGCTATCCTAGATCAGCTTGGTAGAGCAAAATATTTTACAACTCTGGATTTAATGTCAGGATTCCATCAAATACCCTTAGAAGTAAACTCCAGGAAATTTACAGCATTTTCAACCCAATCCGGTCACTTTCAATTTAAAAGATTACCGTTTGGTTTAAATATCAGCCCAAACAGTTTTCAAAGAATGATGACAATCGCAATGTCAGGATTAACACCTGAACATGCTTTTGTATATATAGATGATATTATAGTAGTTGGATGTTCAATTCAACACCACCTTCAGAATTTAGAGAAAGTTTTTGAACGCATTAGGAAGTACAATCTCAAATTAAACCTCAATAAGTGTAAATTTTTTAATACAGAAGTAACATATTTAGGTCACAAAATTACAGACAAAGGAATACTACCGGATAGTAATAAATACGAAGCAATAAAAAATTACCCTACGCCAACAAGTAGCGACGACGTACGAAGATTCGTTGCCTTTTGCAACTATTACAGAAAATTCGTCCCAAATTTCGCAACCATAGCCTACCCATTAAATCAGCTACTAAAGAAAAACCAGAAATTTTCATGGACATTAGAATGTCAGCATGCTTTTGTAACCTTAAAATCCTTCTTAATGTCACCAAAACTTCTACAATACCCAGATTTTAATGAACAATTTATTTTAACCACAGACGCCTCAGACGTTGGATGTGGTGCAGTTTTATCACAAATAATTAATGGCAATGACCTACCAATAGCATTCGCCAGCAAAAGCTTTACACCCGGAGAAAAAAATAAATCAGTAATTTTGAAAGAATTGACAGCAATACACTGGTCAATTAATTACTTTAAGTCCTACCTATATGGACGTAAATTTACTATACGAACGGATCACAGACCGTTAGTATTTCTATTTAATATGAAAAACCCAACCTCCAAATTAACTAGAATGAGGTTAGATTTAGAGGAATTTGAATTTAATATAGAATATATTCAAGGTAAAAGTAATGTTGCAGCCGATGCGTTATCACGCATAATAATGTCTTCCGATGAATTAAAGGCAAATAGTATTTTGATGGTTAATACAAGGTCAATGTCAAAAAAACAAGAACTGATAAAAAAGAAAAAAGAACAAGATAAATTAAATAATACCAAAAATACTAACTATAATAATAATTTAAGTAATAATCCTTGCATCAACAGTGAGCCTGATCAACTCTCTGTTTATTCAACGGAAACTCCTAGCGAAGTAAGAAACTTATTGAAAATGAGGTGTTTTTTCGAAAACAACCACATTATAATTGATACATACCAAGGGATACAAAAACAAAAACCGATGCATCGTGTAATTACAGAAATAAGAGATATCAGACAAACACTCGTGTTTGCAATCTCCAAATATGAAGAAGAAATGAGAAAATTAAAAGTTAGCAGAGTAGCAATCTCTTGCAATGATAAAATATTTGAAATGGTACCTATGGAAATGTTTAAAGGTCTCGCCCTAAAAACAATTAAAACATTACAAATTATTATCTACAAACCACCGAAGTTTATTAGTAAACCTCAGGAAATACAAACAATATTAAAGAATCACCATGAACTACCAACAGGAGGACACATCGGACAAAACAGATTGTACCTCAAATTAAGAGAAATATACACATGGAAATTTATGAAAAGTTCAATTGCTAATTTCATCAAGGCCTGTGAAATTTGCAAAAAGAACAAAATTATTAAACATACTAAAGAAAAATTACAAATTACTAATACACCTAACAAACCATTTGAAGTAGTGGCAATCGATACGGTTGGACCATTACCCAAAACAATCCATAATAATAGATACGCTGTAAGCATACAGTGTGAATTAACCAAATACGTTGTATATATACCTATTCCAACCAAAGAAGCTAACATCGTAGCTAAAGCGTTAGTAGAAAATTTCATTTTAACTTACGGTAAATTTCTTGAGTTAAAAACCGACAGAGGAACCGAATATAAAAACGAGGTTCTAGAACAAATTTGTAAATTGTTAAAAATTAAACAAACCTTTTCGACAGCTTATCATCCTCAGACAATTGGTTCTTTGGAAAGAAATCACAGATGCCTCAACGAGTTTCTGCGATCTTTTATCAACGAACATCAATCTGACTGGGATGATTGGTTACAATACTATGCATTTTCATATAACACAACACCACACTCAGATCATGGGTATACACCCTACGAACTAGTTTTCGGCGTAAAAGCCAGACTACCACAAGAAATTTATTCAGACAAAATTGAACCAATATATAATTTCGACATGTACAATAAAGAGTTACAATACCGACTACACAAATCACACGAAATAGCAAACAAACATTTAATACACCAAAAAGAATTCAGAAAATCAACAACAGATCACCTATGCAATCCGATAGAAATACAATTGAACGACATAGTGTATCTACAAAACGAAAATAGACGCAAACTAGATCCATTTTATATTGGTCCATTTAAAGTTACACAACTTCAAGATTCAAATTGTGAAATACAAAATTTACAGTCAAAAGAAAAAACCATTGTTCACAAAAATAGACTCATCAAAGCATAAAATACAAAATTGTAACATAAACTTTTAGAATTAAGATTTAGATACCGAGCTTAACACCACGTAAAACAAAAAAAAAAGAGAGAAAAATCAAAAAATAATTGCCGTGGATGTAAGTGAAGTTTTACTCAGCTTCTCTGAGAAAAACTGTAAAATTCGGTTATTTTAGATATAAGAAAACACTGTAATATATATTAAAATTGTTAGGGAGTTCGAACGCAACAGTAAACTAATCCCTTAAAGCACTACAGAATGATTTCCCTTCGTTACATCATTCTTCCAAAAGGGGGATGATGTAATATGACCATGTAACATTAAATCTTTCACACATCCCAGACCATGCAACATTAAATCTTTCCCACACTTCAGACCACACGCACTTGACAAATTTCCATAAAACACGTACTCGACAAATTTCCATTTGACACCAAGTCACGAAGCCCAGAAACCCACTTGAAATATAAACTTCACCTACATAAGACAATTAAATTGTCAGCACTTACTTCAACCCAACGAAAAATATCGCATTTATACAACAAACGTAAACACGGAAACTTGAGCATCAAATATCAACTAAAAACAATTCAGTTATGTCATTTCCCCGCTTCTCCACTTTCCACACCTCTACACCTCTCTCAAACAGTGCCATATGGCATGACCTAGAATAACGGTAACCCAGGAAAAGACACTGACTCGAACCGACACTCACGAGAGTTAAACCTGACTACTCTCAACCTCCCCTCTCCGCATCACACTCACACACTTGTCTAGAAACATTACTCACTCTCTCTCTTACTCAAAATAGATTACAATGACCGAGACACGTCATTGGTTAAATCAGACTTAAGCTACGCGTTCTAACTCCTCCCCCCCGGATTTATAGCAATCCATACTGGAAATTTTAATTTAACAAAGTTAGGAGAGAATAGACTATAAAAGGATGATATTTAAATAAAGAAGACAGATTATGATTATGTTTGAAACCGTGCGTATTTATTATTAAAGGGATAATGGCGTGTAGCCATCGTCCCAGTTCGTCATTCGTCCATGAAGTTTGCCAACTTTCGAGAGTTTTCTGACGAGAAATGCTGAAAAATTCATTGAAGCAGATTGGTCTTTCATAAATATCACCTTCTAATGCGCCCACTTTAGCCAATGAGTCTGCCTTTTCATTGCCCGGAATGGAACAATGCGAAGGGACCCAGACTAACGATATTGAATAAGACCGTCCAGATAAAGTTCTCAAATGTTCCCGTATTTCCCCAGGAAATATGGCGGATACTTTCCTGGCTTCATTGCCCGGAGAGCTTCTATTGAGCTTAGACTGTCCGTGACAATGAAGTAATGGTCTTTGGGCAAGGTTTCAATCAATGTTGCAAATATTCTTCGTGTAACTAATTCATTCACGCATCCTCGCTGTGATTATACTGCCTTCGAATATGCCAGTCTCGAACAACGTTGAACTATTCACTGCTCGAAAGAGAGAAGGGTGTGAAAGGAATAAGCAATAATCGTAGAGAACCCGAATATACTAATACATTCTTCGCTGCTGGTATACATCGTGCTTGTTCGTTTTATACATTCGTTTGTCATTCGTTCATTTATTTTATTCTTCGAGTTGGATCGAATAGCGTCACGGCGAAGATCGTTGGTTTCCATTCTTCGCGAAGCATTCTTCATCTAATAAATTCATCATATCTCGTTGGGTAGCAGCAATGGGAGAATACTGGAATATGGTTCATCACATACACATAAGACTATGGTAATAGTGCGGGGGGAAACATATTAATTTGCATGTTTCAAAGATAGCACGAACGATCATCGCGAATTAGGTTTGGCGATGATCGCTGTATGAATATTCGTTCGATATTCGCGTTAAGTCATTCGGGGGTATGTCCAATGCGAATAACAACTGCAAGGAATAGATATTCGTGCAAGTAACGAAGCAGCGTCGGCTTCGTTCGCGCCCGAATATACGGACAAGTCCGAATACCAGAACGATGATCGAACAAAGGCGAAGGAAAGCGAGCGATGATCATTGACATTCGTTGTATTTTTGATATTCGAGCAACATTGGTTTCAATGATCTCGAGGGTGTACTGAATGGCAGCTAATTCTGCGACGTAAACTGAAGCCGGATCACTGAGTTTGTACGAAGCGGTGATGTTCTGATTGAAGATACCGAAGCCTGTGGACTCGTTGATGTTTGATCCGTCAGTGTAAAACACTTTTTCACAGTTGACTGTTCTTAGTTTATTATAAAAAATATTAGGGGCCACTTGAGGGCGTATGTGATCCGGAATTCCACGAATCTCTTCTCTCATGGATGTGTCGAAAAACACAGTAGAATCAGAAGTATCCAGGAAATGAGCACGGTTGGAAACAAACGAAGAAGGATTAATATTCTGAGCCATGTAATCAAAATACAAGGACATAAAACGGGTTTGAGAATTAAGCTCAACTAACCTTTCGAAGTTTTCAATCACCATCGGATTCAAGATATCGCATCGGATAAGCAATCGGTATGAGAGATCCCAGAATCGATTTTTCAACGGTAAGACGCCCGCGAGCACTTCGAGACTCATCGTATGAGTCGATTGCATGCAACCTAGGGCAATACGCAAACAACGATACTGAATTCTTTCCAGTTTAATGAAATGGGTGTTCGCGGCGGATCGGAAGCAGAAGCATCCATATTCCATTACGGACAATATCGTTGTTTGGTAAAGCCTGATCAAGTCTCCTGGGTGGGCACCCCACCAAGTTCCGGTTATTGTGCGAAGAAAATTGATTCTCTGCTGGCATTTTTGTTTCAGATACCTAATGTGACATCCCCAGGTGCCTTTGGAGTCGAACCAGACCCCGAGATATTTGAATGTGAAGACCTGAGCTATGTTTTCACCCCCTAGTTGAAGCTGTAGTTGTGCTGGTTCTCGCTTCCTTGAAAATACAACCAACTCAGTTTTCTCCGTAGAGAACTCGATACCCATTTGAAGAGCCCATATGGATAAGTTGGCAAGAGTATCTTGTAACGGCCCTTGCAGATCGCCAGCTTTGGGTCCTATAATAGACACAACGCTGTCGTCGGCAAGTTGTCTTAGCGTGCAAGATGTATTGATACATTTATCGATGTCGTTTACGTAAAAATTGTATAAAAGGGGGCTTAAGCATGAGCCCTGAGGAAGACCCATGTAACTGAATCGTATTGTCGACAAATCACCATGCGCGAAATACATGTATTTCTCGGACAATAGATTGTACAAAAAGTTATTCAAAATTGGTGAAAGACCATGCTGATGCAACTTCTCAGATAGGATATTTATGGAAACTGAGTCAAAGCCCCCTTGATGTCTAGGAAAACTGATGCCATTTGTTCCTTACGAGCAAATGCCATTTGAATTTCTGTTGAGAGCAACGCAAGACAATCGTTCGTTCCTTTTCCTCTGCGGAAACCAAATTGTGTATCTGAAAGTAAGCCATTAGTCTCGACCCAATTATCTAGACGAAACAGAATCATTTTTTCGAACAATTTCCGGATACAGGAAAGCATAGCAATCGGCCGATACGAATTGTGATCGGAGGCTGGTTTCCCTGGTTTTTGAATGGCAATAACTCTTACTTGTCTCCAGTCATGTGGGACAATATTATCCTCAAGAAGCCTATTGAATAAATTCAATAAGCGCCTTTTGGCAGAGTCTGGTAAATTTTTCAACAAGTTGAATTTGATTTTGTCTAACCCCGGAGATTTATTGTTACACGATAAAAGCGCAAGTGAGAACTCTACCATCGAAAACGGTATTTCGTTTGCATTTGACGTCGCGGCGCGGGAGATCCTCTGGTCCGGAGCAGAGTCTGGGCATACTTTTTTAGCGAAATCGAATATCCAGCGGTTAGAATATTCCTCGCTTTCGTTTGTGGTGTTTTTGTTGCGCATTCGTCGGGCTGTGTTCCAAAGAGTGCTCATCGATGTTTCTTTTGTTAATCCGTCAACAAACCGGCGCCAGTAACCGCGTTTTTTTGCTTTAATTAAGTTCTTTATTTGCGTATCTAACGTTGCGTAATTACGATAATTATCAGGTGTTCCATTGGCTCTAAACTGTTTGAACGCGGAGGCTCTATCAGCGTTCAGTGATGAGCACTCTTTGTTCCACCACGGATTGGGAGGACGGATGTTAGTTTTCGCGCCATGTACACGTTTCGTCTGAGCTTGAATCGCAGTATCGAGAATCAAGCCAGCCATAAACGTGTACTCTTCCTCCGGAGGAAGTTCTTGTGTTGTTTTGAGTTTCTCAGATATCGAATTTGCGTAGTCTTTCCAATCAATATTTCGTGTGAGGTCATACGAAACATTGATTGTCTCCGATGGTCTTAATCCGCAGGTGATTGAGATTACGATAGGTAGATGATCGCTACCATGGGGATCAGGGATCACCTTCCACTTGCAATCTAACCGTAGCGATGTCGAGCAGAGGGATAAATCCAGCGCACTTGGTCTTGCTGGTGGTGCAGGAATCCGTGTCATTTCTCCCGTATTCAAGAGTGTCATATTGAAGTTGTCGCAAATATCATGGATCATAGTTGATCTGTTATCATCGTGAAGACAGCCCCATCCCGTACCGTGTGAGTTAAAGTCTCCTAAAACCAACGTCGGTGCAGGAAGGAGCTCTACGATATCACTGAGCCGCCGATGCCCAACCGAGGCTCTTGGGGGAATGTAGATGGAAGCAATGCAAAGGTCCTTGCCTTTTACTGTTATTTGACATGCGACAACTTCAATGCCTGGTATCGATGGGAGGTTAATTCGATAGAAAGAATAGCACTTTTTGATCCCCAAAAGTACTCCTCCATAGGGATCATCTCGATCCAGACGAATAATGTTAAAATCGTGGAAGTTTAGGGGTACATCAGAAGTTAGCCAAGTTTCGCATAATGCAAATGCGTCACATTTCAGATTATTCAGTAGAATTTTGAAAGGATCTATTTTCGGGGTGATACTTCTACAATTCCACTGTAAGACAGTGATTGAATCCTTAACCTCAAAGGGTGACTTAGCCATCGAAGGATACGATCGCTGAAAGAAGGGGCCAATTTGCAGTCATCTGCTTCAAATATGTTTTCACTGTAGGCATGAATGCAATTAAAATGCTTTTAAGAGGGTCAGATACGTTGAAATTTTTTAAAATCCAGTCCACAATATCTGAGAGCTTGATAAGTCCAGCACTGAGTTGGTTCTCAGATAGATTTACGGGGACGCTTGGGGGGTTTGATGTCCCAGGAAGTGGTGGGAATTCTTTCGTAGAATTTAGATTTCCTAGACCAGGAGCATTTTGCTTCGGTTTTGCTTTAGCACCACTTCCTCTAGCTGTAACTTTTAGAGGCCCTTCTGAGGATATCTTCGAACCCTTACTAGGAAGCTTGTGGGAGGATATATTTCTTCTCTTTCTATAGCTTTGAGGGACTGCCGAAGATGTACCTTCCAAAGGGTCGTCATAATCACTCTCGTCATTTGACAAGCAGGCATATGGGTTCGTTATTTGTTTGGGGGGAGTGGCACTCTTCAGCATATCGGCGAAAGAGCGTTTAGAATGTTCTTTCAGAGAACGCTTCATTCTGTCACCGCGAAGTCTATACGCGGGACATGCCGAGAGGTCATAATTTTTTTTTTTCAGTTAGTTATCGCCAAGAAACAACCATGCGCCTTCGTTTCTTTTCCAACGAAGGAGGCGCATGATACGTTGTTAGATATAAGAAACAATTGGAAATAGACATCTTTTATGAGTCCTATTTAATATATTATTTCAACATATGCAAAATACCCAAAAATTATTGAATATCCAAAAGATGCCAAAATTTCAATACTATTCAAAATATCCGAAACATCCAAAGTTTCCAAAACTTGCAAATAACAAAACTTTTAAAAAATATCTATAACATCAACAATATCTAAAATATCTAATATATGCAAAATATGTAAAGTTTGTAAAATATGTAAAATATGTAAAATATGTAAAATATGTAAAATATGTAAAATATGTAAAATATGTAAAATATGTAAAATATGTAAAATATGTAAAATATGTAAAATATGTAAAATATGTAAAATATGTAAAATATGTAAAATATGTAAAATATGTAAAATATGTAAAATATGTAAAATATGTAAAATATGAAAAATATGAAAAATGTATAAAATATGTAAAATATGTAAAATATGTAAAATATGAAAATATGTAAAATATGTAAAATATGTAAAATATGTAAAATATGTAAAATATGTAAAATATGTAAAATATGTAAAATATGTAAAATATGTAAAATATGTAAAATATGTAAAATATGTAAAATATGTAAAATATGTAAAATATGTAAAATATGTAAAATATGTAAAATATGTAAAATATCTAAAATATCTAAAATATCTAGAATATCGCTCGAAAGTCATGTTGTGCATCTGGTGGGACCAAAAGGGTGTTGTACTCTATGAGCTACTACAACCAGGCGATACTATAACTAGCAATGGGTATAGGCTGCAATTGATGCGTTTAAGCCGTGCATCACGAGAAGAACAGCCGGAATACAAGCAAAGATATGATAAAAATATTCTCCAGCATGACAACACTCGGTCTCATGTCGCAAAAGTCGTGAAAAAATATTTGGGAACGCTCAAGTAAGACATTTTGCCACACACGCCGTATTCTCCTGACATTGCTCCTTCTGATTACTGGTTGTTACGACGGATGCAGCACGATCTGGCAGGACATCGGTTTACTTCTTTCGCAGAAATCGAAAATTGGCTTCAAACTTAGATCACCATAAAATACGAAACATTTTTTCGAGATTGAGTTCGAAAGTTGTCTGAGAGTGTAATATTTGATGTATTTTTTTCGAAAATGGAAAATTTGAGGCGTATTTGCAAAAATTCACAATTTTCACGATACTGTGTTGGTTTCGCACTTAGCAACGGGGATTTGAGCAAACCTGATAGAAAAACCAGGTTCGAAACTGACTCGACTTTAAGTTCAACAACGTTGAAACTAGGTTCGAAAGTAGCTTCAAACAAACGGTTTTAAAGCAGTTAGGGTGGAAACTGGGTTAGGTTTGGCATCAAGCGAAAACGACATAAATATCTTGAAAATAGTTACCTCTAGGAGAAAGGTCAGCAAATATCCTATAAAATCTTATTTCAGTGATTAGGATGAAATGAAGTCCCAGAAAATTCGCACAAAATTTCAACTACTGGATGTAAACGAACCGTCGCACAAAGCATAACAAGCAAAACCAACACATAGAAACCAATAATATTTTCAGCGTTCAAGCGCAGTGGGCTCACCACACGTTTTTGTGGCTTGTAAAAGAGACTCTTATTGATTCGTAATAGATTTCTGATATTTTACACTTCAATATATATTCTAATTTAACCTTCATTGTTATTGATTACTATTACACTAGAATCAAGAGTATTTAACATGAGCTTCTATTTATGTGTATTGACTTACATGCTAACAATGTATATGTCTGAGTTTAGTAGCAAGCATAGATTCTCCTTCTACAGAATGATTGGAAGCAATAGAACATTCAAGTATTTTCGGTATCTTTGCCAAGCCCTTCCCGCCGATGAGATCGAATTTATGTAAAAGTATTCACTTGACACCCTTGAGAGAGCGCGGTCGAATTTCATTATCGATTAAAACACTGTCGAAATTAAAAATTACTGGACATTCACTGTCTATATATTCCATTCCAATTGACTTCCATTTATCGTTGAGTGATGTTTTGCATCATATATTATTTACCAATAAGTTCGAAACATGGACATACAAACTTCCGTAGTTTATGCGAAGCAGTCGAAAACGAATATCTAAACTTTAACAAATTTCAGAAATAATATATATATATATATATATATATATATATATATATATATATATATATATATATATATATATATATATATATATATATATATATATATATATATATATATATATATATATATATATATATATATATATATATATAAGCTGTTTGAAAGGATTTATATTGGAGATGATTTTCCCAAAATTTTAACCCTTTAACTACCATATTTGTGGAGTTAGGGTGTTTCTTCTGATTTTCATTTTATTTAAATTTTACAAAAATCTCTATAGCAAAAAAATTGAAAAAAAACAGGAATATTTGAGGAATTATGGGAAACCTTTCAGATATTTTTCAAAATTTTTAAAAACATATTTCATGTGATAAAAAATGTTCAAAATTTTCAATTTATTTTATTCGCATTTTCAATTTTGATACCACTCCAGATTTTACATAAAAAATCATTAATAAGTACATTACGCTTTATTTTTTCAGATCTTTAAAAAATGTGGACGGATATAATAGCAGACTTTAGCAAAATAAATTATTTGAAAAACCTTGCGTCTCCATCAAATTATCATCCGATGGAGACGCAAGCCATTTAGTTCTGAAATCGCACACACGTCACCTTCAGAACTAAATACCATTCGTTTTCATCTACAACTTGAGTTCAGATCTTGGGTATTGAAGTAATAAAAAATGATAAAAGAAATTAATTTCGAATTCTATTTACACACGCCCGCACGCCTGACACTAGTGAACATGTGTGTCCCCGGACGGTTGTATTTCATGAAGAAGGACTTGTGAGGAAGGAACATGAATCAGAAATAATGATAAGTAATTTTTCTAACATTTATTGTATTCAAACCAAGCGAAATCCAAAAAAACTCGTCAGCTAGCAGAAAAAGGCAAAAGAAGAAAACACGCAAAACTTATACGGAAATATAAAAAAATAACTTGAGAAGTTCGATCTTTCGTATTCAAATAAATTCAACATCCGACTAGTTATTATGAATATTCCCAGTACTTTTCTAGGGTCCACTTGCATTGGTCATGTTATTCTCAATCCAATATAAACATACGCAAATTACTAATTTACATCTCAGTGAACATGGAGAATATGGTCGAAACTATCACAAAATTAGTGTTAATGAGAACCATTGCCTTCGTTTCCCAGTCCCATTGTCTGTTAGCCGTACATCCGCTATCTAACATATAAACATACGTATCTATTCAATTTGAAAAGTTATAACAATACCATAAAGATGCGACCTCATTGCAACCCACCACATCTGATATGACATCTGCGGTAGCGCAAATAAACACATTCTCCACTGTGCTGAAAATACATAAACACATGTCACAACTTATAATCGTTTTTAGCAACTACCAACTCGAAACAAGCACCATAAACGGACTCAAAAACAACTGTTCGATGTAGATCAGTAGATTTGTTTCGATATGGATGTTCAGTTTGCTATGCGAATCATGTTCTTCTTCGCACTCACAAAAAGGCAGGGATTTATATGGCTACAGAATCTGAAAAAAAGAGCTCCAGAAGGAACATTTTATCTTCTCCACAACAACTGTTGCAGCTGGAAATTTCCATACAAAAGTGCAATGATGGCACTTTTCCACAGGGCTATAAATTACATTTCCATTCGACCGACACGTCGTCGTGCTCGAATTCGGACAGACATTATCATCGCACTGACCGAAATTTCCCCAAAAGTCAAAGTCAAAGAAGAGGGTCAAATATGAATAAAGCTCAAGCTGACTCCACCCTCTCGTAGGATAATGGGTCTCATCCTTCTCGCTTTTGCCGTTTTCAATTGTCGTAAAATAGTGCCTCTCTGCTATCAACAATCGAAGAAATCCCCAAAACATTCAAGATTGTAATTTATGGGGCCGCCTTACGCACGCATCCTCCTTCCCTTCATCCAACCGACAGAAGAATTAGGCGAACCATCTTGTTGTCTGAAGTAATCGAAAACAAAACATTTCAATCTATGTTGCATGAGTTAGTAGAAGTTTCCAGGCAGTGTAGACTGATAAACAATTTCATTAAAATTTTACTACCCCGTAAGTGATAGTTAAGGATGACATAAGCATTATGATATTGAGGGTCACTTTTCATACAAACAATCATTAAAACTGTTGACCATATACAAATAAAGAAATATTTGTTTCGTTTTTTAAGGGATTCCTAATTCATACGCCGCCATGAACATTTCAAAACAGTATCATAATCTAGTTATAAAATGCAATGCACCTTATATTATGATGGTTATGTTTGTTTTTCTTCTGATCCTACGTCCCCAAGATCCATTTTCATTTCTACATCCTAGAAACAATGGAAATATTTTTCCAATTGATAATGGTTTGTAAAGTCATTGTCTTTACTAGTAGCGTACAGCAAATTGGGCAAAACAATCTCATTTGAATAAAACCCGGAGCCAAAATAACAGCAAGGAAGATGACTTCATTTTTTTTACAAATTCACATTCCTCGCTTTCTCTGTGTTTTTTTTTTGTTTCTGGCATGAATAAGGTTTATCGAGTGAAATGAGCACTCGTTACTTAGTGCAATTCACTTGTGGAAAAGTTCTTCAAAAATTATAGGTCAGAATTCAGCAAAGCTTAAAGGACGCCAAAGCAACAATCCCACTGGAAGGCAATGTTAATCGCAAAACTTTCTTCTGGCTCTGCGACACTGTATTAACCATGGTAAAATCATTTATACCGTTTATCACTAAGCTAGCGGAAACATCGACAGGATAGGCAAAAAGTTGTCTTACGCTGGTGATAACTTTAATATCGTTTCAAATATTGTCCTTCGGAGCCATTTTATTAAATACAGACTGCTTGATTAAGGTTAATAACGGGTGGCAACTAAAATTTTGGAATTTTTCGAGGCCTGTATGATCAACAACAAACGAGCTCAGAAAGAACTAAGAGTGTGTATGTGTAAGCTCTCTTTCTCCTCTTTCTGCTAGTATTTTCTGTTTTGTTCATGCTTGCTCAGTTTTGCTCAAAATGCCGTCAAAACAAGTAACAACAGAAAACAGAAGTTTGAAGTTTGAACAACAGAAAACAGAAGTTTGAACAGAAAGTGATGCAGTACATTGTCAATTACGAGAAAGTCATTTCTAAGCCATGGTTCAAGCCATCTGGGTTGGCAATCAATCAAGATGTGTACCAGACCGAATGCTTGTAGAAAGTTTTGATCCCGTTTTTTTCAAAAACATCATGCTGATGGACAATACGTGTTTTGGCCGGATAAAGCGTCATCGCGTTGCGCAAAAAAAACACAATCGTTCCTGAATACCCATTCGATCTCATTTGTACCCAAAAACCACAACCCGACAAATCTGCCTCAGTATCGCCCAATCGAAGATTTCTTCGGGGTTTTGAGCTCTTTGGTGTACAAAAATAACTGGAGAGCCACGAATTGCTAACAGTTGATTGGTAGAATCAAGAGATGAATTCGCAAAGTTGACATGAAGGCCGTACAACGCTCCTGTTCCGACATCAAACGGAAGCTTCGCCGAACATCCGATTACGGACCGTTTTCAAATGTCTAATTTTTTTTTTCAACAATGAACAATGTATCTTTAATTTCAATAAATCAGATCTTCTCCAAGTATGTTTGTCTTTTTTTGACAGCTTGAGAAAGAAATTCCAAAAATTTAGTTGCCACCCGTTATTGCTAGCTAGCTGAACTACTTATCTCACAACCAATGACGATATTTTATTAAAACCACCCATTGCACAGATAATCAAATTCCGAATCAATAGTATTTTCGCAAACCCAAGTATCGTATCTAACTTCAACCTGGAAGGCTGGAAGGATTCTTAATGATAGCAGGATAATGCAATGTAATTCCATGCAATTGTCATGTACACAAAATAGTAAACTGCGTAGTTCTGTATCGAATTGTAATTCCTCGACTTTACTTTATAATAGACAATCTCACAAAAAAAACCTCTTCCTAATTCACCTAGTAGTGTGATAATGCCTTTTTCTTGCCATTGTAACAGTCTCAATAAAACATATGTTTTCGACATGAATTCATTCCCGAAATCGAAAATATCTGCGGGGTACGTTTAGAGCATGATGGGTTAGTCGATGCCTTTCACGCAACCCACCTGTGTTCGATTCCCAACCCCGCACATAGGGCCAAAAAGTTTTTCTGACCCGTAGAGGTGAATGACTTTAACGTTAAAAACTCTATAATCGGCACAAATGAAAATATCTACAATAATTAATACATTTTAACTTACCGGGAACGAGTACAATCACTTTTTTTATTTCATTCATTTATTTGATACGGGTCAAGATTCATAAATTTAACGAAGCCGAAGTTTCATCTGCAAATTTTTTTTTGCTGGAACTTGTTGTAGTGCGCTTCCTTGGGGGAGAGGTGTTCTCATTGCTATCCAGCAAGAATTGAAGGTCAAATGGTCCGGTCACATCATCCATCGTTTTGTGATCGTCGTTGTTATATTTGTTGATGTAACTGTTGTTGAATTTCCGAATATGAACGGTGTTCCGCGGTGAGCACGATAACTCGGCGTAGAATTATCTGAAATCAAAAATGTTCTTGAATTTACTTAAAGTACTAGTTATTTTATCGTGTAGATGTAGGTTGTTCACAAAACTGACATGTAATTAACTAATTCTCGTAGGTAACCAGCGATTTACAAGGATGCCTCCCACCTTGACCACAAATTTTGTGAGATGGTATTGCTTTACTGCCTTGATCAAAAAGTTGTATTCAGAAAATTTAAAAAAAAACAAAATTATTCATCAAAATCGATGTTGTACTTCCAATCGACTGCAACACACTTATGCTAGCGCTTGATCCAATCCTCGAAACATTTTTTACCTTTTTTATATATATAAAAAATAGATATACAGGGTGATTTTTTAAGAGCTTGAGAACTTTTTTAAACAATAAAACGCATAAAATTTGCAAAACCTCATCGGTTCTTTATTTTAAACGTTAGATTGGTACATGACATTTACTTTTTGAAGATAATTTCATTTAAATGTTGACCGCGGCTGCGTCTTAGGTGGTCCATTCGGAAAATCCGCTTTTTTATCGACAAATTTTGTTCAGCGATGAGGCTCATTTCTGGTTGAATGGCTACGTAAATAAGCAAAATTGCCGCATTTGGAGTGAAGAGCAACCAGAAGCCGTTCAAGAACTGCCCATGCATCCCGAAAAATGCACTGTTTGGTGTGGTTTGTACGCTGGTGGAATCATTGGACCGTATTTTTTCAAAGATGCTGTTGGACGCAACGTTACAGTGAATGGCGATCGCTATCGTTCGATGCTAACAAACTTTTTGTTGCCAAAAATGGAAGAACTGAACTTGGTTGACATGTGGTTTCAACAAGATGGCGCTACATGCCACACAGCTCGCGATTCTATGGCCATTTTGAGGGAAAACTTCGGAGAACAATTCATCTCAAGAAATGGACCGGTAAGTTGGCCACCAAGATCATGCGATTTGACGCCTTTAGACTATTTTTTGTGGGGCTACGTCAAGTCTAAAGTCTACAGAAATAAGCCAGTAACTATTCCAGCTTTGGAAGACAACATTTCCGAAGAAATTCGGGCTATTCCGGCCGAAATGCTCGAAAAAGTTGCCCAAAATTGGACTTTCCGAATGGACCACCTAAGACGCAGCCGCGGTCAACATTTAAATGAAATTATCTTCAAAAAGTAAATGTCATGTACCAATCTAACGTTTAAAATAAAGAACCGATGAGATTTTGCAAATTTTATGCGTTTTATTGTTTAAAAAAGTTCTCAAGCTCTTAAAAAATCACCCTTTAGAATTCGCTCACACTTTAGAAAATTTTTCCGAGGCCCGGAGGGCCGAGTGTTATATACCAATCGATTCAGCTCGACAAACTGAGCAAATGTCCGTGTGTGTATGTGTGTGGGTCTGTATGTGTGTGGGTCTGTATGTGTGTTGTCAACAAAGAGGTCGAGATCAAACTAGTCGCAAATGAAAGGTCTCCCCGTCACCCAGAACGCTATTGAATGATTTTGAGATCGAATGTTAACTTTTTGAGTTAGACGAAGTTTTATGTCAAAATTTTCAGTTATTCGACAATATCTGCCACAATTGACCTTGAAAACAGAATATCATTTTAGACTTAGATTCCGCATGCTAAAAGCTATTCAACAAGCCATAGAGTGTCGAAATCCGTCCATTTTTTAACGGAGATATCAATATTATCATTGTGTAAACGACTTTTCGCCCTATTCCAGTAGTAAGAGTTTTGAGCGCTGAATGACAAAGTAATGTCTGGGAGCAACGTGGAACACGATTTTTTATACAATTTTTTCTAGGTACCAAAAAGACTGTGTACAGCATTCTTTTTCATAAAATTTTACCTCGGACCGATTTTAGAACGGGTCGTTTTTGGCAACATAATTGTTCGAATATAACACATGTTAGTAGATGATGGCAGCATTTTCGAGTTGAAAGCAATTCCATAATAATATTGATTTAAACTACTTACAGCAATAAATGCTGGAAAAACATAACACCCATATACCATTCGAATCAGTTCGTCGAGATCAGCAAATGCGTATGTGACAAATAATTTCACTCAATTTTCTTGGAGATGACTCAACTGTTTTCCACAAACTCAGATTCAACTCAGATGAAAAGTCGTATGCTCCCAAACAAGGTTACAGAATTACGTTTGGATCCGACTTATGCACACTTAAAAAAATCCCTGTGATTTTACATCTTATTAGATGCACATAAATGGAGCGTCGCAGTTCACGCAAATTCACGTGGAAGAACATTTATTATTGTGTCTAAAATTCAATGACATGGAATTCGTTGAAATAAAAAAGAACACTGGTAGCAACCGCCGCGACTTGAGCTGAGAACCATTTGATCGCAAGTACTTCTGTTAATCGACTGAGCCACAGAAGCACACATCTGCATGACTGGTAAATTCATACAGTCACACCTGCTAGCAGAATGCAAGTTACAGTCGAAACCAGTAAAATTCAAGCTAATCTAACATTAAGTCATTACAAATGAAAATTTCCGTCATTTGACAGATTAGGTCTTCATGAATTACATCGTATGAGGAATTAAGTCACCTGTATTATTCAATTTTTTTTGGTGTGTACTTCCGGATAATTAAAACGATGAATAAATACTGTTACTCATTTTTCTCGTAGATGAATAAACTGATCTAAGATGCAGATCTCAGGACGGTATTACTGAATGAATTTCAAATACTCCATGAAACATGGAAATTCGATGCGACCGACGAAATAAACTTAACTAACGAGTCTAAAATTGTTGATATCGGATAATCTATATACGAAAAAATTGAGCGGTAATCAGTTTTGACGTTTACGTCACTTATACCATTATATCACCGGAACCGGAAGTGACAGCTATTTGAACTTCAAAACACAATGGACACAGAGTCACAATTAAACGAGTCTAACTTTGTTGAAATGTTGATTCCGAATCAGACAGTGATTTATTCCTCATATTAATTTATGGCCATACGAATTTTAGGTTTTGCTGGTTCCTGAATATCGGCACTAGAAGTACCGCAAATAATGTATGTATGTTATGTATGTATGTGTGAAGCCACCATCAGTTCAAGGCATTACCAGTGGATGCAGGTAGACTTACAGTAGATCCGAATTTGATTATCAGATAACTTTCATATTACTGCTGTTAAGAAGGCCAAAATGAGCTTTGAGGACCCGGCGCCTTCCAGCAATAACATCCGGCCATATAATAAAAGAATTCGCTGTACCAGCTTAAACCTGCCTGATGGTTTGTTTGTTAGAAGGGTGCATCTTACTCATTTCAGACCTTCTGGGGAAAACACACAGCTTTCCCCTGTGAATCGGGTTGACATTTCACTCCTTCATCCAGTCATTCACTTGTAAGATACCCTGATGCACTCCCATCCCTCTTCCCTTACAATGTACTTGAGCATAGTAGTATATAATGTAACATAATACACTTTAATATAATTTCCGGCAGTATAATACAATAAAACACAATATAGTATAAAACGGTGCAAAATCATATGGTACAGTGTATTATAGTGTATTATAGTACTATAATATTTTATGATGAATATAATAGTATCATAAAGTTATGTGACATAATATAGTAAAATATACCATAATATATTATAATATAGTTTGGTCACTATACGACACTGAATATAATAAAATATTATTATGCATAAAATATGAAAATGTAATACATCACAATGCAATATAATACACTTATAATTGTGTATTAAAATAAATGCATTTCAATACTATATAAAACAATACCAAACATTGTACCATAATATAGTATAATATAGTACAATGTAATATAATATAATACCACAAAATATGACGTAATATAATATGATACAATTTAATAATATATGTGTAAAGTGAAATGTGTAGTATGGAAATGAAAATGTAGCTGATAATGATAAAGATTATAATAATGGTAACGATAGTAATAATAATAATAATAATCATCAAAATAATACTAATAGAAACAATAGAAATACTAATAATAATAATAATAATAATACTTAAATACTACAAAATTATTTATATAACATAATATATTTTAATTTAATATAATATAATACAATGTCATACAATATAATATATTATAAATCAATATATAAAATAACAGTTAATGTAGAGTGTCAGTTATGCTCTTCTATCTTCGCAATACTGCAGGAAGTAGAATATTTCTCTTCTAATAACAATAATAATAACAATAAATATAATAATGAAAATAATAATAAAAAACAATATAATATAGTACAATGGATTATATAATAAATAATAGAATAAATAAAATGATATGTTGCGATATGCTATGACATTATATTACTTCAATTTATATGTCATTTCTCATCCTCTCATTCTACCATCAACGCATTCCATCGACCAATTGTCACCACAGATACACGTGTAGGCATGAAACAGGAACCAGTGAGGACCAAGCTCACCTTGTGACGACCTTGATATTTAGTTAAAATTTACTTTAAAAATGATAACTTATAAGGAAAACAAATTTATATTTTGCGCAGAGGTACGTAGTACTACTCATAATAAAGCCTATAATATAATATAATATAATATAATATAATACAACATAATGAATACAATATAACATAATATAATAGAACACAATATAATATAACAAAATATAATATAATATAATATAATACAATATAATATGATATAATGCAATGCAGTATAATATCATACAACATAGTATATAATAACATAAAATAGTGTAAGACGATAATATGTGAAATAATATGCTATGATACAATATAACAGTTAATGTCGCAGTGTAAGTTACGCTCTAATAATAATAATAATAATAATAATAATAATAATAATAATAATAATAATAATAATAATAATAATAATAATAATAATAATAATAATAATAATAACAATAATAATAATAATAATAATAATAATAATAATAATAATAATAATAATAATAATAATAATAATAATAATAATACATGATGTAATAAACAACACAATTATATGTTGTAATATACTATGATAAACACTGCACTTTAGGATGGGCTTCAACCTACAAGCCATTTCGCACCCTCTCATTCTGCTACTAACGCAGAAGGCGATAGCACCCAGTCGACGCCGTTCTATTGACCAAATGTCATCATAGACGCTCGGGGAGGCATGAGATAGGGACTTGTGAGGACTTAGTTATCTCACCATTTGACGACCACTAGAAGTACCGCCAATAATGACGAAAAACTCTAAAGTGGAACCTACTTCGACATCTCATAGAATGTTCAATCGATTGTCACACGTTTAGATTCAAATTCGATCCGATTTATAGTTTCGACATTACAGGGTAATGAGTGAATAGAACTTTTAATTGCCGCTTGAAACGATGTCATAAGAACTAAAACACCGAAGAATATTCTTACAAAAATACACCTGCGAATGTTAAAAAAAGTTATCATCTCACTGCTAGGTGGATTAAGCACGTTTTTTAATCAGTTTTTGGTATGGCCATCACAGCCATCTGCGATTTTTCCATAATCTCATCTCGAATAGAAAAAAGTCGCAGTGAACCAAATCATGTGAATTCGGTGGTTTCTGAATGGTATTAGTTTCATTTTTACCCAAATGTTCACGAATAACGATGGCATTGTGTGACGTTGCGTTACCGTGGCGCAGAATCCGCGAGTGTTTACCCACAAATCTGGTGTTTTTTTACGGCGAATTGCTTCACGCAAACGTCTCATAACTCCTCTGCCATCTCTCTAATAGTCAATTTGCGGTCTACGGCCATCCATTCTTTGATTTTGTTGATGTTTTCGTCGGCTTCCGATGCTGATGGCCTACCCCTTCTCTCATCATCATTCACAGACTCACGGCCACTTCTGAAAAGTTCGTGCCACTGATAAACGACTGTTTTCATCAGAGTATCGTTGCCGAAACACTCTTCTAATATTTGCAATGTCGTCGCACCATTGAAACCGTTTTTAACGCAAAATTTAATGCAAACTCGTTGTTGCAAATTCAATTCCATTCTGAAAATTGTACAAACTCGAGAGCACGCACAATCGCAGATGTACTCAATACAGCGTAACTTTTACAAATGTCCAGGTATCAAGCTGAAAATTTGATATAATATCAATGACAGATGTGGCAACCTAAAAAAGATAATAAATTTTATCGGGTGACTGAGAGCGACACACGGTGGTGATTCCGGGAGTTTTTTGATCAAGGTAGTATATAGACGCATACGATTCCGGATACCGAGGAAAAATTCCACTACACTTCCCTTTCGATGGAACAAATTTCCCCATACTGCGACATGTTTTCTCGAACGGAATGATCACTGACCTGCGGGGGAAGGTCATGAATATGCACAACGATTTGTATTGAACATTGTCATATTCGACACTGTGCACCTCGTTGTTAACCGAAGCGAATGCAATTGCATCTCTTTCACGTTTAAACATAATGCACACAGAGTTAGAAGCCTTATTGAATCGAATCTCACTTACATCTTTAACTTCTAGATGCATTCGTTCTTTTAGTAAGATTTCAATTTCGCTTGCTGCTGGTCCAATTTTACAGGGCTTGAAATCAATACAAATTGAATTTGGTCTTGTACGCCAAGTTTCAAGCTTTTGTAAATCGTATTTGCCCCTTTCGTATCCAATGACATATAAAGCTAGAGGTTTCCGGGACTCCGATCAAAAGTCGTTTCTATTTTCAACATTTATATATTTGTTGTAGCGAGAAAGCTTAAGGAAAAAAATATAGAAAAAAAATCTATTATATTTTTTTCCTTAATACCAAACCTAACCCATTTTTCATCCTAATTTGCTGTCAAACCGTTTGTTTGAAGCCAGTTCTGAATTTAGTTTCAAAGTCATTAACCAGAGCATCGGATCAATTTATCAGATTATTATATCGGGTCCGGCAAGCTCCAGGTTTTCTCAAGCGAAAATGACATTAGATTTCATAACGAGTTCCGCACACAAGACAATTTCTCGGTAGGCCATGATTTGTTGGCAAAATTCTATCTGGTGCATCGATCGAGAAATCTCGAACCCTTCTGTCTAATTTTATTTCTAATATCTACTTTACACTTTTGTAAGTTAATTTATTTAAAACAAAACCGTATATTTAGTGATTACCAGCCTTATTCTTTATTGAGAATTCGATGGATCAATCAAGAAAACGAAAAATTGATACCAATAGTGTCAATGCTGAAAAAAGAAATAAAGCATCTGATAACTTTTCCCCAAGTGGTGATGAGACTTCTTCGAATAGTGGTTCCCAGCCAGATGCAGAGGATGATGAGTCTGTTATATTTGTTGGTTTTTATCCTGCTTCATCGGACGCCTCAGAAGTCATCAGTCTGTCAAGTAATGATTCTGAGGAATTGTCAAAGGATGATGAGACTGTGCTTACAATCGAAAACGAAGCAAAACTCCGCAAATCTTCCAGCAGTACGAGCTTGTGTTATTTTTCGTGCGAGGAAGATACTGGAGAGCCAAGTAATCAGGAACAGAACAATGATGGTTCAGGTGGCGAAAAAAAACCCCAATCCGAGAGATAAATGATTATTTGGATACCATTGAGATTTTAGCACTAACGAGAAATTATTTTGTATTTATGTATTTATATGTATAATTCTAGTAAACTCCTGTTTTTTTTTCAAAAAGTTATTCTGTTCATTTATATTTTGTAAGATACGGTAAACATATGAGAATGTTTTGAGTGTGGTCTCTAAAATATTCGTGATCAATTTGTCTCTTAAGATGAACAACCAATCAAATCAAACGTCATCGTACAGGTGTACTTATTGAAGCAACGTAAACGGAAAATGAAACTCAACTTTGAATGTTTATTTTGGAAAGACTAAAAACGATACAATATTAAGATTTATTTTTCCTCGTTAATCGACTAATAGCAGTTAATGGAGCAAATTACAATTTAGAATTTAAAAGGAAAGAGTTTTTTTCCCAAAAATTACGAAGCGGTAGCATTTTTCTATTTCCTATTTTTAACAGTAATGTTAACTATGAAACACTTTTTCTAATTTTAACATGTTAGGAAGTGATAAATTTTTGGTCGCGAATAACTTGAGTTGTACCTTGAGTTGGGATGATTTTTAACACCAGCTTATTCAGATTGAATCGAGTATTTCACAAAAGCATGCTTCAGTGTTGATGTCACATATTCGGCAACATTTCTCAAACCAAAAGTATTATCAATAATACAATCAAACGTAGTCTTCTGTGAGAAAATTGAGCGATAAAAAACAACGCGTATTTTTGATTACATAACTTATACCTTTATGCCTCTGGAACCAGAAGTCACAGCCATTACATCCTCCAACTTGATCAATAACCCAATAGTGCTTTGAAACGAGCCAAAGCTAGTTGAAAACGGTGAAGCCATCTTCGAGAAAATTGAGCGCTTAAAAATTCGTTGAAAGCTGCTCGTACATGCACACACGTACAGTTTGCGATCCCGTCGAGCTGATTCGACGCACAGTGGTCCAAAACTGGAAAAAGAGGGTCGAAAGTCTGTACTGACTTTCACTGATTTTTAAGAGCTAACGTGTCTTCGAAGAAGTTTTATCAGATTATATAACGCTTCTTTTGAAAGTGGCACCTTGATATTTGTTAAGGGGGTAACCTAATCAATCAATTAAGTTTACTTTTCTTTACGTTTCGTCTTAGACTCGTCAGTGCAGAGCAGTTCAAATTGAACTGCTTATTGCAAACTTAAACAGTTCAACTTGAACCGCTAAGCAGACGTAAAGTTAATGCTATTGAACAATCCAATCTGCGTGGTCACCACGAGATAGCGTTATGGTGATTGTTTTGACATGTCCCATGTATTTAGTAAAATTTTTGACGAATTTTTCAATTTACTTGAGTTTAAAAGAATGCAGATGGCAAAACCTTACAAATATGGGTAAGAAAAACGATTATTCACGTGTTGTCATCAAATATATGATTTCAAATTGTCCTATACTCTTGACAATCTCGGATGAAATTTGAAATTTTCAGTTCACATACAGATTTGATTTAGATGGTAAAACATGAGTAAATAGACTAGTCATAAAACTTTTGATCATAATTTATCAATTAATCTCCAAATCCAACTCAAAAAACAAAGAATATCCCAGATATGAAAACAGAACCCAACCTCACTTCTTCGAATTTGGTATTTCATGTTACGATTTCTCCATAAATATCAATCAAACATACCACGGAAAGTTACTGAATCATAAATGCAGATCGATTTTTTTACCAAATTTTCACACGTTTTTGTATGTTAGTATTCGAATCGTAAGAAAAAAAAATAAAAACCCTGCATTTTGTTCGAATTTTCAAGCAAAATCTGAAAATTATCACCATCGCTTAGTTCAAAGCTCGCCACTCGGGCAGCGCAGCGATCGCAAAAGAGTTGGTTGGATTCTTCAATTTGCAAAACACTTATTTATTTGGTACCGAAGTACCACGTCTTTCCTGACGTGCCGAACGAAAACGTTGTTTTCGGCTTATTCTGGCCGATGCAGGTATGGTCATTTAGGGGTTAGCCTATGTTTGTGCTTAGGGCACATAATCAATTAAGTGATCAATGTTACCTAATAAATCGTTACAATATGTCACAGTTGCATTGCATTCAATCAATCTGTTGTAAGTTCTAGCATATAAATTGCTTCCAGTGACAATTCCTTTCTGATTTCCGAGGAGGAGTGTAACCAGCGACTACCAGTCTGGACGCGGATAAACACGCATAAACAAGCTCATGCTGGCACACGCAACTTAAGCAAATTGTTGCGATATTTATTTTGTTTACTTTTTGACAATTAACAATATTAGAAAAAATATAAGTGGAACTCGATGCAACTTTTGTAGGCCTTTTCAAAGTTTGGTTAAATTATTGAAAATGCGAACAATTATCAAAAGCTCAACACATATTTAAAAAATGGAAAAATGTTTCCTACGCAAAATAAGATAAAGTATTGTAAAAATACAAGCCTTTACGAAAAGATTCCATGTTTAAACGTGTAATTAAATTGAGTTATGGCGAAGCAACACGGTTTTAGTTTCAGCATGGCCACAGTGAAAATGAGTCACACGAATAGTACTCAAGATATTCTCATTGGAAAATAAATTCGATTAGGAATATATTTTCCTATAGGTATTGCATTGGAAAACTTTTATCACTAAACCAACGATGGGGGCGGCAAATCAAGGTTTGCCACGTGCACAAATTTTCCTCAATACGCCCTTGACAACAAGGTACTTCCTCTATGGCTAAAAACGATACCAGTTATCCAACTTAGAACGAAAATTCCAACAACAAAGAAAGCAGCAACAGCGATGGACAAAGGCACGACTAGCGAATCCTATGTCTCGCTGGATGGCGAAGAGAGCGCCTCTCTCTCAACCAAAAAAATAGTGCAGTGTATTCAACTTTTATCCCGCGGTCAAAGAACATAATGGATAGCACCGTTATTTAATATGAACCTATAACTAAGTCTTTTTTACGTAGGAGACATCAAAAATGATATTGCACCGAGGTGTAACATCCTTAAAGTGTTATTGCGAATTCTTAAACTCTAACACTTAAAATTTTGACCATTTTTTTCTCGCATGTTAGCAAAAAAGTCACGTTTTGTACACATCAGGGAAGTCAGGGCAAATTTTAGGCAGATTTTACAAAATTTGTACAATCAATCTACTTCAATGGCAGTGGAAAACATCGCTTTTAACAATAAATAATGAAAGTAGAATACACTACATTTCAAAAACGGCCATTTAACATTTGAGAATAAGTGAAATTGCGGGTTAATAAATATCTACAGTACTCATTAGAAATCTGTAAACTGAGAGATCAATCTGCAAATGCGGCATCACTGGTATTCATATGCTGAGCTTATTTGTATACGTGTACTGAGGGAAACAGACTGTGTAAGTAATTTTCCCGCAGAAGTTTAATCCAGTTTAGAACTGCTAGGTGGCAATCGGCAGTTCAATTAGAACTGCTTAAAGCACTGATAAGTTTATTTAGTTTACTTGTGTCATTTTCGTTAATTTATTGTCAGGCTATCTAACCTCACAATCTTACTATGTTTATTACAACGACGCATATTCAATCGAAAATCTATATTTTCGATCGTAGAAAAAATTTTTTTCAATGTTTATAACATTCAAAAATACAAAAAAAGCTTCGATGTTACTTATTCAAGCAATGTTGCGTAAAAATTTGATTAAAATCAGTCGAATAGTTTTTGAGTAAAAACTAACGGGTCAAAAATCCCCGGTCTGACAGTAAAAAACAACTTTAGTTCAAATTTTGATTGCATCCATTAATGTATTCTCCTTGAAGGCAATACAATCGTTCCAACGGCGTTCTAATTTTTCTACACCTCTTCTATACAAAGATTTCTCTTTTGTTCCAAAAATACGCTTTAGTCTCACTGATAACCTCTTCATTCGATGCACATCCCTTTCCAGCAAGCTTTTTTTTCATAGTCGTTTGGGGCTAAAACTAGCGAATATGGAGAGTACGGTAGTAATTCGAGTTTCAATACATTTAGCCATCGTTACGTTAAGTTGTCTTTGATCATCTGCGATAAAACGAGGTATACACTTCATAAACATTTTTTACGTATTCAAGTACTCGCGCAAAATTGTGAATTCCTTTGGATATATTCACGATGTCAGCTAATCCTGAAACTTCACTTTTCGATTTCAATTAAATGAACTTTTGAGAATCCGCGTGGAAAAACCACGCGAAATCCGCGTAATTTCAAAAATCCGCGTAAAATAAAACCGCCAAACTTTAGAAACAGTTTTATTGGCAAATGTCTTCAATAATTCATAAAATATCGAGATCTGGTGATATCTAGACAAAAATTTTATTGTAAAGAATCGACAAAAATTTCATTGAAAAGAATCGACTTTTTTGATTGAAAATAATCGACTCTGGGACTTTTGAGATTTCCGAAATCGAAATATCATAGAAGTGCATGAAACGTCGAGATTTGTTGTAATCTCAAAAAATTTTCAATAAACAAATCGAAAATGCGAAAAGAGAGTTGACTTAAGGAAAAAATGAGGATAACATTAGATCTTGACATTTAATGCATTTCTAAGACAAAACAAGAAACCCGCATAACTTTGAAAATCGCACAAAAAAACGCGTAACTTCAAAAATCCGCGTAGCTTCGGAAATCTGCGTAAAATAAAACCGCGTAAAACAGACCTCATTGTACTTTATATTTTTTTTTCGTTTCGTCTTTGACTCCTCAGGGCGTTTGCAGTTCATATTGAACAGCGAGCACGACTTAGCACGACAAAATAACGGACGTTAACCAAACCAATAAACAAACACTAGTAGAATTATACTTTCTGCTATTTACTGCTATAACCCCAAATTGATCTAATATTTCAAATACCACAAGCACACGAACTTTTGAATGTTGCATTTTATCACCGATATACGAATACATGTTACAAAATATCATCTTCTAATTGGTCCATGAATGTCTGGCGAACACGAAAGAATGAACGGTTAACATCGTGAAAAACTCTGTTACGACAGGATGAACAGTTTGAGAAGCAAACGTCCAGACACAAAAAAATGGAAACATTGAATAAGTGCTATTCTGTTCTATTTTCCCACCCGAAACGCACACCCATTGAAACTGCATAACATATTTCCAACAGAAAGTATACGCTGACACCAACAATAATTCATATCTCCTGTCGCCAGACTATAGGCAACAGCAAAAATCATCACATGCATAGGTATATGCGCTTTTAGTAGATAGTTATTGACCGGTGAATTATTCGCATATGGAATATAAGAAAAGTTTTCTACAGAACGTCACCGTATAGCATCGAGTTCGTAGGGTGAAAAATATTGTTTTTCTGCGAGAAAAGTTATAATCATCTGCTTAGTAACAATGTCCGTTTCGAATGGGTGCACTAATAAGTAGCGAACACTGCACTGGATATAGAACCAAAAATTTAAAAAAATAGCTGTATTGTGCTTCATCGGAAGTAAGATGAATAAGCTTTCAAAGTGCATTTCAAAAGCTTTCAATGATACTTTTATTGTACATTTAGGAAATACGCTTGTATGAAATGAAAACGTATGGAACCCTTGCCACCCAGAGATAAATGCGTTTCAAGCAGAACTATTGAAATGTTTGCCAAAAGCGCGAACAACTTAACGTTTGAAGCTGCCCAAATGAGAAAAATTTAATAATATTTCATCGTTTGCAGATTTACGTTTATGCCCTTTATTAAATTAAACATTTTCATTGCACTTTGTTTGAACCACCAGTTTTCCACGAGGTGTGTGACATAAGCGCACTAGGTTGGAATTTTCATTGCGTCATTGCATCAGCATCAATAATAAATATATTAGCCCAGTTCCCGCTATCACATAAAAGATCTCCATTGTACTAATCCAGGATATTATCCTAACGACAAATTCGACCCCGATGCAGGGCACTGTTTATATCGCAGTGACCTCACTGTATCCGACACTATAGCGCAACAGTTTGGAATGGTTTTCAGATTGTCGTCGGACTGGAACGAAACCGTGAATGTAATGTATATTATTCACTAACTCACCAGTTTTTGGTGCTGCTAATTTAAGACAAGAAAAATCTAGATGGTGTACATCGGACAGACAGACAGACTAAAACTTGTTACGAGAAGTGAGCGTTTCACATCCGTCATGATCCGTCATGACACATCAGTTTTATTGAATGGCGATGAGATGCTACAAAATGTGTAGAAAATGTTTTAAGTAGTTTCGTTGAAATTAGAGTGTCGATTTTGTTTCGTATATCTCGATCATTAGTTCGCCATGTTAACTCTAGCCTAACTTTTCAGAAGGGCCTACTCAAAACATTCTTTGAAAAATTTCAAAAAGAATATTTCAAAATCGGTTGGCCCGATTGATTCTGTGTGTTCAACAACGTCTCAAAACAAATGATTGGAGCTATACCTCGCGTGTGAAATATTCTGGCAGCCCACGGGAGCCTGGCTGCAATCCGGCTGCTGTCAAAACAGCACAGGCAGAATTGTGTCATTTGCTTATTTGACATGTTTGCAAACTTGTACACACTTATTTTCCAGGGTGGCAAGTGAATTAGCGATTTCATTTTCCCGGTGCGCGACACTAAAAAAATTCTCGGATTTTTACATGTCCAAAAACCATCGAGAGTTGAGAAATAAGTATTTTTCGGGTATCTCCTTGGTAGAGATGGGAAACTTATCGATATTTATCGATAATATCGATATTACCACGACATCGACGATATCGATAATTCATAGCATTGACAAAAATTATCGATATTCGATATTGCAACCAGTTCAGTAAAATTATAATTTCATATTTTTACTTCGCTCGTGTAGTTTTTATCTAATATTTGATATTTGAGCTTTGTTTAAAAAAAGGGAAATCTAATCAGCTGTTTTTCAGCGATAAATGTTTCGACTTTGGTTTCAAATCCTATTTAGGAGATAGAAATGTCAAATTTGTGCGCGCCAAAATAGCAGCACTGCGCGCCCATACAATTGACATGATATGTTGAATGTGATGCCATGCGATGGCGTTGTTGGACTGAAGATTAATTTCGCTCCAAGCTGACAGGTTCTGCTAAAATTGACTTGCTGCAGCGTTTGTTGAGCAAGCTCCAGAGAAAACAGATATTTTCTCTTATTGGGAAAATTACACAGCAATCAGTTGCCTCCGAAATTAACAACATCAGTTGCCTCCGAAAGAGTCAATTCAACAGCGGGAAACACGGCTTGTTTGAGTCCAGGGAATTTCCAATTTTTGAAAATCTAATTTGTTCGGCTGTGAACCTAGATTAATTTTTGCAATCAAATGTACTCTCTTGTTTCAATAAACTTTTATTTCGGTGGCAAAAATATCGATATTTATCGATAATATCGATATTGAGCAGCGAAATATCGATATTATCGATAACTGATTTTATTCGATATTTCCCAACTCTACTCCTTGGAACTACGATTAAAACTCTCATCCACAGTTTGTCCAAACGTTTATCTTCTTTAATTCTTTATCTTCGTTTATTCTTCTGAACTAACAGTACCATCCAGCCCAATGTATTCCATTTTTATTTTGTATTTTACTTCGCCAGTAACTTCGATGTGACAATAGGATTAAAACAAGAAACATATCTGACCAACGGTGATGAAAGTGATCAGTCTTGCATTCCACGAAGGAATGAAGTACCAAAATTATTGCAGCTTTCTTGAGAAATCAACACACTTTATTTGAACTTCTTGCTTTTTCCAATAATGCTCTTAAGCGCAGCTTTCACATCATATTCGATGATTATTGGTGGTGTTTTGTAGTTTTCCAGAAATATCATCAGTTATTTGAAAGCGTAATGATGAAAAATTAAATTTAAAGTTTTACAATTAAAATAAAATAATTATTTTTCGAACTATTCAATCTTTTTCAAGACTACCACTGAATCAGTCTTTTAAAGGCTATCTGGAAAATCAGTCCTTCTTAAAACTTATGCAAGTTAGGAGTGTATTCTAGAAATGAACAACACCGTTCATTTCAAAGAACTGTTGAAAACTTAATAGTTATACCGAAAGAATTAGTTCTATTGAACCGTTCTTTCGTTTTTTTGAAACTTTGAATGTTTCTTCGAAAATAATATGAGAGCTATAAATTTTATTTTGTAGTTAACAGATTCAGTAATAATAAAGTCTTTGTGCATGTGTTCTACCAATAATCATTCTCTTTTGTAAACATTTTCAAAGTTCGCGAACTTCTACCAGATTCCTCAAACCAGCAAACGTTTCGATAGACTATTCTATACAGAAGAACAGAAAGCTATCGTTCTTCAATAAAGAACTCCAGTACACTCAATCTTCGAGGAAAACTAGTTCTTTTGGACCGTACGCGGACTGACCATCTCTAGTGTATTCCAATACTTTTTTAGCCTGATATAGTATAAGGTTAAAAATTAAAAATGAATGAACTAAAGAACAACACTCCTCCCTCAAATCCGATTACTTCTAACAACCAGTGGCGTCTCGTGACCAAATTTACGGGTTATGCACTGCTTATATGGTATGATATCAGAACCGTTTCGACGTTGCAACTGAGACAGCAATTTGTTTTCAACTACCATAATCATAAGCCACTGAAGCCTCTGCTGAATGTGTGCATACAAGTTCTCACAGAGCCTATTTGGCCAGTTGTGCAGTGCACGAGGTGCACATGGGGACAAGAGGCCATTGCTAACAACATATACGATATTCTTTCAGAGTTGGGCTCTGGCGAGAGAACAAAATCCTTCTAGAATTCTTAAAATGTACGCTTGTCACTTTGGAAAAACAACAACAATCTATGCCTCTAGTGACTGAGATGACCTAAATTTGACTCTCTTATCATCAAGCTCTTACGAACTCTGAAAAACCAATTTCAGCTGTCAAAGAAGGAAATCAAATATTCGTTGCAAACGGTGGATAAAATGAAAGTCGAGAGCTTTGTCGATTTTGTGAATCCTATTGAAATCAATACCAAGATAACTGAACAAGTGTTGTCACAATTTGACATTACTGAGACAAATTTTGGTAAAATCAGGGAAATAATTGGCTGGCAACTAAAAACACGGCCCCTAAGAATTCTTAAAAAATTTATCAAATATGTTACCTGATGTTACGTTTACCATTATGCATACTTATTCTGGAATTTGAAGAAAAACACTAAAAAAGGTCCTAAGTGCAAATGACAGTTCCTCTTTCTTTCGATTATTACGGCAATCTTTCTATCTGTCTAACTGTCATTTGCACTTGGAATCTTTTCTAATATTTGTCGATTAATAGAAATCCAGCAGAAGCATCCAAAATATCCTTATTTTTCATTATGAGCAGAGATTATGCTATTATTGATGACAACTAAGAAAGCTCTTATTGATTTAAAATTGCTGAGGTGTTGGCTTCATTTTCAATAGATTGTGCACCATTGAACCTGTGAGAGACAATAATAAGTTTCAAAACTTGTACTGAACTTCTAGTTCAAATACAAAATGAACTTCATCTTTTCATTTGTTGTATCAGGAAAATCATGATGCTGAAAATCGTTACTAAGATTAGGACTAGTAAATTTTTTCCCGGATTTGCACTAAAATTCCAGACTTTTTCACGGTTTTGCCTTTCTCATATAGAAAGGTTATGCAATCACTTGAAAAACCGACTAGTGAAAACATATACCAAGTGTCATATACCATTCGACTCAGTTCATCGAGCTGAGCAATGGCTGTGTGTGTGTGTGTGTGTGTATGTGTCAAATAATCTCACTAGGTTTTCTCGGAGATGGCTGAACCGATTTTGACAAACTAGGATTCAAATGAAAGGTCTCGTGGTCCCATACGGAATTCCTGAATTTCATCCGGATCCGACTTCCGGTTCCGGAATTATAGGGTAAAGTGTGTTTAATATTGTACACCGTCACTTAAACCGGCGAAGCAAAAAACGTGAAAATTTTTCTAAACTGGTCTCAAAACTACACAAATCGATAGTCATTATCAGTAGGCAACTAATCAAACCGATTCCGGCTCTCCTGGTTCCCGGTATCCGGTTCCGGAAGTACCAGAAATAGTGGTCATATATACCAAAATGGTTCTCACTCACTTTTCTAAGCGATGGTTTGACCGATTTCCACAAACTTAGATTCAAATGAAAGGTCTCGTGGTCCCATACGGAATTCCTGAATTTCATCCGGATCCGACTTCCGGTTCTGGAATTATAGGGTAAAGTGTGTTCAATATTGTACACCGTCACTTAAACCGGCGAAGCAAAAAACGTGAAAATTTTTCTAAACTGGTCTCAAAACTACACAAATCGATAGTCATTATCAGTAGGCAACTAATCAAACCGATTCCGGCTCTCCTGGTTCCCGGTATCCGGTTCCGGAAGTACCAGAAATAGTGGTCATATATACCAAAATGGATCTCATTCACTTTTCTCAGCGATGGTTTGACCGATTTCCACAAACTTAGATTCAAATGAAAGCTCTTCCGGTCCCACACGGAATTCTTGAATTTCATCCGGATCCGACTTCCGGTTCCGGAATTATAGGGTAAAGTGTGTTCAATATTGTACACCGTCATTAAAACCGGTGAAGCAAAAAACGTGAAAATTTTTCTAAACTGATCTCAAAACTACACAAATCGATAGTAATTATCATTAGGCAACTAAACAAACCGATTCCGGCTATCCTGGTTCCCGGTATCCGGTTCCGGCAGTACCGGAAATAGTGGTCATATATACCAAAATGGTTCTCACTCACTTTTCTCAGCGATGGTTCGACCGATTTTCACAAACTTAGATTCAAATGAAAGGTCTTCCGGTCCCATACGGAATTCCTGAATTTCATCCGGATCCGACTTCCGGTTCCGGAATTATAGGGTAAAGTGTGTTCAATATTGTACACCGTCACTTAAACCGGCGAAGCAAAAAACATGAAAATTTTTCTAAACTGGTCTCAAAACTACACAAATCGATAGTAATTATCATTAGGCAACTAAACAAACCGATTCCGGCTATCCTGGTTCCCGGTATCCGGTTCCGGCAGTACCGGAAATAGTGGTCATATATACCAAAATGGTTCTCACTCACTTTTCTAAGCGATGGTTTGACCGATTTCCACAAACTTAGATTCAAATGAAAGGTCTCGTGGTCCCATACGGAATTCCTAAATTTCATTCGGATCCGACTTCCGGTTCCGGAATTATAGGGTAAAGTGTGTTCAATATTGTACACCATCACTTAAACCGGCGAAGCAAAAAACGTGAAAATTTTTCTAAACTGGTCTCAAAACTACACAAATCGATAGGCATTATCATTAGGCAACTAAACAAACCGATTCCGGCTATCCTGGTTTCCGGTATCCGGTTCGGGAAGTACCGAAAATAGTGGTAATATATACCAAAATGGATCTCACTCACTTTTCTCAGCGATGGTTTGACCGATTTCCACAAACTTAGATTCAAATGAAAGGTCTTCCGGTCCCATACGGAATTCTTGAATTTCATCCGGATCCGACTTCCGAATCCGGAGTTATAGAGTGCGTACTAGAAGAGTTTGTGTGTCATGTTAGTTGGTGGCCGTACGAACCGACTTTGACTATACCGGTTCTCGGGTTCCGGTGATGGAAGTGCATATAATAGTGAATTCATTTCGTTCTCTTAAGAATGGCTTACGCAATCAAAGCACTGTTTTATTCTGTATGTTATGCATAAACAATCACTTGGTTTCTTTCAAAAATCGAAGAGAAAATTTTTGAATAGAATACCACAATATTATATGTACATGAGAAAGGCATCATTACACCACTAGGTGGATTAAGACAGGTTTTTCCCAGTAAAACCAAATTCCCGACTTTTTCCCGGTTTTCCCGGTCGCTTGCCACCCTGATTTTCGGATTTTCAGTTCGGTAATGTTTTTGCAGAAAAAATCATCACGTTGTTCTAAATAACCGAATTGTCCGCTATTCTTATAATAATTGACATATTCCCCATATTTTTTTCCGAAATTCGGTTATCTAAAATACATGTACCAAAAACTTGGTAAATTTGTACCGAACAGTTTGCACTTTGAAATAATTCGGTAAATTTCAGCGATCAGCAGTTTATCAACTTTTAACGAATCGCTCGGTAAAAATTGCCGAATCCAATTGTTATACGCAAACACCTAGCATGCCATTTTGTATTTTAGTTGAACTTTAGCCAAATAAGTTAATTGGAGTTAATTTTGAACAAAGTTCAATGTCTGGATGCTTCGTTATTCGTACTGTTCAGTAAGTGATATAATTATTTCTACAACATGTCATCTTAACAATAACTATAAAAGCTATAGTGTTTAACTATAAAAGCCACCTTGTAGATAGACTGTTTGGAATCAGAACGCTTACAACAACTGGGAAATGTTTTCGACGAAGTTTTATAGAAAAATATTCATATATAAAATAGATAACAAAATGCATTTTTATTTCAATTGTTTTGGTGTGTGTTTTCCGAGATTCCAAACATTAAAATAAACATTCAATATTGATTTCATACTGTACTGAACTGTACGAATAACTGAACTAATTGGTTGTTTTTGAGAATACGTTCGGTTATCGTTCCGTGCAGACTAAACAGTATAATATTACTGAATCCTCATCACAAATTACTGATCAGTATAGTGAAAAATGACAGCTCGAACAAACTTCAGTTTTACGGAACGTTCGTCAATAAATAAATTACTGAAGTGATTGAGGTACGTTCAGCTGAGTAAAAGTCGGTAAAAATATTACTGAGTTCTGTAAAGTAAATTAAGTGTGTGGTTCCTCATTAAATCTGTAGAACCTACACACTTAGTTTTTTTCTGCTGAGTCTCGGCAAAATATTTGCCGAGGCTCGAACCACTGAGTAATTATCTCGGCAAAAGATAAAATTGCTGAGTGTCGGTAATCTCAAATTTGACAAACGTCAAAAAATCGTCAGTAAAAAGTTTACTGCCTGTTTGAATTGAAGTTTATGGATTACTGAGCCTTCAGGAATTGAAAGTAAACAAATAATTCGTTTTTTTTTCAATTGTAAACATTCAATTGGAGATCAAGATTTCATTTTTTGCGTATAAACATACGCACAATTGTAAAATGTGCAATTCAGATTAAACGGCGACTGTCGAATATGTATGTGCATCTTATAAGATATAAAATCACAAGTTTTTTCAAACTGTGTATAATTGTATGAAATGATTATCAAAGTATTGCTAAGATTGAAAAATTGGTGTTTTATTAATGCTAAATACAAATTAATGGTATACTCAGTATACGAAAAGGAAATGCAAACCTTAAAAGAAAACTACACGGCCAAAAACATTTGTTTCTAATCACCTCTATTAGAAATATTTATCAGATATTTTTAAGTATGTATGAGAATTAGATAGTTTTTGATTTCACTAACCTTTTCACGAAATATCGATTTTTTTTCCGGCTTCCAATTTATATATGTTCCAGCTACACGAGAAATGGCGAATTGGTTTTTCTACAAAATCGACATTAGATGACAAGTGTATCGCCGAATTTCAGTAAATGCTAACACACTGTGCGAATTTTCGGCAAACAGCATTTCATTATACTTCGAGAATCGATTCAGGGGACGGGTATAGCGTGATGGGTTAGTCGATGACTTTCACGCAGCCCGCCTGGGTTCGATCCCCAAACCAGCAAATAGAGCCAGACAGCTTTTCTGACCCGAATAGGCGAATAACCTGAAGGGTAAAGCCTCTATAATTGAAACAAACAAAAGAAAAAAAGAATCGATTTTAGGTGTGTATAATTATCATATTCTTCATCCTCTTATAATTTCTAGTTAGTTATCATCTTATAATCTCTAGTTAGTTAAAAAAGAGAAAAAATTAGATTCAAATGAATGGTCTTATGACCCCAAACATAGTTCCTGTAATTTATTTGAATTTTGCTACTGGATCCGGAATTACAAGGTGGTTAGTGCAGATAAATGAAAATATGTTCATTTTTTTTTTGTTTTCGCAGAGAAGGCTGAGTAAACTCCAGAACACCGAAATTACATGAGTAGGGCTAATTATTTTACCGATTACTCGACTTTAAATCAACGAATTGTGATAAAATCGCGAATGCATTATCTTTTCTTCGGGTCTAAGAAGCAATACCGCAGAAAAATAGTTCGAAAATGATTCAACATTGCTGTCACATAGCGACACGAGAACTCAAAACGAATGAACCTATTTTCGCCTTACCTTAAAGTCAATATATCGAACAGAGAAGGCACATCTCACTCTAACTAATGGTTTTCGTATATGAGATGACTACTGGAGCTGAAATAACAATTGGGGCCATTACCTCAATGCTTTTTTTCATCTGGAAGACAAGGGTGAGGGTGACAGTACCCTTATTCATCCCAGCTCCACTAGTCATCTCATATACACGAACCATAAGTTAGAGTGAGATCTGCTGTCTCTGCTTTGATGAAAATGCACAATTGTCAAATTATTTTTGGCGCGGCATTGCTTTTTAGAGCCAAAGCGAGGATAATGGATTCTGTTTTATCACTATTGTTTGACTGAATGTCGAGTAATTCGTAGAATACCCTGGCAACTCTACTAATGAGATGACTATTGGCACAATATCTCTAATAGTGGATTTTTTTCAAAATGCCAGATTGTAAACATCAACAATATGTTCACAGTCCTATTGCAACATGATTCGCGGGAATAGTATTTTTAGGACTATATTCAGTATGTTATTTATGAGCCTAATGCTCTTAAAAAATACTATTATTTCACTAATGCAGCAAGTTTTACGCGTAAAGCATTTTTATTCATCATGCCCTAAACTGTCCAAAAATATACTATTCGCAGTATTGAATTAAATTCTTTTGTTATATTGCAGAATTATCTAGCCAGTACAATGAAAACATGTTTTAGGAATAATTCTTGTAGTTTTGAATACCATCACTTACATGCAATGGCAAATACGCCTCTTCCATTTCAATTTTCAACACAAAACTAATACAACGAATAGAATTTTTGTTTTGTGTTTTGCTGTTTTGGTAGTAATCGAAAACAATACACACTTGAAAAAAGTTGTTTAAATTTACGCCTTTATTAATGCACATAAAATGATCGTCGTAATTCACTTAAATTCACAATCCGAAGCATGTAAAGATAAGTAATGTCTTTAACTTCACAGTTCATTTAGCTGAAGCTTACATCGATACAGACACAACAATTTTTTTAACATCTAAATAGATGTAATATTGCGTCATCACCGGAGGAATTACGGCATGCTTGAATTTACATCAAGCGTAAATTTCATTTTTTTTCTAAGAGTGTAACTGATTATGAGACCCGCCTCTTTTCAAAGCAGATCCAAAATCTGTACAACCCAAACTATCGTTTTATGCATTTGATTTCCAATTGTAATATTTTAATACATAGGGCTACTGTATCAACAGTCATCTAATTAGTAGAGTCGCATATTATTTTGCCAATTACTTGACCTTCAATCAACGAATTGTGATAAAATTGGATACAATATCATTGCTTCGGCTCTTAGAGCCAATGTCGCAGAAGAAATAGTTCGAAAATTGTTCAATACTTCTGTAATAGCTAAGCAAAAACTCGAATGCAGCTATTTTCATCTTACTATGAAAGTGAATCTATCGATAAGAGGCAGCAGATCTCACTCTAACTACTGGTTTTCGTATATAAGATGACTAAAAATATAAATCTCAGCTACAAACATTTTTGTCCTTCTAAATTGTATATCCATACAACAGTGCATTTGCTTTAGTACATTTACGACTGAAGCAATAAGATGAGCTTGAACCTGAGTCACACAACTTTTATCACAAAGCACAAACAAGAAAAAGTCAGATTCAATATGAATGTAAATGTACGAAAAAATATTTCATTAACGGGACTATATCTATGTTTGCTATTTCATTAAATTTTTTCAGTCCATTTTTCGTTGGGTGTCTACAGAAAAAAAATATTCTAAGTACATGGCAACTAACGTTATAACGAAATTATTAACTCGTTATTAATGTTACTAAATCACAATGCGAAAAAAGGTTGTACAAAAGGTTTTTATCAGAGTTATCATTCAATAAAATAAATTCAAATGTTTTGCATAATACAAAGCACCATTCGCACAACATTTTATAATTTTTTCATAGATAAATATTGAGAAATAATTCGGCGAAGAAGTATTTTCGAGAACGCGCTTTAGAAATTATGTTTGGTGGCGTCCACTGTATCTCAGCGCAAAATTATCGGAAGTCAAAAAATTCAAGGAGCAAAGTTGTAGTAGATATTTCTCTAGAACCCAACGTTTTTATTTGATACTTTTCTAATTTTTTTAATTTTTGGTAATTGTTTTATGTCAAAACTGCGATTTTTCACGAAAAACAATCCGTCATTTTGAGACTGTAAAACCTCCCCAAAATAACAAAAAACGAAAAGGAGAACGTTGGGGTTAGGTATTTCTTATGTAGAAAGTGTGTGCAAAATTTGATAATGATTGGTGAAGTAGTTTTTAGAAACGCGTTTAAAGTTTGTCTAAAATCTAGGGTAGGGTGGGATTTAAAATAGTTCAACTGTCATCTCTGTAAAACTTTTCTATTCTAGATTGGAACCATTATGAAATATAATTAACGAGAGTGGTAAACGGTCAAAACAAGGAACTGGCCAAAACTCCCGTCTAAAACACCAAACTACTTACGAATCGACTTTAAACATTCATTTCCCTTTCCGCTTTTCTCATTTAACTTTTCCAGGTTGGCTTGGCGCTCTTTCGACGGCGGTGGCACTTTTCATCTCACCCCTGACGATTGCAGTGTGCAAACGGAAGTCCACCCGGCTGACGGCGGTCATTGGCGGGCTCGTAACGGCACTGGGCTGTCTTTTCACCTCGTTTGCCTCGCAGTTTCATCAGTTGTTTTTTAGTTACGGTAGGTGATTCTCTCTTTACACCGGAAATCAATTGTTTCAAGAATCTGATTTATTGCCAATCCAGGAGTCGTTGTCGGTGTTGGTGTGGGAATGACCCGAGACTGTTCGACGCTGATGGTGGCACAGTACTTCAAACGGAGGCGCGAGTTTGTCGAAATATTTATTGTGTCCGGAAGTGGTCTCGGCATAGCGATCATGTCCACGTTTATCAAGTGTGCGATCGACGCAATCGGATGGCGGCTAGGTTTGCAAGCTGTCACCGGAACGGTGTTTATAACGTTCATTCTTGGAACCTGCTACCGAAGTGCATCCCTGTACCACCCGCAGCGAAGGGCAATACTGCACCTTAAAAATCAGAAACGAAAAATCAAGGACAAAAATAAGCACGACGATCGTCCACCGTTTTTCGATTTCAGCACACTGCGAAGTAAAACCGTACAGATACTTCTAGCTTCCACGGGAATTAGGTAAGATTCGGTTAGTGCATTCATGTGATGAAATAGGTTAAAATAAACTCGTTTTCAGCGCCTTCGGAATCAACACTCCAATTTTCTACCTCGCACACCAAGTTGAAATGGACGGAATAGGTGACAAAGTGATGATCCTTCAGGTCTATCTGGGACTAGCATGGTCGTTGGGATGTGCAGCCTTTGGAATGTTAGTCGTTCGCAACAGTGTCGAATGTCGGATAGCACGACAGTACCTTTGCCAAACGGCAACCCTGATGTGCGGGTTGTGTATTCTTGCGTTAACTGCTGTACACGGAAATTACCATGGATACGTGATGTTCGTTTGGATATATGGTATCTTCTGCGGAGGCTATCATTATTCCCTTAAGATGTATACTTACGAAAAGGTTCGAGCGAGAAACTTTGCGCGGGCGTGGGGTTTCGTGCAGTTTTCCCAGGCGATCCCAATTGCGCTGGGTGTGCCGATTTCAGGTTACTTGAATGAGGCAGGATCAGGCAATACCGGCTACTACTTCAGCTCGGCCTGTGCCGTGATTGGCAGTCTTGTGATGTTCCTGATCGATCTGCATCGACGAAATGTATCGCGGCATAAGCACACTAGGTAAGTGCAGTAAATAAATGTTTACTGTTATGAGTGTTTTGATTGAAAAGGATTACTTACGAGTGCATCTCATATAAAGGGTATTTTTTAAAGTGCCATGCTGGTCATCCAACTGTCAAAGTCACTTCTGATATTTTGTTCAGTAATTTTTGATAATTTATCATGAAATACTAAAATAGTTCAATCCGTCAAACGCACAGAGAATCACGTGATGTTTTTTGGCGTTCATTAAGGTTCCACTGAACGTAACATTTTTGGCTCAATGAAATTGTGAACAAACAAAATTGGCATTTTTGGAGCAGGAGCTATCCTCACGAAGTTCTAAACACACCATTACACCCAAACAAGTGCACTGTTTGGCGTGGAATTAAAGCTCTCAGTGTCTTTAATTTTATCCAAAATTATAGGGCGATGGGTATCAAAACTTTCAAAGTGTCATACAAAACGATCCAAACCGATACGCATCGGTGTGGAAGAAGGAAACACAACCACCTAACACACACAGCGTGCTTTATTCAATTTTGCATAGCGTGCAGGTTTACCACATTTAGATCTATATTAACTTGACATAACTGTTTACAAATTGAAAAGGTAATAGTAGTTTATACTCAGTTTTTGATTTTATTCAAGTTTGAAAGAAAAAATCTTGACAGAATCTTCTAGTGATGTTTCTGAATATATAAGTAATATGAGAAAAGCATCATTACTCCACTGGTGAAGCAAAGATATTGTATCCGATATATCACAATTCATTGAATGTAAGTCGAGTAATCTAAGAAATAACATGACGAGTCAACGTTCTGAGCGTTAATAAAACCTATTTGTTTTATGCAATTGGAGCACGTGATGCCAGGTTCACAGACTAATCTGTGCTTCACAGATTTTCAATTTTCTGCACAGATTTTAAAAATGACACAGATTTCTGAAAATGATCACAGATTTTCACAGATTCTGGAATAAATCACAGATTTTCACAGATTTTTTAAATCGAGCTCAGTTTAGCACTAAAAAGCACAGAGCGGTTGAGGAAAAAGGTACAGAGCTTGGTGGTAGTGAGACCTTTTTTTTTTGCTCACCAAATTGATTTTGATCTGCTATCATGGTACGGAAAACGGGCACAGACAGGTTTTTGGCTTGATCACAGATTTTTGAAAAAATGACCTGGCATCCCTGTGTATACGTCCTTGAGATCGAAAAGATAGATAGATAGATATATAAAAACTATTCAAAATTGCGTACATATCGAGCATCTCCTGAGACTGGTTTTTAAAAAGTAAACACGATATCTTCTAAATTTTGTTTCAAAATTCTCGATAAACATTAGAAAAGGTCCCAAAGGTAAACGATAATTTCTCTTTGTTTACATTCTCTTTCAATTATTACGGAAAATTACTGTATTTTTCAACATATTCATAAATGCAGATCGAAAGTTGATGGTTTCAGTCATTATTCTATGTAAAGTGAAAGAGAGAGTAAACAAAGAGAAACTGTCATTTGCACTTAGCACCTTTTCTAGTGTTTGTCTTCAATCGTCTCATAGTACACTAAAAATAATTTGCACACTAGCATCATGTGCAAAGCATTTGATCAATCACTGCTCGTAGAACACATGAAATTTATGAAAATATACACTTAACTCAAAAAATGAATGTAAAAACTGTTGATATTTAGTGGAAATCATGCTACGTTTATATGAAATGCACATAAAAACGATAAGATATCTCGTTATCTCTAGATTCTATATGCATTTCATGTGAATGTCACATTGTTTTCCACATAGATTTCAATTGAAACAGAGTTGACCGGTTCAAGTGTTCTGCACATACATTTGTGCTGTACTCATTCCCACTACAAAATGAAGTGTTCAACACATGTAGTTCGATTCAATAGCAAAACACATCACATCCAAAGGAAAAACACGTCAAGGCTAAGTGAAAAAAAATCTCACATCTTAGTGAATTTGCACATGAAATCTTGAAACAAATCGCTTTGGTTATGTATTGATATGAAAAAGCATATTAAATTGAAGTGGTGTTTACTTATGAATCGATCGTGCAAATTTTTATCAGTGTACGCACACTGTATTGTTTGTCGTTCCGGTCATAAGCGATTTATTTTGTCGACTGTCTCGGACGAGATATGAAAGAGAACTGAATTTTTATTCATTTCTTTTTGCCTTTCTCATAGATATGCAATCACTGTGAAATTCGATTGTTGAATCGAGGCCCGGAGTTCGTCGAAATCGCAAAATGTGTGTGTGTGACAAAAATATGCACTTGATTTTATCGCAGATGGCTGAACCGAGTTTTACGAATTTAGATTCACATGAAAGGCTAGAGCGCTATTGAATTTTATCCGGATGCGGAATTGAATTTCACGAGTACATTTATGTATATTGTGATGCAAAAACGAATTAAGTCCTTTCAATAAGCCATATAATTCTCATATTGTGCGTGTTTCATTAGTTGATGGTTCTCAGCTGCCGATTTCAAAAGTACTGGAAATGATTGTCAAAAGTTCTAAAACGAAACTTACTTTATTTCCTCAGATATGCCCAAACCGTGTTTCACGAACTTAGGCTCAAATGAAAAGTCTTACGGTCTCTTTGATTGCTGTTGAATTTTATTCGGATCCCACTTCCGTTCCCCACGAAATTACATGGTGAAGTGTTTCTAAAATCTTATCGTGTTATTTAGAGCGAAGATGCAGTATACGTAAAAATTGTTCAAAATTTTGCTCAAAACTGTTTCAAATTGTAGTTTGTTTTAGTTGCTGGCGAAAAGAGTCGATTTCGGTTATATCGGTTTCTAGTTCACGGTTCCGGAAGTACCGGAAACAGTGATCAAAAATTCCGAATACTGAACTGACTTTATTCTTTTTTTATTCAAGAATCAAATGGTATGAGTAATACAAGAAAGGTATCGTAACACCACTGGATGGATTAAAACAGATGTTTGATCATAGGTTAGATGTTCACAACAACTCTGGGAAAGCAAATGTTTTCTCTCGATAACATATAAGAATATGTAATAAAACAGTATCGAAATATCCTGGAATTCGGTTGATTTAACCTGTTGAAATTGTTTGATAACATTAACAAAAACCTGTTTTAATCCACCTAGTGGTGTGATGATGCCTTTCTCATATGACCAGTATTGGTGATTGTCGATAATTTGACAGAAGCTGCTCGATATTTCTCTATATTGTATACAACATTTTCAATCCGGTAAAAGTTGCTACAAGAACTCGTGTCTCTCAATGCATGAACCGTGAGAGAATTTTTCTACATTTCTTCGCTCCACTTCATACTCTAAGTGTTTCACGGCCATTAAACAAATTCATAGTCTCATAATGATCGGTGCTATGTGGAATTTACCAAGAGAGAATAGAAAGTTGACAATTATCGCAGAAAATCGTATCGATGATTCGACTTGAGGATTCTCATACTAGGTTGCAATATTTCAAAACCCTTGGGTGGAGCATTCACATACATTTTCATATGCACATTAGAATAATCGGGAATAGTAAAATGATTCTATCGCAAATATCATCTGCCCGTATAGAATCGAATCGCGAAACGAGAATAAGCGACCGTTTGTTGCTTCACAGAGAATCCCCACAGCAGCGTGCTAACCTTTGATTCTCAGACAGGTCATCGAGAGAAATACGCTCTCGCACTGGAGTCTATTCTATGTTAAATGTACCATGCCGGTTTTCGTTGCTGCGATGATATCCATCTCTCTTTGGCCAGGAGTAGGGTACCTGCGGCTCGCGAGTCACTTACGGCTTTTTGGATTTAAGGTTATGATAAGAGACAGATAGTTCTATTGAACTGTAGGAAATAGTTATCGAATATTTCTAGATGGAGCTTAGTTTCGGCTCAACCGTCTGTCACAAACATAGGGTCAAATAAATGATATCACGATCTCATAGGTTATTGCTGAACTTAATGCAGGTCCGACTTCCGGATTCGGACTTACAGTTTTAAACATTTCAAAGCATTTTCCAAAATGGCGAACTTAAAAGATCTACGAAAGTGTTTAAAGTTTTAGCTCAAATTACTCGATGACCTTACAAACCAACTTCGGCTATACCAGTTTCATTTTTCAGTTCCGGTGATACCTGAAAAAGCGTTATAAAACTCCAAAATTCCACTGTCTCATACAATGTCAATGATAAAGGCATCATCACACCACCAGGTGGATTAAAACAGGGGTTTTCAAGTAATCATTCTTTATGGACAGCGAGAAAGTCAAAGCAGATCTAGTTCTGTGCTTTCAAGTTGCTAAAAAGTTCCACTTGTATTTCTAAGCAATGAGAAAGTTTATACGCAATACATTGTGACGTTCTGTACTTTGAAGTTTCCAAAAGTTCTGTGGGTACTTCTGGGCAGAAAGACTGACCTTTTAGTGAACTTAAAAGTGTAAAATAGGTTTCTAGTTTCGGACGCGAAATGTGCCAGGTTTTATTCGTAAAGGTGATTTCTTAAGAGGTATAGGATTCAATTTAAAAAAAACGAAAAATTTGAGAAAATTGATGCAATCTTTATTAGAATCGATAGAGCGATCAATATAATTTAATGTTTGAAAATGATTTCATGCAAATGTTGGTCGTGGCTCCGCGCTCCAATTTTGGCACACTCTCTCCAACATATCGGCCGGTATTTCACGAATAATGGCACAGGCGCATAATCCACACCTAACAGTCTTGGGATGCAGCTCTTGCAATACTTCTGACTGATCTTCACTGCAGATGCGGCAATTTTGCTTGTTGACGTATCCATTCGACCAGAAATTAGCTTCGTCGCTGAACACAACTTATCGATAAAAATGTGGATCTTCCTCCATCTTTGTCAGCGCCCATTCATGATTAAACTATAGACCGAACGACGATTCATGATTATACTATAGATCAAACTGAACAAGTTTGACCAGGGATGCCAGGTCATTTTTTCAAAAATCTGGGATCATACCCAAAACCTGTCTGTGAAAATCTGTGACCGTTTTCCGTACCACTATTGCAATTCAAAATCAATTTGCCGAGCAAAAAAAAACAGGTCTCACTATCCATTTTCCGTACCATTACAGCAGATCGAATTCAATTTAGTGAGCAAAAAAAAAGCTTTTTCCTCAACTGCTCTGTACTTTTTAGTGCTAAACTGTACTCGATTTCCAAAATCTGTGAAAAACTGTTATATATTCAAGAATCTGTGAAAATCTGTGATCATTTTCAGAAATCTGTGAAAATCTGTGTCATTTTAAAAATCTGTGCAGAAAATTCAAATTCAAAGTGAAACACAGATTAATCTGTGAACCTGACATCCCTTAGTTTGACAATAACACAAGACACGATTCACGCGTGATCTGTCAAAAACAGTGTTGCCAAAAAGATACCAGCAAAAAAATCACATCATCATCATCTCGCAATCATCACAACCTGTTTTCACATGAATCGACTCAACCTTTTCTTAATTTCATTATTCTAAAATGAACCAGCTTATAATTGAAAATCACTAAAACAAAACAAAAAATCTTGATTTTTCACCCGTGAAAATTTCCATCATCAAAACCAACATACAATACTTTCTCACTGTTCAACTACTCATTCCCTCATTTGTTTCCGTAATTTATTTCATCTTACAAAACTTCTTATGTTTTCGATAAACAGAGCCAACGGAACTCGCCACCTGTGCGTCTCGGAAACATGCCCCCAGCGCAGAAAGCTGTCCTTCTCCCAAGAACCGGACAATGAACCGGGAATCATCACCGGCAACACCGCTATGATGATTGGTCCGGAATTGTTGATACCACAGCTGAGCGATGGAGCTGCTGAACCGATAAATGGGTTAGACAAGCCAGAGCTGACCTGTATATCCGAGGAGGGCATTGCCGATATGGATCTTCCCGACAATTTACTCGATGATCTTGACTACGTCGGTGACTGCATCACATCATGTAACAAAGTAAGTGCCATGTTTTTTATATGCCGAAATTTCCAACATAATTATCACACTTTCCAACATCTCCAGGTCGAGAACTACCTAATGCTGAGTGAATTCGAAAACAATCTAAGTGCCGAAGTTCCTATATTGCTAGACAAACGAGGCCGTCGGCTCTCACTGTCCAAAACCAAAGCTTTGCTCGCAAACCAGCTTAACATTCAACACTACCCGGATTGTGCGCTGGAACAGCTGAATAAATCCAGTCAACCCCCACCGATTTCACCGATTATGGAACACGAGGTTCCACCTCCGGACAAAGAACATCACAATGACCGGAGTAATCATCATGGTCACCATCACGGCAACCATCATCATCATCATCACCATCACAACCATCAGCATGCAACTGACGGATGTGGCGGAACGGATGGTAACGAGAAAGTAGCGGCCAAAACGGAGAATCTCAGCAACAGTGGCAAACCTTGTCGATTGAATAACAAATGGCGCCCAACACAGCAAGCCGGAACTTTTCTCCACAACCGTGTAATATCTGTGATCGATGAAGCCTCCGTGTAGGGGTCAGTCCGGTATTAGGTAAACTAATTCGATTGCTTTCCAGAATCGAATGAACAATACCGAAATGCTGTTTGGTTTTTGTTCTCCGAATGGCATTAATATTTTTGAAAAAATAGTTTTTCTTTTTTTCTGGGACTGAATAGGTTTAAATCGTACCTGATGTGAATGAATATAAGAAATGCGTTTTCTAAAACATGTGAAAAAGTAATCGAAGGGCGCCTAAAATCTACTGAACGTATGGAACGAATATATATACTTTAGAAACCGATAGCAAAATCTTAATCACAACTCATCTATTTCACAAGGAACTCGGCACAGAAATTTTACATTTAATCGTAAGAATCGGTTCAAAAAGTGGTGGTTTCAGCTACGTCCTGCACCAGTATCAAATGAAAACGACCACTGCCCATCTGATAGTGTCAAAAAGTGCGATGCAATAGAATAGATATGCAGCAGCTCTCAAGTCGTCTATGCAAAATACTTATTGTAAATAGATATTCTATATGTTACTGCAGCGTAAAAGCTGACCTTAAATCGGTAGCGCTTTTTGCTATTACACCTTGCTTGCGAAGCATTTTGGTAGCGTTTTTGGAGTGCAACAAACTTATTGTATATTACTGTACATGTTAGCGAATAAATTGATACAAGTATCATAGCAAAAAACAGCAAAACTATTAATTGGTACAACAACAGTATATATTTAAATTGTTCCATATGATTATGTACTCCTGATATATTTATACATATTTATTGCTATACGATATACAGCAGACTTGTATATTCCATAACAGAAAGTCCGAACCAGTCAAAATCTCAGTAAAATCAATAAAGTAGAACAAGTGTTTAGCCAACTGTTTGTTTGTTTTTTTTTGCATCATCATCGATTGCCATTGCCGTTTTAATGGATAAAAGTCTAAACGATCTCTCTCGAAGCTCTGTAAGCTTCTACTCTAGTTCCTTTTATCCAGTTGGTTGTTACGATCAGTTCGACGATTCCGGATAGAGTAAACCTTGTTCGACTACTCGGTGTAGTCTTCAACAATGAAAGTAGTCTACACCGACTGATAGTTCGCCTCCCGAAACCCACACCTGTCGATACCTGTCGAAGATTCGACCGAAACGATGTTCCGGTTGGAGGAAGGGTTCCGACCCTCTAGTGCCCCGACGATCTAACCCTGTGCTGTGTTATGATCCACTCGTCTAGTCCCCGACAAAGGATCTAGGATACACCGACGATGAGATCTTCGACGTAAGAAGTTCTACCGACACCAAGTCTCGTAGTACATCACAAAGGCACTAAAAGAGGTGGCGAAGTCGGTTTTGCGATTCCGGTTGGAACATGGCTTCCGGAGGTTGTGGCGACTACTCGACTGTATCTCGCTAACAATTGTTTTCCGTGTCCTCTTGAGGTTTCGCCGAAGCAATGTCTTGGCATTACATTCTTTTTGTGGAATTTGGCTTTTCTGTTCTAATAGACTTCGCAGCCGATTCTTAGTGTACAAAATAATTGCATGGCTAGTACTATGGATCCTATTGACACTAAGAATTCTTCCAGGTCGGGGCTCGAACAACTGGCTTGAAAGACCAGCGTCCTATGCATTGAACCGCCAACCCGGGAGGTTTCGCCCCATTTGTTATATCTTTCTCCGATTTTACTTCCTTATACATATGATTCCTGTGTAATTTTTGACGTAGGACTACGTCTCACGTTACTATGCTCACCTGGGTGCGTTTTCAAAATTTCACAACACGGAAGTGTAACGAAATTACTCCAGATTTGTTTTCTAATAACCTTTTCTCTGTTGAATGGTAAAAGATGTAAGATTGTTATTAATACCACGTCAAGATAATGGACTACACTACACCCGGAATTATTCAACTGGTTCCGTTTCTCAAGCCTAAACGCTGAAAAACAACAACTAGTTCTTCTGTGCAGAGATTCCAGGTAAAAATTTCAAATATCTTCAGACAGGGTTGCAAAAGTCTGTATATTCGAAAAACAATCTGCAATCAGCAAGTATGTTTTGCTGGTATCAATTTCTCTATAAAGTATGATAAGCGAAACTGATTTGGCGAGCAAATAAAAAAGTCGCTGACAATTTCAAAAGTCTGTAAATTTTGACGAAAGTCTGCGAACAACACGATATTCAAAAGTCTGTAAAGATCTGCACAACAAAAAATGTCTGCAGCACTATGTACGAAATCTGCATATTTACAGACAAATCTGCAGATCTGGCATCTCTGCTTCTGTGAGCATATCTGCTGTTTGACATTCGCAGTGTCAGTTTCGCTTCAAACAAAAGTAATTGCACCTGTCGTTTATATTGGAGGAAAAGGAAACGTAAAGTGGACAACAATGGGGAGCATTATACAAAATCAGCCATTCTAATGGCTCTAAATGTTATCTAAAGAACTATTAAGGTTACTTTCTTTGGAAATCAAAGGTAAAAATCATTAGCTTAGAGCAAATCTTTTCGCTGTGCGTCATTCGACCAAACGAAATCAAGCATATGGGATATCAATACACCCAAACCTCCATTTACGTAACTTATATATGTATATATGTATTAATATACGTACACATGTGTGCAAATATTTTTATTTCTTAATACATATAAATATTGGTGCAGTAAAAGCGATCATTTATATGTATAAATATTTACACATATATGCAGACGAGTGAGTGTGTAAGCATACATACATACATATATAAGGTTCGTAAAAGGAGGTTTGGGTGTATTGTAGAGAATACAAACTTCTGAAAGCCTGAAATAAATCCCGCGATTACATCATTTAGCTGCTGGTCGTTTACGTGCGAGTAACAGAAAAAAATGCATTAAATCGGCCCGAAAAATGAAAAATGATCATCTGAAATAAAGTAGTCAACCTTAAAATTCTACACGTTGCCATTTTTGTAGCCGTTAGAACCGCTCTTTTGAACTTTTGATCTATTTCGTTCATTGTTCGCTCCGTTCGCGGCTTTCGCTTCAAACAAGTGCGAAAAATTCATCAAAGTATGAACACAATGGAAAGAATTCATATACAAATTGACAGTTCTAAAGACCATAAATCATAGTGTTACAATCCGCAATTACGGTCAAATCATTTAGTTCCAAACCATTTTCAGTGTATCTACGTAGAGACCCTTATTACCGTTCTCACTTCCACTATCACATTCACTTCACTTACATGTCACTTCACTTGATTTTACCTATTACCAGTATCACGCACAGTGAAATTATCCCTCTAGTGATAAAAATCATTTTTCCAACAAAATTTTGGTGATGTTCATAATAACAACAAGTTCATCTAAGTAATTACTTTTTTTCTGAATCGACATCCGTGTTAAAAATCTACATTTCCCTCACTTGATTTTCACCGTGAAGTGATACCGATAATAAAGGTAACAATCACTTCACTCGGTTTTCACCGTGTATTGATACCCGTAATAAGGGCCAGAATCAAACAAAGAGTTAATTGGGTTTCCTCACATACAGTCTGTTACATAAGAGCGTGGTCACTGATGTGAGAAAATGAAAAGACTCAACTTTGAATATTGTTTTATTAGAACAAAAACTTTCATGCAAACACATTTATAGCAAATCCAATCCCCTTCAGCGTTAATAATGGCTTGACACCTTCGAGGCATACTTTGAGCGAGATTTTGCGCGTATTCTCTTGAAATTTGTGAATTCGGTGAACAAGCTGTTTCAAATTGTGTGGTCGGTTTTTTCATCTTCATTTGAGCCCAAACGTTCTCAATTGGATTGGCGTCGGGCGACTGGGAGGACCAATCCAAGGTCACGACACCATTTTGCTCCCCTGCCCATTCAAGACATTTTTGCACATGTTTTCCACTCAACATTGGTTTTTGCAAAGTACTTCGAAATTTCAAATTATTTGCGATCAAAATGGATTCTTCAAAAACTGGTCACAAATAACTTTTTCGTCTTTTTTCCAACAATACACCGACAGATCCGTAATTTGGAAAGTTGTAGACATTTTTCACCTCACTTACTCACAAACTGTTTCGACTGTTTCATGTATTTCGCCGCAGCAGTTTGAGTCATTTTGGAACCTTTCGGGTGCGAGCAATAAAAAACTACTACTTACCACATAACACATACCATTCCACTTTACCGCTCGCGAGTAATCGTGACCACGCTCTCATGTAACAGACTGTACATTAATTTGATTTTATAAAATCGATTTTCAATCAGAATAAGTATCGTCACTAATCCATGCGACGTCCAACTTCATGGGTGCCAAGACTCGGTGCGGAACGTAGGCGTTGTAGGAAAGGGAACACAAGCATGTGGCAGATCTACTTTGTGCGCCGTTCGCCAGACGAGAGGCAACCGATTTGTTCGGAATTTTGCTCGTGAAAATAATTGTCAACTGTGTAGAAAGTTGGATAAATGGTAACTTTTGGCTCTTTTCAGAATTCAAAGTATTTTACTAAAATCTGAAATTTTACTTAAAATGGATAATTTATTAGTAGAAAATTGTACCAAAATAAATGTGTATTTTGAAAGTGATCTGCCCCTTGTCGACAGCAGTCCTACGTCAATCTCGCGATTATGACCCTAACATTACCTACTACAAGTTTTATGACGAAAACTTTCGGTAATTAATAGAAACATTAGCTAGTTCGGTACTTGAATTTGTTGTACAAAAAATGACAAAATTTTTACCGGATGATCAGTGTTATGAATGTTTTTAATACAGAATTCTGTAAATAGATATACGATATCGTATTAATGGTAAATCCGATTAGTCACTGACTACAGTACAAATCCGTATGGTAAAACTCACCCTCATTCTTGTTTACATCCGTATCGGCAATACGACGAACGGGTACTTTCGAACGAATACGAATAAGCCATTCTTGTTTTCACTCGAATGAATTTGAACGCGACTCGTTTGCCACAAAATCACCCTCATTCTTGTTTACGGCCGTATGCGATACGTTCGAAAGTATAGCAAATTCGTATTCCCGTTTACGTTCGAATCAATCACACTTTTAAACATCGTACATGCATAAAAACAACGCCCATCCAACTTTAAACTATCCAATCTGGTACAGATTTGAGTTGTAAATAAAAATCTTTGATATCATTTGTTATTTGACTTGTTTTTTTTTTTACTGATTTTGTATCATCATGTTTGCTTACGTCCGTATCGACCATACGACGAACACATGCTTTCGAACGAATGCGAACAAGCCATTCTTGTTTTCACTCGAATGTGTACGCCTGTGCAAAAGAAGGATCGGTAGCCCAGGTAGTTTTTTAAGGAAGATTGCAAGCATCAAGGAAGTGACGAATGCTACATAATAAATAAATATCGTACTCAGGACCAATTTTATTCAAGTCGGTAAATAAATTTTTCAAATTAAACTTCGTGCAAAGTAAAAAAGAGCATTTGAAATAGCAGTCAGATCAGTAGTATCTGCGAAAAATATGTTGCATTTTTCTTGCAATTTTGTCATGTTTTCGATAGCCTAAATATTTATTTCATTGGTGAAATCATGCATTTAATATAAAATAAAGCATGTTTACCCATGGCGTATTTTCCATAAAGTACTTAATAGATGCAAAATTGATGCGTAAAAACTTTGAACCTCGCATATATTCAAAGGCTCCCCAGAAAAAAACAGCATTTTACTATACTGCTTTGCTTTCTAAATGATTTATGCAAAACACAAATTTATGATTTGATTAAAAATCACCTTTAGATTCGAAAATAATTTTGTTAGAGATCGGTTAAACTTTTTTCAATGTGTTCGAACGGTTGATTCGCAACATTAAACTGACGAATCGAAACCACGGCATTTCGTCTATTCGTCCGTAAACGGGAATGGGACATTTCGTTCGTACGAATGATGTTCGAATACACGTTTCGTTTGAAACTAAAATGGCATACATTCTAGCGTTTCGCATATGGTTAATCACATGAATTGGACTGATTACATCAAGGCTTAGCATTTATTTTAAAAAGTTTACTGATATTTGAATATTTTGTGGCAAACGAGTCGCGTTCGAATTCATTCGAGTGAGAACAAGAATGGCTTATTCGTATTCGTTCGAAAGTACCCGTTCGTCGTATTGCGGATACGGACGTAAACAAGAATGAGGGTGAATATTCAAATATCAGTAAACTTCTTCAAATAAATGCTAAGCCTTGATGAAATCAGTCCAATTCATGTGATTAACCATATGCGAAACGCTAGAATGTAGTCCAGTTTAGCTTCAAACGATATGTGTATTCGAACATCATTCGTACGAACGGAAAGTCCCATTCTCGTTTACGGACGAATATGCCGTGGTTTCGATTCGTCAGTTTAATGTTGCGAATCAACCATTCGAACACATTGAAAAAAGTTTAACCGATTTCCAACAAATTTATTTTCGAATTTAAGGGTGATTTGCAATCAAATCATAAATTTGTGTTTTGCATAAAACATTTAGAAAGCATAGCAGTTATAGTAAAATGCTGTTTTTTTTCTGGCGAGCCTTCGAATATATGCGTGGTTACAAGTTTTTACGCATCAAATTTTACAACTATTAGGTAAATTATGGAAAATACACCATGGGTAAACATGCTTTATTTTATATTAAATGAACGATTTTACGATTATACAATTGCAAGAAAAATGCAACATATCTTTCGCAAATACTACTGATCGGACTGGTATCTTAAATGCTTTTTTTTACTTTGCACGAAGTTTAATTTGAAAATTTCATTTACCGACTTGAATAAAATTGGTCCTGAGTACGATATTTATTTTTTATGTAGCATTCGTTACTTCCTTGATGCTTGGAATCTTCCGAAAAAACCTACCTGCGCTGCCGATCCTTCTTTTCCACAGGAATCGTGTTCGTACACATTCGAGTGAAAACAAGAATGGCTTGTTCGCATTCGTTCGAAAGCATGTGTTCGTCGTATGGTCGATACGGACGTAAGCAAGCATGATGATACAAAATCAGCGAAAAAAAAACAAGTCAAATAACAAATGATATCAAAAATTTTTAATTACAACTCAAGTCTGTACCATAACTGATAGTTTAAAGTTGGATGGGCGTTGTTTTTATGCATGTACGATGTTTAAAAGTGTTATCGATTCGAACGTAAACGGGAATACGAATTTGATATACAGGGTCCGCCATCCAACTTTTTTTTGAACTAGCGATTATTTCGACATTAGTAACCTTAATGTCACTTCTGATTTGACAGAAACTTGTAACCTTTGACTCGGCTGGTCACAATATTACCTATGGTCACTGGGTCAACTTGAATACATTACCCTATCAATATTGTTGTACACCTGAAAGAATTGTAAGTAAATGTCTAAGTATAAATTAAATGTCTATCCTCCGTGTTTCATGTTTGAGTGATGTTTAATTTATGCTTAATAGTCGTGGTTGGTATCTAAATTAAAAGTAATATTCATTTAGTCATTCATATATATATTTACTTATTTATTATTTATTTATTTATTTATTCATATATTTATTCATTTATTTACATATTTATTTATTTATTTATTTATTCATATATTTATTCATTTATTTACATATTTATTTATTTATTTATTTATATATACTCATATTTACTATATATTATTCGTTTACTCACATTTATTCACATATTCATTTATTATGCAATAAACAAAAAAAACTATTTATAATCAAAAATATCAAAATAAGGAAACAAGCCCTAGTATCAAGAGTCTATATGTCATTTGCTATAAAATTCAAATTCAAAATCGATACCAACCATAAGAACAAAATGTAATCGTCAATGGTCTTTATATCGTTCTCTGTCATCATCATCGTCATTGTATCATTGTCATCGAGTTGGAGGATTCTAGGCGGGGCTCGATGGGGGTGGTAGCGGGGATGAGCTGGGAGGAGATAAAAGGGTCCGAGCAGGCGGTATCAAGTCTCTTTTAGTTGACCTGCCCGGAGGAGTGAAGACCAGCAGCAGCGTGTCACAAGTCTAATGTGACCCCGCGTTTCGGAAATAAAAGTTTAAAAAGTGAGAAGTGATTGTTCTCGCGAAAAGTTGATCGATGGATCAAGTTACCCGACCGTTCGGAAGATCCACACGTCCGTTAGTTTTCGTTCGGTCAGTCGAGTGGGATAAGTGTGGTTACCGGTTTATTTGAACAGTTTATGAGTAGTACGTACGACGCGAGTGCACAAAAACGGTCAAAGATTGGCCAAGCCAAAAAGACGCCAACGAACGCCATTACCCAAGTGCCGGTAGGGTATGGCAGTTCAGACCGAAAACGTTATAAATCCCACTCGACTAATAGTTAGACACTCGTAAGTGAATCAAGTGCGCGCAGTACCGCTCCCCGGGCTTCTAAAAAGTGCGAAACGCAGGCCTCCGTCAACAAAGGCCGAGTTGCTGCAGCATCCGGAGTTCATAGTTCGTCATAGTCCGCTGCCGAGGAAGAGTCCTGTACTACCCCCACCGGCGTCCCGTCTTCAGCCAGCTGCAACAAGTCGACCAACGTTCCACACGGCCGCAACGATGCTCCAGAAGCAGTTATCATCTGAATAAAATAATCGCAAGTAATATTCAAGCTTTATTAAATTCAACCCCCCCCCCCTTTGTTGAGTAGCTTGAAATTAAAAGTGAAAAAATAATTTTAGAAAATATAAAAGATGAAGTATCTAATAAAATGTCTGGTCTTTAATGTATTCAAGTTGTGTTGTGTTAGTTTACAGATAATGAGTCCATTTGCTTGTTTCCGCTCGAAAACGACTTCCGCCCAGTGAGCGTAGTGTAAAAGGGTTGAAAGTCTTCCCCGCGTAGAATTTCCTCTGGAGACAAAAGAGTAAAACGACCCAAAGCCGGTGAGTAAAACGTGGCGCGAACACACCACGTGTACGCAATAGCCAGCCAACCAAGTGTTGAATAAAAAAAAAAAAAAAAGGAAATTGACTAGGTAACAATTGGCGCCCAACGCAAAATAAAAAGAAAAATGTGCTTTGCTTCCGAGACCAGAAGCAAAACCCTTTTTTCATAGTGTCTCCCGGGGAAATTCAATTTACTTCCGTAATTTTCATTAAACGTTTAGTCATCGGGACAACGTTCAGTTCATACAGCGGTCCGAGAGAAGATTGTGATTTGTTCTGTGACGGACTGGTGCGAGTGATGAAAAAAAAATACGAAATAAAAATCCGTAGATTGCGAACGGCAGGCAGAAATATCGATCACATTTGCTTTGTTTCACAATAATAGCGCAGGCATGTGCAAACCAACCAAGACTTAACTTTGTCTCTCTACTGTGTGTTCAATCTCATTGCAATATTCTTTCCAGCGTGTGTTATTAGGTAGTGTAATAATTGTCTAAGTACAGATGGCTTCGTCACGTTTTACATTTGATCAAGCCAGTGAATTGCTTATGGGATGGTATTACAACTTGAAGGTGGAATTTCTTGCTGATGACGAGCTTGATCACGAGCTGACGGTTCGATCGGTCATCATAGGGGAAAGTTTGGATAGAACACGAAAGCGATTGTGGTTAAGGGATCAGTTAAGATCAGAGCGAGGAAAGTCTGCAGATAAAATACTACCCCACGTACCTGTTGATCCGACTAAGGAAATTAGTGTTTGTTCTCAAAAATATTCTGAACTTAAAGCAGCTATAGAACAGGAGGAAAATGATGATGCGAAAAAATGTTACTACACGAGATTGTTGCATGTTGGTGTACGTATCGTGACGATTTTGTCAGATGCGCGTGGCTCACCAAATTTACATAGTTTTTTACAAAATACCGTCGTTGAATTAACAGAAATTATTTTTTCAAATTTTGATGATCCGTTAAATTTGGGTAAGGATAATGAACCGTTAGATGGTGAGAATGCGGATGTAGGTAACACCGTCGGTGACGCACTTGATACAAATGATGAATTAGAAAACAATGATCGTGGATGTGTAAATCATCCAAGGCAATCCGTTTTGTCTCAAGGGGATATAGATTGGATTCATTCATTGCAAGCTAGAATTGTGGATTTAGAACAGGAACTAAATCAACGAAAGAACGTTAAACATGCCGGTACCCAAACTTTTAATCATTTTGTTAAGCCATCTAATAACCAACCGAACAAAAATCAAAATTTTTCTCTTTCTAGTTTCTCGTATCCTTCCTTCCAAAACCCTTCCTTACCCCTTTCCAATTGTCCCAGATTGCAAGAAGCGCCTCAAAACACTGCTACAAATCAACCAACTACACCCTTAGATAATCCGATTTAAGATGCTTTACCCACCCCTTCCTTCCCTCACTATAATACTCCTACGATTCCGAACCATAGATTTGCAAACGCTTACACAGCTTCCTTTCAGAATCGTCATACGCTACCAGTATCCAAATGGAACATCACTAAGTATAGTGGTGATGATCAAGGTTTGAAATTAAACGAGTTTTTGGAACTTGTTCAGGCACTGTCACAGGCTGAACACGTGTCAGAAACAGAACTGTTTGAATCAGCAGTACATTTATTTACTGGATCAGCCCTTAAGTGGTATATGACCCAACGAACCACAGGTAGACTGCTAAATTGGCAGCACCTAATATTTGAATTAAAACGTACTTACATGCACCCTGATCTTGACGCCTTGATCAAAATGAAAATATACCAGCGGAGACAACAGAAGCATGAATCATTTCATGAATATTATTTCGAATTAGAAAAACTCTTTCGCACCATGAGTATTCAGATTCCAGAGTATGAAAAGGTACAAATTATCCAACAGAACATGCGCATTGATTACAAGCGCCAAATGACATTCATTCCTATTGTTAATTTGGAAACACTGGTTGCCGCCGGTCAGAAACTGGATGCGCTAAACTTTTCGGCCTACAATAAGGTGTTTGGCACTGAGAAGTTTATTCAGGCAATTGATGGGAACGAAGCAAACACAAAAAAGAAATCGAAAACTCAGCCTCAAGCACAACAAAAGGGTCAGACGGCAGCCGCTGTCCAGCAACCAAACCAGCTTAGGAATCAGTCTAATACATCCTCCAACACCCAAAACAATCAATCGCGCTCTAATTATCAATCCATTCAAAGTAAACAACCAACTCAGAATCATCAATCGAACCAAAACTGATTCGGTGACACAAATACCAGTAGCAGGACTTTCGCAAAGTCAACCGCGTCCTCAAATTACTTTAGAAGATGTTATAAACGCGCACTCGCCCCCGCCAATCAACACTTGTTTCAACTGTGGAAGAATCGGGCATCATTTTGCTATGTGCAGATCACCGCGTGGAATTTTCTGCAGCTCGTGTGGTCTTCGAGGTTTTCCGACAAACCATTGTCCGTATTGTCTAAAAAACGCAGCACCTGCGAACCAAAATCGCCGTTCGCATGGTCAAGACGCGTAACAACAAAAAAAGATTTACCAACGGTTCCCCCGCCCTTCTGGATAGACGCAAATGATAGTAAATACACCGAATCATCTGAAACGTTTCAGATAATTTATCCGTTCCCAAACGACAACCGACCGTATGCCTCCGTGAAAGTGTATGGCTTTCCTATTCGTGCCCTCCTGGATAGTGGGAGTAATCATACGCTTATCAGCGATAAGCTTTTTGCACAGCTAAAATACAAAAAGCTGGAAGGTCCACCCAAAAAGGTTTTACTTCGCTCGGCTAGTGGAGACGAATTAAGAATTATCGGTCAGGCTCATCTTCCGTTTTCATTTGGAGGGAGTGTTAGAGTGATCCCGACGCTGGTAGTGGAGAACATTTCCATAAACTGTATCTGTGGCATGGACTTTTGGAAGAAATTTCAGATCCATCCGGCAATGCAGGAATTGGGAAATAACGAGCACCAAGCAACTGTTTCGGATTATGATCTACCCACTTCTGAGTCGTATTTGTCTCATGAGCAAAAAGAGGAGATCAAAAAAATTAAAAGATTGTTTCTTCCCGCACGAGAGGGTGAATTAACTCTAACGAATGGTGCACAACATCGTATTGTGCTGGCTGATGAATGGGCAAATAAGCCTCCCGTTCGTCAGTTCCCCTATGTAATGTCACCTAAGACTCAAGAATTGGTGGCTGTTGAGCTTCAGAGACTTTTAAATTTGGGTGTTATAGAAAGAAGTTGTTCGGATTGGTCACTCAACTGCGTGCCAGTCATCAAACCGAATAAAGTAAGGTTGTGTCTCGACGCCCGAAAGATAAACGAGAGGACAGTTCGTGATGCGTACCCTTTGTAACCCACCGGTTCCAATCCGTTTCTCAAAAGTAGATTTTTTCCATTTTCTTATGTACTTTTTTTTTTTAATCACTGTAAAACGTTTGAAAGTATCATGCTAGTTGAGTCAATATACTGCAAACAATGTTGCAGCTTACTATCAAGGTACGTTTCCAATGGGTACCTAATTTGAATAAACGAGCTTTGGTAGCGAGATGGGGTTGACTTAGCAAGTAGTGATGCTGTGAGAAGTGACTCAGTAGGAGTTTCAAATATAATCAAATGACCAACTGACGGGCAACTTAAAATTTTTATATTGATTTATATAACTTTTAGTTTGAACTACATTCAATGAACTTAAACAAAATTAGATAAATTGCGCCAAGTCACTTCTCTCCATTTAACACTCATTAAAGATAGGTTACTAATAATTTAATCTAAAATTGTGTACACCGGAAAACATCTTTTTACTCATCCCAATTTTGAGATGAGTTCTGCTTGACATCCATCGCTGGTTATTGCCCAGTGGTACCACAGTATCCGTTCTTCGAGATGAGCTTGAGACGAGCCCGAGCCGAGCTATAAAAGAGGTCAGTGTAAAGGCGAGGTCTCTCTTGTATAATTTTGACACTAGTACGGTTCGGAACGTGGTGATACGACGCGCGGGTGATCAAAGGATCACCAAAAAGTTACGATCGGGCTAACAAAGTGCGGAGGTGAAGTCGCAGAGTGGTGGACTCAGGTCCCAGTGTCGCCAAAAGAAGATCGGAAAAGTGAACGTTAGAGATCGACTTTTAGTGCGAATGCCCGATGTGTGTCAAGTGACTTTCACCTCCTCTAAAAAAAACCCACTCTAAAGTGCACAATGAAACAAAATCTAGTGTCGCGTGTCGTATAAGTTCAGACCGTCCATCAACATACGGTCCCCGTTCCGGCCACAAATTTAGAATACACCAGTGATATTGGCCTAAAGTGTGTAGTACCCTCCCAGGATACGGGTGCTAGTGATATCGACGGAGACAGCCTCAACGAAAGGGACCGCGGCCATAGCGCTGGCCGGCTAACGAACGGTGCGACAGCCATAGTACGTGTACACGTGCTCACTCACCAAGGTATGTCTCTTTCGCCATCTTTCTCGCTCGGAGTGATCTGATCTCGTGCATCGGGATCGCCAGCAGCAGTTGTTCGGATATCGTCGAAGGCGCCCCACCGTCCGACGGCCGCAATGATTATGCATGCCAACGTTTTTTTTGTGCGCAAATATTTAATTTACTTAAATAGTTAAATAAATTAAGCCTTGTTACATTATTTCCTGATTTTTTTTTTTTTTTTGCTTACCTTAAATAAAATTACCATGAGTTTTGAACTTCTAATAGATTTGTTTAATTATATATAGTAAAAGAAAATTGTGAGACCTTTGAGATCCGGGTAAGTGTTATTTTGTTGATCGCTCCCCTGTTGCCCTGAGAGTTTTATGCAGGTTAATATTAGTTCAAATAAGAAATTTCAAAGAAATGAACCTGAGTGTTGTTACACCTTTGCCTCACCCTGGTAGAATTTTGGGCCAACTTCCGAAGGCAAGATATTTGTCTACCATTGACTTGTCCGAAGCATTCCTTCAAGTGCCTTTGGAAGTGGAATCTCGAAAATATACAGCATTTAGTGTGCAAGGCAGAGGGCTGTTCCAGTATACTCGTATGCCTTTTGGCTTAGTTAATAGTCCGGCTACGCTAGCCCGACTCATGGATAAAGTATTAGGACACGGTATACTGGAGCCGTACGTTTTCGTTTACCTCGACGATATCGTCGTAGTAACGGAAACGTTTGCGCATCACCAACAGTTGTTAACGGAAATAGCATGCCGGTTACAAGCAGCTAATCTCAGTATCAATCTGGAAAAATCAAAATTCGGTGTGACAGAAATTCCTTTCCTAGGTTATCTCTTAAGCACGGATGGTCTTAGGGCTAACCCGGACAAGATTCGTCCGATCGTCGAGTATGAAAGGCCTAACACCATAACAAAGCTTCGGAGATTCCTAGGAATGGCGAATTATTATCGCCGATTCATCCCTAATTTCAGTGGAGTGACGGCTGCTCTGTCTGATCTTCTGCAGTCCAAAACCAAAACTATTCGATGGAATGATGAGGCGGAAACTGCATTCTGCAATTTAAAAGAGTGTCTAATCTCTTCGCCTGTATTGGGCAGTCCAGATTTTAGTCAGGAATTCACAATACAGACGGACGCAAGCGACGTGGCGGTAGCAGGGGTTCTGACGCAAGAACAGGATGGAGTGGAGAGAGTAATTTCGTACTACTTGAAGAAACTCACCACCCCCCAAAAAAATTACCATGCTGCGGAGAAAGAGGCTTTGGCGGCCACTTTCCGTGGATGCGTTTCGTGGATATATTGAGGGATATCACTTTACTCTTGTTACAGATTCATCGGCTCTTACGCATATCTTGAGTTCCAAATGGAAAGTGGGTTCAAGGTGCAGTAGGTGGGCGTTAAACTTACAACAATTCAACATGACAGTCCGGCATCGTAAGGGCAAAGAAAACATTGTGCCTGATGCTTTATCTCGTAGCATTGCGGCAGTATCTGATTCGTCGTGGTACACTTCTATGAAGAGAAAGGTTTTAGACCGACCAGATGATTTTATAAATTTCAAAGTAGAGAATCAGAAACTTTACAAATTCGTGACCTCTCATAATGACTATTATGATTCGCGGTTTGAATGGAAAGTAATTCCTCCGCCTTCCGAAGTGGGACAGATTCTCGAGCAGTGCCAGGATGAGTGTTTTCATCCAGGCTTCGAAAGGACCCTTGCTCGAGTCCGACAAAGGTTTTACTGGCCAAAAATGGCAGTAGAAGTTCGGCGGTACATTCAAAAGTGTACCACCTGTAAGGAAGTGAAAGCATCATCAGCACCGACGGCACCCGAGATGGGAAAAATTAAATTGGCAACCCACCCATGGCAAATTATATCTGTCGATTTTATTGGGCCTCTGCCGCGCAGTCGTCGGGGTAATCAGCATCTGTTGGTAGTTTGCGATTACTTCTCGAAGTGGGTGATGCTACAGCCGATGAAAAGCGTTAGCAGTGTGCCGATGTGTAACGCTCTGCGAGACCAATGGTTCCTGAAAAACTCGGTTCCAGAGGTAATCATTACCGATAATGGTAGCAGTTTTATTTCTACAGGGAATTCATCAGGTATACAACAGGGAATTCATCTCGGATCGTTAATATATTTTTGTGCTTCAATTATGTCAATTTTGCTCTGGAATGTCCTCGTTTATCATTTGCCGATGATTTCAAGATCTACCACATTATTCGAAAGTCAGAAACCGTAACCTTTCTCCAGCTACAATTATTAATTTTTGCAGAGGCGTGTGAAGTTAACCGTATGACAGTAAAGAGTGTCATTCCTATTAGAATACTTTCTGGATAGATCCTTGATTGGAAGATCGACTAGTGTAATGATCTTGGCGTCCATTTACACTCAAGCAACACAACAGTTACATTATAGCTAAAGTTTCTCTTAGCTTAGGATTCTTAATGACGATGACTGAGCACTTTACAGACGTACACTGTTTAAAATCCCTTTACTGTTCACTTCTTCGTCCAACTCTCGAATATTGCTCAGAAGTTTGGAACCCCTACTACCTGAACAGGGTTCATAGAATCGAGGCGATACAACACAGATTTGTTCGCTTCGCTCTTTGTCAATTGCCGTGAAACGATCCTTACCGAATACCGAGTTATGGAAGTCGTGGGTTATTAATCAGTCTCGACACACCACAAGTAGGGTAACAGAGGTATTTTGGCCACTTCATATATTTTGGCCCACCTAACAAACTTTATCGATTTTTTCGCCTCGAACAGTCATCGGGCGCGGTTCGCTTTTTCGAGCGCTCCGCAAGTAATTTATATTTATTTATTTTTTGACGCGTAGCCTACATCGTGCGCGGGCTTTTTTCATAGCCTTTCGGACAAATTTTATCTAGAATAATGAAGTGCGGTGTAAAATCGTGTATTAATATTGACGATCGCTTCCTTTGGAAATGCGAATTCTGTGAAAAATCGTACCATTCAGCCTGCATCGGCGTGCAGCGGCATCAAGAAAATTTTATTCTGGCATTTATGGTACCAGTGTGTGCCGACTGTCAACATTTAATAAGGACAGGAGCTGAAACTCTAAAACTACTTCATCTACAGGAGCAACTTCTAAAGCACACAAAAAATCAAACGGAAACGTATCACCGGACCACTGCAGACATGAAATCCCATTACCTGGAAATATTCGACAGTGTCGAGCGCTTGCTCATCGACGTGAAGCAGTCATTGTCCAGTATCAGCAGAAACGACCACAACATTTGCGGTAAAGTAGGTCAGCGCATGCAGTCATTCGAGGCCTCGTTACACAGTGCCATAAAAAACGTTTGCGATTTTAGTAAAGTCAATGACCAGCACATCAAGGAAATGAGCGAACGGCTTCTTCGCCTCGAAGAAAAATTCTTACTACCTACCAAATCTGAAGTCCCTGCAATAATACCTAACACTATTCTGGAAGAATTGAGAGATGAAGTCAAAGCAATATCGACTTCAATCTCCGGTATCGGAACCAAAGACCAAAATACCAAACCTAAGTCTCTAGCTGAAGAACTCAAAGAGAAGGAAATTCAAACATGCGACAGTGGCTGGCGCTTCATTGGAAGTAAAAAAAATCTGGAAACGAGACTGGAGTGAGTATGACAAGAAACAGCGCACTCGACGGCTGCAAGAAAAACAAGCTGAAAAAGCAAACATCAGACGAAAACATCGGAAGCGGAAACAACAAAATAATACAAATTACAGTATACGCAGTAAAAACAACAACTACACCAACAACAGCAAACACGACAACAACAACAACAACAACAACAGCAACAACAACAGCAGCAGCAACAACAACAACAACAACGACAATAATGTGCACTACAACAGCAACTTGAACACTAATAGTAACAACACCTGCCACAACAATAACAATAATATGTCATTACAATATACCTTACCATTGGACAAGGACTTACTAGCAGCTGCACGGGTTCAATTCTCCGGGCATCCAGGTGCAGATATTGCCTCAAAATTCATAAATTTTCAAAAAGGTGAAACCATCAACCCTTACAAAGGAACAAGAATTATTCAAAACAACACTACTCCGGTCTTAGGAAGTAATGACATCGAAGCTGCACCATCCACTAACTATGATCCAATGCGTCCTCCAATTGTACGTCTTACTTCACAATCTGCAAATGGCGACGAACGCTTCTTGAAAGCAAGACTTCGTGACCCGAAAATAATGCACGTCGTCCGTCTGTATTTGTCATACATGAAAAATCAACAATCTACAGTATGCATCGAGGGTATGACACCAACTAGTATAAAAATGCTATTAGCATCAGAAGGCCTTCCAACAACACCTGACCACCTTCTACGAATCTTCATCGAAGTGCATCAGGAATATGGAATGAAACCTAAGGAAGCGCAGGCCGACCTGGACTCTTATGGGAAATTTTTGACAAGTGAACACATCCGCCGACTCCAACTAATCCGGGAAGCCGAACACAATTTTACAAGGCCGAATTTTCGGAAATAACGACGCCCTTTGACGAAGGAATAGAAACAGGAATTAGTAATGTAAGTATTCCAGAATTCTCAAATACTTCTTCGCTTCATAGACAAAATGTGACTGAAATTTTGGTCTATTGCCAAAATTTCAACCGCATGAAAAGCCCGGCCAAAATGAAAGAAATTCATCAAAATTTAATAACCTCCTCTTTCGACGTAATCCTTGGAACTGAAAGCAGCTGGGATGAAAGTGTTAGAAGCGAAGAAGTATTTGGAAATAATTTTAACGTATTCCGGCACGACCGAAATTTATCTCTCTGTCAGAAAAAATCTGGAGGCGGAGTCCTCATAGCCATAAACTCTTGCTTTACTTCTGAAGAAATTATTACTCCTAAATATAAAGAATTTGAGCATGTATGGGCCAAAGTCTCAATATTGGGAGAAGAACATATTTACTGCTCTGTCTACTTCCCACCCGAAAATGCGAACAAATTCTCTTTTGAATTATTCTTTCAATCTTTAGACACAATTATTTCGAATATGGAACCCGAAGTGAAGCTACATATTTTTGGCGACTTCAATCAACGTAATGCGGACTTCATTTCTGACATTGAAAATGAATCAATCTTACTCCCAGTCGTTGGAGAAAACGAAACATTGCACTACTTTTTCGACAAAATTTCTAATTTTGGCCTACATCAAGTAAACTCCGTAAAAAATCAACAAAATGCATATTTAGACCTTCTTTTCACAAATTGCACAGAAGACTTTTGTGTGAACGCATCAAACCTGCCATTATGGAAAAATGAAGCATTTCACACCGCAATCGAATATTCATTATTTACACACAATGCATCCCTTCCCTACGACTTGGAATATGAGGAAGTGCCGGAATACAATAAAATTGACTTTGAAGAAGTCAAGTGTAGACTAAGTATAATAAACTGGCGGAACATACTGAGCACAGAAGGAAATGTCGACTTGGAAGTAAACAAATTCTATCACATTATAAACAAAATATTATCCGAAACTTTGCCCATGAAAAGAAGAAGAAAAAATCATAACAGCAAATTACCCGTATGGTTCAATTCACAACTAAAACATTTGAAAAATAGGAAACAAAAAGCACACAAAACTTACAAACAAGAAAAAAGTGACGCTCATCTTCAAAATTACTTAAATCTATGCAATCAACTCAAAATAGCCATTAACACAGCACACGAAGAATACAACCGCAAAATTGAAAACGAAATAAAGACTTGCCCTAAGAACTTTTTTAACTACACAAAAAATAAACTAAAAAGCAACAATTTTCCATCTCAAATGCACCTCGACGAACATGTAGGGAAAAATAGTACAGAAATCTGCAATCAATTTGCAAATTTTTTCCAGGAAGTATATACATCTTATTCAGAAACTGACCGTGACCGTGAATACTTCTCTTTCATACCTGCATTTTCTAGCTCCATCTCTGTAAACTATCTATCAGAACATGACATTTCGACAGCACTGAAAAACTTAGACGCCTCAAAAGGGCCTGGACCTGACAGTATACCACCAATATTTTTAAAAAATCTTGCTGAAGAACTTACACTACCACTACAACTAATTTTTAACTTATCACTTAATAAATGTACTTTTCCTAAAGCATGGAAATCTTCCTTTCTTGTACCAATATTTAAATCTGGTGCAAAATCTAACATTCGGAACTACCGTGGAATAGCCATTATCTCATGCATTCCAAAATTATTTGAAAAAATTGTAAACGAAAAACTTTTTCATCAACTTAAAAATGTAATAACAAACAAACAACATGGCTTTTTTAAAGGCCGCTCAACTACAACAAATCTTTTAGAATTTATGACATTCACTCTGAATGCAATGGACGCCGGCAACTACGTAGAAACTCTTTACACTGACTTTAGCAAAGCCTTCGACATACCTTTACTTCTACACAAACTACAAAAATATGGCATAAAACATACTCTTCTGGAATGGCTCAAATCATACTTAACGAATCGTGTACAGGTAGTCCGCTTCCAAAACATTCTGTCTGAACCAATTAATGTAACATCTGGCGTACCTCAGGGTTCTCACTTAGGGCCTCTCCTTTTCATTTTACATATAAACGACATTTCCTTCATACTCAAAAATCTGAAAGTGCTTATATATGCAGACGACATGAAACTCTTCATGGAAATTAAAAATATCAACGACGCTGTAATATTCCAGAACGAAATCAATCTATTCCACATTTGGTGCTGCAAAAGTCTACTCCAACTCAATGTAAAAAAATGTAACTCAATAACTTTCAGTAGGAAAAATGAAACTATACCCACAAACATACATCTAGGAAATCAGCTTGTAGAAAAATGTAAAATTGTAAGAGATTTAGGCGTAATCTTAGACTCCAAGCTCACTTTTGTGGAACACTACAATACCATAATCAATAAAGCAAATAGCATGCTGGGCTTTATTAAACGCTTCAGTCATAACTTTCAGGACCCATACACAATAAAATTATTATACACTACATATGTCAGACCTATTTTGGAATATTGCAGCCTAGTATGGAATCCATATAATATTATTCACGAAGAACGCATCGAATCTATTCAAAAACAATTTCTTTTATATGCACTTCGTAAATTAAACTGGACAACATTTCCTCTACCATCATATGAAGCACGCTGCATGCTCATCAATATACAAACACTTAAAGAACGCCGCGACCTTGCAATGCTTTATTTTATCAGCGACATTATTTCTCAACGCATTCAATCACCTTCTTTATTATCGCAACTAAATTTTTATACACCTAGACGTCAATTACGAACCAGGAAATTATTTTTAGAAAGAAACACTAGAACAAATTATGCAAAATACTGTCCAGTCAATCGAATAATGCGCCATTACAATCAATACTGCGAACATCTTTACCTTACTATGTCAAAAAATCAAATCAAATCTCAGCTTTGTCGTAGAAATAATGCGTAGTATGTAAGTGAACATTGTAAACAATTTATATGTAGTCTACATTTGCTTGACGAAATAAATAAATAAAATAAATAAATAAATAAATATCGGATTTAATTGATGTGAAGTAACTCATGTTACATAAATTTGAAGGTAAACACATTAAATTACCAATTGCGGAAGGATTTTTCAAAGATATTAAAACATTTGGTGGATATTTATTCAAAGTGGGCCAAAATAAAATCAATCCTAAAGTGGGCCAAAATACCTCTGTTACCCTACGAAGGGAATTATCACACGCTCTGATAATAGCAGATATCTTCAACGATAGAATTGACTGTCCCGTTTTGATCAATGAATCACCAATAATTGAAAAAATACCTTCTGTAAGTAATCTCAGCAATTTAACCCAAGAGAACAAATTAAAAAGAATAACTCTTAAAGAACGAACTTTTTTTCATATTTTCTTTTTAATGTTCTATGCGAGAGAAACACTAGAAACTTGTGTATTTAAATTATTCTTCTCTTTCAAAACGCTTTTTCGTGGTTTACAACATTTAATTCCTCACTAACATGATCTTCTCATTATTACTCGTCTGTGTAGTACTATAACTATTTTATTTATTTTGCATTTATCTTGTCGTTTCGGTCAGTTTAATCATAATTATAAACGAATAAATTTTAGAATTGCTATGCAACGATTTGCAATTCATACGCACTTCAAAAAAAGGAATAATAAGTATTATAATCATATTTTCAACCCAAAGGATACACGACATAAATATATAGTAAAGAAAATACGGAACGCGAATACCGAATACATAATTTTGCAATATATAATCATTCTGCTGAATTCACTCGAAACGATTACCATTTTGACAAACTGACTGAACATTTACGTACGATCACATTCCTGGTGGAAAAGAGGAGTTAACACATTAACAGCAAACAATTACCAAGCTGTTTCTAGGTCTTTCACGGCTTCAAACGGATGCAGTGACTTTTTAAACGTTTCGCTATCAATTATTGAGGAGCAACCGAGTACACTAGTTTTTCGATTTTGTCATGAGCTCTGTTGTTCGTTCATGTTTGCTCGGTGGGAAAACGATTCGTTCAATTGTGTGTATGTATGTGTTTCAAAATTGTATGCGTGATTTAATCGGATCATGCAGATAAAAAGCAGTACTATAACCGGAACTATTCGATATACTTAAAGATGCATCGGACACTGGGAAAAGCTGAACTACACTGCGATCGATAGGGTAATGAATTCGTAAACAATGTGTAGTTTGGAACCTTACCACACAATAATCACATTTCACCCAACATTTTACTCTCTGTTCCATAATGGAATATCATTGTGAATGACAACGTGAGGGCTAGTGTGAACCAAACGATATGTAACACGGTGTTCTAATGGGCTTATACTATGAAACTCTTCTGCTGTTTTGATCTGCTACCAATATTTGTATTTAATAAGTAGTGTTTACCTTTTAGTTTAACTTTTCCCTGCGCTGCATCTGAACACGATCAGCATCATATCTCTCTTACATACGGGAACCTTTTTGTTGTAGCACCTTGGCGCGATCGTTGGACTCGTTCTCCCGACCAAGTAACGTGTTGGCGCATTCCTTCGACACAACGCACAGAAATTCGGCGTTTTCTTCGGCACCATAATTATACGATGTACCTATATTGATAAGTTGTTCAAAACGCCAACCGTCGGACATTGTTGAAACCATCTTTTACATATAATATAAAAAAGAATTAGACTCGTTACTTCAAATTCATCCATTTTAAGCTCACCTGTGTTAATTCGTTTTCTTGACATTGCAGCACACGATAAACACGTTTTTTATCAGCAGTAGGTCTCTGAAAGTGCAACAATTATATTTGGTGAGAATGTATGTCAGGACGGGATCATAACAATCTTACTTGTTCTCTTCTTGCAATACTATCCTTTAGTAATCCAATCAAATGTGTAACATTGTAAAATTCAGCTTCCTCCAAAACGCCTTCTTCCGATAGACCATCGTCCAAAACTAATTTGCCATGGCGCAAATAATTCAACACTGGGGCAAAGTAACGTGGATCTCGGTCAATTAAATAGGCACCTGATTCATCCTGTAAACCAAAAAAAAGAGCTCGATATTTGATGCATTATCACACCCCGAATGAACACTCACCCGATCAGAAATCAAATCACTATCCTCCTGGATCAACCGTGACAGGAACGAGTTCGGGTCCCGTGACAGTGTCGTCTTCGTCGTAAGAAAGCAAGTACCACCAACATTTAACTTAATCCATTGGTCCTTTTTACCCTGAATCGGATACTGCGAAAAAGAGGAGGTTGCAGCGGAACCGTACCCAGACTTTGAGGATGAAGCCAATCCGCCACCTCCATCATGACACTGTCCATTTAAATTGACCGTAGCCATATTCTCGACGAGTTTCAATTGTTTTAGTTTCGGAGTATGATGTTTTGATCAATTGTTATTGTTTCAAAGGAACTACGTTTTCTTCTGAGTAATTATTCTAAAATCTAGTTACTTAAAAATCACTACGCCCACATTACATTTGCTTATTGATCGTATAGTAAGAAATAATCGCAACCAGAATTATGTCGAAGTACCTACGACAATGTTCCGCAGATGTGCAATACTATTTGAACACAATATTCAACGAAACAATGCACAAACTTTTCAACTATTCCAAATCTCTTCCCACTTCGCAACGCAACACCTAACTGAGTACAAAACAAAACTATATGCCAGTGCTGTCAAAATAGGACACGCACGCTTAAAAATAGTTACTCAAAAATGAGTAAGTTCTCACTCATCTATAGAAAAAGTGGAACAACTCTAATTTAGAGTAACTCCGAAGTTACTCAAATTTGAGTTCTTACACTGGAAACGATATTTGGGTAAAATCTATTCATTTACTGAGTAATACTTTATTTGTGCATGTGCCAAAAATAGAGTAACTATCACTCAAATTTTGAGTGAAATTTTTTTTCACATATACCAAATTTGCAAAAAAATTGCTTCTTTTCTGAGTGTATCGTATTAAAATATTAAGTAATTGAACTCAATACTATATCAAGTGGTGGTTGCTTGGAGTAGTGTGTCAATCGCAAATTAACATACATGTCAGTTATGCTCAGCCACCAATCATACACTTATTCCTCATAAATGACATTTGAGCATATTTGGATCCATTCTAAAGCACAACACGGAGTTTATCATTCCGGTTTTTGCAGACACAACACCGTTTGCGTTGAGCGACTCACCCTCGAAATACGCGATCTCACTAACAAAATATACAACCTGTTGCTACAAATGGTTATTACAACTTTTAGACTGAGCTAGCGAATAGTAACAAAAAAACGAGTTATTGCGTTAAACTCAAATTTAGAGTAGGAGTTACTCAATATCATTGATGATAACTACTAAATTTTTGACGTTTCCATGTATCATTTGAAAATGAGTGACTAGTACTCAAACTCTGAGTAACTTTTTCTAAGCGTGCGATGTGAAAATTTCACTGATGGCGAGATAGAGCAAATTTGGTTGTGTTTGTAATTTTCTCATGGAATTAAGTATGGCGCCGGGATCGATGAAAGTAAACACCGGAAAATAAAACATGACTCAAAATTCTATACTCAGGCAAAAAATATATGGAATTTCATAGGTATCGTATGGTTTTCAACCACAAAAATATCGTATGCGAATCATAAAACCAATAAAAAGCCTTAAGAAATTCATATGAAATTTTCAGGAACATTGTGCAAAATTTCTATGACAAACATATCTTCTCCATTATACTGTGAAATTCATGAGTAGTTCGTATGAAAACTATAACATTAATAAAAGAGATGAATATTGTAATAGAGGTATACGTATATTTTTCATAAAAATATTTAGAAATTGTGATTTTTGATGCATCATAAGATTTGCCTTATGATTTTCACTACTCATTTTGCTGTGTTTTTTGAGTGTGGAATTAAACAAAATATTATTTTTGAGTGTGGAATTAAACAAAATATTAGAATTAGAAAAGGTCCCAAGTGCAAATAACAATTTCTCTTTCATTTAGGGGTTGGCCAAATTTTGTGCTAGGGCACATAACCGTATTCATTATTTTTACGTTTCGTCTTTGACTCATCAGTGCAGAGCAGTTCAAATTGAACTGCTTAGTGCTAAACTCGGCAGTTCAATTTGAACCGCTAAGCAGACGTAAAATTTCTGCTACTTACAGAACACTTTTTGTTTTGCAACGAAGTGCAATGTCTTTTCTGACGTGCCGAACGAAAACGTGTTTTCGACTATTTCTGGCCGATGCAGGTATGGTCATTTAGGGGTTAGCCAAATTTTGTGCTAGGGCACATAACCGTTTTCATTATTTTTACGTTTCGTCTTTGGCTCATCAGTGCAGAGCAGTTCAAATTGAACTGCTTAGTGCTAAACTCGGCAGTTCAATTTGAACCGCTAAGCAGACGTAAAGTTTCTGCTACTTACAGAACACTTTTTGTTTTGCAACGAAGTGCAATGTCTTTTCTGACGTGACGAACGAAAACGTGTTTTCGACTATTTCTGGCCGATGCAGGTATGGTCATTTAGGGGTTAGCCAAATTTTGTGCTAGGGCACATAACCGTTTTCATTATTTTTACGTTTCGTCTTTGACTCATCAGTGCAGAGCAGTTCAAATTGAACTGCTTAGTGCTAAACTCGGCAGTTCAATTTGAACCGCTAAGCAGACGTAAAGTTTCTGCTACTTACAGAACACTTTTTGTTTTGCAACGAAGTGCAATGTCTTTTCTGACGTGCCGAACGAAAACGTGTTTTCGACTATTTCTGGCCGATGCAGGTATGGTCATTTAGGGGTTAGCCAAATTTTGTGCTAGGGCACATAACCGTTTTCATTATTTTTACGTTTTGTCTTTGACTCATCAGTGCAGAGCAGTTCAAATTGAACTGCTTAGTGCTATACTCGGCAGTTCAATTTGAACCGCTAAGCAGACGTAAAGTTTCTGCTACTTACAGAACACTTTTTGTTTTGCAACGAAGTGCAATGTCTTTTCTGACGTGCCGAACGAAAACGTGTTTTCGACTATTTCTGGCCGGTTATGTGCCCTAGCACAAAATTTGGCTAACCCCTAAATGACCATACCTGCATCGGCCAGAAATAGTCGAAAACACGTTTTCGTTCGGCACGTCAGAAAAGACATTGCACTTCGTTGCAAAACAAAAAGTGTTCTGTAAGTAGCAGAAACTTTACGTCTGCTTATCGGTTCAAATTGATTTGCCGAGTTTAGCACTAAGCAGTTCAATTTGAACTGCTCTGCACTGATGAGTCAAAGACGAAACGTAAAAATAATGAATTTCTCTTTATTTACATTCTCTTCAATTATTACAGCGACTTACTGCATTTTTTCGTAAGTGCAGATCGAAAGTTGATGATTGCAGTCATTATTCTTGGTAAAGTGATAGAAACAAATTTTGCCGATAGGGCCGTAAGTATCGAAAACAAACAAAACAAAGAGAAACTGTCATTTGAACTTAGGACCTTTTCTAGTGTTTGTCTTCAAATCATTCCTTTTTTTAAATTGAACTGACAGTATAGAACTGTCAGTCGAACGATGGCTGTCAAAGTTCCCAGAATCTGTCAAGTCATACAGTTTCAAAGTTTTAAACGACTACTTATTTCAAAGCAAAACGAGTATTTTCGTGAAATATCCATGGAAATATGGCCTCAAAAACGGTAACCGTGCTTACTATCAATGGGCGTCGTCAACAAGTAAAAGTCGAACCGAACCTTACCATCCTAGACGTATGTTGTATTTTGTGACAAGCCGGTAACCAAAGAATAACATTCGTTTTCTTGCCAGATCTTAGAGCAGGTGTGTAAAAAGCATAATTTTAATGCAGATGAACATGACTTGAAGCATCACAACAAAATTTTGGACCTTTCGGCAATGTTCCGATTTTCTGGCTTACCTAATAATGCCCTTTTGGAAATGGTGCCGGCTATTAAGGCCAGAACTGAATCCGATGTAACGTTGGTTATTCAACTGGAAGACGGAAGTCGACTCGAAGGAACCTTCAAACCTTCTGCTACATTACTGTTCGTTTTAAAGAGTACATGTGAAGACAAGGCGAACGCTCAATCCAACCCCGTGATGATCTATATGCGCAAGGAAGTGCTCTGGGATTCAATGGAAAAAACAACATTGAAAAGTTTAGGATTGACCGGTGGACGAGCCATTATTAGATTGCTTCAACGAAAACCAGAAGAACTGAAAACACAAGCCAATGTTTCGACTCCTTTGCCTCACAAAGAAAAACCAGAAGAGTCTGACGAACCTTATGTCAAAAAGACACAGCAGGAAGTTTCTACAGTGAAGGAATTAAAAGAGAAAATAGAGATAGATTCGGTACCGATAGAAAAATCCAAGTCGCCTACCGAAGCTAAGAAATCAAAACCAAGCTCTAGCAGTCCTATAGCAGGATCATCAAAACAAAAACATCTTTCTGCGGATTCCAAAATTGATAATCCACAAATTCCCGAACCGAGGCCTGAATCCATAATCAATATAATAGGAGATAGGGAAGCCTTGCTATTTCATCTAGAAACAGCCGAACGTAGCACATTCGACCATCCAGATTCATTCTATGAAATAACTGTTTCTGACGTCCGCAAAATGTACGCCGATTTGAGAAAACAAGTCAAAGATTTAGAAGAAGCTCCCTTAATGACTTCTGAACTACGGCAGCTCGAGGATAGCAAGCGTGTACTGAATCATTTGTCACGTTATAGAATCACTATAATCCGAGTGCAATTCCCCGATCGGTATGTATTGCAAGGCATATTCAAACCTCATGAGTCTGTATCGGACGTGATAAATTTTGTGCGAGAAAATCTACAAGATTCAACCATTGATTTTCATCTATGTAAGTATAATTACACACGTTTCACAAACTGTTTTGTTATATGTAGTATAAATATTGAAGATACAACACCTCCAAAGGAAATTCTCTCGTCAGAAAGCACACTTGTAGAGGCGAAGTGCGTACCACAAATTTTGCTTCATTTTGGCTGTGAGAAGGAGTACACATCTAGCAAGTTCCTGAAACAACATCTTTACGACGTACTATCAAACGCAACCGGAGCATCACTCGTAGCAGCTCGCTCTCGTGGTAGTTTGGATGATGAAGGAAAGCTGATGGAAACAGTCAGCTATTCCTCAGTCTCGTCGGAGCCGGATGACAATCAACATAAAAACGAAAATGAACTGGTAGCCACTAGCAGTCGCCTGCCCAACGCAAATTTTAGGCCTTCATCCGTACAAGCTAATTCCAATGATGTGAAAATGCCAAAATGGTTTAAACCGATTGGGAAATGAAATGTTAAATGTTATTGCCTTTTTCACCGATCATCGGACGGATTTTTGATTCAATAAAACTGTGGGTATAGCCGTCATTAATACGCTTCATTTGTTTTTTATATATTCCGAATAGTAAATACCAGACGTTCAATTATTTTGCTAAAAGTTTCAACTGACTGAGACCGGAGATGTCCATCTCCACTATGTGGCGAAGAGCAAGTTGAATTTCTTCCCCCGATTACAGATATACACCACAGTTCTAAACAATGTGCACGCATTCATCTCTAGCACCAGATTGCTAAAAATGTTTGCACTGAAGTGTACATTTGCGTACAAGCCTTACTTGGCCGATTGAGCCATTTTTTTGTTATTGGATTAGATCGTTGTCACCCTTTTCCTTGAGATTGTCAAAAATAAGCCTGCTCGAGAGCATGGTTATTTTTGGCAGATCGATTGTTATTTTCCGACACTGAAAAAAATTGTGTAATGAAAATTCCAATAATAGATCTTTAGTTGAAATTTAACTACTTTAGTTAAATTTAACTACTCGACACAAAATAACCGTTCAATTGTCAGATTTCAACCAAAAGTTAGCAAGCCGAAACTCCTTTCGTTCGGGACGTCAGTTCTGATATTACACTTGGGTGTAATATTAAAGAAGTGTTTTGCAAATAGCATTAACTTTGCGTCTGCCTAGCGGTTTATGTTGAACCGTCAGGTCGGAGGTAGCAGTTCAGCATAAACTGCTACGCACTGATGAGTCTAAGACGAAACGTTAAATCAGATGAAATTGGTTATGTGCACCTAACATAAATTAGGAAGTAACACATGGATCAATAAGTCCCGAGACTAAAGCAGAGATGGCGCTCGTAGTAAACCAGTAACCACGTCTTTCTAGAGTACTAACCTTTGCTTGAAACGGGTCAAAATTTTAAGTCGATCCGACCAGAAACAGCTGAGTTATCAAGGTTGGAGTAAAGTCGTTTTGTAGTTAAAAAATGGAAAAAAACCGAGTTTCGTGTTTTGATAAAACATTGTTTTTTAATGGGTAAAAACACCGTGCAAGCGAAACAATGGATTGAAAAATATTATCCGGACTCATGTCCATCAAAAGCAACGATTTGTCGGTGGTTCGCCTAGTTTTGACGTGGTCGTACCGACACAAATGACGCGGAACGCTTGGGTAGACCTGTGGAAGTCGTTACATCGGAAAATGTGAGTGAAGTGACAAAAATTATTATGAAAGATCGTAAAGTGAAGCTCCGTGAGATTGCTGAGATGACACAAATATCATATGGAAGTGTATTTACTATCCTTCATGAAAAATTGAGCATGAAAAAGGTTTTTTCCAAGTGGGTGTCGCGATTGCTTTCGATGGAACAAAAACAGCAATGAACAAAACAATGAAAACAATGGCGAAATTGAACGAATTGGGCTTTGGTCTGCTTCCCCACCCCCATACTCGCCAGATTTAGCCCCTAGTGACTACTGGCTCTTTGCTGATCTTAAAAAAATGCTCCAAGGAAAAAGATTTGGCTCAAATGAGGAGGTCATCGCTGAAACTGAAGCTTATTTTGAAGCGAAAGATAATTTTTTTAATGAACATGGTATTGAAAAATTGGAAAAACGTTGGAACCATTGTATCACTCTAAAAGGTGATTATGTTGATGAATAAAAAAAATTTTGCAAAAAAAATGTTCTTTCCATTGTTAGTCTCTGGACTTATCGATCCATGTGTTAAAAACCTTTTACCTCTTAAACTTACCACAAGCCATTCTTGTTTTCACTCGAAAAATTATTGGTTTTAATAGTTGGTTGGTTCTACTGCATCTCAGACCAAACTGGAGTTCTTTTTATAGTTCTATAGTTTGAAAATACACTAACAGCTTACTAATTTGATGAAAACTGTATTCATTCAATTTGCTCGATATTGAAAACATAGGGAACACTTCAGGCTAGACTCGATGTAGTCAATCCTCCAAACAGTTTATACCTAAAAATTTTGTGCACAATTTTCGCTGTCGCGCTGGCCTAGCGAGGCGTGCTACAAGAAAACTTTCACTGCTAGTATAAAGCCTTCATCAATGTTGGTAAGATCTTATAGTGTTGGATCAGGAGCTATGCATTTTTCGGAACTGAGAAATATTTTTTTTCTTTCAAATGGAATTGACATCTTCGCACGGAACCTTATAAATATATATACATGCATCACTTTCCGTATTTGATAGATGAATCGCATTGAAACACTTATTTTGCACAAGATTACTACACCAATCGGAGCAAGGGTGTTATTTTAGTATCAACTGTTTCTCATCTCCTTTACTTGTACTACGAAACATATTTCTCTCTATCTTCAAAATTGTTAATAGTTCACTTGACATGCTCCATTAATTCGATATTATGTCCGAATATGTCTAATAAATGAATCAATATTTGTAGCTATATAACGAAGACCTGAAGACTTCATTTTGCGATTATCGTTCATTTGATTTACTAAATAAATCAACTCGATGATCCAAATGGTGTTAAATTGATTCGACACAAGGTAATGAACAAAGCCAGATTATAATCAATTTGGGTATGCAAAAGTATGTTTTTGTTACAAACGGCAACTACAGCAATCATGCCTTATTGGTGATACCATGTTTAATATCTCCGTTTCGACGATGATCGTGATCGAGATCTCGTGCGTCTGGAGGATCGATATCGATCACGTGATCGTGATCGAGACCTATCCTTCGATCTGTATGAATATTTGCGATCTCGGTCATCGTCTCGGGAGTCTCGCGAATAAGATCTGCGCCGACGCGAATAAGTACTACGTTCGGAACTATGCGATCGCCGCGAATGCTGCGAGTAACGATCGTCATGATCATCATCATAGTAATCTTCCTCGTCGTCACTACGACTATGGCGGGATCGTTTGTGTTTTTTGCTTTTATGAGACTTGTGTGAGGATTTTCTACTGCTTTCATCGCGGACAGTCCGGTGCGACGATGAAGCTCGACTGCTAGATGCATTCGATGGTGTTTCGGAAGTAATGCTGTTTCCTCGTTGATACTGTTCTAAATGCATTGTCGCCGAAATGGCCGCAGGGAAAAGCGGAGCTGAATTTACAGGAGAAGTTGCTACAGAACTAGGACCTGAGATAGCAGCGGACTGACTAACTTTAGGTACAGATAATGGTTGCACAATCTCGCCCGGCTTGTGGTTAACAATTGCTACGTGAGTTATATGAGTTTGCCGAACTGTGTCCTTCGGATCGCTGAATCGGGATATCCTCTTATCACGTTGCCGTCCTATCGATACAGATAAAAAACATGGAAATAAAGAATTAATTATTCACAACTCTTCCATCGATTGTTGGAAAGGCTATCAAAGCAAGATAATCGATACTTTACATTTGTTAGACAGAATAGAGTGAGTGAATAACTCAAGTATGAACCAAGAATTTAAAACCAATGTGAATAGTACTCCTGACAATTTCAGAATGATAAATTATAATTTCTTGTTACATTTTTTTCACCTATACCCTTCTATATTACGCTCTCTAACTCTTTTCATTACAATCTAGTCGAATGTATCGGCAAAAAGAGAAACTAGTCAAATCAGTGGCGTCTCGTGACTACATTTTTTATTAAACTTGTTTCGTAACATCGATACAAGAGAAAAATTTGACTCTCTGCACGTGGAACAAACCTGTCAATAGCTTCATCAGTTAAACCGCTTCGACGTTGAAACTGAGACAGCAATTTATTTTCAACTGCCATAAGTATAAACCATTGAAGCCTCTCCAGAAGTTGTGCATACAAGTTCTCACAGAACTAAACGTGATAGAGAGAACAAAAAAATCTCAGAGCTGAACTGAGTAAATCCTCCTATTTTCGAATGTTTGCAGTAACTCATGGAACACGGAAAAGAAACTAACACAGCGACAAGAGATACGAGAAATTTTAAGTTTGATTTATATGGGATGTGCTTAATTTCGGGATTTACAATCATACGGTTAACTTTACACCAATCTGCGAAGATTAACAATTGCCGCTGGAGAAAGGCTGCGTCTTCTAAGTTGCGGATAATGTGATAGATCTTGGCATCATCAGCAAACGAAAAGCGAGGACCTTCCAAAGCAAACTTGACATCATTGAAGTACGGTAAAAATATTAACGGTCCGAGATGACTTCCCTGTGGTATTCCGGATGATGCGAGGAATTCTCTGGAAATATGATCGTCAATTTTAGCTGCTAAACGACGATTCCGATTTGTCGTTGTAGAGTGGTTAGACATGAAACCGTGTTGAGTATCAACAATATATTGCTTGCAGTGATTGAAAATTGCTGTCAGTATAACCTTTTCGAACAGCTTTGGTATAGCGCTGAGGGAAGTAATACCGCGGTAGTTGTTCATACCCTTTTTTCGCCTTTCTCGTGGACTGGGAAAATGAAGGAAGCTTTCCATAAATTGGGGAAAACATCTGTAGCGAGTACCATTCGAAATAATTTGCAGATTACTCCACGCGAACACTTTTCAAGAATAACCGCCGGTATTCCGTTGGGGCCTGGAGAAGTTGAGGCTTTCATTTCTACAATTGCCGGTCGTATTGAGTCTTCGTTAATATTGATGCAGTTCAATCAGTCATTAGACAGGGGAACATTAAATGTTGCAGCTGCTATTTGCTGCTGAATTAAGATTTCTTCTGAAAAAACCCTAGATATTTTTCCGCAAACATCTGGCAGATTTCCTGAGTGCACGAATCAGTACGATCTCCAAAGTTCATTGACGAGGGAGGGACCCAAATTGGATTTGATTTCAGTTTTCGTTGTACGTTGTTCATGTAGTTGGCATGGCAGCACTTAACGGATTTCTTGTACAGCTGATTTATCTACACGTAATGATTACGCAAGGAAAATTACCCATGTTTAGAGTATCTCCCTAGAACAGCTCTTTTGATCGTTTTCAAATGTCTCACTTCTGCGGTCAGCCATGGTGGATGCCGGGTCTGTCGACTCGATCGTTTCGGTACAAAGCAGCAGCATTGATATCATCGTTGTCGAGAACTTCATTCCAGTCGATTTGCGTCAAAAAGTCGGTCATATTGGTGTAGTTCTGTAAGCGATTCGAGTCGAGCACGATATGATGGCAGGAGGATGATGACGAACAGAATTCACCAGAGGGAAAGGTGAATATATTCTACCAACTATTTTCAAGAGTTGCCGTACCAAGCTGTTCTTTCGTGGATAGCGCTGACTGCAACTGATGCGGCAGTACGGCAGATTGAGTGTCGACGTTCGTTTGCGGCAAGTGATGTGCACCGTTGATAGTAGAGATAGTTTTTGACCCCGGAATCCGACTCAAATCCGAGCCCAGATTCGAATTTGGAGAAAGAAAATGTTTTGAATTCGATCGGGTATGGGGAACAATTTTAAATTTTTAAACGGGATCGGGTTTGCATACAGAGATTCGGGTTCAATTACCCGGAACCCGTCCTGACAGACACCGGCAGGTTCGGGAAGATTTTTAATTCTTATCGGCATTGATGGCATTTCACCAGAGTGATACCTGCTGGTGTATAATTTATGTCTACACAGGGAATGCAAGAAACGAACATCACACAAAAAGGAAAGCGCATTTCTTCTCAGTGTCGAATAGACAGAATTAGAATTTGTGCTTGTGGTTAAAGCAACTGGTGCGAGTGAAACATATTCTCTTCGCATGAATCGCTCTCACGCGCTCTCGCCTAAATACACCCAGGTGACTACTGGCGCGTGCTGGTGGGCGACCTTCTCTGATTTAATTTTTAAATTTAAAGAAGGTAACAATGGCCTTGCTATGACAATCTTTTTCGCAGCAAGGAAAAACTAAATTTTAACGATAAATTGCGCTTTTGCTGAATATGCGTGCCCCACGCTTTTCTTACGCGAACCGTACACCAGAGTCCTCACCGGAACAGAGTACGTTGATGATGATGATTTAATTGATGCAAGGGCCTTTTTCAATGCACATATTCTGTCACTGATCGATTGCCATTGTATTACGCGCTGGTACTAGAAGACACCCTGGGAAACCAATTGATTTACAGTTCCGTGTGCCGAGCTTCCAACCAAAGTGTTTTTATAGTCACCTGGATCGTTGTCGTTTATTCCGATTCGTATTTTACGTAAGAATATTTTTGCTACACCTTCACCAATTCCTTGTTTCGCCAACGGGTGACCGTTTCACTTCACATAACAGACATCTGCGATAGATATTTAATTCTGCCTACGGTAGGGTTATTGCACCCTTTGCACCCTTCCGGTCGGTCATCAATACACAAGCAAGCATGAGATAGGTACTTGGGAGATACATCCTACCATCTGACGACCAGTGCCCCAATGTATTTCTCTTCGAAATCCATGCTCTCTAGGGGAATTTTGCATATTGATCAACTGGTTCAAGCAGTCATGAATTAAGTAAACACCATTTTAATAAAATTCTATAGAACAAAAACTCTCTTGTTTTCAAATTACAAGATTTAGAAACGAGTTGTTTTAAAAATAAAAATTCATCCCCAAGTTATGATCTATGACGCTCTATAAATGGAACGAATAAACAATAATATAGCAAAGGCATTTCCAAAAAAATCTCGCTGTTAATACCATAGTGGATCCGTTTGATCCATAGCTGCTAATTACGGCATTTGAGCAATCGCATTACGTTCGTCAACATAGAATCCCGGTAAACAATTCCATGTTGTAAACTGGTTATTAATATTTCTACTATCGTAAGAAACCCATCAAGCTGGAGGTTTGTCTCAGATCAGCCCAAGGAAAGCAAATAAGATTGGGAATTTGTTGATTATGACACCGGAGCAATGTGACAGAATTTTCGAATGATCCAAATGGTTTCAACATTACACTGTTCTGCTGAACATTTTCCCTACCCAGAAGTAGCAACATTATATACAATAACCCATATGTTCACAAAAATTAGCTCAAATAAAATTAACTTACCGAGCTTGTAGGCATATAGTTTATCATTAACAGGCTGGGTCTCACCGTCTCTGGATCCGAATTTACCCCCGTGTACGTTACCGGTTGCGGAGCTATGCGCCGCCATTGACTGGGAATGGCCCAACCCGACGCGATTACTCCCAGCAGTGTAATCCTCGTCGTCGCTCTCATTCTCTCTTTGTGGGCGATCCTGATTATCCTTGACAACCTGTTCGTACTCTCGTCGTTTACGTTCTTCGCGTGCTTCCTCTTGTGCCAGTTGATCCTCTATTTCGCGAGCTGTCCACTCAAACTCTTTTTGGCGCAATTTGATAGTATTCTACACAAATGCATAGACCAGTAATTTAAAGTAATACGAAAAATTACAATAGTTACTCTTAATGATCTCTCCACTTCTTCGTCGTCGGTATCGCTGTCTGCATCATTGTCGGAGTCTTTATCCGGGTCACTCTCATCTTCCTCATCACTATCACCGTAAATACCAAGACCTACAACGAAGCGGCCAACGATTATTCACAACCAACATTGCAGACATTATTAGTCTGCAGATGAATTGAAAATCTTGCTTCACATCGACTTCCAATTGAATTTATGTGATCAATGGACGTTTTCAAAAATATCTTTTTTTTTTTCATTTTCAATATATAGAACATCAACTTACCGAGTCCACCAGTGAGCGTCGCAATACCGGTCTTACGCAGAGCTTGAGCTGTTGGTGCTTAAGTTTGGATTTGTATTTTGGGTACAACAAAAAATAAAAGTTATACAGAGAAAGGTACAATTGTTTGCAACGGAATTTAGATTTGGTATCGTATTAATTTATATAAAATTATTAAAAGAGGGGAAGAAATGTTGAAAGAATACATTGTGTTAGGATTCATACTCTGGTCCAAATTAGGTCTACTTCCCGGGCACGTGTCATCGCTAAACCTCAACTTGAACAGGCTAAAAAGGATTTAAAAAACAGCTTTAAATAGTTATATAGTGAACTACCTTTTCGTCGCATTTTTGACAAAGTATCTTTTGCCACAAGCGCGATTTCTTCATTTGTTACTTCGAGTAGAATTTCTGTCAAATTTCTGCGCACGGCTACCATCTGCAATTTGAAAGAAAGTATTTTGCAATATTGGTTTATGTTTTTAATAAGTTTTATATTACCAGTTCTTGGAGAATTTCATCACGTGAACGGTAAGGCAAAGGGCTGGATTCTTGATTTCTAGCATCTGTAATGTTTTCCCCACTTTCTACATCATCCTCTTCCTCCTCTTCGGAATCAGATTCCTGTTTTGAAAACAAGTTGATTTTTTTTCTTCTATTTTGCAAACAAACCAAACTTACAAATTTGCTTTTTTTCCTAGCATTTTCTAGTTCAGTTAGCGCTTCTAGTTCGGCCTTTCTTCGTTGTTCGAGCATTTCTTCACGAAGCCGCATTTCCTTTTCTTTCTCTTCTTGACGCAACTTTTCTCGCTCCATTTTTTCAAGTCCCTCACGAATCCATGCCGGTAACAATTTTCGTTTAGCATCGTTGATAGTTTGTGTCGTGTCCTCTTCCTGATCAATATTATTCACGTGATCTTGATCCAGTTTGATCACTTGATCCATCAGACCCGGTATTCTTTTCGATGCACTCGGGTGCTCAAGCGAATGTTGAACCACTGGCTGTACCGCTCCCGCAATCTCACTTGGATGACTTGTTTCACCAATTTTATAAATTCGAGCCATTTTTGCTTGCCAATTTGCTACAGCAATTGACGCATTTGGATTGACCGTGACAGATTCATAGCTGGATTTTACGGGTGCGTCGTTCATTGTAGAAGTTTCTGTAGTCCAGTTAGTCTCCCATGCGGGATTCCGCCATTCGGTAGAAGTGTTATAATGCCAAGGAGCAGCTCCATTATCCCAGACATTGGCTTGCTGGTGTTGACTACTTATAGTGTTATGATCCTCTTCACGCTCCACTTCCATCGGAGCTTCACCTTGTTCGGTGGAACCCGACCGAGCTCCATCGGGTATTGATTCTCTGCTATTTGAAACGTAGTTATCTGATATTATCGGCGGGGGTGGAGCTGCTGGAACCATGTTTGCAGGAAGAGTTTCCTTCATCTGAATCCATTGCTGGGCGAGTGCGGCCCAATCTACCTGATCGTTCGACATGTTCTGGTATAGATTAGGATTAAGAGAACTCCACTCGCCTTCAACGAGTGCTCCACTTGGACCAGCATCAGGACCCGTCGTTTGATAATTTTTTATCGGGGCATTGGGTATAATGGCTGCCATTACTGAAGCCGTTCCAACACCGGCCGAATGGCCCGTAAAGTTAGACGTATGCTGACCACGGCCACCAGTATTCGATCTACCAAACATATCTTGAGCTTCCTTTCCAAAAAGGAAACACCTAATATACAACAACCGACTATAAAACGCTTTTTTTAACAATTTTTCACAATTTGAAATTTTACGTCAGAGATATGAAAAACATAATTTGTATGCAGAGTTGCCAGATAAAATCAATCTTGAAGTCTTTACACACTCATTGAACACAACTCATGACTAAAGTGGCAACGACTCAAATTCATATACTCAGCTGTTTTTCAAAGAAGGGCGAATCTTACAAAAGTAGACAAATCGAGTTTCTCTCTCCTACGAACTGGCTTTCAAACGCAAAACTCGGAACAAGTCAGCGCTTTCTATGTTTTAGTTTATAAACCAAGAAAACGATAATGTTAGCAATTTATCACATAGAGCAATATAGGAATCAAGTATCAAATGCAGATATAATTACAAACAAAGAAAACAAATCCTGAATCACTTTTCATATGCGAAATAAATGAATCGTCATCCTAGATCACCACCGAAAACGATCGAAGTAAATAAATTACTCAAAATGACACGTAAGTTAGCGACTGAAAAAGCAAAGCTAATCTAATCAAAGATAATTTAATTAAAAAAAAAATTATTGAAAACTGCACTAAACAGTTTATGAGATGATAAGGTCTATTGATGGAAAACTAACTAACAACTAACAGTGGCATGGTTTTTATTAATGACATTTCCATTAAAAATGGGCATTTTTTAACTTATGTCAATTGGCAATCGTTGTATATCTCATATTTCCATATATTGTAGACAATAGAAAACACACAAATATATCTTGCAATTTGACTTTGTAATTGCTTTTATTTCTAAACAATGAATTTAATGTCTTACAAAACAGTTTACAACTACCTTCTTCGTGGCTGCACTACCGTCTGCAACAAGGAGATGTCGACTGGTTATAATATATTGGAAAAATTACTCGTGATAGCAAACCTTTATTGGGAGCCATTATGCATGATTCATGCAGATTTTTCTTCGAAGTGCCTGGTCGTGTCGTCGTTGATACTAGGTGAGGTTATGTAACCAATTTTCGTAGTCGAAATTAAAGGTTTAAACAACTACTGTGTGGAATAAACGACCAGACCTATTATCCCAGTACAGAGTCGACAAGAAAAATCAACATTACCAATCTGTAGCGAAATCCGAATGCGCAAAAAGAATATCTTCTAAAAGAATATTTTTCAATCATTCGAATTCGAAATTTCAACCGCAAATTAATGAAAATTCACTGGATAATCAACATTCCTATGTATTTTGACAGCTTTATTCGAAAACATCATCGTTTGAACTGCAGTGCTATCTGTTTGTCGAACTGTCGTTAGAAAGTTAATAAATGCTTCAAAATCTAACAATTTTGCCAAAAAAATTCGGATTCGGATTCTGCAAAAAATCATAATCTTATTAATACAAAGAACTATAAAAAGCGAGACTGCCATTCCTTTTTTTTGTTTTTATTTTAGAGGTTTTAACCTTCTGATTCTATGTGCGGGGTTGGGAATCGAACCCAGGTGGGCTTCGTGAAAGGCATCGACTTACCCAACACGCTACACCCGTCCCCCAACCCATTCCATTTGTTTACGTAAGTTCCGCCCTTCGTGTTCCATTCCAACAATCAGCGTGATACTTCAATTGCTTGAAAGGAAAAGCGAAACTATTTATTTTCGTTACTTACTCGTTATTTCGTTACTAATTATCCACACTTGAAAGTTCGCGCGACGCAACCGAACGAACTTCTATGTTAAGCTGCTTCTAGAATACATTGTTCAACTTTTATGCAGCGAAAAAGATCACGCAGAACTAGTTCTGTACTTTCAAGTTACTAAAAGTACCACGCATACTCTTAAGCAGCGAGAAAGTTCACACGGAATTTGTTCTGTACTTCGAACTTGTACGATAATTTATAATTAGGATTTGAAGCCAAAGTCGAAACATGCATCGATGTTTTTCTCCATTAGGAGCAGTAAATGGTTGATATTGTAAACATTTTCTTAAACTATACTCGTGGAAGCATTTAAGAAAAAGGTTTAATTTATATTCAGTGTTCTTAAAAAATTTTGAATATTTTTTGCAAAAACCGTATGAGTACAAATAATTAGAATTCGTTGGAAACAAACTCTTTAATGGAATTGCAGTAACTTTTTTGCATGTATTCAAGGTAGCAATCGTTCACTTTTGTGCTATTTTTCAGAGGTTAATGAATAAAGCCTTACATTTCTTTCGCTTCAATCCGCAATCCAATTTCAAACAATTTCTGAAAGAACAGAATATTTGGAAGCCAACGAATTCATTTCTTCATCTCCATAGGTGATCAACTCTATTAATTGTAATTTCGAATTTTGAAAAAGTGTTTTGCACGCTTTAGATGGTGCGCTTTCCCATATAAGTCAGCACCCCGATTCTGAATTTCATTCGAATCGGATTGTTCCGATCGGATGCGAAATTTTGCATTTCGATTTTTACGGTCTAATCGACAATCCTTCTATCTTACACTTTGCATAGAATAACGTGAAACGTGCACAGATTTCACACAGACTGGTTATATATATATATATATATATATATATATATATATATATATATATATATATATATATATATATATATATATATATATATATATATATATATATATATATATATATATATATATATATATATATATATATATATATATATATATATATATATATATATACGTGTGTGTGTGTAAAACGCAAATTTTGAACATAGTTTATTCATGATTTGTAATTCATATTATACAGCAATTAAATAGAATTCAAGATATAAAAGAACAATATAAAAAGAAAATATAACACGAACTATGTATCTACTAATCAACTTACAAAACTAATATTGCTGTTTTTATCTTGTTGTTGCTTTGAGAACTCGACATCGGTACTGGCTAAAACCATAGAATACATAAAACTGTGTTTTCTTCAACAAAAGCATGGTTTTTTCATTCACAGCTAACAAGATCCGAATTTTGAGGTTCTCTGCTTTGCAACCCATCAGGTTCCAACGATTTGATCCATAAGCCTGGTTTGCTTTGCGCAAACGTTGGATTACCATTCCTTTTCCATTTCCCGGGTATTTAATATAGGGCAGTATTAATTCTAATACATTTTTTACAACAAAATTGTTGTTCCACGGCTCAACTAGCAAAGGAATCCTACGCCAGTAGGACTCTTTGGATATACGTTCTATAGTGGCGGTCATCCAAGACGATGAAAATTCGTTCGCCGCTAGAAACCACATGGTATCCAAAGAATAACCATTGCGTTTGTACTGCGGATAGGGCTCGGAAACAGGAATACGATCCATTACAGCCATGATACGATTCATCAAGCGAGACCGGAAAGGCCTTGGGCAAAAAATACCGACCCGGTAGTTATTACTGGAATTAACTCTGCCCTTTTGCACTTTTTCATCATGTCCATATGGAAAACGTTTCATTTCATTTGTACTGACTAAAATAGACTGAGAAAGGTATAAGTAAAGTTTATATATTTGCCCATAATAGCATAATAAACCACTTCTAATAATGCCATGTAATTTATTATGTAATTATGGGCAGTATGAACATACTATGCCGTACATCATTTACATTTTCATCAAATTCGATGTCATCTGTGAGATCAGTGAGATCAATTGTAGCATCCTTTTCGCATACTGATTCAACATCCGTTGGCTCATGGTTTATCTTCACAGTTGAAGAATAGTTGTCTTCAACTTTTTGGTCGTGGCTAAGGCACGTCGTAGCATTTCCATTATTGTGGACAGTTAAGTCGACAGCGACATTCATTTCGTCGACTAGTTCTACATCTGTTGGATCGACTTTTATATCCAAAAAAGAATGATTTATAGATTCTATTTCTTCTTTCATGGCTCCATTATCAATACGATTTCGAACCATTGTTTCAGTGTCATCTGTAAGACCGGTTAAGTCTACAGTGATATCATTATTGCATACGAATTCCACATCTGATGGTTCATTCGATGTTTTCCCAGTTAATCGTCTTCTAGTTCGATTATACTTCCGATTTCGAGAACGATGATGGCAATAACTTGTATTTCCGACACCGTCGGAGAGATTAGTCAAATCAACAATGGCAGTCATGCCACTTACGAATTGGACTTCATTCAACTCGTTGTCTACCACCACAACTTCAGGACTGGCGCGATCAATTCGGGTATGTGTTGATTGCATGTACTTATTTGGTCGATCGATTTGTTGATACCAGGAAGTTATAATTTCATCAGAGGTGCTAGTCAAGTTTATAGAGTCATTCATGTTTTCAATATTTTTGCTGACTGGTCTACTTCAACTGCAGTTAATTGGTGCCCTGTCGTTCATTGGTATACAACTAACGGTAGACCACCAATCCCGATGTCTATTCCGAATATCGATGCAATTTTAACTTTTTCTAAGGAAACGACATATTTATTTTAATTTTTATTCAAACTGTTGTACCATACCTCTAGTGAGCCAATAAAACCATTTCATTAATAGCAAACGTAACCAGGAAAACACGAATACACAGCGCACATTAAGTCAGTGTTTTGAGAAAAATAGTTAATCCTCCGTAGTAGCGTTATGAGAAATGTTTTTGCCTAGAGCAATACGAATAACATTTTCATTCACATGTTTTGCAGATAAATTCAACATTGAGCATCCATATCGCTATCAAATCAACAGATGAATCGTAACTACTGTTGTTTTTATTTCAGGAAAACAAGTTTTATTTTGGTTCCAAATATACGCTCCACAAAATTTGCTTAAAATCATGATAAATATGATACATGATGCTAGACATGGAGGGTGGTACAAATATATTTAAAAACACTTAGAGCAAATTCAGCAGCTTCAAGATTCATATGGGTGGTCTATAATGTAAATGAAACTGAAACAAACGTATCCCCAGCAATCCGTTTTAGGTTTATTTATTCGACCCGTTCTACTGTCAAATTTAAAACTGGTATACACTGCCGTTGTATTTTTTCTATATTTGAAACACAGATAAACCGCTGCTGGGGCTGCCACTTTATTTTGTTATAATTTCTAGATTTAAATTTTAAAACTGACATAAATTATGCATCTAGAACTAGAACACTCCTGAATATGCCCTAAAAAGGAAATCACTTCGGGAAACTGGAATACGTAGAGAAATAGAACACATAAGATTCTAAGGGCATATTCAGTAGTGTTTTAGTTCTAGATGTATAATTAATGTCAGTTACAAAATTTAAATCTCGATTTCATAACAAAAAAAATTGGCTGCCCCAGCAGTGTTTTATTCGTGTTTCAAATATACAAAAAATAGAACGGTAGGGTAACAGAGGTATTTTGGCCCACTTTAGGATTGATTTTATTTTGGCCCACTTTGAATAAATATCCACCAAATGTTGTAATATCTTTGAAAAACCCTTCCGCAATAGGTAATTTAATGTGTTTACCTTCAAATTTATGTAACATGAGTTACTTCACATCAATTAAATCCGATAAAATCGATAAAGTTTGTTAGGTGGGCCAAAATATATGAAGTGGCCAAAATACCTCTGTTACCCTATCATAGACCAGTTTTAAATTTGACAGAAGAACTGGTCGAATAAATAAAACTAGAACGGCGTATCCCCACGTTTGTTCCAGTTTCTGTTCTATTATAGATCTTCCATATAGAACTTCTAGCTGCTGAATTTGCTCTAAGGGCATATTCAGGAGTGTTCTAGTTCTAGATGCATAATTTATGTCAGTTTTAAAATTTAACTCTAGAAATTATAACAAAATATACTGGCAGCCCCAGCAGCGTTTTATCAGTGTTTCAAATATAGAAAAAATAGAACCGCAATGTATACCAGTTTAAAATTTGACAATAGAACTGGTCGAATAAATAAAACTAAAACGGATTGCTGGGGATACGTTTGTTTCAGTTTCATTTACATTATAGACCACCCATATGAATCTTGCAGCTGCTGAATTTGCTCTAAGGGCATGTTCAGGAGTGTTCTAGTTCTAAATGAATAATTTATGTCAGTTAAAAAATTTAAATCTAGATTTTATAACAAGAAAAACTGGCAGCCCTAGCAGTGTTTTACTCGTGTTTCAAATATACAAAAAATAGAACGGCAGCGTATACCAGTTTTAAATTTGACAGTAGAACCGACGACACGACCTGCCACTCGTCTATCGAAACTGTATCGCAAATTTAACTACCCCTCAGTAACTGGTAATATCTAGAGTGCCCATAACCAGAGTGACGACATCTCATCCGTAATTTTGGCAACAATTCAAAACATTCCATTAGCTTTACATTGAATTGACAGGTCGTTTGCTCGTTTGGAACTGGGAGCTGTCATTCCAAACGAACAGCTGTCGCCACTCTGATTATAGTCACTCTAGTAATATCAAAATGAAATCGTTTGAAAAACTATTGAAACTGGCAACACCAGATGATGATTTATTGATTTTGAATAACAGTTCTCGTCACCTTGGAGAAATGTAAACAAATACAAACTGCTTCGAAGGGAAGATCCTTTTTTCGCGATTAGTTGCAAGTTCTCCAGTTTTATCACATATTAGAGCCGTAGATCGATCAGTTTAATTAGATAGAGGCTTTCGTGAGCACTAGCCGGGGCTCGATCATGCAAAAAATGGCTTTCGAAACCAGCGCTATCAGGTTGCCATATATGGCCAAGATTTATTGTATTGGGTACTTTCAATGTGTTGTCGGTATCTGCTATCTGATTTATTAATGAGTTTTCAAAAGGTGGTAAAGTTTGAAGTCATCTGTCCAATAATCAAAATTTAGTACACAAATGATAAAGCGGAGTAAAATAGATATATCAATACTATTCTACGACATGCAAAGAAAAATATGATACAAATTATAGGTTTTGAAGTTTTGAAATACACATCAAAAGCCACCCGTAAAAACTGGTCTACTTCAAATAATTTCATTATTTGTTTCCCAAGCAGAAAATAAGTAGTAACTACGGTCTTCCGTAAGGCGGCTGGAATCTGTTAAAGTAGTCTATGACAAGGATGTCTGATACATTTCAACAATAAAATGTCATCTTCGTTTCGTGCAGACCGGCATAGGTATACTTGTAGGTGGTAAAAGATTCTAAATCAATATCTTTAGAAGACCAATATCACAAGTTCCTTCGTCTTTGTTAACGTCATTGTTAACGTACAACTTTCACAATCAATCTGTCTTGATTATCAATCCTTTTCTTCATACTATTTCGTTTTTTTTCAGTTGAAATATTTTTTCTCTACCACCAATAGCATTTTTCGTCGCTATATTGCCCTTAAATTGGGTATTTCTTCAGAATAATTAGTGAGTTTTTATTAACTTTTGCGCTGATGAAAATCAAAATGAAATTTATAGAACTTCTTCAGATGGTTTGTTTATTTATTGTGGGACTCCTAGGTAACTAGTTCGTAGCAACTTAAGCAGTGTTGCTCAAGAACATTATTTTAATCATTATCAAGGGGCCGCAATATTTCTGGTAACAGACGGTAAATCGCTCACGATCACTTTTTATTCTGATTGTTCTTCGGAGTGTCGTCGGTAGAACTGTTCGAATAAATAAAACTAGAACGGCTGGCTGGGGATACGTTTGTTTCAATTTTGGTTCTATTATAGGTCGCCCATATAAAACTTCCAGCTGCTTTCATTTCACAATTTCACAGTGAATTCAATTTGAAAAATTTGATATGAATTAACGAACTTCAGATAAAGTTAAGAACTTTTGCGCTTTGAAATCACAAACATTCCAGTTGAAATAAATGACCTAAAATATAGCTATTTCAACTAACGCTATTGTTTGTTGCAATCATACATTTTCGTTTGTTTTCAAGAATAAAATGATTTCTTTCAAACTAATTTACAAGGTTATATTTTATACTATTTTTATTTCGATTTAAATTGGTTAAAAATTTAAAAAATTTCTAAAACACGATTATCTTGAATTTTGAAATTTTTTGAGACATTTGATCGTTTCGTCATTCCCATTGATACACCATCGAGTAATTCACATACCGCAGTCAAGCCCTGTTTTTTTTATTTTTATAGCATCCAAACGATTCGGTGCTCCATCAGTCCGGTCAAAATAGAGAGCCTGTATCAAATATTTTTTGTAAAGAAAATGTGTTATATAATGTTATGCAAATTTCTAAAATATACTTAATTATCAATACATACACTTGAATTGTTGAAACCCCCAGAAAATGAAAGAAGCAGATCAAATTTTACTCATGAAACGCGTACAAACTTTTTCCGCGGGAGACAAAAATGCTATGGTTTATACGCGCGAGAAAAAATTGTTCTGGTTTATATGGTTTATATGAAATGGTAACTAACATGGTTCATATAAACAGTAAACTTAGTTGTATCATCACACAAATAACATCGTAAATAAATTGAACCAAGTTTTTCTTGACATAAAGGTATAGCAGGATTGAGTAAACGAGGACATTGCCGATAATATTAACTCAACTTTGGTTGACATGTAAAAAATAGTCAGTTTATTTCAACAATAAACTCAGCCGGAACAAATATATTTTTGGTTTGGTTAGACTAAAATTTTTATTCAAATCAAACAGAGATCATTGTTTTTGCTAAAGAGAGAAATTGGCTTGTAACAATCATATTCCAGCTTGAAATGAATATAAATCAAATTTATAAATCTACTAACTGTTTTGTTATTTTAAACATGCTCAATTTCTCTGCGTGAACCTATCATGTCAATTGTATGGATGCGCAGTGCTGCTATTTTGGCGCGCACGACATTTCTCTCCCTTACTTCTATGTACGAGATTCGATACGGACTCGACTGAGGGCGACATGCTCGCAAAAAAGGATGTTGCCAATGATTTGTTCGGGAAATGTGAGAGCTGGATATCTTGTTAATATGATGTCTTTGTTCAAATGCTTGTTACAGTGTAATGTATTTGAATCAAATATGCCGTTAGATAGATTCAAATAAAAAAAATAGGTTCCCTCTTGAATTAAACTGAATCAAACATACTAAGTCTTCAAATTAATGGATGTTGATTCTAAAATATTTTCATGGAATCAAATATTGGTAGATTTTGTGATATTTATACACAACTTTAGCTAAGATATCATTTTGTTACATCATTCAAACAGGAAACGTCGTTCGAGGAAGTAATAACCTTCGAAGCAGTTGACGAGTTTAAACTATCTGCGCTATTGAAATCGTTCGAATTGTGCAATACTATAGTGAGTGCACTCATAGGATAGGTAGGTTATGAAATATGTGTGTACAGGGAACTTAGAGTGCCTATAACCAGAGTGACGACATCTCATCCGTAATTTTGGCAACAATTCAAAACATTCCATTAGCTTTACATTGAATTGACAGGTCGTTTGCTCGTTTGGAACTGGGAGCTGTCATTCCAAACGAACAGCTGTCGCCACTCTGATTATAGTCACTCTAAGGGAACTTACATTCATATTCATTCCAGAGAACGGTTTCACAGTACACTGAGCAAAATTTTCATTTTCACATTATATGATTTTCTAACGATTTTTCACTATTAGCATTTCCAATGATAGCTACAAAGTGTATTAAACATCATGTCAAAAATATAAGAAAATCTTATGAAACATATAACTCTTCGTAACGTTATTTTTTCAAGATTTTCATATAACGTATGAAATTTCCAGTCTGAGTCAAATTTATTGGCGCGCCCTATAACCATTACTATATATCCACACAACATACATTGAAACAATTTATGAAGCGCATATTATATTTATTTCGAATTAATATAGATAGGTTATTACTCCAGGCTTGCTCAAACAAATCAAAATGAAGTCGGTGTGTCATTTCATGCGTTTATATTCAATCATAAGCCATCATCATAACCTCACTCAACTGTACTTTCCTCCTCCTTTCCCTACATTCCTACCTTCTCGCTCAAAACTGGCCTGCTCTTCGCACTCTTTCTCTATTTTTCCATCCTCTACAAATCATAACCTCACAATACCTTCCTTACTCCACCGTCACTGAATTTTTCACTTTCCTCAGCGTTATATCATAATATTTACAATAGTGATTTTCTACTCACGGTACCGGAGACTTGTGAACTTAACCTATATCATCTCAATTACGTCGCCATTTTTCCAACGGCGAACACACAATGGCTGCTCTCTTCCGGCGATCTATCAGCTGCAGCTCCATGACGTCGCTCGTTCCGTCAGCATTCACTCGCCGGAATCCAACGCCGCGAGTTAAGCACTAAGTCCGGTCACGGTACTTTTCTCGCACCGTATGCGTCAGCAAACTTTCCGCTTTGTCCACCGTCAACAATGCTCGAATCAAACGAGAGGGTCAGTCCACCAAACTTGAAGTACGAGAATCGTTGTCTGTCCGCGCGCCGCTTGGGTCGATGATAGCACGCCTGCCGACGCAATGAATTGAGCCGTCGCCGAAGAAATGCGAGGCGAACCAAAAACAACAAAACCCCTTTCGGGGTGTCCGTTAATATGCTTGGTGCCCGTCGATTCGCGTTTGGGGTCTTGCTCTTTCCTAGCGCTAGATTTGCTTTAACAGCGTCGCAGTCGTTTTCCTACCCAGTTCGTTAGCTGGTTTCCTCTTGCTGGTCGTTGTGGACGGATCTTCGAGCTGTTTACGGCCACGTTTTCAGATGATGTAGAATGGCCGATAGCGGCGAATTGTTTCGTATCACTGCGGAGTGAATTTGACGTCCGCCTCCGATGACTGATTGAGCCGACTGTGGATGTTCTTTGCTTTTCCCTTTCTGTGCTATTTGACGTTTGTGCGGAAGCTAGTGTCCGCATGTTTTACATCGTGCGTTTATCGAGGAAGCGGTTCGTAAACAAGCAGTGATGCCAGAGTTGCTGGCCTGTGTGTTATTATCTTGTTCAATTTGTGTTGTTGGCTGACGAATAAGATTTGACTTTCGATGGAGGGAATCGGTGGTGCTATTACCCGCTAAATACTATTACTATTTGTTGTTTATTTTGTTTTTAATAGTGCTAACTATTAAATATGCTAAATGAACTGAGCACAAACGCAACAAGGGTTATCTATACCATATGACTAGTTGTATAAAATTTATATATAACTTTTAATGGAGGTCATCCCAGTTCTATATAGCAGTTATATATAGATCAAATAATTGCTATTTGATTGAATAAGTGATACATATAAGATTCAAATTTAAAAAAAAAGGCGGGTGGGTAATGTCAGAGACATAACTGGATGTCGTGAATACGAAAACAATTGACATGTTCCTTAACACTTCCGAATATCAATTGTATGAATTATGCACGCATTCCCCTTTTTCACATTTTTCGCAAAAACAAAGAAAGCTTCACTTGATCTCGATTACTGTGAATTTCACACAGCGAAAAGTGCACAAATCTAAGCAAACTATTCTTGGTTTGCAGTAAACTGAGGATATTTCCCTACGATTTGCAAACAACAAATCCTAATAGTTCTTTAGAAAACTTTTAGAGCCATTAGAACAACTGATATTGTGCAATGCTCTCCACCGTTGTTTTTTTTCCCAATGCTAATGACTGGCAGCTGTGACGTAATCGCTCTTGTCGAAAGCGTGCAGACGACACAAAACACATCTGCTCGCAGTGGCGATACAATCCAAACTGATTCAAGTTTTGTTGAGAGGCTTGTTTCTACCTGATTTCGTTTGTAGCTTTTTCACTAATGGGCGGTCCTAACGGCTATAAAAATAGCCGCATACAGAATTTTAATGTCGATTATTTCATTTCGGATTTGCATATTTTATTGAAAGAAACTATCAATATGCTGTAGGGATTCGTTTCCAGCATTCAGAAGAGTCAAATTGCGTAATTCTCTACGACATTAAACTCTGGAACATTTTTCGCAAAAAAAGGCTTCACTTGATCTCGATTACTGTGAATTTTACACAGCGAAAAGTGCACAAATCTAAGCAAACTGTTCTTGATTTGCAGTAAACTGAGGATATTTCCCTACGATTTGCGAACAACAAATCCTAATAGTTCTTTAGAAAACTTTTAGAGCCATTAGAACGGCTGATATTGTGCAATGCTCTCCACTGTTGTTTTTTTCCCACTGCTAATGACTGGCAGCTGTGACGTAATCGCTCTTGTCGAAAGCGTGCAGACGACACAAAACACATCTGCTCGCAGTGGCGATTGAATCCAAACTGATTGAATTTTTGTTAAGAGATTTCCTTTTATGTGATTTCGTTTGTAGCTTTTTCACTAATGGCCGCATACAGAATTTTATTGTCGATTATTTCATTTCGGATTTGCATAATTTATTGAAAGAAATTATCAATATGCTGTAGGGATTCGGTTCTAGCATTCACAAGGATCAAATTGAGGAACTCAATTTGGTCCGTCGCTGCTGGTTGATGATTCCACTCCCACGACGTCTGCTTCCATCGAACGCACGAAAAGAAATGATCGATTTTCGCATTTTTTTTTTGCATAAATATCTGTTTATTAATCTTATTTTTGTGTATTACATCAACATTTTACAGTACAAGTGTTTTGACCCTTTGGCCTTTCATCTTTGTTGTTCATACGATTCGTTATTAATATTAGGTGTTTTAGTTACTCTTGTTTTACATACTAATGTTTAATCATAATATTTATTTTAATTATTTATAAAATGTCTACCTACTTATAACTATCCCTAGCCTAATACGTACAAATTTTGAATTATTTGTATTTCAGAGATTGAGCACCTCTCTACAAATTTCGTGCAGTATTGTTCGAATTTTTGAAGGGAAGCCATCTCATGTACTTCACTAGTCCTTGTCCAAGGGGGTAGATTTAGAATCATCTTTAAGATCTTACTTTGAATGCGCTGAAGCCTAAGTTTGTGTGTTCGTGCACAGCCCCGCCAAACAGGGACTGCGTATTCAATTGCGGGGTAGATGATTTGTTTATAGACAGCCATCTGATTCTTCAGGCACAGTTTAGATGTTCTACAAATCAGCGGATACAGAGACCTGATGAGTATGCTGCATTTTTGAACGATTTTGTCAACATGTGACCTGAATATCAGATGTCTGACAAAGGTGAGTCCTAAATAGATAACTTCATCGGACCATTGAATGACCTCATCACCGAATCGTATTCTGCATTCGTCTGATGGAACAAGTTTTGGAGATTTTGAATGTGGAAACAAGATGACCTGAGTTTTTGCTGCATTGATCACAATTTTCCAGCTTGTAAAATATTCCGTTAAAGCGTCCAGACCTGTCTGTAGTTTATTTTTCAGAGCATTAATGACACGACCTTTGTAAAGAATGGCAGTATCATCAGCAAATTGTGACAGAACACCACCACCTGGAAGAGGTGGGATGTCTGATGTGAAAATGTTGTATAGAATGGGACCTAGGATACTTCCCTGGGGTACACCAGCAGGAATAGTAAATCTTTCTGAAAGTGCATTATTCAGAGAAACCTGGAATGCTCTATCTGCAAGATAATTTTTGATAATTTTAATAAGATACATGGGAAAATTATACCGATGCAGTTTGAACACCAGTCCATCGTGCCACACATTATCGAATGCCTTTTCAATATCCAATATTGCCATGGCAGTCGTTTTGGACACTGATTTGTTTTGCTGGATGACGTTGTTAACCCTTGTGAGCTGGTGGATGGTGGATCTTCCTTTCCGGAACCCAAACTGTTCTTCCAGAAATATATCCTGTTCATCTGCAAAAGCAAGAATTCGCCTTTGTATTGACTTTTCAAACAGCTTGGATAGGGCAGAGAGTAAGCTGATGGGCCGATAGCTCTTGGAAAAGGAAGGATCTTTCCCCGGTTTCAAAACTGGGATAACTTTAGCTAACTTCCACATTGAAGGGAAGTAACCAAGCTCCCAGCACCTGTTAAAAAGTTTAGCTAAGAAGACAAATGAGCGAATACTCAAATGTTTCAGCTCAATGTTGAATGTGTTGTCGAAACCGGGGGCCTTCATATTTCTGGATTTTTTCACAAAAGCCATCAGCTCATTCGCAGTGACTCTACTTTCCTCAGGAACCAAGCTGTCTGATTGGTCAACCTCAGCTACGCTATCAGCAACGGCTCTTTCATATGGACTAACAATGTTGAGTCCTAAATTGTGAGAACACACAAACTGCTGGCCTAGCGCATTTGCCTTCTCTACTGGTGTGATTAAAGGTATTCCTTCAGCTGCGTCCTGGGGTGACATCAGAGGAGGAATAGGCTTCGGTTTTTTCTTAAGCACCTTCGTTAAGGACCAGAAGGGCTTTGAATGTGGGAGAATTTCTCGAAGCTTTTGCTGGAAGTTCCTGTTGCGAAGTTCAGATATCCTTTCCTGGATTATCCTAGTTAAGTTGTTATAAGTAGTCTTCCTATCTAGGATGCCAGTTCGTTGATACTGCCTCCGGTAGATATTCCGAAGTCGGATGAGTTTCTTGGTGACACTGTCGATTTGAAGAGAGGAACTCGGCATATGTTGTACTGGAACCGTCCTATCACGAGCGACTGTGATTGAATGCTGGAAGGAAAATAGGGCCGCATCGATTTCCATCGGGGAATCAAGTGGCAGATCGATATTAATATGTTGGTCGGCGATTTGTTGAAATTGGACCCAATCGGTGCGATAATAGTTCCTCCGTGGTTGAATAGGCACTGTTTCTGGTGAAGATCCCAACGTCAACATTACTGGAAAGTGGTCAGAAGAGAGCTCGTAGAAGACAACCGGAGAGCTGTCTATGGCGATGTTGCTGATGAATATATCCAAAATGGAATGAACTCCTGATCTGGAAAGTCGCGTTGGTTGATCCGGAGCGAAGATGTTGTATTGTCCAGCTTCGTAATCTTCGGCAAGTACGAATCCGTTTCGATTCTGTCTTCTGTTTCCCCACAGCTCATGCCGTGCGTTCAGGTCCCCAGCAATGATGAATTTGTTCTGTCGTCGAGTGAGCATAGCTAGATCTCGCTTCAATGATGCACATGGTCTCGAAGATTGGTTTGTTTGGGGCAGTACGCTGCAATGATGATGATGGGTCCCATCGTCGTTGTAATCTCAATTCCGATGGCTTCTATGAGTTGCAATTTAAAGGCTGGCAGAAGCCTGTGCTGAATGGATCGTTTAATGGCAATGGCAACTCCCCCTCCTCTGGTAGTTGCCCTGTCGAGCCTGTGAATCCTGTAATTGGAAATAAAAATAGAAATTTCAGGTTTAAGATGAGTTTCAGTTAAAATAGCAATATCGACATTCTTCTCTTGAAGAAAGTCGGACAATTCAGCAGTTTTGCTCCTGAGTGAGCAAGCATTCCAATTTACTATAACCAACTCATTATATTGCATATTCGATGATGAATTTGCCTAAGGCGTTGATTTGATCTAACCGCGTTCTGCAGTTTCGTAGTTTTGCTGTCATTGTTTCAAAAATGACGATCAGTTGTTCAGCAGAAAATAAATCACCAGAGTCATCCTTTGCTTGTGGTTGATTATTGCCCCATCCAGGAGGGATTTTTGAGGAAGATTCTTTTTGTGATCCAGCGGCTGAATCTTTTGGATTGCTGCGAGGAAGTGGCGGCAAATTCGGAATATCCCTCTTCGGTGGGAGCCGTGGGAAATTAACTTCATCCTTCTGTGGAACATTCTTGCGCGTTGATTGTTTGCGGGACGCCTGTTGTCGAATTTTTGTGAACTCAGCACGTTTGGGACACGATTTGCTAGTAGATGGATGGTCGCCATCACAGTTCACACATTTTACAGCGATGTCATCTAGTAGGCAATCGTTGGTATTGTGTGGTTCGGCACATTTCCCGCACCGACTTTTCATGTGGCAATTTCTCGCTCCATGGCCGTAGTTCAAACAGTTCGTGCACTGTGTGACATCCCGATGTACCGGTTTATACTTTTGCCATTCGATGATTATGTGAAATAACGATTTAATCGTTTTCAGTTGACTCATGGTGATGGAGCCCTTCTCCAGATGAATCAGGTACAGTTGATCTCTAAACTTTTTGTCCGTATTATGTCGCTTCATTTTGAACACCATCAAAGGCTTTAGTCCAGCCTCCGACAGTGCCTGCTTTAGTTCGGCTTCCATCATGTCGGGTAGTCCTCGAAGTACAACCTTCATAGGTTTGTTGGCGGCAATATCGTGTGTGAAGTATTCCGCTTTTGTCTGCTTCAGATAACATTCCACTCCTTTGTAGTGGTTCAAAGCCGGAACAGTTATTTTGTAGCCTTCAGTACATAAACGGATTGTTGCCTGTAGTCCTTTGCTGATCAGTGTGTTGAAATCCGAGCGTAGAGTTGGTGGGAAGCCCTTCAGGTAGAAAGGCGGCATTTTTTCCTTCTTCTGCAGTTCCTCTTCGACATCTACTGGCAGATCAGCATATTGGTTTTTACTCAGCAAACGGTCGTTTACCTGTACATCACTTGGCTTCAGACGCTTAGCATCCTTTGGATCCTTCTCGGATCTATGGCGGTTTTTACCCATAGCTTGGGTAGGTAGACAACTGCGAATAAAAAATAAAACAAAATCGAAATTAGTCGTAGTAGGTTATTCGTCTATCCACATCGAGTGTTAGATCAAATACAAATTATAATACGGAGTACTTCGACAAATTTTCAAGGACACATTTTGCATCTTGCGGTACACTGTCATGATACACTGTCAGAGTGACAATGTACTTTAACGAGTTTTCTATAAAACTAGCAACACTGAAGGGTAAGAACAAGTTCACCATAGTTACTGTTTATTTTAGTGAAAAATAAACTTGAACTATGTTGTTGTGTATGAGATATGGTTATTCCATATCGGATTTTGTTTTTTGTCCTCCTTGGCTTTTCAGAAATTTGCTCCTTGGCTTTTCGGAAATTGCTCAGTATTATATGTTAGAATGTCTCGGCACTGTTCATCGAATCGTTATGGTAGCCACATTCTTCACATTGCAAATCACTCCCGTCAGAGGAGTAGGAATTTTTCCAACATCTGCAGAATGCGGGGAACCTTTACGTCATAATACTAATAGAAAATAATTCAATTATTAAGTTTATCCATCATGAAAGAAAAACTGTTGTGTCTGCCACCGTTCGGGCTATAATCAATTTGTCTGGGTCACGCATATATGAGTGACTATTGGGAAAACCAAGGGGGACGACACTTAAAAACTTCATTTTAGATTCAAAAGAATTAATCGTCTTTTACGGTTTTTCATATTCTTGTACCCACTTGTTCTTCTTTAATGATCATAGTAACAGATGGTTATGGATCGATTGTCTTTTGTCGGTTTTTTCTGGTTAGATATATTACCATGGTGACTACATTGTTGACAATAATATTTTCGTGTGTAAATACAGTAGAAAAGCTGTCACCATAAAAAATCATTGCTGTGTTAAACACAAGGTTTGATCGTAAACCTATTACTATTATCATATATTTTAGAGGATCCATATTCCAATCAGTTCCTTGTCTAAAGTAGAAAGCAATATCTCAACGTGGGGTTCAAGACGGCGATATTGTTCGGTGATTATAAGTGCAGAGCTCATCTGAAGTATTTGCTCCAGATTATCAATAAACCGGAAAATCATTGCAATATTATGGTTAAGATATCAGAGAAGCGATACTCAGTTTTAAATACTTCCGAGATTACCTGTCGAAACTTCTTTTCAGTCAAGAAGGCGCCAAATCGAATTTAAGTTCCATCCATTCAGATAACGTGAAGTGTCCACCGGGAAACAGTTCAATACTCTCTGAACGAAAATCTTTGGTAACTGGGTTATCGACGAAATAATATATACAGGAACCTACAGCAAAAAATCTAGTATTTGTGGACAATACTCCATACGGGTCACGTAGAGCCATTGAGCTTTCGTGCAGTCCTTATATCGCTATTAGTAAAATTATATTCAATAAAATATATTTTTGTGTAGAACTAGGGTTCTTTTATGTCTCAATATTCATCGTAACAGTTATTTACGGAAAGTTGCTTATGTTGGGCTTTACAGCTACTTAGAAAGACATACTTCATGCAAGAACATTAGTCCTGAAATCTCTATTTATATTAAGCTGCAATAGAGAAGATGTTCAATTTCTCTAAATCTCGGAAAATTTCGCGCTGAGAAACTAAAGTTGAGGTCTAAATTTCTCGAGAAATTTTGGGTGGAGGAAGTTCACTATTCACGTATTCACTAACACAAAACCAATATCAATTCATGTAGCTGTGTATCCGGCGCTCAGTAGAATAATGTGGGTAAACAGATCGATATTTTTTAACTGTAACTTCTGCAAATCAGAATCATATTTCAGATTTTGAACAAGAAAACTATAACCATTACCCAAGTTTGCAAAATAGGTTCTTGCTCATTTTTACAATCCCGAGTTTATGTTTCTAGTTCTTAACAAACCACATTGCAAAAAACACGAAATTTCATTGAACTGAGAAATTTTTAAGCAGAACCTCATTTTCCTGGTTGATTGTGTTATGTTTACAATCCGTTAAATGTCATGAATGAGAATAAAAAAAACCTTCGAAAAGATCGCATGTGCTTCGACTTTCCTATCAGCGGTTGGATGCGCTTTTGAACGGTTAGGTATATTTATGAGGATAAATGAAATTTGATTAGTTTTTAATGACTTTTTGAGTTTTATTGAAATTATCCGGATGTGTCGTCCCCCTCGGGGAAAACGCATACACAGCTGGCATTTGTTTCTCTTTTAACTTTTATTTTATCGTGTAGAGCGCTAATCGCTGTTTCCGTGGTACGTATACGAATCGTACCCATGTTCCACACCAAGGCCCGTCTATGAAATAAAGTCCCATCACTGCCAAAAAATATCGCAATTCTTCATTCATCGATTAGCTGGAGTGTATCTTTGAATTTGTTGCAATACAACAACGGAAAACATAAACAAACAAACTTGTTTTGCGCCGTAGCAACTAGCATAAAGCGTTGCCAGAAACGATCTCCTTCCACATTTTCAAACTATCGCAACGAAAGGGAGTAATTTGCTAGGCTTACTTGTTCAGGCTGTGAACCAAACATTGGCGGTTCGTTTGTATGGGACTTAGGGGTATTATTATTTGTATTTGGTTAGATGACGAATGATCGATTTTCGACCACGGTTCCCCTTTTATACGCATTCAGTTGAAGATATGTGCCTGACTACCTCAAAATCGTCGTCCTTGCGCGAAAAACCCAAGCGAAAGTAAGGTGTTTTCCGCGTTGTTTTCAAATTTTAAGAAAACTTAATTTTTGAGTTGTTTGTGGTTATCGCACACTGTTCAAAATATTATCCTGAATTCCTGATCATATTTTTGATGAAATGGTGAAAGAATTATGTTGCTACCATTAATACAAGAGATATTCACGATTAAGTTCTGCCCATTCTTCCATATGGCTAATTTTGAAAAGGCGCCCCATAGTAAAGTAAGTCGTATTCACGACAAAACTGGGATTATGGTGCTTAAGGGAATCAAAAACAACAATAAAAATAATTGTCCTATCAAATACTTATTGTTATATTTTTCGTATATAAATAGTTTCATAATAAAATATTCTTTTAATATTTCAACTACACTTACTTCTAAGGGACTGGCTGATTTCATCGGATATTTACTGTTACCAGACGAATCAGATGCACTCCGAAAAGCTGATAATCGGAAACTACTCCTTTTTTCGAGAATTCAAGCTATACTAGTCATCAGTTTCGTAAGAGAGCACCTCCTGATATTTGCGGGGGAGACGAGGGATCCAGAAACTATAAATAATAAATTCAAATCCTCATACTAGACAGACAGAGTAATGAAACGTACCGAATATTTATTTCAGGGGCATAAAATTGAACGAAGTTGAATGATCTGTCTTGTCAGCGATTTCAAATAACAGAACATCCTAAAAAACTGTCTGGAGCAGTCGATGAATATCGAGGACACAACTCTTTCTTCAGCTTCAAGCAGTACGATTCACAACTATTCTTTTGTAAAACAAACTCCATTATATGTCCAAGTTAAAATATTATTTCTTGTTATTTTCTTCAGCTGTCTCGTTTTCTTCCTTGTTGCAGATTTGATGTACGCTTCCAATGAAAAGTATAAGTTTTCACATGACTTTTATTAAACATAATCAGCATGCGATTATTAGAAAAATGTTATGAATATTAAAATTATATTGGCTTAAGTTTTATCGACTTTTCGCATAACTTGTATATGGTATGTTTATCAATATCATAAAGATTATGAAGATATAAAATTCATTTAGGTTTTTTGTAGAGGGCCATTAAAGGTCATAACATAAGTTGTCATATGTCCTTTGTGAAATACCATCTGCGTACGATTCATAAGACACATCCAATGCATATAAATTATGTAACGAGTTAGGTTTCAACGGATTTTAATATATATTATATAGAATATTCTTATAACTTTCATTATGGTCACGTCTATTTAGATTTAACGTACACTTTAAATAAAGATTATAAGTTTTCATATAACCTTTATAAATTATATTCTGCATACGATTCATATGACAAATCTGATGAATATAAGTAAGATTTTCATTTCAGTGTAGAGTTTTTGGAAATTATTGAAAGGAACCGTACTTATCTGAGCGCCCAAAAAGGATTCAATAAACAATAAAAATTTAATGTTCAATAATTAGTCAAAAATTCTATTGATTTTTATTGATTTATTGATTTTAAAAAAATTCATCATTGAGTCTACACACGTCGCTTGAAAGCCTAATTTTAGAAACAAAACTAATTTGCTTTGAATGAAATAACAATTGTATTTGAATCCAAGTGAAATGAAATACAATTGAATTTATTGCTCATTTATTTCTGTGCGCGTAGAAATAAAAATTGGAAGCTTTGAAGTAAATATCAAATGTATTTGAATCAGAAGAAAATGAAAATAAGCGCTGATTCAAAATAAAATATCTTTAAATTCAAGGTGTAATGCATTAAAATTTTAAAACATTTTTCTGTGTGAATACTAGTTTGATACAAATGAATAATAATTCCACTCGAGGCAGTTTGTTTTGTTTACATTTCCCAAGGCTCCAATATGCAGTAACCAAGGTTATGGTAACTGTTATTTAAAATCAATAATCTATCAACTTGTGTTGGCAATTTAAATAGTTTTTCAGGCATTTTCGTTTTAACATTACCAGTTACTGAGGGGTAGTTAAATTTGCGATACAGTTTCGATAGACGAGTGGCAGGTCGTGTCGTTGCTCAAACAAACCAGATCTTTTGCCAGATTTTACAAATTTTACCAGATTTTGTCAGATCTCTCCAGATCTTTACGGTTTTGGACTCTATATGTCGTCTGAGGACTCTATTTTCACTAAAAAGTATGTTGCTAATGATTTGTTTGTATAATATGAGAACTGGATATCTTCATAATATGATATCTGCTTCAAATTAACTGCACATTTATCTTTTTTTTTTTATTCAACAATATAATATAATTTTTAGGCACACTGCTTAAGCTCTAAGATGCCGGTTTTTTTCTAATTTTAGTTAACGACTAACATAAAACTGTAATATTGGTGTTGAAATTGTCTATTCTCGAGAATCCAGCCTACAGCTGGCAATCCGCAGTGGTTGATGAACTGAATATAGCGTGTGTCTTCCAGATGACGTTGGTATTTATGCTGGCCGCATCCTTTGGTCCGTATGGGTCCGCGGCGTACATTTATCTTTGTCACAATGAAAGTTAATGTGAAAATAGAAATTGCCCTTGATGCTATTTCACAAGTAGTAACTCAATTCCTCTAGGTATTTATATAATTTTTCTATTGTTTCCGTGATTATATTATTTTTGTTGTAGGAAAATTGTAAATCTACTTTTCATGAGGTCTATAAGAAGGAAACGTACATTTTCTAAATAGCGAATCTGTTCAGTAACAGTTTGCGTAAATTATGGTAAGACGTAACTTATAATACTATGTAATATTACATCTTATGGTTATGTGAATATGTGCTATTCATTTGCAGCAGGTAAAAATTTCAAATATCTTCAGACAGTGTTGCAAAACTCTGTATATCCGAAAAAAATCTGTAGTTAGCAAGTATGTCTTGCTAGCAGTAATTTCTCTATTAAGTATGATACGCTAAACTGACATTGCGAGCAAAAACAGGTCGCGACAACTTCAAAAGTCTGTAAATTTTGACCGAAAGTCTGCGAAAAACTCGATTTTCAAAAGTCTGCAAAAATCCTGCACAACAAAAAATGTCTGCAGCACTATGTCCGAAATGTGCAGATTTACAGACAAATCTGCAGATCTGGCATCTCTGATTTGTAGTAATCCAGGAAGGCCGTTTAAAGATAACTTCCAAAATTTCATTCTTAATTAAATAAGACTTACCTTACATTACCTAACAGCTATAGGCCTGCGGTGTACTTTGCTGTATCAAGCATACGTCTCCACATAACTCGGTCCATGGCTGCTGCGGTTGCGGAGAGTTTTTCTGAGTCCAAAGTACGCACGATTGCCTGCCAAAATACGTCTATGAATTTCTCTGCTGGTGTCATTATCGGCGGTCACCAGTGAACCCAAATACACGAACTCGTCAACCACCTCGATATCGTCACCATTAGAGTGACTATAATCAGAGTGGCGACAGCTGTTCGTTTGGAATGACAGCTCCCAGTTCCAGACGAGCAAACGACCTGTCAATTCAATGTAAAGCTAATGGAATGTTTTGGATTGTTGCCAAAATTATGGATGAGATGTCGTCACTCTGGTTATAGGCACTCTAGTCACCATCTATCAATATTCGTGGTGAGAGGCGTAGTGTTTCTTCTCTAGAGCCTCTCCCTCTCATCTATTTTGTTTTCGACGCATTTATGGCCAGTCCGATACGCCTATCTTCAGCTTTCAGTCCGATGTAGGTTTCCGTCATCTTCTCAAGGTTACGTGTCACAATATCAATATCGTCAGCGAAGCCAAAAAGTTGTACGGACTTTCGGAAGATCGTGCCACTCGTGTCGATCCTCGCTCTTCGAAACACACCTTCCAGGGCAATATTGAACAAGATACAAGAAAGTCCATCACCTTGACATAGCCCTCTCCGAGATTCGAAGGGACTCGAGAGCATCCCAGATACTCGGACGTAGCACATCACTCTATCCATCGTTGCTTTGACCAATCGCGTCAGTTTATCCAGGAAACCGTATTCGTGTATTATCTGCCATAGCTGTTCTCGATCGATTGTGTCGTATGCCGCTTTGAAGTCAATGAATAGGTGATGCGTGGGTACGTTGTATTCACGACACTTCTGGATTACTTGTCTTATCGCGAATATGTTATCCGTAGTGGCGCGGGCTCCAGTAAATCCCGCTCTGTCTGTTCCGCGTCTGTATCGTTCCTCGTTCGCTCTAGTGCGGTGTTGCAGCATTCTCGCCCTTGCTGCATTCTTCTCTTCGACCAACTGGTGACATTCGCCGTCAAACCAGTCATTTTCTCGATTCGATAGCCTCGTGCCTAGAACGGTTGCAGCAGTGCTACTCACGGCGGACCTTATGTTGCTCCAGCCGTCTTCAAGAGTCGCCAAGCTGCTCTTCCGTTGGTAGCACTAGCTCCAGTTGTTGCGCGTACTCCTCTGCAGTACGAATGCTACGTAGCTGCTCGAGATTGAGTCCCGGCGTTCCTGTGCGAGGAGTATTGTGCACCGTCGATAGTTTTGAGCGCATACAAACCGCGACAAGGTAGTGGTCATAATCAATATTGGCACTGCGGTAAGTGCGGACATTGATGACGTCGGAGAAGAATCGCCCGTCGATGAGAACGTGGTCGATTTGATTTTCCGTGTGTTGATCAGGTGATCTCCGGGTGACTTTGTGGATATCTTTGCGGGGGAAGAAGGTGCTTCGAACCAAATACAAATAATAATACCCCTAAGTCCCATATAAACGAATCGCCAATGTTTGGTTCACTGCATGAACAAGTAAGCCTAGCAAATATCTCCCTTTCGTTGCGATAGTGTGCAAATGTGAAAGGAGATCGTTTCTGACAACGCTTTATTAGGTTTTTTATCGTGACGACACAAATGAACAAGTATTCATCCTTGACAGTTCAGCGGTACTGTTTACAAACAAGATTAAACAAAAATTTGAAGAGCACATCTAAAACAATCATCTTTACACTTTGCAACTAGTCACTTTTATTTAATAAATATCAAAAACGAACCGTATTCAATCGTGAACAAATGTTTTAAAACTTTATTTAGGCGATACGGACCGTAAATGGTCTGATCCAATTTGTCAATAAACAAACAAAAGAAATTTCTGTTTACAAACAGTACTGCTGAACTGTCAAAATGCGTTCATCCGATTGAGGTTAGCAGTGACGGTAAAAAACCTAATGCTAGTTGCTACGGTGCAAAACAAACTTGTTTGTTTATCGTTGCTGTATTAAACAACAACAATCAGTCTACATATCTCCGGCTAATAAACTCATAAGCCACACACACACATGTACACCATATATATATCAAGATAATCGGAAAAAGATTTTTCGGTACTACTGATCTATGAAGAATTTCGAGCTTGCTTTTTGAATTATTAAGGTAGATTATTATTATTTGAGAACTTAATTTATAATAATACATGCATGCATTCTCGAAAATCAAGTTAAACAACGCAAATACTTGAAAAAGACCGCGAACAATTAGAAGTCTTTCGTTCTTCAGATCCTCGATTCACTTTAACTCAATTTATTTTAGGACAACTCAATCGCTCCCACTGTATCTTTTACGACACAACCAATCAACGATATTTATCAGCCCGCATGTATGACTAATTTAAATGATATTCCAAAGTACTTATCTTTGTTTTATTCATTGCTGTAAGCATTAGAAATTAGCTGAGGAAAGCTTTCGGTTAGCATTGTAAATAAATGGTAATGATGCTGTTGATGGAATGTATTTTTATTCTGTAACCTCACTTTAATAAATATACTGACTTATTAATGAACCGACCTTCGTACCGTTTCTTTTACTTGTTTGACCATCGTCAGAAGAAACACTCAAATCAGTTGCAAACATCTTCCACTTTGATATGCCATCGTGATCGTTGTCAATTTTGACGGGAATCATCTAGAATCTGCTGAAAAACATACGAGATTGACTATCATAATTTGAAATGTTTTTTTAAACCTTACTTTTCTTATAACCGACATCAGTTCATCGATTCGCACCAATTCCTCGCTAACAACGCCTGTTGGCCCATCATCATCAGTAGTACGTTTTTTGACGGCGCTCACTTGTTGCATCAGTTCCTGTTCCTTCATCTCTAGATCATCAAGCAATGTGTTCGTTTTACTGATCCATTGAATTAACTTGTTTGTAGAGCATTTGGCTGCGCGCGATTCTTTTACCTTCATCTCTCCAGTTTTACAATACCTCGGTTAAGATTATAGACTTCGTTTGTGTTTACATATTTTTCACTATAATAAACAGTAACTATAGTGAACTTGTTCTTACCCTTCAGTGTTGCTAGTTTTATAGGAAATTCGTTAAAGTACTTATGTCACTCTGACAGTGTATCATGACAATGTACCGCACGATGCAAAATGTGTCCTTGAAAATTTGTCGGAGTACTCCGTATTATAATTTGTATTTGCTTCGAACTACCATTCCTCGGGAGGCTGCAAAGTTTACGCATCGTTGACCGTTGTCGTTTGTTACCGCGTGCAGGCTCTCCAGCCCGATCACGGGCCTGTACATTGCCTCCCGGCCTACCTGAGCATTCATGTCGCCGATGACGAGTTTTACATCCCGCCGTGGGCAGCTGTCGTAGGTTTGTTCCAGCTGCGCATATAATGCTTCTTTCTCGTCATCGGGTCTCGTCTCATGTGGGCAGTGCACGTTGATGATGCTGTAATTGAAGGAACGGCCCTTGATCTTCAATACGCACATTCTATCACTGATTGGCTGCCACCCAATCACGCGCTGGCGCATCTTGCCCAACACTACAAATCCCGTTCCTAGAACGTTGGTTGTGCCGCAGCTCTGGTAGAAGGTAGCCACTCGATGTCCACTTTTCCACACCTTCTGTCCCGTCCAACAAAGTTCCTGCAGTGCTACGACATCGGAGCCGCGGATTTGAAGCTCATCATGCAGCATTCGGTCGTATCCTGGGAAGCTAAGCGATTTGCAGTTCCATGTGCCAAGCTTCCAATCGTAGTCCTTATTTCGCCGCGTAGGTCTTTGCCGATTATTCCGAGTCGTATTTACATCCTGATTATTCGTAACAAGTGTTTTCCGGACGGCTTGTTAGGCCTGCACCAATCTCCTGTCTCGCCGGAGGGCCATCGTGTCAGCACTGTTTAGAGTCTCACACTGACACAAGGACGGTAATCAGCCGCTCCTAACATGGAGAACAGACGCTGTTTCGAGCCGCCCTGGTAGCCTCATTTGTTATGGTATGTGTTTCATTGATTGTCCGGACCAATTCTGTCTTGGATTACAGCTACATTTGATAATTAATTAATAGTTCATCAAACAGGTAAAATATACTATTTTGTCCCAACTCTGCATCATACACGAGAATAACTTTTCACTTGTTACAAACCGGTACAATAAACAACTGTGTATTATACTTTATAAAAAGTGACACAAATGTGGAAAATATTATGAGGAAAATTGTATGACTAACTCGGATACGGCTATGGCTTAATTGGATGAAGGGGTAGGTTTTCTCTAGGATCACCGATAGAGTTTGAATCAACGTTAAATAAATGTAACGAGAGCAACGCAAAACATTTATGAAGGTTTTTTTCTATCCCTCTTGACACTGTCGATGAAACAGTTGGATGAGCACGCTCAAATAACTTGCTAACAGTATTTTGCTACAAAACGATAACAGAACAATACTACGCAAGGTTCGAATGGAAATTGTAAATCAGAGTGTATACAAACGTGTATATATAATGTGGTATTGAAACTGTAGGAATGTTTCATTGAACGAGAGTAAATCTAAAATGGATTATAAACAAACCATTTTTTGTTGTTTTCGTGAAAACTGTTCAAGAAAATTGCTATTTTTGCATGATTAACGTTACTTACGATACGTTAGGTTATTTGCTATATTGGAAAATCTGGCCTGACTGTAATCGAAATGGTCAATTAGAGCTCCCGAAACGTCGTTTTATCGTTTTCAGAACAATAAGAGAAAATGGAGCGGAATAATAATTTATCCTCATCTTGTGGAAGTAAAGATATGGTTCCGAATTATTCAGGAAGGTAAACCGTGATAATGGCTTGAAACTGTAATAATGAACCGTATTATTTTCCTACAATATTTTTCATTCGAAAACTTGTGTCAACTCGGAAACCAAAGAAGTAATTTAACATATTTATAATTACATGTATCCCACATAAACAAAAACTTTAGTGTAATTTAAATCAAATCATTTTTAATGTTCAATTTTTTCTCCTTACCTCTTTGCTGATGTCTTGAATCAAAACGTCAAACTCTCGACTAAGTGTCATCGCTTCGTTCAAAATCGTTGTTGTATGAATAGCAAGGGGAGTGAAAATTCATTGACAAAGAAAAGACTGCTGATGGTTGATCGTTCGCTCGGCCATTATTGTTGTCGCGTATCGTCGTTCTCTTGTGCTAGGGCTTTCATTGCAGTGGTGATCTGAGTGAAAAAATTGCGATTTTGTCAGAGACTTCATATCGGAGTGGTCAAAAACTTTGCGGATGGTGGAGTTGGGCAGTTTACAACATCAAGTAAAATTAATCTGGCTAGTTTTAGTGAAGAATTTGATGTTTAAAGAAACACTTATTTTGTCTGAAGGGTCAATTTTCTCGTATGAAAAAATGGTGATGTCGACCAGTGCTACCAGTTATACTTGTTGTATTTATTGTAGTAATATCGCCAAATCCAATATGTATATTTAGAAACTAGATTTAATTACAAATGTCCAATCCTATGATTTTGATAAATATTCCACTTATAAATGGAATTTATTTTCATTGTCGAAATATGTCTTACATTTAATTTTGCGAAATAATGAAACTCGCTTACGCAACATATCCGTATAAGTAATACTAGCAGCGCTGGTTCTTTTCGCTGGGTGATTCCGTGAGGGCTATCGAATTTTAAGAATCAAAAAAATCTAAATGGTGTTCTTTTCCTTTTCCTAGTGATGTGCTATTAGATTGAAGGACCTGTTTGGCTTCAGCTGTTTTGTGTCAAATTGTGTAGTTATTTTCGCTGGTGGTGTTGTTGAAGTGATTCAAGTAAGTTTCCGTAGATGGAAAATATTCAATATTTGAGTGCTTTTAGTGAAAAAAAGAAATAAATCTGTTGCTATAATAGAAGTGAAATTTTGAAAAGTTTCCTGATTCAGAAAGGTGAAATCGATTGTGCGTGTCCATCTTCAGCGTGTATCGCAGCTGTCTGTTCTTTTTAGTGGTGGTTGAAAAGTTATCGATCAGACTAGACGAAGCTGGCAAACAATTCGAACACTGCTGGGGGTGGCCCTGAGAGGCCACCACAGCGGGAGCAAGCGCAACAACAGGAACAGCCAAGTAACAATCACGAAGCGGCTAGCGGAAGGGCCAACAATCAAAATGGTCCACCGGAAGCAGCAGCCTGTGGTCCGCAGGAATGGAACGTCAACAATAATGGCCCTAGTGGTAGCAGCAGCAACAACAACAACAACAACAACAGCAACAATATCAACACCCAGAATCAGAATAATCAGAGCGCAAATAATGAGGAATGCGATCGGTTCAGTTTCGAAGATTCCGACCGTTTCGAGGAGGACTCGTTATGCAGTTGGAGCTCAGAGCCGGAAAGCGTTTGTAATAACTGGCGTGGTTGGAAGAAACCAGCTGGTACATTGAACACATTCGGTGCCAACGGCAATCGGAGGACATCCGACGGAGGTGAGTTATTAAGCGAAACTAAACTTCTTAAACTAGAACTTTTTTTCATGGAAATAATTCCAAACGTGCTTCAAATATATACTTGTTTTAAATGTAATCATCTTCGATTCAATGGTAATATGTGGTACTTCTGTCTCTATCAACTTATTTTAGCCCATAGTTAACTTAATAAAGGAACTTTATGTGATGACCAATAATGTCATTTTTAATGGTCAAATAGGTAATGACATTCTCATTTTGTATGGAAATTTTGTCACTGCTGTCCTTACGCATTCATTAAAAATGATTTTACTCGGTAATAATAACATTATTGGTCCTCGTTTAAGGTCCCCTGTATATATGTTATGTTTCGTCCTGGACTCGTCAGTGCATTACAGTTTTTGTTGAATTGCTAGACCACCCAGCAGTTCAACATAAACCGCTAAAAAGACTACATGGGGAAAAGCGGGGCAAAAAGAAATGTTCTTATTCAATTGTTCTAAACAATTGAATAAAAAAATTGTTCTAAACAATTGAATAAAAAATACCTAAAGTAACGAATTTTTAAGAAAAAAACAGTTTTTAGTTGGGTTATTAGTCACTAAACACAGTGCATTTTTTATAACCTAGAGACGGGTAGACCGTGGCGTGTTAGTCGATGCCTAACCCCGAACATAGAGTCAGAAAAATTTTGGACCCAAGAAGCGAATGACCTATGACCTTAAGGTTAAAAGCTCTATAATCGAAACAAAAAAATATTCGCGATAAAATCAAAATTCAAATCAAAATGTCACTGCTTTGCAAAACGCAGAAGTAATAGGAGCGCAGGTTACCGCTGTGGGATTTCGAACGCTGCGTCTAAATCCAATGCAATGTAATTAACCAACTGGAATTAAAACAGCTTTTCGACGCTATAATCACTATTTGGAATGTAGAAAAAAATGGTTGTTCATATTGACCACCTTACGTGCATCGAAGAGATTTTTTATTGATGAAAATATAACAATCAAATCTAGCACGAATCATTTCGGTATCGAACTGAAGCGCAGTGGAGTTCAGCATCGAAATATCACAGGAAACTTCTCCTTTTCGATTATCTCGATATTTCAATGGGTGAAAATTCGTCATCATGTTTCACTGTTACAAAAAAAACACTTGTAAACTTTAAGGTTTGAAAATATATTTGAAAAAAATATGTTGAACGTATCTGTATTCAATGCATTTGGTTCATTTATTACACTCAGCCCATTATGAAATCAAATAGAACCTATCCATATAAATGTATCAAATTCTATATACGCAGAACAGACAAGCATATATTCTGACTGAACACAGTTTGAAAAAAATCTTATCCTATTGTTTTTGGAGTGAATTTGCCATGTATCCAATTGATACATGAGAATCTTTTTGTTAGAAATTTTGAGATATGGGTGCGGATTAAACGAAATTTAAACGTCGTATTTGAGCGTGCACACAAAAAAAATATCGGTTTTTTGGGCAAACTTTGATAGGAGTCATACTTCATTCAAACAATTGTAGCACTTTCTTCATGTCCAGCTGAAATTCCGAAAGTCTCCTTCAGAAACGTGACAAAACGAACAATTCTACAATTGTTTGAAGAGGTTATTCTGACACCGATTTTCAACCACTGCACAGTGAAGCGTATTTCTTCCGACAGAAAATCCCGGAAAAATTAGAAAAAATTGTTCTACCAGAAAAAAGGAATTTAAAGGCAAAACCGGAAGTAACTTTACTTGTCCAAGGTTGGCAGTATCCGGATTCCGTTACCGGAAAAAGTGGTCGAAATCTGAAAAATGAAACTGACTTCAATTTCTCAGGAATGCCGGCTCCGATTCATCATCAAATGGACATTATAATCAGTCGCAATCAACAATTCATAAAGTTGAATCCAGATTAATTTCGATAGCAACCTATGGGACTGAATGACCTTTTTAATGGATCTATGTTTATCTTCGAGGAAATTAGAAGCATACTCACATACCAAAAGCTCTTACATTGTACTTAACATTACCCATCAAATTCTGTGCCTCACTTGCGCCATTTCTCTTACACACTTTCGTACACTCTTTCTTCAAATTCTAGACGTATCTGGAGACCTTCTCTGTTTCCTGGAATTTCATAATTGCCCCTAATATTTCTATTGGGCAATTTTCTAGCGAGTTTGGAGGTTTTGCCTCCTTCGGCGCAAAGACAACATCGTTCGCTTCGTAGCGCTATATCACCGGTTTCACGTTATGGCACAATGCCAAAACCAACCAAACCAGAGTGTCACCTTCGTGTGACCGGAATAAAGGCAGTAAGTGCAGGGTGACAAGTGACCGGGAAAAAGTCGGGAATTTGGTTTCACCGGGAAAGCCGGTAATTTTAGTGAAAAACCAAAAAAAAAATAACTAGCCCAAATATGAATAACAGTTGTTAGCGTAATGAATGTTTTTCAACAAGTGAAAAGTAGGAGACGATACCCATTTTTGCGTTTGAGCGAGATTGAAGGTACAAATCTCCAAATATCGAGGAGAAATTGCCAAATTGTTCTGATTCCCGTTCAGAGCTTTCTTAGTTGTTACTTGTGTTATGCTCAAATTTCTGTGAGATGTCAGTAAGACTCACAAAATTGGAAAAGTTGTCGACTTTGATCTTATACACCGTTTGCAGGGATTATTTGAGTTCCTTCTTTGAGAGCTGAAACTGGTTTCTGTGGACCAGCATAGAATCTTAGAAAGATTTAGAATATGGAATGATATGTTCAGTGAACCTAGGTTAATTTTTTTTAAAGGTCCTCAACTATTCCATAGTAGGACCACAAGAACATTGATATTGATGTATACGAAGTAGAACTGAATTTAGTTAGAGCTTTTGGAACAGATAATCACCTAATTTCAATAATGGGTTGGCGGTCCAATGCATACGGTGCTGGTCTTGAATGCCAGTTGTCATATGTTCGATCCCCGACCTGGAAGGATTCATAGTGTCAGTAGGATCGTAGTACTAGCCATGCAATGATTCTGTAGGCTAAGAATCCGCTGCGAAGTCTGTTGAAACAGAGGCCAAATTCCACAAAAGGAATGTAATGTCAAAACTTAAATATTTAAATTATGTATGTCTGTGTCGATATCGCTAAAAAAATTCAGGGTTTACATTGCTTTCGATATGAAATCTGTAACCTAGCCGATTAGTTCTAAGGTGATAGAATATATAAATAACTAGCTGACCCGTCGAAATTCGTCTCGTCTGAAATTATGTTTTTGAATCTATCTTTTCGAACAGCAGAACTGTCAAACGTTATTATTTTACTGATTACTTGGCTTACAATAAACGAATTACGACAAATTAACATTTAACATATTAACCTCGGCCCGAAGGTCATCAAAAATTATTGTGAACATGTTAAAAGCTTTTGTTACGCAAAAATGAAACAAATACACCGGTCATCTCATCCTTTGAGTCAGTGCATTGAACAGAGATGGTAGATCTCTCTCAAACTAATGGTTTCGACATGAAGCGTGGAGCAGAACTGATCAGGATGAATACATTAAATTGATGATTCTGCAAATTTCCAAAAGCTGCCTTCGCGACTTGTTTGTCATTACAAGTTAAGGCTTAATTGTAGACTGAAGACGTTAAAAAATTTAATAGTAAATCCTTGGGAATATCGGATAAAATTGTTTGGAGCGATTTTCCACCAACTGATTCATCGCTAGTCTGATGATATTACTTAGTCGTATTTGATGAATGTTCGTAGCATGACAATTACAGGATTAATTTTCAATTAACAATTTACCGATAAAATTAAACATTCTTCTGTCTATTCTTGTGTTCATTACCTTTACATGAACTCTGAATTCGTTTAATGATTGTATCAATAGTTGTCTCATTAGTCGAGTCACCACATCGTTTTGCTTAGTACTCGATCTACAATTAACGAATGGTTGAGTTCGGTCCTGTGGAACAATATCAGACAAAATTATATGAAAAAATGTGCAATTTTTCTGTTCTAGCGGAGTGAACATGAGGAGTGATTATACCAGTATTTTCCTTATCGTTCAAGCCAATGAATAAAACATTTCTCCTCCACATTTACATTTGGTAATTGGTCAAGTAATGTAATGTTATGAAAATTGAATGATTTGGCTTAAGCAGCTTACAAATGTAATGAATAGCATCATAAGCAGTCAGCTTTCTAGTAATCCATCCTTGAAAATGTACCCGAAACGACTGAACGAACTTTTTTACCTCATTATTTCAACAGCAGAATCCTATCATTGATTCGTATAATGAATCGTTCTATAATTTGATTTGTTCAACTCAAGCCCACGATGGACAACATTATTCATCTAATGGCGTTTTCGTTTTTAATTTGCACTACACCGGTGCAGTGCTACACTGAGGCATGAATAAACGAACAAAAATGACGAAAACATAAACAGTAACCATTGACTACAATAAACGATTCCATTTCACAGAGCTACACCAAACTTTTGATGAGTGCTACACCAGTGGTATCGGTGCAGAAAAAGTGTAGCACTGGTGTAATACAATTGGTAAAAACGAACGGTTTCAGTGCAGCTTTCGCTACACCAGTGTAGTGCAATTTAAAAACGAAAACGACATAACTGTTTACATTGCACACAATGAATCTACTGGTAAACGATATCAGAATGTTTTATCCTGCTTACGATATAGCAAGACCAGTCATATGCGTTCCACGATTAAGTCATTTGGCAAACAATAATTTTGGTATCCAATTAAGCAAGTGGCTCGAAATGACGAATCGCATGGATCAAACATGCAAGTCTCAACCCAAAACTGCTCGTTGCGCGTCAAACGATTTCCCAACGATCTAGTATTCTTTTCTTCAACAGCGAAATACTGAACATTTTGTTGCGCGCCAAACATCAATCAATCTAGCAAGCATAGAAGACTTTTTCAATGGAAAATTCCATTGTCCATACAAAACAACTTTATGGATTTTTCCCACTTTTCCGGCAAGTTTTCCTAATTTTTTTGATGTACGAACCCGGTGGGGGTGAAAACTGATCAAACAAAAAAAGAATCATGTAAATCCGTCCATCCGTTCTAACGTGATGCGATTACAAAGAATGATCTCTGCATTTTTATATATGCTTTATTTGAAACCCTGAATGTTATTGGTAGCTGATCTGAATAAAAGTCAGTTCACTACAAATGTTACATTGATCTTCTAGAATTAGATCAATTGTAGAAGGATTTATTATACATAGAAGATGAATTAGTTGGGCTATTGGAAAAAAAACATCGTGAAGAACTCGTACTTTCTGATTATTTTTCTGATTACTCCACGAGAGGTGCCCAACATTTAGATATCTTGTGCGTTTTTACAGCTATCATTTGCGGTTTTACAGTTCATCAACGTATTGGAATCGTAAAAATGCTGCCTTTCAAAAATGGAATGACATGACAGATGTACCAATTGTTCATTGACTAACAGATACATTAGAAAAAATGATGTTTTTGAAGAGATGACATAATGGCAATGCATCTGAGGGTATTTTTCTTTAAACAGACGTGCTTGCAAGCGAGGGGCTGGGGTCCGCTAGAAGATTGATAGTACCTATTAGCTCTCACCGGATAGTACCTGCCTAGATGCCGTGTGGAATCCGGCGGAAAAAATGAACCAAGAATAGATCCATTGGGTTCCTGCTTCCATGTCGTGAAAGACGACAATTGCTGGAGTTGACTTTTTCTTTCAGTTATCAGATATTTTCAATGTTTCACTTCTGATTACTCTATTTTACTGAATTATCTCTTCATTCAACCTATCAATTTTCGTCTAGCTTCGGAGAAAAGTTGTTTTCTTCTTACATGTTGTTGATTGTCTTTCAGGATATTAAATTAAACGATAAAAATCAACTATTGCGCAAATCCGTTGATATTACAAAGTTAACAACAGAGATAACATATATCGGTATAATGAATACATAGTAAAAACACTTGATATTAATATTTCAAACAATAAATTAATATTTTTCACGGTAGCCGGCTGCCCAGATCAACCAATATAACCAATTAATAATTTTAATAAATAATTAAAATAATAAAGCGGAAATAATACAGAATCAAAACGCGCGTGAAATCTGTTGACCTTTATTTGGTGATTTAAAATGATTTTATAACAACTGTTTAGAATATGTTAATGCAATGATTCAAATATTTTGTCCAAATTCTATTCACTCGCTTATTTTGTATCACGTAATTTCATTTAAAAAAATAGGGAAGTTTTTATTCTTTACGCGATAGTATTGCAAATTTTTCTTCTGTTTCGTCAAATAAGAGCTTTGAATCAAGACTTCTCGGGTCTTCAATATAGGATATTGTTGAAACGTTCACTCGCGAAGTCAGTAAGTTTAGTGGTGCATCCGAGCATCTTGAAACCGGAACATACTGAGTCGTTACACAGCATATGTCCATGTGACAATTTGTTGTACCATGGCCGTAAAAACAGTCCTTTGCGCTCAGAAGATATCGGTTACGTGTAACCAAAATCCCTAGATGACTAGAAAAAGGCTTTATGCTTTACTTATATGCAATAGTAATAGTGAATATTTCCTATTTATAATTCGAGATGCCCGAAAAGTACTTTAATCCTCAATGAGCGGGCATATTATAATGTTCTTTTTCAAACCAGGGAAAGCTGTTTAAAGCTTGAATTAAAGGACTATTTAAACAATCTAAATAGAGACGATGAACCTTTTCCAAAAACCGGGAATTTTTATCTCGCCAACCGAGAAAAACCGGAAAAAACCGGGAAATTGAAATCGGCAATTCACTTGCCACCCCATATATATATATATATATATATATATATATATATATATATATATATATATATATATATATATATATATATATATATATATATATATATATATATATATATATATATATATATATATATATATATATATATATATATATATATATATATATATATATATATATATATATATGTATATATATGTATATATATATATATATATATATATATATATATATATATATATATATATATATATATATATATATATATATATATATATATATATATATATATATATATATATATATATATATATATATATATATATATAAATCAATTCAAACGGAATGTAAATTCTACTTCTACCGATTGCACAACGTTTACTAACTAGTTGCACCAAATGTTACAGTCTTTAGATCTCACCGAAATGAATCTATTGTATGATCAATCGTCCCTTAAATCTTCCATCTGTAGACAAAGTTTAATCGAATGTAAATCTACATTTCTATTCCGCAGATGTGACTACTTTGACAGAACTGGCGGCACGCTGTGTCGCATCGTACATCCCATTTGAGCTGGTAGAGCATGTGTACCCGCCAGTTCCGGAACAGTTGCAGCTACGAATCGCTTTTTGGAGCTTTCCGGATAACGAAGAAGATATCCGGTTATACTCCTGTTTGGCAAACAGTTCGGCCGATGAGTTTCATCGAGGCGAACAGCTGTTCAAGAACCGAGCAGTGAAAGATCCACTTCAGATAGGATTCCATCTTTCAGCCACCGTTGTCGTGACCCAACCACGAAATCAATTCAATGTAGCTGTAACCTTCGACCGACGAAGGATTTCTTCCTGTAGTTGTACTTGTGTGCCCGCCGCGTACTGGTGCTCACACGTAGTAGCTGTTTGCCTTCATAGAATTCATTGTGTAAGTATACTGCAGTATTGATTGAACTGTTCAGATTTGTCTGATTCCTGGTTATATTTGCAGCCGACAAAAGTTAGCTTGCGCGCTCCCGTTTCGGAGTCTCTATCACGATTGCAGCGCGATCAACTGCAAAAATTTGCTCAGTATCTTATAAGCGAACTGTCTCAGCAAATTCTACCGATTGCACAACGTTTACTGGATGAGTTGCTCAGTTCGCAGCCGACTACCATTAACACAGTATGTGGAGCACCAGATCCGACGGCTGGTGCCTCGGTCAATGATCAAACTAATTGGTATCTAGATGATAAGACTCTCCACGACAACATCAAGAAAATTCTGATCAAGTTCTGTCTACCGACGCCTATGGTATTCAGTGATGTGAATTACTTGACCAACTCGGCTCCGCCGGCGGCCGCCGAATGGAGTTCCTTACTTCGTCCTCTGAGAGGAAGGGAACCGGAAGGAATGTGGAATTTGCTGTCAATTGTACGAGAGATGTACCGACGCTGTGACAGAAATGCAGTGCGATTACTAGAGGTCATTACGGAAGAGGTCATGGCATGCGATCAAATATTAGTGTGGTGGTTCAACATCAAGCTTGCCCTATTGGTAGGGTCTAATGGACATGGTGGAGGTAAACATAGTAACACTCATTCGAATTCGAATGCTACACAACATGCATGCGCTTCGCTGTGTGATGAAATTGTTGTGTTGTGGAGACTGGCTTCGTTGAATCCTGGATTGGCACCGGACGAGAGAGATATGCTACATGCACAGTTTACAACATGGCATTTGAAGATTCTGGACAGGGTAGCGAAAAACATGGTGGCTTCTTCTTCGCACAGTAGCAAGCAACAACAGAACTTAAGAAACGACGCCGAATTATTTGCCGGATTCAAACCGGCAATAGAAGCTTGTTATCTGGACTGGGAAGATTATCCTATAGAAGGCATAACGCACACACAGGACACGAACCCAATGTATCATTGTCCATTTACATGTTTCAAGCAGAACAGTGAGTCGAAAGCTGAATCCTGCCCCGGACTTGTGAACTCGAGCCAGGCAATTTTGCAAAATAACGTAAAGCAATTTCAGCAGATGCCTCATCATCACCATTTCAGTCATCATCATCACCATCATCATGGTCATGGTGCAAACCATAGCAGTAGCACAGCAGTTGCATCCACCTCGTCGAGTTCCGGCGTCGGAGGAGCATCTGGCAGTGCAACAATTGTTGCCAATACGAATAACGGAATCGCAATTGCAAGTAGTAGTAGTAGCAATTCCCAAGTCAAGTCTCATCATCGGCGAGATTATCGCCATCGGGATCGTTGCTACGGTTCCAGTAACAGTAGCAGCGACAGCGTCCCCGATCGGTTTAAAGAAGCAACCGCAGGTTCTTCGAAAATTGACCACCATCTTGCGACAACTGCCGGAAATGGCAATACAGGAGGAAACAGATCCAGCGTCAGTAGTGAAGGATTTTGTGAAAACGATGACGATGTAAATGTGACGGACGATTTGCCAGGTCCCGGACCTATCAAGAAAGATGAGATCGTAAGTGACTCGAATAGCTCCTCGTCGAGTTTAGAGGAGAGTGCGGCGAAATCTGGTAATAATGAACCATCAGATAGTAGTGATGCTAATAGCATTTTGAATGATATGAATAATTATGAAATCTCCGGTAATATTAAGCTATTCGAGATTTACAATCAGGATACTCTGCCGGGAACTTCCAGTTCTCCGTATTCGTCCTCTCCATCAACAGCTACTACCGCAACAAAGGTCATTCCAGTGGATGTGAATCGAAAAAGTCCAAACAGATCCCAATCGAATGAAAACTCTGGTAAACAACATTCTGTTTCCACCAAGGACATATCGCCCGAATCGGAACGCAACCTGCGAAGACCCTCGAAAGACGAAAGTCTTTCAAGCTCCGACAGCCAACAGAACATGGATGAATACAACATGTACTACTATGATTCAAAGCAAGCACAAGCACAACAACAGCAGGAAATGCAGCAGAGACAACGGCAACCGTTAGAACCAAAACAACAGCCCCAGCAAGTTTTCTCTAACCTCAAACCTACGGAAGATGCTTGGGATATCCTGTTCGCCCGAGCAGAGGGTCTCCATGCTCACGGTCACGGCAGAGAGGCCTGTACATTAGGTGTTCGTCTGGCGGAGGAAATGCTGGCAAATCCTCCGAATTTGATGATCGAATTACCCCCTCCGCCGAAAAAGAAGGGTAAAAAGCACAACATCAATCCGATTTCTCATCAACTCAGTGTTCTAGCATCTGCTACATTGGCAAAGTGTGCATTCCTTTGTACTGTGCTAGCGGAAAACTCGGAACACTATCATCTAGCGTTTCGAGTTTGCTTGTATGGATTGGAAATGTCACGTCCGCCAGCAAGTACAAAACCTTTGGAGGTTAAACTCGCTAATCAGGAGTCAGATTTGTTGGCCTTGTTAAAGCGTATCCCGCTTGGTCACGCTGAGTTGAAAATAATTCGAGACAGAGCTGAAGCTCTCAGAGATGGATCACTGAAATCACGCGGAGAAGCTTTACTACCCATCATGCTAGCGAGTTTTATTTTTGACGCTTTGGTAATTCCTAGTATAATTGGAAGGGAGAATCGTATGAAGGTTATGAGCCAATCCTTTAGGCTACCAACCGACGAAAATCTTGGTTTTGAAGCAGCTGTAGCAGCCTTAGGGTTGAAAGCCAACGTATCTGAAGCAGAGCATCCTCTTCTTTGCGAAGGAACACGACGGCAGCGTGGAGATCTTGCGTTAACACTGCTTTCATATTACAAAGACGAACCGAGGAAAATATGTCGTGTTATGGAAAAACTGTTGGATAGAGAAATCCATTCTCTGATAAAAACGCCACTACTGCCCTCGTATTATTCAAACAATCCACCGACTCGCAGTCAGACTTCACAGCTACGAATGGAAGAGTACGAAACCAGCACTCAGCAGCTCTATGCAACCGGAGATCTACAGCAACCACATCATCCCGGTTTGCCTCAGAACGATTTCATGGCAAACAGTCGGCCCCAAAGTAGCACTAGTGCTGAAATGGAGATTGGTATTGGAGCTCTCAGTTTGGGTCAACCACAGCCAATACCTGCCGGACCAGCACCGGGTCCTTCAAACACACAGCCAATCATGTCCGGGCCTCCTGGCAGTGTAGCTGGATCAGTATCAACAACGACCACGCGTTCTAAAGACTCGCGCTACAAAGGTAAACGTGCGTATCCCTCGATTCCTAATCAACCGTCTGAGGCCAGTGCACACTTCATGTTTGAATTGGCCAAGAATGTGCTAACTAAAGCAGGTGGAACGTCGTCAACGTCATTGTTCACACAAGCTTCCACGAACCAGAATCATCAAGGACCCCATCGAGGATTACACATGTGTGCGTTTCAACTGGGGCTCTATGCCCTCGGATTACATAACTGTGTCAGTCCGAATTGGCTATCTAGAACGTATTCATCGCACGTGTCGTGGATCATTGGCCAGGCTATGGACATCGGAGCACCCGCTATTTCCTTTCTCATTGACACATGGGAAGGTCACCTGACACCGCCAGAAGCGGCTGGAATGGCTGATCGAGCCTCCTCCCGTGGATGGGACAGCAATATGGTAAATCCTGCAGCAGAACTAGCATTATCCGTTTTACCACACGCCGCAGCACTAAATCCCAATGAGATTCAACGTGCGATTCTACAGTGTAAAGAACAAAGCGATAGGATGCTGGAACGATCTTGCTTGACCGTGGAGAATGCAGCCAAGGGTGGAGGTGTTTATCCTGAAGTGCTTTTCCAAGTAGCTCGTTACTGGTACGAACTGTATTTGAGGAATACTCCAGGAGGCGAGTTGGAGCTGAATGAGCAGCACGAATACTTCAGTGTGAATCTCATGTCGCTTATGGATTCTAGTGAAATGCAACAGCCCCAACCTCCACCGCCATCTAATTCGTCAGTTGTGGTAAGTGCGACACCACCTCAACCGTACCAACAAACCGTAACTACACTAGCACCAATTGGATTGGCACCATATGGACCTTACAGTTTCCCCTGTCAGGGAATATACCATCAGAACCTACCGTATCACGCCAACCAGATGCAGATGTATATATCCACTCCACCACAGTTCCAATACCCGCCACCGCCTCCACATACCAATCCTTCTCAGCAACCGCCGGGAAGTTATCAACCCCCACTAAACGCTGGCTATCAGCCTATGCAGCCACATCCAGCTGTGCCACCTCAAGGCTACAATCCTCAGCAGTATCCACAAGTTCCAGTTCAGGTACAAGTTCCCCCTCCACAACCGAATCAGCAGATACAGCAAAACATGCAATACTACGGACCACAGGCAGTTCCCATGCAACAACCTCCGCAATCACAGCAGCCACCACCTCCACGACCACAGCCAGGACACGGTTATCCGCCGTATGCAGTTCCGCCTTCCACTCCCCCGGTACGACCACGTCATCCGCATCAATTTACACCCACCCAACTGCGGTATCTGCTGGCGGCGTACAACGCTGGAATGTTAGCCCTAGAGACACTCGCACGTCGCGTTCACGACGATCGACCACAGGCCAAATATGCCCGTAATCCACCGTACGGTGAAGATGTCAAATGGTTGCTACGCATTTCGAAACGTCTCGGAACTCAATATTTGCACCAGTTCTGTGTATGTGCCGTTAACTCTATCGTTTCGCCGTTTGTACTGCATGAAGTAGCAATCGAATCGGCAAACTATTTGTCGCGTAACAATCCCGGCCTTGTGATGCAGCACCTACGAACGCCACTTGCACCCTTAATGCAAAAATGTCAACAGATGTAAGTTTGAAACGGCTGTGGGTGGTGAATACGGGACAATAGCATAAATTTGTTTTCTTTTTAGGTACATCCAATGCATCCATCAAAAGCTATATCATTTGACAGTCGCTGACTACGAAGAGTTTACCAGTACCATACTTTCAGCACGAAATGCATTCCAGATTACACCTGAAGGCACTGCTCAGTTCAAGGATTGGTTACAATCAATCAAGAGGTAATTGGCTAAATAATTGTAGCTTTTTCTGTTCACTAGCATTACTGTCGCTCGTAGATCGAAATCCTGCAAGAAAGAACTATGGACTCAGATAAACGCAGCCCTCAATTCCAAATGACAACGACTAGAGTCGATCGGTTCCGAATTAAACACACTGTCTTCGGTTACCGGCCACGTTCCCAATGCATCTGTAGCAACTCCAACTGGCGCACCGGCATCGGCGATATCGACAACATCACCTACATTACCTCTGTCGGTGGCTTCGTCATCGACTGGACCATCGACTCGACAAGCAGCCAACACAATGGTTACTATCAGCAACCGAGCAGTAACTGACGACGAAAACAACGTTAAGCTAGCCACTGTATCACCATCCGCGTCCACGATGGTAGCTAATTTACCACCGTCGGCATCGGCAGCAATCTCTGCTGCAGCGGTTGCCGTGGCAGCCACAGGTACTTTAGCTAGTATGAAACAACTGTCGCACGGCCAGACAGGCAATCACAGAAACGTCAACGGCAGTAATATGTTGCCTCAACAACCTCAACAGCAACAATTTCATCATCATACACCCTCATTGTCCCATTCATTAATTCAACCTCCTCCCCAACAACAAACCGGCCCAATGCCACTCTCTACAATGGGAGGACCTACTCAACATCATGCTCCTCCACAAGGACAGTTGTCTTCGTCCTTCCATCATTTGCCGTCAGGGGTTTCATCGGCTGCAGCCTCCGCCAATAGTGGTCCCGCACCAGGGGGTTCTAATTATCATCATCATCACCACCACCACCATCAGGCAGCAGCGATGCTTACACTCGCGGTCAGTAATCCGTCTAGTGCGCTGCCGCACCAGCACCATCAGCAGAATATCAATCTTAACGTGAATCATCACGTGATCTCCGCACCAATCGTGGTGGACTTTTCCAACATGACCGTCAACTGTGTTCAGTTAGGACAGGAAAACCAACAGCATCATCCACCGCCACAGTCTACGCCGTTAATAGGAGCAAATAACGGTGCCGTTCCGGTAGGACCGGTCGGATCGGTGATGCCCCCTGGCGTTGGCAGGCTGAAGTAGATGCTGTAAAGGTTTTAGCTAAACAAAACAAAAAAAAACAGAATGTAGAAACGGATTTTCTCTTAGAGGTTAGGTATTTTTAGTTCTTTATTTCCGGCTAGCGCTAAAATAGTAAAAATAGTGTCAAATCAAATAGTGACGGAAAATATCGTTAGCATTGTGGCGAAGAGAAAAAAAAATTGGTGTTAGGATTTCTCCTAGCATGCCAATGAAAGGTTGTTTGATAGAAAGCTTCCAGAAACTTAGTCTCTTGTTGTCTGCTATAATATTTGCAGTGTGCGGTGGGCTCTGGGTTATTTTCCGCTATTGACGTGTGTCTTGCGTGGGATACGTTTGAAAAAAAAAAATAATAAAAATAACTGGTCAATACGCATGGAATTGTGTTGTATATGGCATTGTATGATTTTGATTCTTCTGCCGCTTTTTATCTCTACTATCAAAAGGCTCAAACACACTTCGATCAAGTCAATATCCTTCCCTCTTTTCTCAATACCGCCTTCAAATTCTTTTTTCAAGCGCCTTGTCACCGTGTCAAAGTTACACGGTAGACCGGGTGCGCAGGATAAAAATGCCGTTTTGACGTAGGACTATGTCTTTGTTTCCTATACAGGGATGCAAATTCAAAATATGGAAAAATAAACCTGTACAAACAGTGATCAGAGTTAGAACATATATAGTTCGTTATTTTTACGTTTCGTCTTTGACTCATCAGTGCAGAGCAGTTCAAATTGAACTGCTTAGTGCTAAACTCGGCAGTTCAATTTGAACCGCTAAGCAGACGTAAAGTTTCTGCTACTTACAGAACACTTTTTGTTTTGCAACGAAGTGCAATGTCTTTTCTGACGTGCCGAACGAAAACGTGTTTTCGACTATTTCTGGCCGATGCAGGTATGGTCATTTAGGGGTTAGCCAAATTTTGTGCTAGGGCACATAACCGTTTTCATTATTTTTACGTTTCGTCTTTGACTCATCAGTGCAGAGCAGTTCAAATTGAACTGCTTAGTGCTAAACTCGGCAGTTCAATTTGAACCGCTAAGCAGACGTAAAGTTTCTGCTACTTACAGAACACTTTTTGTTTTGCAACGAAGTGCAATGTCTTTTCTGACGTGCCGAACGAAAACGTGTTTTCGACTATTTCTGGCCGATGCAGGTATGGTCATTTAGGGGTTAGCCAAATTTTGTGCTAGGGCACATAACCGTTTTCATTATTTTTACGTTTCGTCTTTGACTCATCAGTGCAGAGCAGTTCAAATTGAACTGCTTAGTGCTAAACTCGGCAGTTCAATTTGAACCGCTAAGCAGACGTAAAGTTTCTGCTACTTACAGAACACTTTTTGTTTTGCAACGAAGTGCAATGTCTTTTCTGACGTGCCGAACGAAAACGTGTTTTCGACTATTTCTGGCCGATGCAGGTATGGTCATTTAGGGGTTAGCCAAATTTTGTGCTAGGGCACATAACCGTTTTCATTATTTTTACGTTTCGTCTTTGACTCATCAGTGCAGAGCAGTTCAAATTGAACTGCTTAGTGCTAAACTCGGCAGTTCAATTTGAACCGCTAAGCAGACGTAAAGTTTCTGCTACTTACAGAACACTTTTTGTTTTGCAACGAAGTGCAATGTCTTTTCTGACGTGCCGAACGAAAACGTGTTTTCGACTATTTCTGGCCGATGCAGGTATGGTCATTTAGGGGTTAGCCAAATTTTGTGCTAGGGCACATAACCGTTTTCATTATTTTTACGTTTCGTCTTTGACTCATCAGTGCAGAGCAGTTCAAATTGAACTGCTTAGTGCTAAACTCGGCAGTTCAATTTGAACCGCTAAGCAGACGTAAAGTTTCTGCTACTTACAGAACACTTTTTGTTTTGCAACGAAGTGCAATGTCTTTTCTAACGTGCCGAACGAAAACGTGTTTTCGACTATTTCTGGCCGATGCAGGTATGGTCATTTAGGGGTTAGCCAAATTTTGTGCTAGGGCACATAACCGTTTTCATTATTTTTACGTTTCGTCTTTGACTCATCAGTGCAGAGCAGTTCAAATTGAACTGCTTAGTGCTAAACTCGGCAGTTCAATTTGAACCGCTAAGCAGACGTAAAGTTTCTGCTACTTACAGAACACTTTTTGTTTTGCAACGAAGTGCAATGTCTTTTCTGACGTGCCGAACGAAAACGTGTTTTCGACTATTTCTGGCCGATGCAGGTATGGTCATTTAGGGGTTAGCCAAATTTTGTGCTAGGGCACATAACCGTTTTCATTATTTTTACGTTTCGTCTTTGACTCATCAGTGCAGAGCAGTTCAAATTGAACTGCTTAGTGCTAAACTCGGCAGTTCAATTTGAACCGCTAAGCAGACGTAAAGTTTCTGCTACTTACAGAACACTTTTTGTTTTGCAACGAAGTGCAATGTCTTTTCTGACGTGCCGAACGAAAACGTGTTTTCGACTATTTCTGGCCGATGCAGGTATGGTCATTTAGGGGTTAGCCAAATTTTGTGCTAGGGCACATAACCGTTTTCATTATTTTTACGTTTCGTCTTTGACTCATCAGTGCAGAGCAGTTCAAATTGAACTGCTTAGTGCTAAACTCGGCAGTTCAATTTGAACCGCTAAGCAGACGTAAAGTTTCTGCTACTTACAGAACACTTTTTGTTTTGCAACGAAGTGCAATGTCTTTTCTGACGTGCCGAACGAAAACGTGTTTTCGACTATTTCTGGCCGATGCAGGTATGGTCATTTAGGGGTTAGCCAAATTTTGTGCTAGGGCACATAACCGTTTTCATTATTTTTACGTTTCGTCTTTGACTCATCAGTGCAGAGCAGTTCAAATTGAACTGCTTAGTGCTAAACTCGGCAGTTCAATTTGAACCGCTAAGCAGACGTAAAGTTTCTGCTACTTACAGAACACTTTTTGTTTTGCAACGAAGTGCAATGTCTTTTCTGACGTGCCGAACGAAAACGTGTTTTCGACTATTTCTGGCCGATGCAGGTATGGTCATTTAGGGGTTAGCCAAATTTTGTGCTAGGGCACATAACCGTTTTCATTATTTTTACGTTTCGTCTTTGACTCATCAGTGCAGAGAAACTTTACTTTGAACTTTGCAGAGAAACTTTACTTTAGAAACTTTACGTCTGCTTAGCGGTTCAAATTGAACTGCCGAGTTTAGCACTAAGCAGTTCAATTTGAACTGCTCTGCACTGATGAGTCAAAGACGAAACGTAAAAATAATGAAAACGGTTATGTGCCCTAGCACAAAATTTGGCTAACCCCTAAATGACCATACCTGCATCGGCCAGAAATAGTCGAAAACACGTTTTCGTTCGGCACGTCAGAAAAGACATTGCACTTCGTTGCAAAACAAAAAGTGTTCTGTAAGTAGCAGAAACTTTACGTCTGCTTAGCGGTTCAAATTGAACTGCCGAGTTTAGCACTAAGCAGTTCAATTTGAACTGCTCTGCACTGATGAGTCAAAGACGAAACGTAAAAATAATGAAAACGGTTATGTGCCCTAGCACAAAATTTGGCTAACCCCTAAATGACCATACCTGCATCGGCCAGAAATAGTCGAAAACACGTTTTCGTTCGGCACGTCAGAAAAGACATTGCACTTCGTTGCAAAACAAAAAGTGTTCTGTAAGTAGCAGAAACTTTACGTCTGCTTAGCGGTTCAAATTGAACTGCCGAGTTTAGCACTAAGCAGTTCAATTTGAACTGCTCTGCACTGATGAGTCAAAGACGAAACGTAAAAATAATGAAAACGGTTATGTGCCCTAGCACAAAATTTGGCTAACCCCTAAATGACCATACCTGCATCGGCCAGAAATAGTCGAAAACACGTTTTCGTTCGGCACGTCAGAAAAGACATTGCACTTCGTTGCAAAACAAAAAGTGTTCTGTAAGTAGCAGAAACTTTACGTCTGCTTAGCGGTTCAAATTGAACTGCCGAGTTTAGCACTAAGCAGTTCAATTTGAACTGCTCTGCACTGATGAGTCAAAGACGAAACGTAAAAATAATGAAAACGGTTATGTGCCCTAGCACAAAATTTGGCTAACCCCTAAATGACCATACCTGCATCGGCCAGAAATAGTCGAAAACACGTTTTCGTTCGGCACGTCAGAAAAGACATTGCACTTCGTTGCAAAACAAAAAGTGTTCTGTAAGTAGCAGAAACTTTACGTCTGCTTAGCGGTTCAAATTGAACTGCCGAGTTTAGCACTAAGCAGTTCAATTTGAACTGCTCTGCACTGATGAGTCAAAGACGAAACGTAAAAATAATGAAAACGGTTATGTGCCCTAGCACAAAATTTGGCTAACCCCTAAATGATATATAGTTCGACCAATTTTAAAAAGATTTTCGATATCATTCGACATATTGCTTGGAAATATTTCTACGATTCTATTCGATTAGATGCAACTATATATTGTAGACAATTATTGATCGAAACTTTGATGAATAACGAATAATGTCTGTTTCTCAAGCCATTATCATGACTTCCTCGAAGATTTCCGCTCTAGCAATAAAGAAAGTTCCCACAAAACAACAATCAGTATCGAAACGAATTGCACTCTGTGCGGTGCGATACTGTCCTAGAGAAAGTTACTGTGCACAGCAGCAAGTGGACCTTCTGCGGGTTTATTTATGCGCCTCGCATATAAGGCGATGATTTTTTTTCCGGAACTCCTCTTTCCAATGCGTGTCTTTATGGAGAAGGTACAGTACACATGAACAAGTGGACTATTTGTAGATTTCTTTTGTGCGTCGTGATAATCAGAAGGAGTCAGATCTGGTGAATTTGGCGTGTGTGGTTGGAGTTCCCAATCAAGCGAGAAAAATGATTCTTTAAACAATTTGGCTGAATACGCAGCTGAGTTGTCATACTGAAGAATGACTTTGCGTGCCTATAAAAAGTTTTCAACCGATGAATTTGCGCACATAGTAAAGTGGATGTAGTAGGCTAAACTTTTCTTCCGAAAATATAACGAAAGCTAGATTGGAGATCGCTATAAACTATAAACCGAGCGCCTGTCAAGCTTACTGAAAGCTGTTCAAGCTCCTAAACTATTAGGAATCAGGAATCAGAACAAATTGGCTCAAATGGCACGTTCCTCTTGAAAACGTTCTTAATATTCTCTTCAGCACCATAACAACCTCATCGGAGTTCGAATATTGGAATGTAATCACATTTATTTTACATTTCGAGAGTGGTGTAAAGAAAAGTAAGATGAACAATTCCCTGTATCGCCTTATAAAGGAGAAGATGATGTACTGAGCATACGAGAGTTATCTTATTCACAATGCTAAGAACCGATCCGGTCCTCTCAGGCAAAACCATGCTCCTTTCCCACGTATCGTTGACTTTCCGGTAATAAGATCCCTAGTTAGTCGACTGCACTCCTAACAAAAAGCGAGATAGATTGAAAAGTTAAATAAGCAACTCTGTAGTTTCCGGAATATCTTTATCAAATGAAATTTCGTCGGGCGTGAAATGAATCCGAGGTGGCAACTCTATCAAAACCACACGTAGAAACAGATGCACGCAGTTTCTTCAAAATATGGCAGAAGTATTGTCTTGTTGTACTGGTATTGAGGTATAACACAATGGTTAGAACATTCACACATTCACAGGTTGACGACATTATTCGAGTGTTTATGGCAGCAACACATCACTGTTCACCTTCGCTATGGCTGCACTGAAAGTCGACCTGTTTTTTTTTTCAAATCTCCACTGTTTTAAATTTATCTGCGACCCAGTTATTTTATTATCCGTCACACTCTCCCACACCAAAGAGCTTTTATTAGGAACTCCCTGATATTCGACGCAGTTGCTAGTATGGATGGGTAGTGAAGTCGATACCTGATTCCACTATTACCTGATTCCACTACTACCTGGAGATACTAGGCAGTCGCTCAGTGGTTGAGGCTTAGTTGTGTTACTGTTGTCCTTGGTCTTTCTTCTCTCGGGGTAGAGTGGTGCGGTCTTCTGGGTACTCTTTTTTACTTTTTTTGACTTTCTTCACTTTCGACGTCTTTCTGTCAGTTTCATCGAATTCTTCCCGGCACTTACTTCCGACGTTTCCCCGTCTTGGATTACCATTTTCAGGATTTAAGTGACAATGGTTGGGTTTGTCTTCTTGATACATTCCTTTTCCTGACTCTAACTTATTCTATTCTGTGTTTCTAGGATTCCAGGCGAGAGTTGAGAATACTTTTTTTTCAATTTTGGAGCTGTTCTTCTGCTTATCACTCTGGAACCGCTTTTTTGGTTACCCGCGATTAATACCGGTGTAATCCCAAATGCATGTTTGCGCTATAGTAAAGGCTAACGCATAGTAGTCTATCGCTTTCTGTAGCGTCGCCGTCTTATAGCTGAATGATAAGAACTCCGTTTAGGAGCTCTTCTCCGATCTTCTGCTGCTCACCAGTTTTGTCACAAGCGATTCTTGACTCCGCTTTGTTGCGATTATTCGATCATTTTACTCCTCGAGTTTGGCGACCACCGCTGTAATGCTGGGCAGGACTCCGCACTGCCGTATCCTTGAGGTCTTTCGCTGGTTGCTGACTTCTACTTCTGCGAGTGCCTTCACATTGTGTGTTTCTACGGTCATCTCCGCACTCATCTCCCCGCACCCATTACATTGGGTGGAAACCACGCTTTCAACGCTCATCAATTTTCTCAGATAAGGTTGAATCAATATCAGAATTCTTAGGCCTGTTTTAAAGCTACCGATAGATCATTGATCAAGTGCAGTTAAATCTTGGCTTTACATTCCTTTTGTGGAATTTGGCCTTTCTGTTTCAACAGATTTCGCATTCAAAGAGTGCAGAATCATTGCATGGCTAGTATAACGATCCTACTGACACTAAGAATCCTCCCAGGTCGAGGCTCGAACATACGACAATTGGCTTGTAAGACCAGCGCCCTATGCATTCAACTGCCAACCCGAGCGATCTAGTACGAATACCAACTGGCGAACATCGCGCTTTTTTATACCCACTCAATGTTTACAAACCGATTGACAACCGATTAGCGGCCCTTACACGATCATTAAAAGTGTCATTACTAAAAAGTAATGCCATTTTTAATGAACGTGTAAGGGCGGTAATGATAAATTCTTCATTAGCGGCCCTTACACGAGTCATTAAAAATATCATTAGTAAAAAAAATATCATTTTAATGAACGTGTAGTGGTGCACTAATGACGATATTTCTAACAAATTTGAATTACATCATTTAAATGACATCATTTAAAATGACATTTTTAATGCTCGTGTAAGGGCCGCTATTCGGTTCCGGAAATATAATCGAAAAAGTGAGGTAACCGACAAACGGCACTCTTTCTATCCGCACAGATTCTTCGATGATTGGTTCAACCAATTTCGTCATAGTTGAGTTCTTTTAACAATGGCGTGTTGCTGATATTTTCAGTTTTTGGAATTTTAGCAATAAGTGCCATGAGCGTTTGAGAACACTGTAATAAATTAACCGATTTCAACTGGAATTTTTTGGATTCACCTGCATTTTCTATTGAGCTACCGAAATTTGGTGAGAATTCATCTCACCAACACGCCGAATGATAACAAATCTGCTAATTGCCCTCGACTTCTACGATTTATGGTTATGCAGAACAACAAGCGATGTAAAATTGTTTAGATCAGCGCAAGAGCATGTACTTCAACAAACTATGAATATTCCGTTGGTTACGCAAAACTGAGAAAGTTCTATCCTACTGGGGGTATAGCGTAATTAAGAAATAAACTCTATGCATCATGAACATTCCGTGTCCGAAACATGATCGAACGAAATCCAAATCAAAAGTTTCTAGGTTTCGATGTGGAGCCGCAATTATTCGGCTTCTCCGTTCATCCGCCACACGCGCATCCTACTGGATTGCACACACTCAGTAAGTGCGATTTTGTTTAAATTAATTGCTACTCGAATGTAAGCTTGTAAGCTTTGTAGTCTATATATTTTGTCTCCAGGGTTGGCCTTTGATTTGAAACTTTCGTCTATGACAAAAATACGATGACTATAGCAATTTGTTTCGTGTACTGCACAATGCGAGAGTAGAAGATTCACAGTCTTAACAAAACTGGAGCCTCAGCAACAAATGTTTAACCGCACACTCATGCGTTTTGATGCATTACATATCTGTGCTCGGCTAGGTGCGATAAATGCTTACGATATTTTCCGGATTTTAGCTGTAGATAAATTAAAACGGTCCCAATCTCTTGTTTTAAGTAGAGAATTTATTTTATCGCGATTAGAACCAATATTTAATTTTTAAATGGATTTTAGTTTCGGAAATTTCATATACACCAACTTTTTTTTCATCATATATAAGTAGAAGAATATTGCTCGGACTTACATTTCCGACATTGACTAACTGATAGCGGATGAATCAGTAGAACAGCTTAATACAATAAGTACTCGTCTCATGCGCAATTCACTTGACGAATGTGTCTGTTCTACGAGTTCCACGAATCCGTTTTTCGCTTTACAAAAATTTGTGTTCAATTGTCAATGCTTCATCTCTCATCACGAGTAGGTCCTAGAAGGTTTCTTTATGATACTAAGTTAACGAAACTCCGTAACACATACATACACACACGTCGAAGAAATTAAGATGAATTTTCGATAGGTGAACGGTTCGAGCAGCTGCTCAGACCAAGTGTGAATTATTTTTCGTTTGATCTGTGATTGTATTTTCGCTTACAACCTAAGTGGAATGCTATATATAAGTCGATTACTATATCTAGAAATATATAATTTGAAATAATAGTTTCCGTTATTACACAAGTCAGAGAGTTTCGTTTTGTCAGATCAATTCTATAGCTAGCCGGGGCTAGAGTTTCAAATAAAATAACACACATAAACTAACTTAGGACAGAATGAAAAAAAAACATCGTAATTGTCAAATCAATTGTCTAAAATAAGAAGTAGAATACCATCTAATATTAGGAACATGCGAGATTTAGCATGCGTTTTAAATTCTTCATAGATGTGTAACTTTCCGTGATTCTGAATATAGGTGTTTTGTAGCAAAAGTTTTTTTTAGAACGAGAATAGACGGAAAATAAAGCGGTAGTAAAAAAATGTAAACAGTAAAAGAGATAGCAAGATATTCAATATTTTTCTAGTTATTCAACTAAGAAAACATAATTACTCAATAAACTAGCTCCTTAGTGGAACAGAACGTACAGATCTCATTTTAATAAATGTTGGTAACCAAACACTAACGGCATGTTGGATTGATAGAGATGTTGGACTATTCGAACTAAAATGACACTCACTCAATCGCGTCGAAATATTACACTTGAAAGAATGCAAATATCCTTATGCTACTACATAACGTTAAGCAACCAATAAAAAAATATTGCAGGAAGTGTCTTTTAAGAGAATAGATATTCAGCAAAATTCTAGGTATCGATACTCTCTTTAACAGTAACATTTTATTAGAATTACCAAAATACACATACATTTGGGTTGTTTTAGGTTGTAAACGGTAAACAGAAGCAGAAAAACTGTAAATAGAGTTACGAGCAAAACAGAAAACATGATCACGTGTCTTAAAATTCAGTAGCAGTAAAAAAAATTAGCAGCAGATGAAAGTTGAACAAACAGTGAACTATTAATATGTCTACTAAATGAAGCGACATTCCAGTGTAGCTTTGAACTAATTTATGAATGCACATTCAACTATCCCTTTCCCGTATGATTTAAAATAGAATTATTACGTTTTGCGTTGACGTATCATGGTTGATCCGTATTGTTTCGGGGGAGCAAATCGATCAGTTCGCTACTAGGTCTGACTGAAGAATTTAATTACGAGAAATTACTTTCCAATGATTACATGTTGTTTCGGTTTGATTTCTTGAACAATCCATTTCTATAATTCATGGACAATTCAATATTTTTTCAGAACATTTCCGCAAATGTCAAAAGGATTTACTTCAATCACATATCGAAATATTCACAAAATGTATTAGCATCGAAATTTGACTGCGTTGACTAAGCCCAAACAAACTGTCAGTGACTTATGTTCCGACTCACTTTGTACTTCGTGATTGTCGGCTAACAGATAGATCTGGGTTAACTTTGTCAAACCTAACTTGTATGATAAGTATAAGTTGATTTCTGTATCTAGAAATATATCATTTGAAATGATGGTTTCTGTTATTACACAAGCCGGAAAATGTCTCATGGTCAGATCATATACGGGCTCGAAAGAAATTGTTCTAAAACCTGTCTCAACTTTGGACAAGAGGAGCTCACTACTGCCATCTACACGACTATTCGCGGCGATCTTTCAAAACGCTCCTGTTCGTTCCGTAAAGATTGATTAATACAGAGGCTTCCCAACTACAACGTTCGGAACACTTCCTAAACGATTTCTATAAGTGTAAAACACGCATTTTATGCTCATGTTGTTAAAATCACAAGTAAATTAAATCGGAATAAAACAAAAATGAACCTAGATGTCATTATCACCTACAGCAAAACAAAAGTTTGGTGGGTTGTGAATGCAGCTCCCTAATAAATAGTGTCGATCGCGGCGACATCAGCAAGTTTTCGTCAGGCTGCTCATTCAAAATTTCACACACAGTTCAAATGCGTGGTGGCCAGCATTTCAAATGAAAATTTCTTTTCATTTTACTACTGAGGTCTTATACATCGAACAATACGTCCTAAAATTGTGAAAAATTTTATTATTGAAATAACAGCGCACACAGGGCTCAAGTTACACAATTTTCCAGTATTACATAGAATTGTTGAGCTGCCAATCTGACAGAAAATGTCACGGGGTTATTGTATTTGAGCGGTAAGTTTGTGATTGATCGATCAACTCGAATCACAAATATTAGTACAGATACAAAACAACTGTAGAAAGCATACAAGTGAAATTTTGTTAAAAATCACCAATGCGCAAGTCCTAAATTTTTAACACCATTTTCGTTCATCTTAGCGTCAAGATGGATAGTACTCTTATTTTTGCAAAGCATTTGTCGTCGTAGAGCCGATAACTTATGCTTTTATTAGTCGTCTATCAGGGCAGAATTTTGTAGTAGAGTGAAGAGAAAGTCAAGAAACGGAAAACCTGGTAATAAACATTTGATTTAAAATTACGAATATTGAAATATGAAGCCTGAAACACATGCTGTTTGGCTCCGTGTAATAAAATAATGTTGATTATTTTATCTTTTGTACCTTAACTTTCATTCGCTTTCTCCATTGTGGTTTTAAAATACCTTTCTATATGAGAAAGGCAAAAACAGCTTAACCATGCTTGAAATAGAAGTTCAGTATGGACCATTTGAAAATAATATCGACCCCTTCAAATAGAAATTCTCTTCTATTAGATAAATCATCTATATGGTGGAAAGTAATCAGTATAAGATATTTTCTAGTAGCATGTAGACAAACGATCGTGAGCTGTTCCTTGACTTAGCACCTTGTTTAAAAAACAATGGAGAGAGCAAGTGAAAGATAAAATTGAGTGTGAAACATTAAACAGTACATTTCTGGTTCTATGTAATTTCCGTTTCTTCCAAAAAGTCATACCAACTGATCTTTCCTCATTCATAGATTGCTTCACATTCCCTTTGTCATTCGCAAAAAATCGATCAGTACCATTTCTTTCCTGCAGATAAATGTTGAATGAAGCCATTTAGAATAAAACGATTTTTTGTTCAACCATCCTCTCACAAAATTGAATTGTCCTATTTCGATATGATTTCTATCACTCTGAAATTCATATGAAAGAATAACTGAAATATACCTCTATTTATTAAAATAACGAAAAATTAAAGTAAACAAAAGTAACACTGTTATTTATAGTGAGGCAGAAAATATACAGGCATTCGACTATTGAATATGAGTCTCATGTCACATTAGTGAGCATTAAATTTTCTAGCAGTGAATCAAGTATCATTCACAACGCGAAAGCTCGAGTGATTATCTCCGAAACGCAGCATCCATTGCAATAAACCGTCATAAAACAGATAAACTATGTTTCAACTCAGAGAGTAAATATTTATTAGCAACATGTAACTAAAGCTGTCTGATTTTTTTTTCGATACACTGTTACTAAATAGAATACACATTCGAACACTCACGTACATATACATGAATACAATCTGAGACTTGCTTTATTTCCGTTCTTTTAATCTACACTAGCATTAGTTATTGGAAATGATTCACACCGTCTCGTTACGTTACCTGTACAACACATGTTGCCCAACTGGGCAGCTTATCGAAACTTTCATTTTGATTTTGACGACACACAAGCATACATACATACATACAGACACTCACACACAATAACATAAGTTTACACGTTTTTTGAATGAAAAACGGAACATAAGTAGATTAATTAAAATTTAAGGAAATACATATTTAAAAGTTCAATATACATATACACAGAAAAATAAATATATATACACACATTACACATACACGTACATCTATATATTGAAAGAAAAGCAACAAAAAATATTACAATATATATATTTGAAGATGTAAGTCTGCGAGTTTTTAACATAACTGTATGAAATAAACATAAAACCTAATCTACAATATTAAGACATTATCGAGCAGGAAATATATTGCAAAACAGAAACAAGAATAAAAAAAACGGTCGCACTTAACACATTCTTCACGAGGTTATCAAATAGCGTAAACAAAAACCTTTGGAAACCTAAATTATCACGTAGCTTTACCGAGTGTATGGCGAATGTGGAAGATCTAGTTGATGGATGCACAGGCGACCGTTGAACAAAAGCAGAAAATAAATATAAGAAAATGAAAAAAAAATGAAAATACTATCTTTATGCATTCTATTTTGAGGAAATATTTGAGAAAAAATTCCCTAGGCTTAGCGGATGGGGTTGGGAGTCAATTTTCACTTCTTACAAAGGAAAGCAGTTGGACAAAGTCAGACCATACCGTTTGTTGTGAATTGTTTTGTTTTCTAGATCGATCACGGGGTGGATATCACTAATAGTGCTTGAAATAGACAATAGGTCATTAGGTGGTTTCAAGCATTTTTATACCTGGAATTGGTCACCAATCTGGATTAACTTGATGCAGTTGGGTTAATATATCACATTTATCTTGAGCTGGTGAATTTAATTCGAAAAGGAGGACTATTATAATCAGGAATAAGAGTAAATTGACATCTTATGAATCGTTAAGGAACTTTCAAACCATTCCGATCCGCTTCGGCGCTGGCACTAATGTTATGCACTTTTTTTATTATGTCGTTCATTTATATCCGGCTTTAACCTAGTTATGGTCGTTCGTCGGGTAAAATGTTATGCACATTGCAATGACAACGAAACTGAATCAGACAATCGGGGGAGGTTTGAATGTACCAAAATTTCTCCAACTTTAACACAAAATTCATCTTCTAACTGAAAGTGTGAGATGTGTGTTTCTGGAATAATATGTATGTGTGCATCAGCGCCGCTTCTACATTTTATTGGGCCCGGGGGCAAGATTTTTTTGTGCACTCCAAACTAACTGAATGTCTTTTTTTTGCTCGGTTGGTCCTGTCCGGAGCCCCTAAAACCGTGGGCCCAGTGCACTTGCCTCCACTGCCCCTATGTAAAAGTAGCCCTGGTGTGCATAGTGTATTATTTCAATATTACTATTTTCCCTGTCCTTTGACTAAGAAAGAACAATGGAACCATGTCCTCTTTGTTACCTCTGAGAGCCGCAAACAGCGTGGACAACATCGCCCAAAGTCTGCAAACCTAGTAATTTGATTGCATGTTAAATGTAGCTCTCACTTAGATTGCGTTTTACTTTCTTAACATTCGTTACTTTCACTCTTCCTCACTAATGCTACACTCACTCTTCAATCACTATGGGGATGCAAAAATGATTGAGTGGTTACCGTGTGAACCAAATTTCCTGCCCAAGTGACACATTCTTTGGTGAACTTGTAATAAAAGATACTCGTATCTTTCGTTGCAAATTGGTAACCGCGAAGGAATCTCTCACTTGGGTTACGAGGGTTTCCTACTTCGTTACTGTTGTTCATTTGGGCACCATAGCAGAGTTCGTTACTTCAAATCGTGTTTTCTTTGTTTGTTTTCCAATATCAATGGTTTATTTAGGGGTTTTGGTTGAAGGCAATGGTTTATTTTTTCTCTCTTTAATCTAATGTACATAGTCTACAAAGGAAATAAAAAATACACAAAATGTGATGGGTAGAAGGCAAATTAGATTGGTGATAGAGTGTGAAGTATTATCTTGCGGAAGGAGAATACGATTTGGTATTGCTTTTTAAAGGTATGTCTAACTCGTACAGAGTAATAAGACTCAGTTCGTCGAGTACACAAAATGTCTATGTGTGAGTATGTAATAAAAATATGCACTCGATTCTCTCGGAGATGGCAAACCTAGATTCAAACTTCCGGTTCGGGAGTAACGCAAAATAAATGAAAAACTCGATTTTCTCAGAGATCGATTACCCGATTTTCTTTAACTTAGATTTAAATGGGAGACCCTACAGTCTTATAGTCTGCCATAGAATTTTATGAGCATTCGACTCCGGTTTTGGAGTACGGGGTAAAATGTTCAAAAAATAAAATAATAATAAGCAATCGTGGTCTCCAGACCGGAAATCACTCAAACTTCTCAGAAACGGCTGGATTCAAATGAAAAGTATCGTTTTCCCTTAAGCTCGTGTACAATTTAGTCCGGTTCCAGAAATATAAGGTAAGTGTGAATGAAATTGCAACCCGCCATTTCGAGCGATAATGCGAAAAACGATTTTTTTTCTTCTGAATATGGCTCATAATTATTTCAATTTATGGATTATGTTAGTTGCTGGCCAAACAAACCGTTTTCAACAATATCGGTTCACAGTCCTCGGTTCCGGAAGTACTGAAAATAGTGATCAACAACGGAACTCTTTCCGTTTTCTCAGACACCGCTGTGTCAATTTTCACTAACTTAAACTCAAATGAAAGGTTTTGCGGACTCATAAACTGCTTTTGACTTTTGTTCGAATCCGAATTCCGGTTCCAGAACAACAGGGTGAAAACTCCTTTAAACTTGGCTCAGATCTGTTTATAAATTGAAGAGGTTCTGCTAGTTTATGCCCAAACAAACTTTTTTGTTTTCTCGAAAGTTACGTTTGAATTAGTTGTCCAAAGAATTAGCCAAACAGTGCATTGACCGTTGTATCGCTGAATTACAATTAATAGTTCTGTTTTAATCACAGTTTTGAGTGCAGCCACAGAAATAGTTTGCATTGGTTTTAAAGCTTGATTTTTCTTGTACCTTCATTGTTGCAATTACCCTTACGGAAAAGCTCGAGGTCGCAAAACAACCTAAAATATTTTTCATTTGTCTGAATTTGATTGATCAATGTTTGGTACAACTAACTAATTGATTGTAAATTCTTCTGCTATCATATTCGATTTATCATACTTGCAGCTAGATAATGACATACTCATCAATGTTACAAATCACAAACGGGTAATGGAGTGCTACAATCGAGCAATTCTCGAAGCAATAACACACACCTCAAACATAAAATGGAACGTTACAATCAGGTATCCTTGACCATGACAAACTCCCAGCAGTTACTTGTGTTGTAACAACTAACATAGTTGTTGATTTTAAAATTTTCAAAAAAAACTTTGATTTTGAAATTTGCAAACATTCGAACCGTCATACAAAATTACGATAAAAAATCGTTACGCATTGGTACGTGGGAGAACGGAAAGAGAATAAAAACTTACAACGCTTCCAAAACACAACCGAATTCTCCAGCTATGATTATGAATGGTTATATTGATGTTAAGGGCTGAGGCCAGTGTGTTTTAGGGTGATTTAGAGGGCTATTTTCACGCTTCAAATCTGATTTTCTCAGAAACGGTGACGAATATTAATATTAAAAAACCCAACTGACAATCTTTTAGAAAATTAGTTTAGATTATTCTGTGAAAATTTCAGAATGTTTCATTGACTTTAGCGGTCAGGAAAGTCTTTTTTTCTGAAGGCAGAATTGCTTAGCTGAAAACGCCGTCTTTCAACTTGTTCATTGAATATCTCGCCCTCAAAAGCATGGATCAAAAATCTATCCTGACAATGTCTAGATAATTTAGTTTAGATGCGATTATTGCATAAAACCATATATGTTGTCGGGATAAAAATTAGTGACAGGGGGCCGAGCATGTTAACACTCCTAATACCAAGCCTAAAAAAGTTACGCAAAGCACCAAGCCTCAAAAAAAGTTGGAACGGTAACTTTGAGCTATCATAGCTCAGTTGATACTTGACCAATTTCGATAAATTTTTCACCCTCGAATTTTGTGAAGTTTGTAGATTATTTTAAGTATATCATTATTGGCAATCTTTTAGGAAAAACTAAAGAAAATCAGTTTTTTCCCGTTCCAAGTTTTTTTTCGAGCTCATAACGTGCCCTATCTGCATTCATGCGGCACCTGCATCGCGAATCGGATATTGAGAACTTCAACTTTACCGAGTCATAACTTTGTTGTTAGTCAACCGATCTTCAAAATTTGTTCACCATTGGAAAGGTAATACATCCAGAAATAATATGCACTGAAAAAACCGAAAAATAGGGTTATCTACCCAAAGGTATAATGAAAACTGTAGATAGATGACCTAAGAAAAGATGAGACTTTTTACAATGATCGTAAATATCTCGAAATTCAAAGCGATGACCTATATATTTTTATACATCATTCGATTGCTAGTGATACCAGCTACAATTTTCGCACAATTACCATTCCTACACAATCAGAAGAAAACATTGAGAAATCGATGAATTTATAAATATATATATATGAATTTTTCATTTTTTTCACATGTTTGTATATAACTCAAAAATTAAAGCGATGACATGTACATTTTTTTGATTCAAAATATTAAAATCATTACCAGAAACAATGTATTGATGATTTTATTATTTTAGTTGGAAATTTATTATAAACAAAATTTACAAAAAAAACTGAAACTTGGATTTCACTGAAAATTTTAAAATTTTTAGTAAATAACCCAAAACTCTGAAAATATTTTTGTATTGGACAAACGATCTAAACAACTTTTATGCACAACACAAACGCATTTGATAACTACTAAAATTCTGATTTTGTTGTAGGTTTGCCGTAGAATCTCAAAAAATAGATAAAAGATCGGAAATTTTAAAATTTCCGAGTTAAATTGCATTGCCCAGTGGGAAAAACATTTATGGCTTAACCTTATACTTCAGAGCTATGATGTCTTCAAAACAAATGATCAGTGAAGATAAGCCATATGTCGATGTACATGGTATTAGGGTGGCTCTTATTATTAAGGTGATCCAAAACTTATTTTCCGGATTTATTGAGATAAAGGACTGCATTTTTCGGCAAAATTGTAGATAAACTTATATCGAGCAGCTTTGCTGAGGACATCATAGTAGTATCTGCAACGGTTTTAGTGTTACAGCTATTTTTAAAGAGCAACTTATGGTGTTCCTCAAAAAATCAGATTTTTTGCTCTAGCATTTATATTTTTCTCTTTTCGTATAGGTATCTTTGAACATCTTTTAGAGTTTGTTAAAACCAATTTTTTAATGACAAACGTGTTCAGGTAGCGTTTTCTGAACCGAAGTTATTAGCAAAACTAGTTCAAAACCGGTTATTTTCAAACTGCTATATCTAACATTGAGGAAAACGAAAAAAATCCGTTTCTTGTATTTGACAAAAAATATTTTCGAGCATGTTTATAAAAAAAGGCGGAGGAGACATTTTTTAAAATTTTTTTAAGTTATGTTCATACATTGGGTTTTTTCATTGAAAAATATTCGTATCAGTCATTTATTAGCTATATAAGGTATTTTTGTCTTCTAAAGTGTCAAATTAATTCAAGTGCATATTCGGGAAGAAATCATTCTGCATTCTTCGGGGAATGCAGAATGGTGTCGTTTTTGTAAAATCTCTAACGCCTCTCGGTGGTTGGAGGTTTTATCAACCGTGCATTTTGGCACCTTCAGATCGTTTAGCATCCTTCCGGGGATGCAGGACGACTTATTTCTTTATGTTTTGTGCTGTTTTCCCACCTCACCCAATTCTCAATTCCCTTCCATGTTCCTTTTATCCTTCCCTTCCCATCAAGAAGTTGATGAAAAGCTACGCAAGGCACGAATCTCCAAATAACTAGGGGAACATGCCACTTGAGCCAATTAGTTCTGATAACATAGGTGCAGGGTTTCATTCAGTAAAAAGCATTCAAACGAAGAGGTTGTTTTTCGAGACGAAGACAACTGTAAGCTGCAAATAGATTGGTTGGTTGTTGCTAATCGCAAAGGTTGCTGCAAAGCCAATTTTCGGGGCGATTCCAGTTTCATAAGTGCCTGAAATAGTGGAACTCACTTCACTGAGAAAGATGGCCCAACCGATTTGAGAATTGTTTCATTTTGTAGGTTACACTAGTTCATGCACTAGCTTTCATGTTTTTCAAAAATCAAACAAAACTGTTTGAAGAATACATTTTTATATGAGAATAAGAGAGATATGAGAAAGGCATCATTACACAACTAGGTGGATAGACACAAGTTTTACTTAATTTCGAATGATTTTTTTTGTGCTAAATTCAGAATTCTACTTTTTCTAAATTGTTTACTAATAGAAAATTCAAATAATTTTCGAATTCTATACATTCCGAAATAATTCTAAGTTTGTGATATTTAAATTCTAATATTCTATCGATTATAATTGATGTCGTTTAGGATAGCGGAAAATTCAAGATATATTTTTTTGTTCTTAATTGCTTGTAAAACAAAAATCGAGCAATATTTTTTTTTAATTGTAGTTGGTTTCTTTGGCCATGGGTTAGTATATAGAATTCATATAAATTTACGTTCTATTTCTTTTTGTACAAAGATATTGAAATAATTTAAAATTTTCGTGTTGTCACAAAAATTATTTTATTATTAGAAACAAATTCTACGTCTCTTTGAAACAGATGAAATCAAAACGGATTCCAATATTTTCACTTTGATTTGCAGAAACGTTGGAACGCAATATATATCAGAAATTTTGAAATTTCCGATCTTCTACCGTTTTTTTGAGATTTTACGGAAAACCTAAAACAAAAAAAACCTAATTTTAGTAGTTAACCATTCCGTTTGGGTTGTGCATAAAAATTGTTTAGATCTTTTGTCCAATACAAAAACATTATTATTTTTAGAGTTTAGGTATATTTACCAACATTTTTAAGATTTTCAGCGAAATCCAAGTTTCAATTTTTTTGTAAATTTTGTTCATAATAAATTTCCAACTAAAATAATAGAAAAATATATGTCATAAAATTTCAAAGTTTTGATTTGTTTTTTTTTTTTTGCAAAATTTTCCCAATAATTGAAATTCTCTGTATTTGTACCAAATTTCTTGAGATTCTTTGAACGGATATATGATTTTGATCATCAATACATTGTTTCTGGTAATGATTCCAATACTCTGAATCAAAAAAATGTACATGTCATCGCTTTAATTTTTGAGTTATATACAAACATGTGAAAAAAATGAAAAATTCATATATATTTATAAATCCATCGATTGTTTAATGTTTTCTTTTGATTGTGCAGGAATGGTAGTTGAGCGAAAATTGTAGCTGGTATTACTAGCAATCGAATGATGTATAAAAATATATAGGTCATCGCTTTGAATTTCGAGATATTTACGATCATTGTAAAAAGTCTCATCTTTTCTTAGGTCATCTATCTACAGTTTTTATTATAACTTTGGGTAGACGACCCTATTTTTAGTTTTTTTCAGTGCGTTTTATTTGTGGAAGTAGTACCTTTCCAATGGTGAACAAATTTTGAAGATCGGTTGACTAACAACAAAGTTATGACTCGGTAAAGTTGAAGTATTCAATATTTTCTATGCGACGTTTATGCCAAAGGAAAGAAAATTGGAAAGTAGATAGGGCATATTAGGCGCGTGAAAAAAACTTGGAACGGGATAAATTAAATTTTCATTGGTTTTCCTTTGTCAATCGTCTGCTACAAAGTTTTGGAATCAATCTACGAACTTCACAAAATTCGAGGGTGAAAAATTTATTCAGATTCGTTGAAAAACAGCTGAGCTATGACAGCTTAAAGTTACCGTTCCAACTTTTTTTGAGGCTTGGTATTTGGAGTGTTAAATAATAGCAGACCCTGTCAGCTTGAAGCGAAATCAATCTTCAGTGAAGCAACGCCATCTCGCGGCATCACATTCAACATATAATGTCAATTGTATGGGTGCGCAGTGCTGCTATTTTGGCGTGCACGAATGTGACATTTCTCTTCTCTACTTCTATGTACGAGATTCAATGCATACTCGCCTGAGGGCGCCATGGTCTCAAAAAAGGATGTTGCCAATGATTTGTTCGGAAGAGCTGGATATCTTGTTAATATGATGTCTTTGATTATAGTGTCTCGTGTTCTGCTCGACAACAAATTCTCGGTGCGTATAAGCAAGTGACAGTTTCTCTTTAATCACTCTCTCTTTCGATTATTGTGATGTGATTAAAAAGATTTTCTTTGATATCACTATTCTGTTTGAAAGTCGAATGTTTCGGGTATCATTTCATGCAAAGAGTTGGGTGATAAACGTGGAAACCATTTGGTAATTAATAGAAGAGAGAGTAAACAAAGAGAAACTGTCATTTGCTTATACGCCCTTTTGAAAAATTAACCGAGAATTGTCTTGGTACACTGGGCAGAGCTGCCGAATGAAAATTTGAGTTTCAAAATAAAGAACCTGTTTATCATCGGTGATACATAAACTTCATAAAAAATCTGTGAAAATGTTGGTGTAAATATCTCGATAGTCTGTATTTCTTTTTCTAAAGTATAAAACATCTGTGACAGAATCTATTGTAGTATTGAAGTATTGAAAAAGTTTGAAAAATCTGTGAATATGGTAACCCTGCGATTGGGTGGGATCAAAGACATTATATTAACAAGATATCCAGCTCTCACATTTCCCGAACAAATCTTTGGCAACATCCTTTTATGCGACCATGGCGCTGTCAGGCGAGTCCGCATCGAATCACGTACATAGAAGTAGGGGAGAGAAATGTCAAATTCGTACGCGCCAAAATAGCAGCACTGCGCACCCATACAATTGACATGACATGTTGAATGAGACGCCGTGCGATGGTGTTGCTGAACTGAAGATTGAGATCGCTCCAAGCCGACAGGGTCTGGTGGGATCAACCCATGAAGCAAAACGAATACATGTGCAACGTCAAACGAAATCATTAATTTTCTATTTGCTTTCCATATCTGGTTTATGACCAAGGATGCCAGGTTTGCAGATTTGTCGGTAAATTAAGAGGTTGCAGAATTTGATTGATTTACACTGAGTTTCTTAGACTTGAGGCTTAGGAAATTTCGTTCATATTATTCTGAGTAATTGCAACAAATTTTCTCATTTTGTTTGTTTAGCCTATATCAGTTTCAGAATTCCTGCTTCTGATATTTATTTTTTTTAGATATACCTATGAGTCTCTCTATTTCTTCTCAATCTAACAAATGGATTGCGATAACCAGGGATAACGCTTTCGCAGATATTTGAATAAGATTGCATATATCAGTAGTCATCATAGACATTTGTTGAATAGCCAAAGAAATCCTCTACTTCCTGAGCGCAAACTTAGGTGTATGTTATCATGAATATGGCTTGGCATCCCTGGTATCGTGTATGCTTTCAGTTCCATCATCCGTTTTTTCAACAGTTCAACGTTGTCCGTCGTTGAAGTTGTTTTGTGCGTTTATGTTGCAGAATTCGAAACGGTTACGGATCTGCGATCGTGTTCTACTACCGTGAGACTGGTGGTGTTGGAAAATAAGGTGCCTGTGGCTGTATCGTAGTGAAATTTGTATAGTTCATAAGCAGAATAGTCATAATTCTTGCGTACGTGAAGAACAGTTCAACGATAGTGGTTCCTGAAGCAGAAAAAAATGTAAGTGTAGACGCGTCTAACGAAAAGTGCAGAGCGGAGAGTGGATGAAACAAGAAATATGTGGAATCTGCCTCTACAGTGTATGTCCGCAATGTCAATTATTGGCTGTTGTAGAAATAGAATTATTGATTTTGTGTTATACCGTAAACGTGATCTGATGCCGCAGTAAGTCTTGTCTGCTGTATCGAAAAAATTGACCTCCGCAGAAAGCAAGCGATCTGTCATTTATCTCGCAATGGATTCGACGCAAAAGTAACAAACGTCATGAATGAGAAAGCGGTATATGGGTATGCTACAAGGCATCCTCCAGACAACGCCTCTTGTGGGGTAGTCAGGCTAAAAACTAGCTGTCAACATCTCCGGCGATAATCCTGCAGATGTGGCTGTGGTTAAAATGTTTCTTTCCAAACAATTCCATTTAAGTATTTCGTTGTCTTATCTTCCGTTATTCATTTTTTTTGGAAAATTAGACACAATTATTCGATCATTCCCTCTTATTAGCGTTAGTTTCAGCAGTAAAGGTAAGTGAAAGCTGTGACGATTTTTTTTGTCTGTTGGGCAGCGTTATTTCATTTGTGTATGTTGATAACTTATGTGATTATTCCTATGACAACAGTTTCGTTGATGTTTCCCCTAATTTATATTAAACAACATGTTCGAAGATCTACTTTCTCTTTTTAGTCTGTATGTTAGATTTGAGTTTATCCCTCAGTAAAACTATTATTTCATATATTGTACACTGTTTTCCTTTTAGTCCGAAAACTTATATTTGCGTTTCTTTCTATACCACAATTATCTCATCATTAATCAATTTATGAATGACTAATGTCTATTTCCATTTGCATTGCGTTCAGTTGTTCGATTTGTTTGGGTTATGATTATGGCTCTGTGTGTTTATTATTATTTTACATTAGTTATTGCAATTGTATTTTGTTTATCATCATCTATGACTCATCCCATCTGAAGTTATGTTGACTAATTGTCTTAAATTATGTCAATTTGAGCAACATAAATGATCTAGATGCATCAACAAATGCAGAAAAGGGAAAGCAATGAAACATCAAGAAAATAAAGGAATTCAGATCGCCCGTAGCAGTTGCTTCCACCCGACTCGCAGTGGAATGAATTCATGAACAAACGACTAGGGCAATTGAATACAATGCATTGTTTCTGCGGCTACCAGCGAACGCAACCAAAACAGAGTACAAGTCAAAATGAGTTCAAGTCAAAGGTAGCGCAGCTAGTGAACTCGCGGTGAAATTGATTCTGGAAATCGCGCACCCAATCAACTAGTCAAGATAGAGGGTGTAACCTGTTACCATTTTCATAAGCGAGAGTGTTTAGCAGTGACGAGGGTATACATTCATTCCGCTGTTAGTACATATAATAAATGACGAAGCAATGCACGCTTTTTAAAATTAGAAGCACGCACATGCATTTGTTGTATCAATACTATGTATAATATTGATACTGGGAATTGTTCAAGTATAAATGGGAAAGTCAGCGATTGCAAAACTAAAATAAAAAAAACTCGAAAACAACGTTTCACGCAGGCACAAAAACTGCTTTATTCCACAAATATGAGAAATACGTGAGCATATTTAGGATACGCATATGCGTAGACAATCGAACTTGTTTAAACACACGTACCTGTGCAAAGTATGATCGTAGTAAAGCGATTTAAAAGTACTCGTAACTTTTACCATATCCAAAAACGAAACACGTGAGACGAACTGAATGTCAGCTAACAAATATCAAATATCAGTTTAATCTTTATTTCTAATGTTTTGGAAAACTACGATTTTCGGGTCAGCTATCACTCAGAATCCAAGTGTGGCTCGAAACTCCCTACTTTCTCTGGTGTTGAAAACTACTTCATGACTGGATCGCATTAAAAGATTAGCAGTTCTTTCGACGAGGTGTTTGTGATTGGGTAGGAGAAAAAATGCGTAGCTTCCCAAGACAAATATTTTGAATAAGATGTCATGAATTTTTTATTCACAATCAACATATATCTCCAATAAAAAAAAAGCCCGCATTTTTAACTGGCACACCTGGTGACTCGGGGTTTGCAACAATTGAAAATCACAAAAACATGAATATAAATAAAAATTCTCGTTTTTTTGGTTCTTTATTGAAATTCGATCAATCTCGTAAATTGATATTTGCGATTCATTGCTGAAACTGTTCATGTTCAAAGTATGGGTTATTTACAATAACGTGAAGCAAACACGATCGTTGAGTCAAAAATTTCAACCGTCTCAAAATACATCATTCATTAAAGATCAGTTTTGAGATTCTAGCTCTGAATCAAATTATCAATTATCAGTCGTCAGCTAATTAAAAAAGTACTCAGTACGTTGGAAAAAGTACCCAGGCCCGATGAGTCGCAGAGGTGTTCATTTCCATCATGACAACGCTCGACCACTTACATATCTGGTCATTCGTCAATTGTTGAAGTTGAATTGCGAACTGAACTTTTATAAGTAGACAGAGAGAGAGAGAGAGAGAGAGAAACAGCGTGGTTGTTAGTTATCATATGTCGGTGGAAAGTTTGTTTGTTTATATGATAAAGAGTCACAGTACGGAACCGAAACTCGTTGTGCAACTTTGACGATTTAATCTAACTTTTCTGTCAGCTGGAAACCGAACGTATTTAATTTGCAGCAATCAGTCATTCTGTAGAGTGGTATCAATTGATTCGTTGCCTTGGTACAAAGGTAATATCTTATCAATGAATTATTCAGGAAATTAATTACTCAATTATAAAATTATCGACTTCGAAGGATAATTATGGATTTTTTTACGATAAACCTTTCTGACACATATATACTAGAAATGTTTCATTTTTCATTTAGATCGCCCAACAGTTTCCTTGGCTACACCACTGACTAAATATCAATTCAATCGCACCAAGAATAGCAGCGATATTTCTCAATGTACCGTAAGGTAACCCAAATGAATAAAAAAAATGAACGGAACCCCATTGTAGTTTTAGCCTATACAGTCACCATATCACATACCGCGGTGACCCGTGGTCGTGTTTTTTGACGAATGAAGCATGCGAATGAGTCATTCGTTATCTGACTGCTCAATCACAATGTGTTCGGAGGTCGGGGTGCTGCCTGCATTCTTCGTCTCCATCCGGCGACGACTGAGTAATGGAGTAATTAAAACGACCCCTCACTACCGCAATCTTCTTCGAAGCCTTCTACGTAACCCGCCGTAGCAGTATGACGCCCGATCGCCACTGGGTGACGGCGATAAACCTGCCACGATGAGGCTTGATTCGTGCAAAGGAAGAGGATACAATCGTGTATTTTCTACTGTTCACTGCACCGAAGGTCACATGCGCTCGGTAGAATTTCGCGCTATTAGCTTTGAACAAACCCAAACTGACCGGAATAAGTGGTAATTTATTGAATTTGATGAAGCCATAATAAGATCTATGAGTACGAGATACCTAACAAACAAACAAAACTGTATATGTAAAATGTGACTGTTTATATTGAAAGAGTTTTCAAATATAAGAATAATTGTGAGCTGAAAATAGAGGAGAAGCAAATCTGAGGAGCAAATTAAAGTTCGATTTTTAATATTGACTGAGTAATACTATTTCTTATTCAACTTCCACATGAAAAGAACCCTTCGTGGCACAACCTTTCATTTAATCAGTAATCATAAGGTAAGAATCGAAACCTTAAGGTGAAATGTAGCGGAATGCGAAAATCGCGTTTTTGATCAATTATTCAAAAACTAGACCGATTTTCGAAAAACCAAAAACACTTAAGTTTTCGAAATCAAATTTATCATAACTAAGTATTCTTAGAATTTTGAAATTTTGCTTTGCCGAGCCGTAATTGGTTTTTGAAATGTATAAACGGTTACTGTTCCGTTCCACGGGGATGATTTTAAAACTGAAAAGTAGTGTTTGTAGCAAAATTTAACAAAGAATCTGAAAACGCAACTCAAAATTATAAATTTTTAGCTAAAACAACCGAAATTTGAAAAAGTTTACATAAACTTTTCCGCATCTTTTTTATTTGCTTGCGATGGGCACGGTGGCATTATATCGTGAGCAAAAATTACATATAAAATTATCACACGAATTTAAGCAGTATTGGGTTTTGTGTTGAAATTAAAACGAATACAATACAATAGAATATAATGACATGGGTATTGTAAGAAATTGTTTATTTTCTAAGTAACTGCCATTTATAATGCTAATAATGTCCAATTCTGATGAGTTCAATACATTGATGTTGCTGAAGCAATTAAACCTGGCTGTGTGATATCGTATAACATTTATTATTTTAGATTGTTATAGCAAAACTATAACTTCATCATTGACAAGCTACTGAATGAAATACAATCCAAGTATTATCGTGATACAAACAATATGATAAACATTGATAAACAACAGTCATATACATGGTTAGCAAGTTGGACAATACATATACATATAACCTCATGTTAGTCATTCAAATTTACTCATGATTTATAGCTCTAGTGTAAGAGTAATCACTAACAATAACGATTGAATTAGCATATATTCATAGTGTGAAGGATTCAAAAATCCATTACGTCCAGTCTTATTTACAAGCCAAAATAACGAGAGGTAATCCCACTGCGCTCAATCATTGAAAAAAGTTCTTCTTTCTATGTGTCCGTTTTTCTTGATATGCTTTGTGCGACGGTTCGTTCAACTGAAGCGGATAAAATTTTGCGCGCATTTTATGACGCTACATTTCACCTTAATCTATCTAGTCGCATTTCGGTATTTTTGTAATATTTGTCCTGCGGAATAGATGAGAGGTACTTATAGACTAATACAAACAGCGAATCGATTCAATTTAAGAATGCATCGATTTTTGTCGGAGTCTCTGCATCCTTCCAAGGGTTTTTTTTCCTTCTGGAACACCAGATTGACCAAAATGATACTGCATAAAACATGGCTGATCTGAATATTTGCTTATAAAATAATAGTTTGTTGTTAACACAGAGCTTAGAATTTATCTCCGTAAAAAGTTGTGACTATATAATATATTTATTACACTTCGTCTGTACTCCATCCATGTAAGCTTTGAAAGTGAGATTTTTATCATACGTTCAACATAAATACTTCACTTATTCAGGCCATCTAACGTTTTTATGACGAAATGATTATTATTTGGATCGGGTAAGAAAGCTCTAGGCTTCTGAGGAAAGATAATTAATAATTTAAACCTAAATAATACCTTCAATTGAATAAGTTTAAATCATTTTGATCAATAAGTTTGAAACTGAAAGTCGCACTTTTTTGCCTTTCTCATATAGAAAGCCTATGCAATCACTGTGAAACCCCACTTTTTAACCGAGGCCCGGAGGTCTTGTAGTCTCATAGTTTACTATTGAGTTTCATTTGTATCCGACTTCCGGTTCTGGAGTTATAGGGTAATAAGTGAAAATTATGTATAAAATATGCACTCGATTTTCTCAGAAATGGCTTGACCGATTTTCACAAACTGAGATTCTAATGAAAGGTCTTAAATTTATTAAAAAATTTCTAGAACATTTCGTCCGGATCCGACTTTTGGTTTTGGAACACAAGTACAAATCACATAAAACAGACTGATAATTTATCATTATTTTTATCATTGTTAATAGACGGTCTATCAAACTAATTTCGGCTGTCCTGGTTCTCGATTCTCGAAGCATCTAAAATAGTGTTTAAATACTCCTGAAACTCAGACTATTTTCTCAAAAATGGTTTGGCCGATTTTCATGAACTTATGTTCAATTAGAAGGTGTTATAATCCCGAAAAAGTTCCTGATTTTCATCTGGATCCGACTCCCGGTTCCGACACTACTAGGTTAAGCGTTAAAAATTTTATACCGCTACTTAAAGCGACGAAGCAAAAGAGGGAAAAATTCTTTTCAATTTGGTTAAAAACTGTTCCAATTTGTTTGTAGATCATATTTGTTTCTGGTGATACGAACCAACTTCGGCTATTCCGGTCCTCAAAATTAGGTTCCGGAAGTATTGGAAATAGTAGTAAAAACTGCAAAAATGATTTATCTTACTTTTCTTCTATAGGGTGTTTTGATTCGTAGATATTTCTAGATTACATTTGAACAAACTTCCCTGTTTCTATTCAATGAAGAGTTTATTTTAGAACCACTGATGTCCTGTGTGTGCCTATTAAGCTCGTATGCTGCGCTTTTCAAACCAGACTCATGAGCGTGTGCTATTTGTGTAGTACTCCTACTGATAAGAAACAAGAAAAGAGCGGACACTGTGTGCTTAAAAATTATATTATATTATTGAATAAAAAAAGAACGGACACACAAGTCAGCACAAGAGCCAGCACATGAGACAGTTCACGAGCTAGCCCCCCATTCCAGCTCATGAGCCAGCAGATGAGCCAGCACACTAGTTGAATCGCGAGCTGGTTCTACGAAGTACACGACTCTCGATCTAGTAGCAACACGCACACGAGCGTGTGCTTCAGACTTCGCGTATGTTTTTTGAAAAAGCACAGCACACGGGCTGTATGAGAACTGGCTCGTGTGTTGGGCCATCACTATTTAGAACTCCACAGTAGTATTTATGATGGTATGAGTAATATGAGAAAGGCATATTCGCACCACTAGGTAGATTAAAACACATTTTTCTGTTATATCTCTGTGCCAAACACTGTCGAAGAGCAACTTCAGTGGATAAACCAGAAGTTTTTTTTTTTGCTTTTATCATTTTCGTTACTCTAACTAATTGATGAATATTGGAATGCTCAAGACGAAATCCGAACTGATTCGGCGAAAAAAATGAATTTCTAATTGATATGAAGAGATCATTCTTACTAGGAATTTTTTTCAAGCACTAATAGAATAAAGTATACTAAGTGATCGATTACTGGTTTTTTTTCTGCTAGGTTTTCATCGGGTGTGAGAATAGTAATTATATTATCGTTTTTTTCCATCTGGGGTCCACTAGGAAATTGATAGTACCTATTATCTTTCTGCGGACAGTACCAGCCTAGATGCCGTGTGGATACTTTAACCAAGAATAGATCCACTGGATTCCTGCTTCCATGTCGTAAAAAACGACAATTACAGAAGTGTCTTTTTCTCTTCAGTTCTCAAATTTTTTCAACGTTTTACATCTGATTATTCTGTATTACTAAATTATCTCTTCATTAAACTTCATTCAACTTATCTATTTCTGGCTAGGTTTTGAGAAAAGCTTTATTTGGTATTTTTTCTTTCATGTTATTGCTTGTCTTTCACGATTATAAATTGAATGATAAATATCAACTATTGCGAAGATCCGTTAATATTACAATGTTAATAACAGAGATAACATAGATACTTGTTTGTTTGATAAATTAATATTGTTTTCTTGGTAGCCGGCTGCCCAGATCAACACAAAAAAAAAATAACCATTTTTCGCGGTAAACAATAAAATGGAAATAAAAAACAATCAAGAAATGCGCATGAAATCTGTTAAATATGTTGACCTTTGTTCGGTGATTTAAAATGATTTGATATAATTTATAGAATATGTCACTACAATGAATCAACTGTTTTGCATAGATCCTATTCCCTCGCTAACTTTCGAGCAGGTAATTCTATTTAGAAAAAAAAAAAATTCGTTATGCGATATTATTTCAAATTCACTCGGGAAGTCTGTGAGTTTAGTAGTGCATCCGAGCATCATGAAACCGGAACATACTGAGTCGCGCGCGAATACTACCATTACTGAAACTTATGCTAACAAATATCCTTCTCCCATGACACCTGTGGAGTGCGCAGTAGTATATACATACAGCCTCTAGTAACAACGAGTGATGGATTAACATCCCTTCCCATTCCTTAGACGATATATGCTCGGGCCTGGCCAGCGACGGTACTGATAAATGTATTATGTAGTTTTAGAAGATGTACATTGAAGGTTGATTTGCCAATTCCAGGTCTAGATATTCCCTGTACAATTTCAGCTAATCCCGATCAGTAACAGAGTATCAACCAGGGGTGGTCGCTCAAGCTTAGCGATTGATTGAATTTTGTTATAATTTATCTCAGTATTGGCATTTTCCGACTATACTTGTGCTGAAATATGATCATATATTTATAAGACATCGTTCATATATTTATAAGACATCGTTCAGTTTTAATAACTCTGTTCACTCTCAAACTGCTAAGCAGTTCTTGAGCTTTTCCGTCGTTTGAAAGAAGTGTTTGATTTCCTTCTTTGAGAGCTGAATCTGATACTTCATAAAAAGCTTAAAAAATTTCCAGAAAGGTTCAAAGTATGGTTTAATTTATTCAATTTCTTTAGCGAATTTAAGTTTCGCAAAAGTGTTGATTTTACCAATTTGTCAACAGTTGAACAGATTATCGTTGGTAGATAGATTCCCAGCTTCAATTATGTAATGGTATAAATGATCTTTTGCTGTATCGAACTCAACAGATTTTCCAGAACAATTTCATGGTTCACATTATTTTCAATGTCAGATCTGTATTCATTCAACTAGCTCTATGACCAGTGTTGAGAAAAAATCAAAGTTTCGAAAATCGCAACTGAAATTTTTCGAAAAATAAAAAAAAACAAAAAAAAACATCGATTAGAAATCTAACTGAAGAAAAGTTCACTAGCGATTTTTTTGCAAACGCGATTCTCACTGAAACTTATCTCACAAATTAACAAATCAGTCGTGAAAAATTCACTAGCGAACATTCTTATCGATGATATTTTAAAAACAAGTTCGCACATTGAATATATTTGATATGATTCTCGAACAGAAGTTCTTGGGAAATGAATTTTCATAACCGTTATATCTCAACCCTTTTCATAACCGTTATATCTCAACCCTTTCTGAAAATGTTCAGTACGCGAAGTGTGGTTGATAAGTGGATCAATAGTGGTGATGTATTTGAAATTTATTCGGCAATACCATAGTGGTGGCGGAGTAATATCATCAGTAGATTAATCACAAAGCATGTTAGGCAGCTGATTAATAAACATTAGCTAATTTAGCTAGAATATCGCACGCTAAAGTAACAGAAGCGTAGGTTATCGCCACGCCAATTCAAATACAGCATTCAAACGCTGCGCCTTCTGGGTGTTCTAAGATGTGATTCAGTTTCGAATTTATTCAGTTAAGTCTTTTAAATAAAGATATAATAATTAAAACTTGCACGAATCACTTGGATGTTGAAGTGGCAATTGAACATCGAAATATCATTTGAGACTCTTCTCCCTTTCGATTATCTCTTAAGCGATATTTCTGTGGGTGAAAAGAGTTACGTGAATGCTTGTTCCACAAATGAAAATCTTGGAAGTGACGGTTGAATATAGAACTAATTCGATTAATAATTCCTTTATTTTTAATTCTTGGTGTAATTGTAAAGTGATCTGATTCAAATTTTGCATGAGTAATCAGTTCATTGCGAATGTGACTTCGATCAGTTAGGGTCAGATCGATTGTAAATGGGTTTCTCACAGAAGAGATACACGTTGGGATATTTGGAAATAAAACTGGAAAATAACCAGCAAAGAGTTGATGATGAAGTAATTTTCCATTCCGGCATGTTTAGCATTCAGATCTCCGTTTGTGAAAAAAAGAGATCGATATCTTTTGAGTTTTTACAAATGGCCTTTAAAAAATTGGTTCACCAGTGCATAGAATCGCAAACTTTCGATAGTTTTTGTATTTAAAAAACGTGATTAGTCCACCTAGCAGTGAGATGATACCTTTTTTTTTATCAATACGCATGTGTTTTTGCATGGATATTCTAAAAACTAAAGTTCTCATGACATTATTTTAATTATCGTCGTTTTAAACGGCAAATTGAGATTTTAATCACTCATTACCCTGTAATGCCGAAACTGCAAAACATATCGAATTTCAATCTTAGCGTGCGACAATCGATTGAACATTCCATGAGATGTCGAAGTAAGCTCCACTTTAGAGTTTTTCGTCATTATTTATGGTACTTCCAGAGCCGGTATTCAGGAATTAGCATAGCCCAAAATGATTCGAATGGCCATAAATTATTACGCCAAACAATTTACATGAAATTTATAAACTCATCATCTGTAATTCCAGAATCGGATAAAATTCACCAATTTTGTATGGGACCTTAAGTCCTGTAATATTTGATTTTGAAGTTCGATTTGGTCTTTTTTGAGAAAATGATTGAGCTTTGAGAATCGATTCGATACTGGAACCGGAATTCTAAAATCGGTGTAGCCGAAATCAGTTAAATTCACCTGAGCAGTGTGTAGACATCTTTGAGAAATTGTAGTGCGAATTAAAATTTGGGGGTACATTACGAATCCAAAAACGAATACCGCTCAAACTGAAATAAATTTAATCGACTATCCAAATCTGCAAACCCGATAAACCTGATTAATTTATGTGAAATGGACATTTTTATACTAATCACCCTGCATTTTCTAAACCAGAAGTCGGATCTGACTAAAAAGTAAGAGGTTTCACATATCATCCTGTGGTTCCGCAATCAGAAGTCGGATCCAAACGTAATTCAGGAACCTTGTTTGGGAGTATACGACTTTTCATATGAATCTGAGTTTGTAGAAAACGGTTTAACCATCTCCGAGAAAATTGAGTGAAATTATTTGTCACACACGCATTTGTTGATCTCGACGAACTGAGTCGTATGGTATATGGAAGTCATGTTCTTCCAGCATTTATTGCTGTAAATAGTTTAAATCAATATAATTATGGAATTACTTCCAACTCGATAATGCTGGTATCATCTGGTTTACATATGCCATATTCGAAAGATTATGTTGCCAAAAATGAACCGTGCTAAAATTGGTCCGAGGCAAATTGTCATAAAAAGGATGCTGTACACAGTCTTTTTGGTACTTAGAAACAATTATATGTAACAGTATAAAAAATCGTGTTTCATGTTGCTCCCAAGCATTGCTTTTTCATACAGCGCTCAAAATTCCTTCTACTGGAATAAGGCTTACACAAAAATATCAATATCTCCGTTAAAAATGGACGGATTTTAACAATCTATGGCTTGTTGGATAGGTATTACCGAGCGAAATCTAATTCTGGAAACATATTCTGTTTTCAAGGTCAAATGTGACAGATACTGTCAAAAAACTGAAAATTTTGACATAAAACTTCGTATAACTCAAAAAGTAAACATCCGATCTCAAAACCATTCAATAGCGTTCTGGGTGACGGGGAGACCTTTCATTTGCGACTAGTTTGATCAAAATCGGTCCAGCCATCTCTGAGATCTCGACCTCTTAGTTGACAACACACATACAGACACACACACATACACACACAAACACACAGAGACATTTGCTCAGTTCTTCGAGCTGAATCGATTGGTATATGACATTCGGCCCTCCGGGCCTCGGAAAATTTTTCGACAGTTTGAGCGAATTCTATACCTATTTTTTATATATATATAAAAAGGTAAAAAGGTAAAATTCGATGCTAAATGTCAAATTACGTTGAACTAAAATTTGAACTAAATATAACTACTCTTAACAACAGTTCCACAGGCTTTGGTATCTTCAATCAAAACATCACCGCTTCGTACAAACTCAATGATCCGGCTTCAGTTTACGTCGCAGAATTAGCTGCTATTCAGTACACCCTCGAGATCATTGAAACGTTGCCCAAAGACCATTACTTCATTGTCACGGACAGTCTAAGTTCAATAGAAGCTCTCCGGGCAATGCAGCCAGGAAAGTATCCCCCATATTTCCTGGGGAAAATACGGGAACACTTGAGAGCTTTATCTGGACGGTCTTATTTAATATCGTTAGTCTGGGTCCCTTCACATTGTTCCATTCCAGGCAATGAAAAGGCAGACTCATTGGCTAAGATGGGCGCATTAGAAGGTGATATTTATGAAAGACCAATTTGCTTCAATGAATTTTTCAGTATCTCTCGTCAGAAAACTCTTGAAAGTTGGCAAGCTTCGTGGAGCAATGGCGAACTGGGACGATGGCTACATTCCATTATCCCTAGGGTATCGACGAAACCTTGGTTCAAGGGGATGAACGTTAGTCGCGATTTCATTCGTGTGATGTCTCGGCTCATGTCAAACCACTACACGTTCAACGCACATCTCCGGCGTATTGGGCTCACGGAGAACGGTCTCTGCACCTGTGGCGAGGATTATCAAGACATCGAGCATGTCGTGTGGTCGTGCGTAGAGTATCGTGACGCCAGGTCTGAGCTTAAGAAATCCCTTAGGGCCCGAGGTAGACCACCTGAGGTTCCGATCCGAGATGTATTGGCGAGTCGGGATAGTCTTTATATGCTCCTCATTTATAAGTACCTTAAACACATTAACGTACAAGTGTAATCTGTTATATTACTCATTAATTTGCTCCTTTTCCTTGACGCTACTTCAACTGAGGCTAAGAATAAACTTCACCTACAGGTTCGTTACTAACATCCGCCCGGTTTTCCCTATCCCCCGACTGTCCACCATCTTCATCGAAACTAACAAGATCTTTCTGCTGTCACTAATTTTTCGCTTCCCCTTCCCATGTCTCTTCACCATCTCGATGTCAACTAATTAGATCTCTGTCGTTCTTAGTTTTTTCGTTTCCATACCCCCTTTTTTCACTCCGTTTTCCACAACATTTACTTCTCTGTATTTTTTTTATTCTCCTCGGCAACACCACCATCATCACCAACGAAGAGCCGCTCCATTCGATGACCAACATGCGGGCCACCCGCCGGGCCTTCGTAGCCTGGGGGTGTTTCCCGCGGACCCACAGAAGGATGCGGCAACTTTTGAAACGTTTCCACGTCATATTTCAACACCACCGCCACGAAGAACCACTACCATCGATGAGGACAACCCGCCGGATCGAGAGTGTTTCCTGAGGACCCACATAGACAAGCCCTTGGCATCGTAAACCTCAATGGATTATGCCTTAATAAATATAACTTTGAAAAAAAAAAAAAACTACTCTTAGACAAAAATCTATATTTTTTGTCAACCAAATTTAAGCATCGCAATCCAACCAATTTAAAACATTGTAAAGAGTCTCACTGACGTTGTATTCACGTGGTATTCAACCGTTTGAGAAATGTAATAGTAATTTTAAATTGCATGAAAGCTACAGTCTATAAACCTGGGTCGCTGACATAGTATTCTACCGTAAACGAAATCTTGAATCATTGAAATATAATAGACGCAGAAAAAATAACAATCAAATTGTTACAGTTACAAATTTGTGTGATTAAAATATGATTATTCACTAGAATAGAATTGAAAATAGAAAATAGATGCTAATCAGCCCACGACCAATGTGACGGTGTAATAGAGCTTATTTTACCCTCATCTGCAACCGAGGAAAAGAAATCGAGTAGAGAATTCAGAAGTGTAGCTAGATTCGAATAACCCGACCCAAACCGTGTTCAAAGTCATGAGTTGTACCATCGCTTTTCCGCTACACCGCCAAACAGGTGAAAAGCGAAAGCGGCGCCGTCGTGCGCATGGGTATTGATTTGTATTCCGTTTTCCCTCATTTGCCCATCCCCCCTTTTCACTGGCGTACGTCTTATATGGTAGACTTTTTTCTGGGTTACTTTCAAGGTTTCTACCGGTCGAACTTTACTCTCACACACACAACCGCCTGTGGCGTGTTGCTTGATGTCACGTGGTTCATAACAGATTTTCCCATTATTAGAATTGCGTATTCGGCACTATTTACCACAAATCGGAAACATGATCAATCAACGGAAAAAAACTATTCTGCATTGTTTTATTTCAACGTGGCTGACTCAGTATTACTTGAATGGTGCTCATGTTCAGTTGATAGCATCTTCAGTAAACTAAATTAGTACAAGGTAGTAGCGACAGTCGGCTGGTAATTTAGAAACATTTTTACTCTGATTTCCAGCATTTTTACTATCTCTGTTTTTATCTAGTCAAAGAAATGGAGTTATTTTACCAAACCGGAAACGGCACTCTCGCACTAATGTGCTTTGGTCTGCGGGATGAGCTCAATCAGCGATTTCTTCAGATCCAAAACATCCCGTAGTCGTATAACAGAACATTTACATTTTTCCCACACCTTCTCTTACCAGACTGGGAACAAGAAGATGCCTATGCAACAGTGCCAACTGTGGGTCGCGGTGTATAATTTTGTGAGTGTTTTTTTTTCTTTTTCATTTCATGGTTCATGGCCCCGGCGAAACTAATTCTCAGACTGCTAAATGGGCATTGGGTGGGTCGGGTTTGGATATGGCTGGGCGTTTGATTCATTCAAAGTCTAGGACTGCTTATCATATTTACAATTTCTAGAGAATGAACAATTCGAATTTGACGAACTAGATTATCAATCATAATTTCATGTTTTGCTCTATCCACACGTCGCTTGGCGAAACAAACGCAAACCTAGGTATTTGACTATCTCGTATGAATTATGCAAAACTTTTATTACACACAGTATTATAGATTTTTCAAAAGAAATTAAGAATTGCTATCACAGTTCTCGACTACTTTTTGAAGCTGTGGTGGGAAACTTTATTGAGATTGTTCACATTTTAATTTCAATGACAGACTGAACCAAGCCCAACAACGCTGTTGTGTAAGAATTTAATTGAATGTTTGTCCATGTTCCATTCACAAGGGTCGTAACGTTTCTTCTTATTTCCCGCTCAGGAGATCATAGTACCTATAACGTCCCGATCAACAGAGCATAACTGGAATCTTTCAAAATTATCCCTTATATTGGTATTTATATCTCAATAAGTTATGAATATGATTCCAAATCAGAAGCAAGTCTGAATGTAATAACAAATGCTGTTATATTTCAGTAAAAATTAACTAAAGAATTTGAAATCTATATATTACTTTAGTTAAGTTTATTGTTGAATATCCCTTAAAAGAGTACAAATATTTCTATCGATCGAATGAAGAGCACTAGTGCAGTAACAAACACATTTTCCTATTTCACTCAATTGAAGATCCTTTATGATAAAATGATTTTATTTAAATAGGTATATCGTGTTTGTTACTGCACTATGGTATATGACCAGGCTTTAACCCAATTGTGGTCGTTCGCCGGGTCGAAAAAACAAAAATTTCACATATGATTTTAAAACAGCCTTAGTTTAAAATTTGAAAACGTACCTAAATCCTATTTCCCCCTCGGCCAGAGCAGCCTATAAAGGGAAAAAAAGAAAACGTACCTAAATCTTATTATCATTTCAGTTTTCATTCATTATTATCAATTTAAAAAAATATATTTCCAGATAATTTAGTGTTTTTTCTCTTTCGCACAAAGAAAAGTTATGCGCAATAACTTTGAAACTCGACTAGTAAATATTGGAAAAATGTGATAAATCATTCGACTCAGTTCGATGAATTCTACAACGTTTCCTCAGAGATGATGATTTTCGCATACTTGAATGCTTGAATTCTTCAACTTTATCGTGATCCGATTGTTGTTTTCGAAAATACAGAGTGCTAAGTGTTAAAAATTACACACCGCCATTAAAAGTAGCGCTGCAATAAACGAAAAATAAAATCTTAGCTGGGCTCAAAACCAAAATCTAAATCGAGCTCAAAACAATTACAATTGGTAGGTCTGTTCAGTTGCTGGTTGAAAATAGTGACTTCGGTTTTACCGGACCCCAGTAGTAACGGAAATAGATCGATTTATGTTCAGTCCTTGCTGTACTTGTTCTTATGATTTTTTACGTAGTTAAGGTGGTTGAATGGTATTAATTTTCGGCATTAGATTAAAGTTATTCACTATTTGTGATATGCGGAAATTTTTTTAGGAATGCATATTACATTTATATCACTCCCATTCAAAGATTCTCAGCATTTACTTTGAAGATAACAAGCTAATTGAATATCTGTTTTACTCAACCTATTGTTGTAATGAAATTTTTCTCATATATTATGAGAATGGTGATTGATATGATTTGTAGATTGAATCTAAAGTTGTTTAACTTTGCCAATATTACATATAAAAATGTTTACTGACGCGCTGATAATATCTGAAGTCATAGTGCAAAGCAAACTAAAATAATATTGAGGCACTCTCACAATTTTTGGATCCGGAACCGGTGAAATCGAAATGAGTTTGTTGGGTCATCAACTAATAAGATCTACAAATTGCAGATTTCTCACCTTTTCCGTTGTAATCTATATCACTGCATGAATAAATCAGTCGGATTCTTAAACAAAACGTTTTATGGCACCATAATGATCATTCCTGCAGCCAAAGTGTATGTCTCCACTAGTTATAATATAATACCATTATAACTCTCAGTTGGCTCTCATGCCCGTTGCAATCGCAGCGTATGTTGGCAACTCAAAACTTCCAGGTTCGGAACCGGTTGTGTAGCTGCATGACTTTTTTGTGGCAGTCAAATCGCCTAAAAGTCATTTTGCAGCACGAAATGTATTTGTAAATTTGCAAGGTAAAGTCTTTGCTTCCAAAAAATGGGTAACAACAGCTGAAAAGTCGTACTAAATTTGTAACAAATTTAGATATAATATTGATATTTACATATCAAGGTTTGTAACAATTTTGCTATCACTTAGGTCAAATTATGTTTTAAGTTCAATTATTTTAACTATTAACGAGGCCAAGATTATGACTAAATTAGTTTAAAAACGGAACACTTCCAGGCACACTTTTGTTCTCCTTGTTGATCGGGGGAATTAAAAAAAAGTGGTCTTACTTATTTTATCGGTTCGCTACCTGTGTGCGGAACGAATTGTGGATTTCCTATTCACATGATAAAGTGCCGTCGTTCTTCAGACTACAATCGCGTATACTCTTAGGAATCTGCTTCGAAGTCGAGTAGCATCCTCTACCCTGAAAAAGATATATTGTAGCGTAGTCTACTATTTTTGTAAATGCGGACTACCTTCTATGCAGCGATCAAAACCAATAAAATCGTTCACATTTGCAAAGCATGATTATGCTTGTCGTGACATCTTACTGACTGAAAGGACAACTTTGCAATTTGACAACGGAAGCAGACTAGTGGATTGGAACAGGACGGCACGCAGAAAAATTATCATTCTTTATGCCTCGGATGTATGTAAACCGTGCTGTATTTAAAAATAGTGAAATTGTAAAATTCATTCGTGCATTTAGGATCTATATCCGTGTTAGAATATACCTCGTATGTCTATATAAAAACAACAGTTATTGTAAAGAGTTTGCCAACGCGGTCTTCAACACGGTTTTTTTTACTATGGACCTTTTAACCGCCATTCGGGTCCGGACCCCTAAATTTTAAACAGTTTTTTGGGACACCAGAAGGTACGTAAAGATCTTAACATGGTTAGCATCATCAAGTTTCCAAATCTTTGTATATAACTTGAATGCTGTCCATCGCCATTTTCTCAGTTCTATCTCCGACATTACCTACTAGAGGAGAGTTGGCATCACTGGGAGTGCGATGCGGTATCCTGGTGCTCAAAAAAGTATAATTTCAATGTGTTGTTTGATACGTATAGTTAAAAATTTGTTTGAAACAGTTATTTTGAGTGATAGTGCAGGTGTGGCAAGTGTGTGTTTAGTAGTGAGAGTGCTATTTATTGAATAATATCGATCCGCGAAACTAAAGATGCTCAAGCGGCGGAAACTGAGAATTTACCGCCCCAAAAGTCAACGATGCTAACTTGTTAACCGATCGAAGCGCCGTCTGCATGTCATTGTCTGTGTTGTCGGAATTCTATGGAATGTGTGAAAGTTTACAAGTCGATAGTGTCATTCAGACTGAAGGTCTAGGGTTTGTTCTGCAAAGGGCCTATTCGCGAGTGTTTTTATTTTATTCTTTCAGTGGTCGTGTTTCATCTCGTGTAGCTGACAGCAGAGCGAGCGGGAGAAATGGGATACTGGTAAAATCGTTCCTTGGAGATATTTTATATTTTTCTTATTTATTATATTTCTCCTGAGCATCGAAAATCAGGTTTTGTTGAGATCATATTGTTTACCAAAACATATCCGGATCTCTTTCCCTCTCTACTAACAAATCTCTTATACCGTGATGCTCGTGGAGATACAGTGCTACCCGTGGTCTCTAGAAACAACGAGTATCGGACTAACATTCCTTCCTTTTTCTCAGTAGCACAGCCTTTGGTCGAAGCCAGCGTCGTTATTGATCATTTAAAAAAAGTTAGGAGTGAGTGGGTATGTACAGTGAAAATGATTTGCTTCTCCCAAGCGTCATTTTCTTGGTTCATTGTACATTTCCACTCATTCGGTCAATCACGAAGTGCAACTACGGGCGATCTACTTCAGCTCAGCTCTATCTCCGACATAACCTACTCCTAAATTTTTATTTATTTGACACAGCTTCTACAAACCGGGGAATTATCTGCATTAAATAATTCCCACGCCGTTGCTTTATTTAGTTGTATCACGGAGATTTATGTAATGTATTTATGTAATCTAAGTTGGTTCGGATCCTTCGAAAGGCTTAGTCTGAATTCTTTGCGGTTCAGACGTCTTGGTTGTCTTAGATATTTTTAAATTGAAGTATCTGGATGTTTACTATGATAGCCAGGTATGAGGTAGAAGATCAGGACAAGACAAGCTAAAATCTGTCTTGGAACTGTTATGATGAGAGATGCTACAGAACATGAAGTTTCACTGTGAGACAAACCAAGGATCACTAAACTAGAACAATAGTTGTTTGTTACAATCGGTTCGTTACAAAATAAATAAAAATCAAATATAAACTCAAATAAGATAACTATCGTCTTCTTTTATCATTATCATAGCTCGTCAGATTAGAACTAATTGGTTATCAATTAAAAGAACTCCATATTTCTCTCCTAGAGCTTGAGGAAAAAACTAGGATAAATTATTAAACTTATTATTATTATCACTGATCATTACACTAGAAAATAGTTAACGTCGCGAATATGTGTTTTGATACTTAATTTATATATAAAAAACGTGATTAATCCACCTAGCAGTGAGATGATACCTTTTTTTTATCAATACGCATGTGTTTTTGCATGGATATTCTTAGTTGTTTTAGTTCTCATGACATTATTTCAATTATCGTCGTTTTATACGGCAAATTGAGATTTTAATCACTCATTACCCTGTAATGCCGAAACTGCAAAACATATCAAATTTCAATCTTAGCGTGTGACAATCGATTGAACATTCCATGAGATGTCGAAGTAAGTTCCACTTTAGAGTTTTTCGTCATTATTTATGGTACTTCCAGAGCCGGTATTCAGGAATTAGCATAGCCCAAAATGATTCGAATGGCCATAAATTATTACGCCAAACAATTTACATGAAATTTATAAACTCATCATCTGTAATTCCAGAATCGGATAAAATTCACCAATTTTGTATGGGACCTTAAGTCCTGTAATATTTGTTTTTGAAGTTCGATTTGGTCTTTTTTGAGAAAATGATTGAGCTTTGAGAATCGATTCGATACTGGAACCGGAATTCTAAAATCGGTGTAGCCGAAATCAGTTAAATTCACCTAAGGAATGTGTAGACATCTTTGAGAAATTGTAGTGCGAATTAAAATTTGGGGGTACATTCCGAATCCAAAAACGAATACCGCTCAAACTGAAATAAATTTATTTGGTAATCGACTATCCAAATCTGCAAACCCGATAAACCTGATTAATTTATGTGAAATGGACAAAAAAGTAAGAGGTTTTATAGGATTTTAAGACCTCTCATTTGAATCATAGATGATTCTTAGATTTCATTTGAATCTTACATCGGTTCAGCCATCTACGAGAAAAATTAATTGCATTATTTTAATTTCGTTTCACATATCATCCTGTGGTTCCGCAATCAGAAGTCGGATCCAAACGTAAATCAGGAACCTTGTTTGGGAGTATACGACTTTTCATATGAATCTGAGTTTGTAGAAAACGGTTTAACCATCTCCGAGAAAATTGAGTGAAATTATTTGTCACACACGCATTTGCTGATCTCGACGAACTGAGTCGTATGGTATATGGAAGACATGTTCTTCCAGCATTTATTGCTGTAAATAGTTTAAATCAATATAATTATGGAATTACTTCCAACTCGATAATGCTGGTATCATCTTGTTTACATATGCCATATTCGAAAGATTATGTTGCCAAAAATGAACCGTGCTAAAATTGGTCCGAGGCAAATTGTCATAAAAAGGATGCTGTACACAGTCTTTTTGGTACTTAGAAACAATTATATGTAACAGTATAAAAAATCGTGTTTCATGTTGCTCCCAAGCATTGCTTTTTCATACAGCGCTCAAAATTCCTTCTACTGGAATAAGGCTTACACAAAAATATCGATATCTCCGTTAAAAATGGACGGATTTTAACAATCTATGGCTTGTTGGATAGGTATTACCGAGCGAAATCTAAGTCTGGAAACATATTCTGTTTTGAAGGTCAAATGTGACAGATACTGTCAAAAAACTGAAAATTTTGACATAAAACTTCGTATAACTCAAAAAGTAAACATCCGATCTCAAAACCATTCAATAGCGTTCTGGGTGACGGGGAGACCATTAATTTGCGACTAGTTTGATCAAAATCGGTCCAGCCATCTCTGAGATCTCGACCTCTTAGTTGACAACACACATACAGACACACACACATACACATACACACACACATACACACACACACACACACACACACACACACACACACACACACACACACACACAGACATTTGCTCAGTTCGTCGAGCTGAATCGATTGGTATATGAAATTCGGCCCTCTGGGCCTCGGAAAATTTTTCGAAAGTTTGAGCGAATTCTATACCTATTTTTTATATATATAAAAAACGTGATTAATCCACCTAGCAGTGAGATGATACCTTTTTTTATCAATACGCATGTGTTTTTGCATGGATATTCTTAGGTGTTTTAGTTCTCATGACATTATTTTAATTATCGTCGTTTTAAACGGCAAATTGAGATTTTAATCACTCATTACCCTGTAATGCCGAAACTGCAAAACATATCGAATTTCAATCTTAGCGTGCGACAATTGATTGAACATTCCATGAGATGTCGAAGTAAGTTCCACTTTAGAGTTTTTCGTCATTATTTATGGAACTTCCAGAGCCGGTATTCAGGAATTAGCATAGCCCAAAATGATTCGAATGGCCATAAATTATTACGCCAAACAATTTACATGAAATTTATAAACTCATCATCTGTAATTCCAGAATCGGATAAAATTCACCAATTTTGTATGGGACCTTAAGTCCTGTAATATTTGTTTTTGAAGTTCGATTTGGTCTTTTTTGAGAAAATGATTGAGCTTTGAGAATCGATTCGATACTGGAACCGGAATCCTAAAATCGGTGTAGCCGAAATCAGTTAAATTCATCTGAGCAGTGTGTAGACATCTTTGAGAAATTGTAGTGCGAATTAAAATTTGGGGGTACATTCCGAATCCAAAAACGAATACCCCTCAAACTGAAATAAATTTATTTGGTAATCGACTATCCAAATCTGCAAACCCGTCAAACCTGATTAATTTATGTGAAATGGACATTTTTATACTAATCACCCTGCATTTTCTAAACCAGAAGTCGGATCTGACTAAAAAGTAAGAGGTTTTATAGGATTTTAAGACGTCTCATTTGAATCATAGATGATTCTTAGATTTCATTTGAATCTTAGATCGGTTCAGCCATCTACGAGAAAAATTAATTGCATTATTTTAATTTCGTTTCACATATCATCCTGTGGTTCCGCAATCAGAAGTCGGATCCAAACGTAATTCAGGAACCTTGTTTGGGAGTATACTACTTTTCATATGAATCTGAGTTTGTAGAATACAGTTTAGTCATCTCCGAGAAAATTGAGTTAAATTATTTGTCACACACGCATTTGCTGATCTCGACGAACTGAGTCGTATGGTATATGGAAGTCATGTTCTTCCAGCATTTATTGCTGTAAATAGTTTAAATCAATATAATTATGGAATTACTTCCAACTCGATAATGCTGGTATCATCTGGTTTACATATGCCATATTCGAAAGATTATGTTGCCAAAAATGAACCGTGCTAAAATTAGTCCGAGACAAATTGTCATAAAAAAGGATGCTGTACACAGTCTTTTTGGTACTTAGAAACAATTATATGTAACAGTATAAAAAATCGTGTTTCATGTTGCTCCCAAGCATTGCTTTTTCATACAGCGCTCAAAATTCCTTCTACTGGAATAAGGCTTACACAAAAATATCGATATCTCCGTTAAAAATGGACGGATTTTAACAATCTATGGCTTGTTGGATAGGTATTACCGTGTGAAATCTAAGTATAGAAACATATTCTGTTTTCAAGGTCAAGTGTGACAGATACTGTCAAAAAACTGAAAATTTTGACATAAAACTTCGTATAACTCAAAAAGTAAACATCCGATCTCAAAACCATTCAATAGCGTTCTGGGTGACGGGGAGACCTTTCATTTGCGACTAGTTTGATCAAAATCGGTCCAGCCATCTCTGAGATCTCGACCTCTTAGTTGACAACACACATACAGACACACACACATACACACACACACAGACATTTGCTCAGTTCGTCGAGCTGAATCGATTGGTATATGACATTCGGCCCTCCGGGCCTCGGAAAAATTTTCGAAAGTTTGAGCGAATTCTATACCTATTTTTTATTTATATAAAAAAAGGTAAAAAGGTAAAAAAAAAAAAAATATATATATATATATATATATATATATATATATATATATATATATATATATATATATATATATATATATATATATATATATATATATATATATATATATATATATATATACATATATATACATATATATACGATGGTTGTTAAAAAAGTATCACGAATTCTCAATTTCTGATCTTTTGGTAGCGTTATGTTTCATGACTCTCACTTACGATTACAAATCCGGTCAATTTGAATGTCCAGTTAGTTTTATACAGCTTTTGTGCAGAGTTTCCCCCCTCCCTCTTGGCAGCCCTGTTCCCATGGGCTTCGTAGGAAAGGATTGTTTGTTTGTAAGTTCCTGAGTAATATTACCATGTATTGATTGTTCGTTCTGTTTTCTATTAATTACACGTTCAGTTTTACCTTTTTTATATATATAAAAAATAGGTATAGAATTCGCTCAAACTTTCGAAAAATTTTCCGAGGCCCGGAGGGCCGAATGTCATATACCAATCGATTCAGCTCGACGAACTGAGCAAATGTCTGTGTGTGTGTGTGTGTGTGTATGTGTGTGTCTGTATGTGTGTTGTCAACTAAGAGGTCGTGATCTCAGAGATGGCTGGACCGATTTTGATCAAACTAGTCGCAAATGAAAGGTCTCCCCGTCACCCAGAACGCTATTGAATGGTTTTGAGATCGGATGTTTACTTTTTGAGTTATACGAAGTTTTATGTCAAAATTTTCAGTTTTTTGACAGTATCTGTCACATTTGACCTTGAAAACAGAATATGTTTCCAGAATTAGATTTCGCTCGGTAATACCTATCCAACAAGCCATAGATTGTTAAAATCCGTCCATTTTTAACGGAGATATTGATATTTTTGTGTAAGCCTTATTCCAGTAGAAGGAATTTTGAGCGCTGTATGAAAAAGCAATGCTTGGGAGCAACATGAAACACGATTTTTTATACTGTTACATATAATTGTTTCTAAGTACCAAAAAGACTGTGTACAGCATCCTTTTTATGACAATTTGCCTCGGACCAATTTTAGCACGGTTCATTTTTGGCAACATAATCTTTCGAATATGGCATATGTAAACCAGATGATACCAGCATTATCGAGTTGGAAGTAATTCCATAATTATATTGATTTAAACTATTTACAGCAATAAATGCTGGAAGAACATGACTTCCATATACCATACGACTCAGTTCGTCGAGATCAGCAAATGCGTGTGTGACAAATAATTTCACTCAATTTTCTCGGAGATGGTTAAACCGACGACACGACCAGGCACTTCGAATAAAAATCTACATGAAAATTGTCCGTTAACGATTCACCGCCAGTTACCATAAATATAGTGACCCCTTGAGAATGATCGAAATAATCTTCTCGAGCAACACTGTTCGATTTACTAAGAACAAGTTGCTATGGAGTCCAAGAATAAATAAACAAACAATTTGAGAACGTAGATACGTGCAAGCGTGCATAACAGGTTTGAAAGGTGAATCAATTTGCCTTTTGGAATAGTTTAAAAAATTATTAGTGGTTCAATAATAGATGTAATGGCTCCCAATAAAGGTTTACTATCACCAGTAATCTTTCCAATATATTTTAACCAGTCGACATCTCCTTGTTTCAGGTGGTAGTGGAGCCTCTAAGAAGATAGTTGAAAACTGTTTTGTAATACATTAAATTCATTGTTTAGAAAAAAGAACAATTACAAAGCCAAATTGCAAGATATATTTGTGTGTTTTCTAATGTCTACAATATATGGAAATATATGAGATATACAACAATTGCCAATTGACATAAGTTGGAAATGCCATCCGAAAAAAATGCCACTGTTAGTTCATTCTCTTTGATTCAGTTCTTCATCGAATAACCTCGAGATTTTTCCATCAAGATATTTTATCCTGCCGTAAACTATTTAGTGCAGTTTTCAATAATTTGTTTTAAATTAAATCATCCTTGAGTAGATAAGCTTTTGCTTTTTCAGTCGCTAACTTACGCGTCATTTTGAGTAATTTATTCTCTTCGCTCGGTTTGGGTGATGATCTAGGATAACGGTTTCTACCATTCATTTATTTCGCATATGAAAAATGATTCGGGATTTGTTTTGTTTACATTCATTTGGTCTATAATATACAGTAACCAAGGTTACAATAACTATTATTCAAAATCAATAATCTATCAATTTGTGTTGCCAGTTTTAAAAATTTCTTAAGCAATGTCGTTTTGACATTACCAGTTACTGAGGAGTAGTTAAATTTGCGATACAGTTTTAAATAGCGAGTGGCAGGTCGTGTCGTCGTATAACCGTTTTCTACAAACTCAGATTCATATGAAAAGTCGTATACTCCCAAACAAGGTTCCTGAATTACTTTTGGATCCGACTTCTGATTGCGGAACCACAGGATGATATGTGAAACGAAATTAAAATAATGCAATTAATTTTTCTCGTAGATGGCTGAACCGATCTAAGATTCAAATGAAATCTAAGAATCATCTATGATTCAAATGAGAGGTCTTAAAATCCTATAAAACCTCTTACTTTTTAGTCAGATCCGACTTCTGGTTTAGAAAATGCAGGGTGATTAGTATAAAAATGTCCATTTCACATAAATTAATCAGGTTTATCGGGTTTGCAGATTTGGATAGTCGATTACCAAATAAATTTATTTCAGTTTGAGCGGTATTCGTTTTTGGATTCGGAATGTACCCCCAAATTTTAATTCGCACTACAATTTCTCAAAGATGTCTACACACTGCTCAGGTGAATTTAACTGATTTCGGCTACACCGATTTTAGAATTCCGGTTCCAGTATCGAATCGATTCTCAAAGCTCAATCATTTTCTCAAAAAAGACCAAATCGAACTTCAAAAACAAATATTACAGGACTTAAGGTCCCATACAAAATTGGTGAATTTTATCCGATTCTGGAATTACAGATGATGAGTTTATAAATTTCATGTAAATTGTTTGGCGTAATAATTTATGGCCATTCGAATCATTTTGGGCTATGCTAATTCCTGAATACCGGCTCTGGAAGTACCATAAATAATGACGAAAAACTCTAAAGTGGAACTTACTTCGACATCTCATGGAATGTTCAATCGATTGTCACACGCTAAGATTGAAATTCGATATGTTTTGCAGTTTCGGCATTACAGGGAAATGAGTGATTAAAATCTCAATTTGCCGTTTAAAACGACGATAATTGAAATAATGTCATTAGAACTAAAAGACCTAAGAATATCCATGCAAAAAACATGCGTATTGATAAAAAAGGTATCATCTCACTGCTAGGTGGATTAATCACGTTTTTAATATCATCAATCGAACAAACAATCGTTACGCGATACGAAGTTTTGTCGATAGCCACATCCTAACAATAATCACAAATGCAAATGACCATAAACGGTTTAAGTGGCTAATAATGTTTAATAATAACAAACAATAACCATAAAAAATCAAGTGATATTCCTCGTCGTTCGAACGGTATTTATATACTTCCTACTTAAACTTGGTCCCATGAATGGCATCAGACAATCTGCACAGAAATAGGTAATGCTTGCGTCTGTTCAATCAAAACAATCGTTGATTTTCGAAAAAAAAAATGATGGAATACCGGGATAATTTACGATATTTGGTTATTTTCATTGCATAGCATTGTTAATTACGAAAAATATGAAATATGGAGCGATCTCACCTGTACTTTGTATGTTCTTTGCGAGTGCGAACGCAGAGAAAAAAATTGTAAAAATAATTAAATATGGGTTTCATGCAACGATTTTTTACAGAAATAGAAACAAAAAAAAAATCTGGAAATATTGCTGCTTGAAACTACAAAACATGATAATTTATTTTTATTGGTGGTTTAGTTTGTTTCAATCAATATTTTGATAGAAATAACAAATATTTTACTTGTGAGTTCTTGTCAATTTCTGGACAATTTCACAGTAAATTCAATTTGAAAAATTTGTTATAAATGAACGAATGATAAAGTTAATAATTGTAGCACTTTAAATTCACAAACTTTTCATTTGAAATAAGTTACCTTAAACTCAGTTATTTAAACTAAAGCTATTGTTTCTTGAAATCACACATTTTTTATTTGTTTTGAAGAATAAAATGATTATTTTTAAACTAAATTACAAGGTAATTTTTGATACAACTTTTTTATTAATTAAAAGATATTTTTATACAGGCCTATTTGCGTACAAGCTTTACGTGGCCGATCGAGCCGATTTTTTAAATAAAATTTGTTTCGTATTGAATCTTTCTTTTTCATTGATATTCACAGTTTTGGGCTCTTTGCTAGTTGCTGTATAGGCGCTTTGTTGTACATTGATTGCAGTTGCTGGTTGGTTTGATGGTGGAACAGGAGTACTGCGCTCACTAGTTTCCGTTGTGGAACGGTTGCCCTTGTCTTTTGTTGAAGGCGTTCTTTTCGCAGTCTCAGTTCACGGTTTGCCGTACTGTGCAGGCTGTTCACAAAACTGACATGTAATCAGCTGATTTCCATAGGTGATCAGCGTTTTACACAGATGTATCCCACCTTAACCACAAATGATGTAAGATGAAATTGCCTTACGTAGTTGCACACGTACCACTCGTACGCCATTTCGGATATTGGGGAAAAAATTCCGCCATACTTCTCTTTCGATGGAAAGAACTTCACCGTACTGCGACATATTTTCCTGGACGAATTGATCGCATGATTACATACCACTCAATTTCATAGAAAGGTCACGAAGTAAAAATTTGAGGTTTCGTCAATCTACTTATTTTTGAGTTGAATTCGAGCATCTTTTACTCAACATGTCGAAGTTTAAACAATTTTTACTCAAAATAGAAGCAAACAATTTGTGGTAAATTTAACTCACAATTAGATTACTTTGCACTCAAAATGAAAATCTCGCTCGCTTATATCAAAAACATCATATTAACAAGATATCCAGCTCTCACATTTCCGGAACAAATTATTGGCAACATTCTTTACTGCGAGCATGGTACCGTCAGGCGAGTCTGCATCGAATCTTGTACATAGAAATAGGGGAGAGAAATGTCAAATTCGTGCGCGCCAAAATAGCAACACTGCGCCCATACAATTGACATGATATGTTTAATGTGAAGAACGTTGCTGAAATGAAGATTGATTTCGCTCCAAGCTGATAGGGTCTGCTTATATATAAATCAGGCCCGTGCGCAGGGGGGGGGGGGGTTTGGGGGTTTTAACCCCCCCCCCCCCATGAAGAATTTTTTTAAAATTAAGTTTCATGAACAATGGAGTACTTATTATATTAAAGTGCAAATAACTTGACAATTCATATTTTTTATCAATTTTTTATCAATTTATAAACTGACATAATTTGAAACCCCTCCCCCCCCGCGCACGATCCTGTCAGAATTCGTTTTACATTTTTGGACACCCCCCTCTCCCCTTGAAACCCCCCCCCATGGATGATTCCTGCGCACGGGCCTCATATAAATACATATATTTCTCATCTGTAAAGTTTCATCCAGATCGGAGTAAGTAGATCCTGATTTCGTCATCTTTCCTGCTTTTAATTTCTAGAATTACCCCAAAGATATTTTCTTTCGCTCTATTTAGAGTACAAATTCTTATTTATTATTTCGTTTAAGTAAAACTATTTAACCATAGGTACGAGATTGTATCTAGAAACGTTTTATCCATCCCACCATACCCATTACTTAGGATTTCTAATTTGTTTTAATACTTGTTTGTTCCAAAATTTTCATGGTAGAAAACATATTGGCTTTGTTCGAGTGTCTAGTATGGGTACCCATTTCACACCGTGCACTCGTTCGGGTCTCATGAAATACTCAGTAGTCTTATTTTTTCTCAAGTTACGCCGACGAAGCATCATATTTTGTTTCCTAGCAGAAAACCGATGCACAGTGATCTCAGCCAAAAACACTACCAGTGCAAGTCCGTTCAGACCGAAATAATAACAGAACACATTTCTCCAAACACGTAACTCGAATCGTTTCGTACCACTTCCTTCTGTGCCATCGCGCGTTATATTTCTATTTTTCTCGATCTGGTAGAGTTTTCCTTTGAACGAAATTTTGGACAACTGGCTGGCAACAATTCCCGTTTCAACGCAGCGTGTCGTGATCTCATTAAATTGTTCTAGAAATGGTGAATCCAGCGGTAAAGCCATCGCACTGTAGAATTCAAAGACATTCTCATTGATCACGTGGACGAAACTCTTCAGGTTTTCTGTATCGTAGAATCGAGCCCTGACCACGTCCGCACGAATGTCGTGAAGCAGCACGGCCGATGAACGCTGATTCAGCATATCGATTATTAGCTTAGCTCCCGTAACGTTGTTGCTTGCCACTGTTGCTCCCTGGGAAAGCTTTCTGTATAAACTATCTGTGGTCATGACATCCTTTGTGACAGGACGAATGAACTCTGCATATGCTACTGGGATGGTTAGTGTGAGATGCGCATCCAGCAGCTCGCTTAATCCTTGAATGTCATCTGCATAGTCATTTTTCGAGTTAAGCCGTTTGATGATGATGGCCTGCCAAATTGAATATGAAATTAAATTGTACAACATGATTCCGCAGAGGATCGTCCGAGCGTGGAATCGCTTCGGTAGTTTTGTAGATACTGCCAAAGTTATTGCAAGAATATGCATAATTTCAGCTGTGTACGTATCCCTGTGTTCGTCAGGAGAGTTCCAATTGGTTATCTTCAATACCAACGGCAACACAATTGCCATCAAGATGTTGATAGAGTAAAACCACCAGGTAAAAGTATTGAAAAACACACGGTCTTGACTTCGAGATTCGTAAAAATTCTTCGGAACAATGAAAACCAGCTTTGTTGTGATTAAATGATGCAAATACTGTACATTTTTAGTATTATGATTGTGAATAATTCGTGTATTGGCGGCTAGATCTATTTTATGTCGTTCGATTAGATCCAGTGAACCTCCTAAGGAACCGTTCGGAAACACGAATCCCGTCGACAGTTGACTTGGCAGGATAACAAAATCCGTGCTAAAGTTCATCATTCGTTTCATTATATCAACGATCTCTCCATCGAGATATTCAAATCGAAGAATCTTTTTATCTGAATACACGGCTTTTGACATGAGATCAATATCCGCTATTGCTATCCGTAATGGATAATGGTGAAGATTGTGGGCTCGTTCATACAGAAAATGTTTTGCATTCTCTATATATGGAGCGACTTCCTCTAGTGATCGCAGAATGGAACAGTTTACGTTCCGTATATCGACTACTCCCCGTGGTGTTAAAAATGGATTAAACAAGCATGATTCGATCGATATATTATCAGCTCTGCTCACAAATATTACGTTGGGCATGCGATAATTAATCCATGCCAATTGAAATATACTTAGAATCTGATTTCGTGTAATAAATCTTGCCGTTAATATCAATTTAGCTAAAGGATTTACTCGAGCCATACTAGGAATAAGCGATTGCCTGAATGTTTCGTAGGTTCCTCGACTGAGATATGCGTTCACTTGGAGAACTTCGTTGATATTTTTAACGCTTTTAGAATCGAAGAGGCTACAATGAATATGTCGGAATCTGTAGAAAATAGAGCACTTCGAGAAAGTTTCAACATAGACATAAAATATGGAACTCACTTTTCGTAAGTATACAGCACTAAAGGTTTTTCAATTCCATCTAAAGCACATTGCATTGGGGTGCTTACGCCATCTTCAGTACGAGTTGCTTCGATTTTGGTCAAATATTCGTCTTCCTGGAAAAACTGCTTCACAACTTCCACGTAGATCAAGTTCACTTTGCTCGCACAAAAATTTATTGGAAGAGAAAAGTTGGCCACAGCGGTACTAACTGAACCGAATCCAAGGAACATGGCCACTACAATCCACAACATTTTTTCGGCTACAGACTCGTGTCTGATAAGGCGAGCCTTTATACTTCTCACGGGAAGCAGTTAACAATTTAATTGTGTTTTTCCGTGGCTAGTATAGATTAAAACCCTTTTTCCAGTGACACAATGGAGTAATTCAATTTCGTTTACCCAGAAATTAGCAGACAATGCACTTTGATGCATAAAATATTCAAAAGATCGTCACACGTGTAGGTGGGAATTTCACCAAAGAAAACTGCGTTTGTTTACACCAATTATCTTTTGTTTGACAGCTATTCTGGACGGCAAATAGGCGAAGGCTATAGAAGGAGATCGATTCGTTTTTTGTCCAAAAATGTTTAGGATATCTTTACACATTCAGCTCGAAACTTCGCTACGTCGATTTCCCGTGCTACAATGATTGACCACATTGACTATTTAAAAAAAACTAGTTCAGAGGAGGTTTACTCGGTATCATAATCATTGCATCTATTGCTTCAGTCGAACAGTATGATTTTTTATGTTTTGCTTTAACTGAATAGCCAAATAAAAATATATACACTAAGTATAAAATCTCTCGTGATACCTGTCGATGTGCATACCTACGTTAGGCTTTATGGATGTTAGGCAAATGTATAATTGGAATATATAGCTAATCACATTCAAACCATTACAATCTATTCGCTGTTGCAAAATTATGAAAAAAACAAGATCTATATTTCTATATGAACCTTACAACTAATTATGACTTAATTGCTGTTTTTTAATGTTTTAATTACGCAAATAAATGGCGTTAAGAATGTTTGAATTTTACAGTTATAAATTACCGATAGATTAGAAAATTTCATAGCTCTATCCTCAGGTTCGACTGCCAACAGATTTGCACCTTTATGTTCTGAATGAATTCCTTCATACCTTTCGTAAACTTGCTATTATTCTTAGGAAAGCAAGTGGGTAAATTTTTATCTGTTTGAAGACTTGGAATATATTCTTTCCGGGAGTGTTCCATCTTCGACAATATTGAAGAAAGTGTTGATTCTAGTAACTTTGCGAATTATTCACATAATTTATTCGAAATTCGTTTTACTAACTGACAGGTTCCTAGCATGGAACATATTTTTACTTTCAATATAATATGAAAACCTTAAAATTAAAATGAATGTTGTCAGGATTTTAAAGTTAGTTTGTACCAGGTATAGCGGTATGAAGTGAGCCTTTTTTTATTGTTAAAATGAAGCAATAATTTTGAAATAAATATAAAAATGTATTCAATGTATTGGCCACTGCTTTTTACACATATTTATCATCTTTCTGCCAATTTATTGATTGTACGGCAATAAAAATATTCGTCTTTTGAAGCAGACCAATTAGACACCCAATTTCTTTAGGAATCGAAGTGCTACTCAGTCAATGCATGACCCATCGATGAAAACAAATGGTAATCGGAGGGGGCCAGGTTTGGTTCTGCTTTGTGTGCAGGTGCATTGTCGCGTAACAAAATTACTTTGCCATGTTATCTGACCCATTCTGGTAATTTTTTGATCAGTTCACGGTTCAAATTGATCATTTGTTGTCCGTAGTGATTATTATTATCAGTTTCACCAGGTTTACGAAGCTTGTGATATACCCTACCTTTCTAATCTCACAAAACACAGAACATTACCATCTTGCCAAATCAATCTAGCTTCGCAGTCGATGTTTATGGTTGCCCTGGATTAACCCATGATTTTTTTCCGTTTAGAATTCTTAAAATCAATCCATTTCTCATCTCCAGTAACAATTAGATGCCAAACTGATCTTCTTTCGTGCCTTTGAAGCAAATTTTAACAAGTGTTCTTTTCGGTTTTCCATCTATCTTTCATTCAATTCATGTGGCACGCATTTTCCAGACTTTTGGAATTTCTCCGTAGCTTTTGAACGGTCAGTAATTATTTACACTTGTAACGTGTAACGTGTAACTTTTTACATTGCTATCATTTGCTTTTGACTAACAGTATCATATTCATCAAATATTGTTTGCAATTCGGTGTCTTCAAACTTTTTTGATGGTTTTTCACGTTTCTCATATAATAATCGCGTACCATTTATACCACTTTTTGCATGTCGCTTCTGATAGAGAAGGATCATCGCATCCATCAACAATAGCCTCGTATGCAATTCAACACAATTAGAGGTGAAATGTGAGAATCAATTTATGATTGAAATAACCAATTGATAGAAGATTTCAACATCCCATTTGATTACTGTCAGTTAATTGGATTACTCTCTTACTATAATTCGAGACCAAATTTATTATATTAGATTGCGAAACTTTGAATAGCTTGCACCAAAATGACTGGTAACAAAAAAGGATGTACTAGTTCAATAATGATTAGTATTTTACATTTAGCGTGCATCAATTTTTGACATGTCAAAAATCATTGAATACAATGAAAAATCGACACGTTAGACAGAAATGGTTTTCACTTAATTTACGACACTTCAATTCGAAGTTAAAATCTAATTTAAATGAAATCATATTTCAATTCGTTTCGTTTGGCTTGATGCTTGCAATCCAGATGTCAGACAAATACATATAATCTGATGGAAATACTTTGCTTTCAACAGCTTTTTAACTTAATTCCCATGTTGAAATTCATCAGTTAGATATTTAGTTTCAAATAAATTGATAAATATGATTTATTGTCTTATTTAAATCCCTTATCGTGCATGAGCTGAATGAAGTTGTTTGAAGATTTACATTTCTAATACCTGAAAACACAAACATCTATGAGTCATACAGATAAAAATAATTCTATTCTTAGTGAATTTTACCCAAGGTCGCATCAGTAAATGAAATTTTCCCTTTGTTTTCTTTCTCTTCCGATTGTTGTGACCGTATTTGATATCTAATTTCGTTTACTCAATCGGAGTAAATGCTAGAACTGTTTATAAATTGAGAAAAGAGAAAGTTTTTAATTCTTTCTAAAATAATCAACTAACGCGAAAATCCGTTAATATTACAATGTTCACAACAGAAATAACATACATCGGTATGATGAATAAATAGTGTGAAAATACTTGTTTGTTTGATAATCTAAATCAGGGGTTCCCAAAGTGGTCGATATCCTTTTTCCGGGGGTCGACGTAAACGAAAACTGACTATGGGGGTCGACGAGGTCTTGATTTCAAGACCCTCTATTGTTTGATATAAGTTGTTATTTGAAATATTTACGCTAAAAAAGTTGTGTTGTTTTGACCATCCGCAGAAATTCGTAAGTATTTTACATCAATATTAAAAAAGCAGGAAATTGTATTTTCAAAGGAATTTGTTGATGGGGGTCTGAGGCCTAAGTTAACTTTAGTAAAGGGGTCCATGACCCAAAATAGTTTGGGAACCCCTGATCTAGATTGAGATTACCTATCACTCTCTAGATTTAAAGTAAATAAATTATTGTTTTTTCTCGGTTGCCAACTGCCTATATCAATCAATATAACCAATTGATTATTTTTCGTATTAAATTGTAATATTATAGTGGAAATAATAAACAATTGCAACGCGGGTGAAGTCTGTTGACCTTTGTTTGGTAATTTAAAATGGTTCGATGTAATCTATAGAATACATAGTACACGAACTTTATCTGTTAAATAGAGCTTTCTGGTGATTTCAATATGTATGTTCAATCTTTTTTGTTTAAATCCTATTCACTCGTTTGTACTGTAGCAAATAATTTAAAAAAAATAGGGAAATTTTTATTCCTTCAGTTTCCACAAATAATAACTGTGAATCAATATTTTCCGACACCTCAGCATCGGATTTTGTTGAAACGTTCACTCGGCTAACTACCATTACTAAAATTTATGCTAACAAATATTCTTTTTCTGTGACTCTTGTGGAGTGCGCAGTAGTATATACACCCTCTAATAACAACAAGTACTGGGCTAACATCCCTTCCCATTCTTTAGGCGATCTTCGTTCGGGCCTGGCCGGCATCGGTACTGATCAATGAATTATTCTGGAGTTACCGGAAGATGTACATTGAGGGATGATTCGCCAGTTTCAGGTCTGATCATCTAGAAATTTTCAGTACAATTTCAGATAATCCCGATCAGTAACGGAGTAGCAACCATTGGTAGTCGCTCAAGCTTAAGCTAACATATCGATGAATTTTGAAAAATCATGTAGTTTTGTAACTTCCCGCTCTTGAGATAAGTTTCCTAATTGTTTTTCATATATCATTTTTATTCATCATATTTCAACTTCAGATGACAGTCGAGGAGGCGGCTTTTACAACCAACCTTGGGAGATATGCTCAATATGCTCGTGATTTTGAGTTTTTTTTATTCGTCAATTTGTATTTTTTGCCTTCAAAGTTATATCTAGTGACATTCTAAACGGGATCTTGCTGCCGTTTTCCTGTTTTTGAACGATAACACAGTTATTAAACACTTTATAAATACAGTACTTTCACTGAAAAAATTCCAGAACCTTCAACTTTTGATTCTGATGTTTTCCCCCTCATACTCTCGACATCCCGGGTATAGGGGTGCTGGTCTAGCAAGCCAGTTGTCGCCTTTTCGTATCCTGACTTGGGAGAATTCTTAGCATCCGTAGGATCGTAGCACTGATCATGGAACAGTTCCAGTGCACTCAGGGGTTCTGTTGAAACGGAAGCTCAAATTCCCCATCGGAAAGTCGCACCCTGGGTTGGTTTACTCTCGTCAGATACGTATTTCATAGACTTCTTTATTCCTCTAAAACAGGACTAGTAGAGATGAAACGCATCTGCTCAAAATATAAATCAAGTAACGGTATTTCGGAGTTTAGCTTCATAAAACATTTTACTTCCAATAATGAACCGATCCCAACATGATTGAATCATAAATTCTTACCAAAAAATGAACCGTACATAGGCCACAGTATTATTTTCAATAATCACAAAATGTTACAAAAAAAATCAAAACAAAATTTCTGGGTTTTTTACTTTATTACTTGATTCATTTTTGATTTTTTCTTTCAGTCTACAGACTCAATTTTTAGTTTTCTATATTGCTCAGAGATTGTTTAAATATATTCAATTTATTTTTCTAAGTGCATCTCAATATGCTTAGTTCCTAATGACACTATCAAAGCTAAAAAATATAGCCTATTTATTAGCTTGCGTTCCGTCTTCGATTTGTCAATGCTTGTCAGTTGGACTTTAACCGATAAGCAGACATTTTTCGGTATATATCCTTGTATCGAATATTGATAATTTCATAAGTTCCTTTTTTCGCCATTTGTTTTTTTTTCTATCGGTTCCAATTTGTTTCTAGTGGGTATCTTCACTGTTGAAACTACGTTCACAATTTTAGAAAAAAATTTCTTTGAAAAAAACATAAATTACAACGCAACACACCGATTTCACGCTGAAAAATCGATAAAACAGTGTCCATATATGTTTATTTACGTCTAATGTCGTACATCCACTGGAGGGATCCAGTTCAATTCCAACAAAGTGGGTAAGCACTTAAATCTAATTGTTGGTAATTGTAACTGAACGTTAAATGAAGTAGCTGTTCAGTTATCTTCGACCAACTGAATATACATATTTCACAAGAAACCAAATCAACGGGACTCGCCGAATGCGGTCTTTCTGGATGTCGAGTTGTTGTAAGCTCTTCACGACGATCCGGGAGTAAGAAAACGAAAAAAATGGTAACTAAATAAGGTTAATGACAAGGTTAATTGCTCATTCCCACCGACTGTGCGTTTCAGTTACTGCTAGTCGATGGTTGTGCCACCCAGCTTCTGCTTTTGTTAATGTATATTACATTCCGAAACACACAGCGCAAGTTTAACAACACTCGGAGAAACGGTTCTCTGTGTTTCGTGCGGGGAAAAATGGAACAAAACAAACCAGTGGAAATGCTGAAAAATATATAGAAGACTTATCGTCGAAACAAATGCAATGACTGGATCACCTCCTTAGAACCATTGATGATGCGTGACGAAAACTGATTATGTTTGATCTAAATATTAATGCAATTTTCAATCATAATGATTGGAGTTAAATGATCAACTGCGAAAAAAGAAATTTATATAGAAAAAATATAAAGTTTTAGTCTAATTGGACTTTTTAGGGGTTACACCACTGTAGAAAAAAAGAGGACTTTTTTGGGGAATTATTTTTGGATCCAAAAAATGGAGTAATCCGAATTTTGTATAAAGCACTTTTTAATATGTATATTTAAGTACAAAAAAATTATCAGTTTTAAAAATTGAAAAACAAAATGGCGGCTCGGCGGCATTTCCGCGAAAGTGCTGCATTTTGACGGTCGGAAACATAAGTCAAGTGAATCTTGGCCAATCGATTCAAAACTTTTACAGAATATTCTCGATAGTTATCTCCACAGAGGTACGTAGGGTTTTTTTAAGTAATAGGTTTTCTGTAAAATGGCAACTCTTTGAAAATAAAACCGCATATTTTCATCACAAAATTTTTCTTAAAAAAATATTCACAATTTTCGAAAACCCAAAATAATTTTGGATCCCAAAATAATTCCCCAAAAAAGTCCTTCTTTTCTTTCTACAGTGGTGTAACCCCTTAAGACTTTCAGACATTCTGTGAGGAGATTGGGAATTGATCATCGGGAAGGTTGACCTAAAAACCACTTTTTTTGCCATAACGTTACGACCTATCCCTGGTATTATTTTTGAAACTAACCCGAAAATGTTATAGAAATACGTACGTTGTAGTTAAATAGTCTTTGAGTCTTACAATAGTTGAATTGAATTGAAATCGAAACTAGATCAAATCAAATTCGATTAAAGTGCCGATTTGTGATGTAATGAGACATGAAGGTAAGTCATCATTTCATGAAGTTTCTGGTAGACACGAGTCTATGGGTCTAACCCGATCTGTTTCGATCAGTCAACTTCTTCTTGTTGCTGTTATTGTTACACTGAAGTTGTTTTTGTGCGGTAGTCGTCAAAATGAACTTAGTGCATATAAAACAAATACGACTTGGACGAAACACCTGAAAGCAGAAACACTTAAATGCACTCCGTATACTAGTTAAAATTGAACAAAATTTTTTCGAACTTATCTCTTCAACCCACCTGATAATTTGAGGAAGATCCTTCGAAATTATATTAAAGCTTCGAAAAGAAACTATAATAGAAGAATCTGATAGAAACATAACATGACGAACGAACTGTAGATTTCCAGGACACTTTTCCGCTATTCTCAAAGCTTTCTGAACTTCCGCCGTACTCGTATTCCTTTCGATTGCGTAAATCTATACTTTGGATGTTTTTTATAAAATTTATTTTGTATTATCGATACAATAGAATAATTTGCTGCTCTGCACGTTGAGCAAACTTGTGAATAACTTCATCAATAAAACCGCTTCGACGTTGCAACTGAGACAGCAATTTGTTTTTAACTACCATAAGCATAAGCCACTGAAGCCTCTCCTGAAGTTATCACAGAGCCAAATGTGACAGAGAGAAAAACAAATCTCAGTGCTGAGTTGAGTAATCCCTTCTCCTTTTGAATCTGTGCAGTATCTCATGTGCACGAAAAAAATACTAACGCGATAAGACTAGAGATACTAAAAATTTTAAGTTGAATGTATATGAGATACGCAATTTCAGCGAGTATTGGCTACGGCAATGCGATATGAAAAGATTGTTTGGCTATCATTGACCAGCAAGCGCAAGCAGCTTAGGGTGAATTTGTGCATATTGTGCTGGGGACAAAATCTCCCATCATTTTATAATCGGTTCCATCCGACCTGTTTCCATCGAATAAATAGAGAATCTAAAAAATAATTGAATGCGGATAGTGATGCAGCTAATTCCTTCAATTTAGCCGGTTGTGCAGTGCACGAGGTGCACTCTTATAATGATCATGCATATGGGTAAATTGATTTCCAATGAACCGTAAATGAGTATTGAAACTTTTCTGGTCCATGCGATACTGGCACCGATATTCTGTACATTGTGGTGACTTTGAACATACTTGTCCGGCATCGCCTCGTATCGGAACTGAGTCGGATAGGTGTAAATAGACTCTTGGATCGGAGGGTTTGAATTGACCTCATTTTCTCTCTAACATTGATGAAAGTTTCACCTAATGACTGAAAAGGTGAGCTTTGTGTCGATTCACGTGGATAACATCATCCATCAATCACACCTAGCAGCTTATATGCATGATACATGTAATTCTTGTTTTGGACTGCAGTGTAAAATTGTCGATTGTAGAATACTTTGTACTTTTTCATTCATCAATTACATCGAAGTTTTCGTTTTGCTTTTACAACTAATAATATGACAGTAGAATGCCTTGTCTCTTTTCTTTTCCAACTACTTCTATCTCAAGGCTATCTTCCTCTAAAACGACTATAAAGAATAATCCAGTAGATAATTTGTTTTTGATAATGTGAATTGAATGCATGATATATCCAATGAGTAGTAACAGATTAGTTTCGTCTTTAGACAGTATGTCTAGTATCCGCAATGTTCTTTCTACAACATTTGTAATGTTCAAGTTTTATGTAAAATGTACATTCAATAAATTAAAATTAATTTCTGTTTTTCTTACAACGATCCAATGGAAACGAGATTCAACGGAAGCAGACTAATAACAATCACCCTCATTCTTGTTTACGTCCATATCGACCATTTGACGAATACATACCATTCTTGTTTTCAATCGAATGAATTCGAAAGCGGTTCGGTTGCCACAGGTGCCGTGGTGAGCGTTTCTGGCGCTCGAGGCGAACTCAAAAATATTCGCCCTACAATTTTTCCAACCAACGCCTTGAAGACCATCTGACATTATTTTTTTCTGTAAGGTTATTCCAAGTAACATTTTTAATTTTATTAAATATTAGTAGCAGTTTTTAGTATTACATGATCTCTCAATGAAACGAAAAACTTTACAGAAACCTACTGAAAACCATTTTAAGATCATATTCCAGCCAAGTGGACAATTCTTCATAAGGTTTATGAAGCAAAATAAAGAATACCTGCGTTAAATCTATTTCGAAATTTTTCAAAATTCAAGAATGTTTTAAAACCGGCTTTACAATCAGTATCAAATTTATGCGATGGAATTTCATAGTAAGAATTTTGAGCATTTCTCTGAATCTAAAAAAAATATGTGTGATTTCATTTTTCTCGTGAATGTATAGATAAACATAAGAATTGTTACTAGTCGCTGAAACTGAATTAAAGGCGCTGTTTGCAAAAGTCTGCATGATTTATAAAACAAATTATTTTTTGTAATTCATCGTAATTCTTATATAAAATGTGACGATATCAGTGCAGTAAATAGTAGTACGGAAATCTACGCACACGCACATTTTTGAAAAATTTGGAGTTTCAGGAATGGAAATGCTTGTCAAGGAGTAAATTTTTTGGTGGAAGGGGAACCTTCTCAATGAGCAATTCAATCACAAAAGCAGTCATTTTTTATCCAAGCTAATCTTTGAAAATGCGCACTGTAGAGGACGTTCAAATCAGTTTAACTTTTTTCTTTTATAAAATCTTATTTCTGAAACACTGGTTCATAGGTTTACTCTTTGAGAATTTGCTATTCGCTAGGTCCAAGTGTACATCCACAATCGAGAAGAGGGTGTATCTTGCTCAAGAAAAAGAATTTTTTTCGGTCGTCGCTAAATAACAGTTCTCTATTTTATTGGCTGTAAAATTGTACAATAAATTTTCATCAATTCCATCATTTTTCCAGAATTGAGAATCAGAGCTCAAGCGGCGCGTTCCCCTCAGTTTTTTTAGGTTTATGCTTTGCCTGGTCATTTTCTTGATGGGAAGGTAAGAATAAAAGGAACATGGGAAGGAACTAAACAGCAGCAAACAAAAATAAACAATTCGTTCTGCTTCCCCGAAAGAATGCTGAACGATCTACACGAATTTAGAGATTTTACAAAAGCGATACCACTCTGCAAGAAGAAGAATGCAGAACGATTCGCAATATGTATGATCAGTAGTAAATTCGGCACCCAAAAAAAAAATCAATTTAGAATCAATATTTCTGTATTCATTCACTCCAGGAAGAACAATGAACCCTCTGACTATAACTCCTTACCACATTGATACATGAAACTATCGTGTATACCTCGTAAAGACTGTCCCAGAAAGTATGGACGCAACCAAAAACCGCTGCCATTCCGCAATGGTTCAGAATCTGTCAATTTTTATGGCTGCGTCCTGTTGTTTACACTCCACTTGTGCAGTTGTTTATTCGTTTTCATTAGTTTGTTTCGAAATGCGTGGACTTTCAGCAGAACAACGTCGAAATATTGTGTACAAATGGTGCACAGAACGCGGACTGTCACTGAGAAAGATAGCAAAAATGGAGTGAGTAAGTGAAAAAGCCGTGCGAAATGCAATACTCAAGTTCGGTGAGGATAACACCTTTGAGGATAAACGGGTCGAAAAAAGGTCCTGCTAACTTTCAGATGGATAAACTGAATGCGTTCGAGCAAAAGAAGGAGGTTTCAGTTCGGGATGTGGCCAAAAAAGTGGGCACTTCGAAGTCAAATGTTCTTTGTGCTAAACGTAGTTCGAAACAAGAAGCATCGATCAGGCCGAGGGTTCGAAAGGTGTACAATACGATTCTTGCTGGAAATTTGAACTGCATAATCATGGACGACGAAACCTACGTGAAACTCGATACAAATCCTTGCCGGGACCTCAATATTATACGGTGCGAGAAGGGAAAGTGTTAAACCAGTCCGAGACATCGATAGAAGTCGAAAAATTTGGTAAGAAAGCTATGGTCTGGTAAGCAATTTGTAGCTGCGGTATGATTTCGAGACCCTTCATCACCACTGCTTCAATGAACAGTGAAATATACATCAAGGAATATTTACAAAAACGACTTCTACCCATGATTCGAAGCCACAAGGATCCTGTAGTCTTCTGGCTAGATCTTGCTTCTTGCCACTGCTCGAAATCAACGGTAGAATGGTATACTACCAAAAATGTCACTTTCGTCCCAAAAGACATGAATCCACCAAATTGCCCACAACTTCAACCAATTGAAGAATCTTAGGAAACATGTCTCGGCAGCCGAAACCATTCAACAGTTCGAAAAAGATTTGAAAAAAGTGTCAAAACTTGTCGCCAAGAAATCTGTACGGGATTTAATGAGGAACGTTCGCAAGAAGGTGCGCCAGCCAGTCTACAATGGCTAAGTAGCAAATGTTGAGAATAATATGCTGTTGTTGTAGTCTAATATTATCAGTATATCGAATAAAATTTGAATATCCAACACTTGTGAATTATTTACAGCGAAATCAAAGAGCGTCCATACCTTCTGGGACAGTCTTTAGATAGTCCCGTCGATACGGGACTGTAAGTGAATACCGTGGTGGCTAAGTACAGCGAAGCATGCTTCGTTTCGTCTAGTAAATTGGACTTTCTCTTCATGTGTTTTCATATGCAGGGTAGTTTAATTGGTAAAACAATTTCCCCAGTTAGGAGTTAGTTACGGGTTCGAGTACGGTAACATTTTCGCGATTTTCATTACATTATTGTGTTCATATGTCAATTTTCCTATCTGTTTTGCCCGTTAGATACTGATCATATTAAATATTAGAAAGGTTAGTGTTTGTAGACCAATATTTTTGACATTTAAGAACATTAAAGTAATAATCGTTTATACCGCTTCAGACATGGAATATTATAAGGAAAGCAGAGTCAAGACTGAAGCGGGTACAATACGAAGTTTTCCAAAATTACACTAACGAATAGACGAATGACAAAATACTGAATCAATTGACAACACTGACGGACGATTGAACGATACAAGCGCAGAAACCAATGATTGACTGGTTACCGGGAGAAGCACATTTCCTGCCCAAGTGTCAAATTCTCTTACGAACTTGCAATAGAAGATACTCGTATCGTTCGTTGCAAATTGGTTACCGTAAAGGAATCTGTCGCTTGGGTTACAAGCTATCGTATCATCTCGATACACGGGAACCTATTATTTCGATGATTTCTACAGCGTTACTAGTGTTCATTTGGGTACCATAGTGTAGTTCGTCCAGTATGAAAAGTGTGTAGCCTTGAAAAGGGGGAAAAAGTTGTGTTTCATCGCATCTAGAGTAGTTCAATTGGAAGAACGATTATCAGATTATCATTTCGGTTTCGGTTGGGTAAAATGCTGAACTAAGATTATAGGACTGTATTTCAAATCGAACATCATAAATCACTTTGAGTCATGTTTATAGAAAATAAAACCAATCGAGTGTTACTAGTCTATATGTACTGCGATCTTCATCTACTAATAGTTCAGTTGAACTATTTCACGGATTAGAGAATGTTCGCAGATTCGAGCTTTGTCTTTGGGGATACAACATTCTACAATATGAATTTATTGGGACTCGAAATGTTGAATGTTAAACATCTTGTAAAACTTTTAATTGAAAAAAATGAGAATACGTAGACTCTGTAATAACTGGTCTTCGCCTAATAATCCGTCGTCCGTTGATTAACAACACGACTGTGTCTCGAAGTCCGTCTCATTCCGAGCTATCTGGTTGCCAAACTTAGCACAAAGATTTTCTATATTAGAAATGGAAAAAAGAAAAATGTTGAAAATAGAATACCGTTCCGAAATTTTTAAACAAACGCTAAATTTATCAACGTTCAATACTTCTTTTTCTCTGCGTTCCAGGAAAACTAGACATTCTTGTAAACACTCACACAAGAGTGCATCACTAACAAGGCGCGAGCGACGGCACGCATATGTACCGTCTGTTTCCAAAAAGAGCTTCCAACCACAATAAATCGCACACGACTTCAACACGACTTATATGCTGCCATAATCCGCAATGTTGAGCAACGTGTTGGTAATGTAGGAAAAAAACACTTAACATGTGTATTATCTGTTGTAGTCGGTCCTTCCGTCACTTTTTGATTGCAACATAAAACCGGTGGCGTCGCAGTTTGCTGTGGAGCAGAGCAGTAGGCAAGAAAGTCGCACCCGTCGGGGTGTTAATCAGTCCACGAGCAACAACTTGCGGACTGCGTATTCCGAGCTTTTTTTTCTAACGAACACGTTTTTATACCATAATCGTCTTACTGCGCTGAATTTAGTCGAAATAGCCCATACTCTTTGGATGTTAACCTTTCACCCTGAGACCGTTTTGTCGTTTGTCAACTGGCTCCGCTTAGCAAAAGTAAACAACCCGCAGGTTTGCTTCGGACATGTCAAGCCCATTTTGAACGCGCCTAAGCAATGTAATGTTGAAAAGTGAAATTGTGTACAATTCGCCCCTGATAAGGCGGTTTAGCGTAAAGGTATGGCATACCATGACGTTAAGCCATTTCTGTGCAAATAGCAGAGCAAGTGTTGTTGCAAAACCTGTGCACATTGATAGAGCTTATGAATGACGAAGCTTCGAGTCATCGATCGCTCTACTGTTCGTTGGTTCTAATACGTTTCGAACTTGTAGGCATCTGCTACAGTCGAACTCTGTCGGATCAGAGGCATATTCGCACTTTTTTGTTTGCTTAGGTTATCCCAAGCTGCTCGTATATGCGAAAAAACCATATGAAGCCGTCTTTGTTATGTCGGCACACAAGTTCCGGTTAGCGATGCTCTAAGCCAACTAGCTTGAAATAGTTTTGTATATACGCATATCTCATAAACACCTCGTTTTTAGGTATCATTTCATGCTCATTCACCCTAAGGCAATACTCTAAATGAACGAAATGTACAGCTAATAGCGAAGACTGTGGTTGTTTCCATTCGGTTTTAGTTGGCTGAGCAAAATGCTATAATGAAGCGCTTCTTACGCTTCACACTTTCTGCTTATTTTCTTTGCGATTCTTGATCTGATTTTTTATTTCCACATTTGTTTTTTTCTTGCAGCACTCTGACTGCTTCATTCACTTTCGCATCGTCAATGACCATTTAATTACAAAATCGTACTACAGCCCTACTGTTGCTCACTGGTTGTCTGCATTGAAGTGACCGTAATTGTGTTCTCAATTGGCTGATGATTGTGTAATATTGTAAAGTTGTAAGGAGTGATCTGATGATGCAACTGAGGAAATTATGCGATCAGGTTGAAGCTAGTTTTATTTCTCCATCTTGTTCTTATTGGAATTATATTGTTTCGATATCTGAATACACTGAAATGCTTAAATGTTTGTATCAATTAAGTGTACATATAAATAGAATTAATAGCATAGAGTTAAATCTAGCTAATCATGTAATATTTTCGCATAAATCGTATAAAGAATAGACTCAGTTCTATTCGCAAGACGATAGATCGAACCAAGGTCATTAAGATTTACCGTTGGCCCTACCTTTTGGTTCGTGATGCGGAGATGTAAGCAAGTGTTTTTGTTGTTTGGGTTAAACAATTAAGGTACTTTGACAGAACACGATGACCTTAACACCCACAAAAAAACTGGTTCCGGCAGTGTTTCACCAAATCAAAGTTCATTGTTGTAAACGTATATCAAAGCCAATAACAGACCGATGTCAAGAGTTGGACAGTTTTGCGTTGCCAAATCGTCGTTCGCCTAAAACTATCCTTTCTCTAAAAAAACATCTGACAAGCGATCCATTGATGAGAAAAAATGAACCAACCTTACACTGTTATCTTCTTTTCGAAAAAGCAAACGCTCAGATTACCAAATGTAACGATAAGAGGAGCTTCAAATTCAAAGGTGTACACCTTTGCTTCCGCCGTTTTTTTTCCAAAATTAAAAGCTTTATTACGACAAAGTGCTTACAGATGTATTATTCAAAGTATTGTTCATCACTAGCGAGAACTTTCTCCCATCTTTCCGGCAATTTTCGGATCCCGGCTCGAAAAAAGGAGTCCTCTTTTGACGCTATCCATGAAGCAATACATTTTTCCAACTCTTCGAAGGATTGAAAATGTTGATCTGCCAGGCCGTGTGCCATCGAACGGAATAGGTGGAAGTCAGAAGGGGCGACATCTGTAGAATACGGTGGGTTGGGCAAGACTTCCCATTTCAGCGTTTCCAGGTACTTTTTAAACACTTTTGCGACGTGAGGCCGAGCATTGTCGTGTTGGAGGATGACTTTGTCCTTTGTTACTTCTTTCTGAATCATGCCCAGGGCCTAGAGACGTTTTGAAATGGCTTGCTGACTCACTCCCAACGATTCGGCAGGCTCTTCTTGGGTTTGGCTCGAATCTTCATCAAGCAATGCTTTTAGTTGTTCATCTTTGAAGGTTTCTCATATTACTTATATTTTCAAAAACATCACTAGAAGATTTTGTCAAGATTTGTTTTCAAACTTGAATAAAATCAAAAACTTTCTTATGTATAAATTATCATCACCTTTTGAATTTGTAAACAGTTATGTTAAGTTGATATAGATTTAAATGTGGTAACGCTGCACGCTATACAAAATTAAACAAAGCAAGCTGTGTGCTAGGCGGTGGCGTTTTCTTCTTCCGTACCAGCACGTACCGATGCGTCCCGATTTTGCATCATTTTGTATGACGGTTTGAAAGTCGAATCTGAATGAAATTGCATACTATCTTTTAAAACACTGAGAGCTTTAATTTGAATTATGGTTTGTGAAAATCGGTTAAACGTTGCTGAGAAATCGAAGTGAGTTCCGTTTTTGGAGCTTTTCTTTACTATTAACGGTGCGTTCGGAAGCGGAAACCGGGAATCGACTAACTAACAAGGTCTGTCAATTAGATGATTTAATAAAAGCTGTACCTCGTTTCGCCATCACTTAAAAAAACTCATGAAATTGAAAATTTTTCACTTATCGCGTTAAGAAATTTCCGAAAAAAATGAGTTCTCGTTTTCTCATAGATTTTCACATATTGCCTTGTAATTCCGGAACCTGAAGTCGGATGAGAAAAGATTCAATAGCAAGCTATGGGAACCATAAGACCTTTTGTTTGAAGCTAAGTTTGTGAAAATCGGTTACGCCATCTCTGAGAAAAATGAGTGACAATTTTTTTCATTTTGTAGGTGCATAACATTCTGTAATTCCGGAACCGGAAATAGAATCGGGATGAAATTCAATAGCGATCTATGGTACCATTTGAATCTGAGTTTGTGTAAACCAGCTCAGTCATCTCTCAGTCATAAATCAGTTCAGCCAGCCATCAGAATTTGTGTAAATTAGTTCAGCCGTTAGAATTGGGTGATTCAGGTGGATAATGGATTCAAGCACCGTAGTCTCGACAAAGGCATAGAAAGAGGAAAATAACGTCACGACAATGGACTGGCGCTCACAGTCTGCCGATACAAACAGCGCTGCTTATATACAGCTTATATTCGAGTTTCCATCGCTAGATGAAATTCTTGTTTTTTTTTATTTGAAAGATAGTTTTATTCAGGCCTACATGCGTACAAGCTTTACGTGACCGATTGAGCCGATTTTTTAAATAAAAGATTTTTTTGTATTGGATTTCGTTGTCACCGTTTTTCTAGGGGGAGAGGAGCTTCCATTTCCCTCCTGCGAGGATTGAGAGGCCCTTTGTTCGTGGCTCGTCATCCATTGCCTCATCGGTGGTATTGTTCGCAGCCTTGAGCTAGTTGCTAGTTTCTGTAGATGCGCTTTGTTGTACATTGGTTGCAGTTGCTGGCTGGTTGGAGGGTAAGTTGTTAACTGCAGCTAGCAGTGTTGGTGATTGCCGAAAATTTCACAGAAGTTGCTACATTGCTATCTATATTGTATACAACATTTTCAATCCGGTAGAAGATGCTACAAAAACTCGAGTCCCTCAATGCATGAACCGCGAGAGAATTTTTCTACATTCCTTCGCTCCACTTCATACTCTGAGTATTTCTCGGCCCTTAAAAAAAATTGCAGTCTGATAATGATCGCCGCTGTGTGGAATTTACCAAGAGAGAATCGCAAGTTGACAATTATCGCAGAAAATCGAATCGATGATTCAACTTGATGATTCTCATACTAGGTTGCAATATTTCAAAACCCTTGTGTGGAGCATTCACATACATTTTCATAGACACAACTTATACAAAGATTATATGCACATAGTTAGAATAAGCGGCAATAGTAAAATGATTCTATCGCAATTGTCAACTGCCTATATAGAATCGGATCGCGAAACGGGAATAAGCGACCGTTTGTTGCTTCAGAGAAGATCCTCACAGCGGCGTGCCAACCTTTGATTCTCAGAAATATCATAGAGAGAAATTCGCTCTCGCACTGGTGTCGATTCTGTGGTAAATGAGCCATGCCGGGTTTTTGTTGTTGCGATGATTTTCAACTCTCTTTGATGGCACTGATTCAATCGTTGAAGAGTTGCCAGCGAACGTTCTTTGATACGATAAAAGCCATCCTTGGTAGCTAGTGTACCTTGTTATATAGGGGATACTGATGGTTTCGTCGAAGGGGATGCTTCATTGTTGCTAATGGCTGTCACAGGTTTACTGGGGTTGCTTGGGGTTGGTGTGAAGGAAGCACCGTTGTCCTTTGGTATAGTTGTCTCCTTGTCCGGTTTATCACATGGCTTACCGTAGTGAACAGCTTTTTGGCAATATTGACATGTGGCCATCTGATTGTCATAGGTAACCAGTGATTTGCACGGTATTCTTGTATCCTGACCGAATGACACATAAGAAGGTATAGGCCTCCTCAAGCGCATGTGTAACAAACATACGCCATTTAGAATACCGGGGAAAAAGTTCTTCCACTTTTCTTTTTCGATAGAGAGAATCTCTCCATATTGGGACATAGTTTTGCGAATATAAGGATCGATGACACTTGAGGGAAGATCATGCACACGCACTTCTATAGCACTATCTTCCGTATATACTCCAACTCTTTATAAAACTGGATGTAAACAACATTATTTGTCTAATTGCATTGAAGTAAATGCACACGTTTAATGTCAAGATGCATTTGCTCTTTAAGCAAAGTTCTCGTATCGAAGGTCGAATTTTGCACTGCCTGTAGTCAACAATAATTGTATTCTTTCGTGTCGGCGGTAGCTTTTGTTCGTTTGGTTCACTCATTTCGAGGTCGTTCTATTGTTCACTACACAATACTGTACTTGGTTTCTTCCATCCCAAACGTAAGCTTTATCGACTGACTTGGATAAGATGAGCAAGCGAACTGAAATTCTTGTTTATATTTTTATTACCAAAAGGTTTATGATTATCGTGTATCTAGCAATCAGTTGTCAACCGGCTAATAGTAAAGATAATAGTTTTACTATTGTCCATCATCGGAAAAAACTTTGAACCAATCGTGATCTTTTTTTCTTAAGTCATGGCGTCGCATTTTTCGATGTGACTTTATTAACCTTTTAGTCCCCCGCTACTCGGATGCAGTTCTTATTAGTTGGTGCCTAAAACAATCCACTTCGGTACTACCGGCTCTCGGTTTCGGATGAATTGGAAGTAGTGGCGAAAACCTCCAAAACGAAACTCACTTCTATTTCTCAGCGATGACTAAACTGATTTCCACTAACCTAGATCCAAATTGAAGGTCTTATAGTTTAATATATTGTTGTGTAATTTTATCTAGATCCGATTTCCACTTCTAGAATAATAAGAATTCAAAATTGTTATAGGAAGTGCCTTTGCAAAACACGCGATAACCCTTCAAAACTGGATCCAAAACTGCTCCAATTTAGAGGTCTTGGTTTAACGGATCGCTTTTGATCATACCGTTCCTTAGTTTTAAATACCGCAAATAGTACTCGAATACTTCTAAACAGAACTCACATTGATTTCTCAAAGATTGCTGAACTGACTCTAATCAATTTCAGGAAATGTAAAAGATTTTACAATCTCATAGGCTATTCCGAAATTATAAAGTCATGTGTTGCTATGCAAATAACATTATCTATAAAACTATTTCAATCATATAATCTAACCTCGGTTACGTCCGCTCAGATCTCCGATTCTAGAAATAGTGCTCAAAAATCCAAAAAAAAAACAACTTTCGCATAAAATGGTAATGAGAAAGGCATCATTACACAACTAGGTGGATTAAAACAGGTTTTGTTATTTTAACAGCTGATTGACTTCGATCTCTCGAGAAAAACTGCGAACGGTATCAAGAGCAACGCAATCATTCCAGTACCGCTCTGACATTTCAATACCACTTTTGTAAAACCATGTGTCTTTTGCCTCAAAATAACCTTTTCATTCGTACGAAAATTTTTTATACTGGCGAGCATTTTTTTCAGATCTGCGAACAGCCAGTAGTCGCTGGGAGACAAATCTGGCGAATACGGTGGATTCTTTACTTTGCCATATGAGGTCGTTAAAGCCTTCAAGCGCTCCAATGACGCTATATAATATTCACTGTTAATGGTATTTCCTTTCTCAGGATAATCGATAAATATTACACCACGCACATCCAAAAATACCGTGGCCATAACCTTTCCAGTCGATTGTTTTGCTTTCGGGTGCTTTGGACGAGGTTCTCTGATTGCTGTCGATTCAGATGACGATCGTTTTGATTCTGGAGTGAAGTGATGAATCCATATTTCATCCATTGTCACATATCGACACAAAAGTTTCGATTTGTTACGTTTAAACATGGTCAAACACTGTTCAGAATCATCGACACGTTCTCATTTTTGGTCAACAGTAAGCAAACGCGGCACCCACTTTGAACAGAGCTTTCAACACGTTCTTTTGATATCTTTACAATGTCAGCTAACTCACGCAACTTCACTTTTCGATCATGCAAAACGATTTATAGATTTTTTTTTCATATTTTCTGATGTTATCGCCATTGCTTGCTTGAACGATATTTTTTCCCATCAAGAGCAGTGTACAATTAAAACACGAAATTGTTTTTGATCCATTCTTCTGAAAATAACAAAAGTAGCGTCATTCTTAGCACAATAACTCACAAACTAGTGAATAGAATATCATGAAATTTTGACAGTTGTCTTTTAAAGGTTAGTATTATCTGCAAAAAAAACTAGCGCCATCTATGTGTTAGGCTCGGGACTTTTCAGCCCATGTGTTACATGATTGAAACGGAGATCTCCGAGGCATTAAAAATTCTCACACACTATCTTCTAACATGTCAGACGTTCATAGCAAATATATATTCTGTACTTACAATCACAGAGGTAAAAGAAAACCTTTGATGTTTTTTTGTGGGTGTAGAAAGTTTTCTGATTTCCGTTTCTCAATATTTTTTTGTTCCGATTATTTTGATTATTATATTCAGATAAGAAAAACTTTCTAATCCTATGTATGAAGTTAGAAGTTGAACGAAGATCGGTTGAGTGAAATTAAAATGTCATACTCATCACTCAATGGTCGCCACCGATGATCGACAACTTGATCATTTCATTTCGATGCATATAGTGTTGGTCCCACAAACCAATTGTCGTATGTTTGAACCCGACCTGCAATGTCAATATTGAATTTCGAAGGAAAATCACAACAATTCGAATTGAGTTGAATCCGATGATCAAACTGATTCAGTAACACTTATTGATTATGGAGTCACGTATCCTAACGAATTAGATACTGTTATGAACTCGTTTGGCGACATTTTTTGTCTTTGTGTTGTCGCTATATGGACGACCAAGACCGCTTACGGTTCATCTTGCCAAGCTTATTAGCGACATTTAATTGGATTTCTCTTCCTTCGGAAAGAGAAAGATAGCAACGCAATTCTTATCAAGAAATATCTTAGCCTATGAATTGCACAACGAAGTCATGCCTCAATTTTACGTTGAGAATGCAAATAAAACCATTGTGGTTAAGGAGAAACGCCCCAGCACCTTGACATCAGCCATACTCTTGACATCGTTCATTTTCAACCTTAACGCGGTGAGTACATCGAAGATTACAATGGGCCCGGTCTGGCGGTCACTGACCGTTTAATGATCGCATCTATAGCTGTTTGCTTGCTTTGCGCAATGTGGCGAAGCGAGGATGGCAACACGTTTTCAAGCCAAACATAAATAACGGTTTCACATCCATATGCTGGTCCGGTCAAAACCTGTGTGCAATATTGATTTGCAATTTCAGTGCCGTCGAGCAAAATTCGCCATCGTTACCACTGTGTCCGGTTTGGCACCGTGTAGGGATTCCATAATTGCTAGTGAATGCCAGTTCGTAGACCGTAGGGAATAAAAGGGCCCATAATAAATGTGACGACTGACGAGTTGCAATGCATGCCGAGGGTTATTGAAATATTGGCGACGCCGGTCCTGGCGATGAATTCCAGCTCAGCAGGTACCGTCAATGGATCCGAAATAGCCCGGCGCATGGCATGACACGGGGTGATATCCAACGAAAATAGTTTTTAGCGGGCAGAATTCATCGAGTCTAGAAGGACTCGTTAATTTGATTTCCGCCTCGCAATATAAAACATGTTGATTATTACCTATAGCTATTCTATAGTTTTTAGTGTTGTTCAACAACAACAAAATTCATGCCAATACTTTCGAACATAACTTTAGAGAATATGTTTGTTAATGAAAATTTCTGTGCTCGGCGAACAACTATTTATTTATGTGTTTTTTAAGATGCGAGATTTACTTAAACTTGATGATTTCAAGGATTAGCATGATTACACCTTGCAGCTCATACACTAATTGTTATGGAATGTGTGATATCAGAAGAAAATAGAATAGAATTTTTTACGAGTATATGAATTTGCACATCCCTTACATGACTGTATAGTGTACTAACAAACAGAAAAACTATACGCCCGACTGTAGAGTAGATGTCAATCAATCAGCAGGAAATTCATCCACGGTTTCACAAAGAAAATTTCCTGCTTTTAACCTAGTTGCAATAGCTTTGCGTTGGCCCTTTAGGATAGAAAATGAGTCACGCTTTTTATTGGTTTTTATTCCATGCATGTGTTTGCTTCAACAGACGAAAAATGCATCATCACAAATAGAAGCAAATATTGTTTGATTTGATGTGAATGTGGAAAACATTTTCGAGACAGATAATCGTACCTTTTATTATCTCAGCTGTACGATTCATTTCATATAATAACATTTTTAGTTTGATGTACGCTAAGAATCGGCTGCGAAGTCTGTTGAAACGGAAAGACCAAATTTCACATGTACTGTCAGCCCTTTGCTGTTTTTGATTGTTCTGCGATAGCATTTAACAATCACCTCTTACGTTTAATACCTGTGAATTAAGTTTTAATAAATAAGCATCTTCGGTGTGGAACATACTAAGTCGCACGGGAATGTATACTAACAAATATCCCCCTCCCGTGACACTTGTGGCCCCGTGCTGGTGGTTCGATGCGTAGGGCGCTGGTCTCACTAGTCGATTGTCATATGTTCAAACCCCGGCCCGGAAGATCAAACTCAATTGAATGAGAATATAATCTTTCGAAATATGTCCTTAAACGTGAATTCTTTGTGGAGGTCATAGGAATTATAATTGATTTTAAGCTATATGTCGGTTACTAATTTCGAAGGCTCTCAAATTTTTAGGATTCATCTTTCGTATCGTCAAAAATTTCTTTAACATGTACATTTATTTCCTATTCAGTTGTACAACTAATGCTTTGTAAATAAATACAATATCTTTGGATTATCCTTCCATGGTTGGTGGACATGACGGAATTTCTAGTATCATCATGAAAAAATAACATCATTATTCTCCTCAAAATTCAGTTCAGGTTGTAGGCAACACGCTCTGTTTGCCAGTGACACCTCAGACAGAGAGGTTAAGGTGCCGCTTTCAACATTTAGTCACTCTTTTAGACGTTTTTCTCAGGATTCTGGTTTTGGGTTCCCTCCTTTTCCAATTTTTCTGACTGTCGAATTACATACCCGGAGTTCTTTTATTATGTTGGTGTGCGAGTAGATCGGATTTTCTAGATGCACGAACCAAATTTTGACTCGATGCATCGATGTAATTTTCATAACTGAAGAACAAATGTCAAAATTTAACGTAAACATGTAGCACAATTTTAGTTTTCAATATTTAATCGGCATGAACAAGATGTTGTTTACATAAAACTCCATAATCTTGCCTTGGTTAAAAACTTAACTGAAAGCTTTTTGTGTTACATTTTCATAATACCAACATTACAGATAGAAGTAGTAAGAACTTATAAAAATTCAAATAATAACCGAACGTGATACTGATTGTGTTTGTGTATAGTTGTTTTAGTTACAAGTGATTTTTTAACGAGTTAACGTTAATCGTTCTATTTTTGTATTGTATTTTTTCCTTATTTTGTTGTGTAAAAATTGTCATACATTCACACAAAACCTATGAAGTCGTAGTTCGTTTTTGCATACAGAAACTCAGATCATGAGTTTGTCGTAGGTTAATACGATATTTGCAATGGAAGTTTATTGTAAAAAAAACCTTTTTTAATCCACCTGATGCCTTTGTCATATTACTTTTGTTTTCGGAAACATCACTTTATTTTTGCAAACTTGAATAAAATCAAAAACTTTCTTTGGTACAAAGTATCATGCCCTTTTCCATTTGTAAACAGTTATGTCAAGTTAATATAGATTTAAATGTGGCAACCCTGCACGCAATGCAAAATTGAACAAAGTACGCTGTGTGCTAGCCGATAACGTTTTCTTTTTCCGTACCAGCACACCGATGCGTATCGATATTGCATCATTTTGTATGACAGATAAGAATGGTGCTGTGTGAAGTAGTAACAAATGTATTTAAGGAAATTGATAATTATAATCTGTTGGTAGAAAAGATGATAGGTTTTATACCTGCTGGAGAGAAAGCTAAAAGCTTCAGTGGGCTTTTCCCTGCTCCAAATAAACAAATAGGCAGTTTGAAATTAGATGATTTTATGAAACTGTGCAATTCATTGCCCCATCGCTTGTGGAAAAATACTAATGAAATTGAACATGTTTGCTAATCACACTGTAATACCGGAACCGAAAATCGGATCTGGATCAAATTTTCGGGGACTTTTTAAAGAATTTCAAGACTTGTTATTTACATCTTAGTTTGTGAAAATTGGTTAAGAAATTTACGAGAAAAATGAATGCGCATTTCCTCATAGATTTGCAAATATTGCCTTGTAATTCCGGAACCGAAATTCGGACAAAGATAAAATTCAAAAGCGATCTATTGGATCATAAGACCTTTCGTCTGAATCTAAGTTTGTGAATATCGGTCAACCAACCTCTAAGAAAAGTGAGTGACAATTTTTCATCATTGTTTTGGTGCATATCATCCATAATTCCGGAACCGGAAGTCGGATCGGAGTGAAATTCAATTGCGATATATGGGACCATAAGACCATTCAAATGGAATCTGAGTTCGTGAAAATCGGTTAGACGGAATCCATAGTCTTGTTTGTCAAGCAAATCTGGGTTGTTGTCCGCAGCTTCAAATACCTTGTAGGATCAGCGTTCTTATGAATTTATCTGCAAAAACGAATTTCAACTTTTGTCTGCGATGCTGCTCATAATACATCTCTACGTACGTTTCTTCGTCCATGAGAATGCAGCCTTCGTATCATAAATACAAATCGTTTCATTAAAATTGAGTTTAATTGTCGAGAATTATTGTAATTTTTACTCAAAATGTAGCAGAACGATATGACGATTAATATTGATGAGGTTGCGTAATTAATTAATTATCAAACATCCTTCCGTACGACAAATCGTTCACTCGAGCAAAAAGTAATGTATGTATTATTTTTTTCAGCTTCAAAATTGCTAGAATTGGGAAAGAATGAAACGGATACTCCTTCGCACTATACAATACAGTGCAAACTTGGATTTGACTGCGTATAGTAGAAAAAACAACAAAATATCGCACACGTACCGTAAATTGAATTCGTGATCATTTGTCCAAACACTCGTGCACGGACTAACATTACAGGTCGATTGTTTTAGCAGCGTACTATCCCAGATGCATGATTTTAATGCTGCTTTTAAGTCGTAAATTTTCCAATCTTATCCGACCGTGTTTTGCAATGAATCATTCTGGTATACGAGCAGAATTATTTGAATGTGAATTTCAAAAAAAAAAACTTCACGTTCAAAGTTTTAAATACTACCTCACATCCTATTCCACCCGAACCGAATTCCAAACGTAAACATGAACATATTTTCCAATCGCCAGAAATAACGAATAAATTATAATTTCTATTCACTCTCTCTCTTACAGATTCAATTGAGCTAAGCTTGGACTTGGGCAGTCTCGACGCGGCATCAACATTCCATTTTCGCTTATGACTGGCAATCGTCATCTGCAGCTATGCGATTGGCGTATATCACAATGAACTGCAGAGGATGACGTCACGACGTTCAGACGAAAGCCGGTTGTAGCAGAGTTACTACGGGGAAAACATACGCCACAAGAAACGTAAAAATAACAACAACAACAACAACCACAATAGCAACGAAGTTTGTAGAGATTGACATAATTTATGGGACGGACGGGTGGACCGGACGGTGATTGTGTCCTGTAGTATATTGGTGTGTTCATGAAAAGCCCATAGAAGTGCTGTTAGAGATAAGCGATATAATCATAGTCAAGTGTTCATGGCAGAATTGTACGATCGGGTTGCTTAGAAAACAGTGCATCATTGTAATCAGTACGCTCTCAGTTGAAAGGGCATAAGAAGAAGATATTACCTCACTCATCCTCACACTCTTCGATTCTTTTCACGCACACATCTCCGAAAGCAACGTCCAAATAATAGAGAGAGTTAAATCTGTTAGCAAAGTGAAACCAAATACAAACCAGTGATTAATTGGTCTACTTCCGGTTCGGAAGTAGTGTCTAATAGTGACTGATAACGAATACAATACTCAACAGTACGATGTCCAAAAAACCAACCGTCGGACCGGCGTTGCACAAAGTCATCATGGTTGGCAGTGGTGGCGTTGGAAAGTCGGCACTCACACTGCAATTCATGTATGATGAATTTGTGGAAGATTATGAACCAACCAAGGCGGACAGCTACAGGAAAAAGGTGAGTTTTTATTACTACCCAGTTTGGCTTTTCGAAAATGAACATCCTTATTTTGGAAAAGTTTGCACTTGTTTTTTTTAATTTTTTGCATTAATATGTCTATTGTTCGAACGGCCGAGATTACGTCGTTTGAAATTATCTTAGGGCGGCGATTTCACTTCCATCACATTTCTTATCACTTGAATTTCATTTGGCGATTTATTAGTAATGCTATCTTTTGAGACCCTGATTATAATATGTGATCTCAAACACGCCGCGCTCGTATACCGTTGTCCGATTGTCAGTCTTTAGGCAATCGCTTCAGCTGATCAAGTGAGCAGTAATGTATTAGTCAAAATCCAATTCACTTTTGATTTGAAATATTGTGAAGTCATTATCTTAAATCAACTTTTATTTCATTATTCAACTAGAATCATATGTTGATAGCGATAAATGGATGACCTAACGATAAATACACTTGCGAAAAATTATAATCAAGTTACCCGTGAAACTTCTATACCTTCACTCTGGAAAATCACCCTGTCGATAGTGTTATCACCCGTTCATATATTTAACTTCTCGCGATCTGTTTTTTTTTTCACAATAAATAAACGTAACGTTTATCAAGTAACTATGTCTAATTCGATGCCCATCTTTATCGGCTCTCAAATCCTAGGCAAAATGATTGATACCTAATGACGATTCATTGCAATCTGTACGATATAACAACGTTGACTATTGATAGATCAAATTTTGCCCTAGAAGTGCCACGCGATAAAATATGCAATACGACGGAAGCACCGCTGAGCCCAGGCGGGCGTCGTTATTTTGTTTCAATTTCATATATTTTAACCACTATTTAATCAATCCCACTCAAGTAATATTTCGCCAACATGCTAATGAATGTGTACTGAGAATTTTTGTTTCTGAGTTGCCAGAGCTGAATTCCATTCCTTTGTTCTAAACAAACTATCTTTCTCTCTAGGATTTTCAAAATTTCATTCTTTTCGAAAGAAAAGTATCCGAAACTTCAGAGAGCATCGCTAGAAAATTCAACCCGGTTGTGAATATCCTAAATGTTCTTAAGAGGTTAACTGTTAACTACAGATTCGATTTTGGCTTTGTCAAACAATACAAAACTAGAAGACGTTCAGAGGATTTGCCAGAACAAGCAAAATATTTAGTTTTCGAGAATAATTAAGATCAGTGTTGGTGATTCCCGATAATTTGGCAGAAGCGGCTCCATATTTCTCTACATTGTATACAACATTCAGGGTTGTTACGGTCGCGCGGATTTGGCGATTTTCACGGATTTAGCGCGGTTTCTGCTCAGATTTTCATGCGATGGTGCGAATTTCAAGAAACAACATTTCACATTTGTAAATCATTTGTTCGAAAAAAAGTTTATAAATTTTTGAAGCTTGTGAATTGAGCGAACGTTTCAGCAATTGGTCGAACTGGCCGAATTGGTGAATTTTCACCTTGATAAAACCAAAATTTACGAGAAGGCGATTCTAGAAAATGTTTTCTTCAGAGGACAAAATTTTGAAATTATAGTTCTGGATTTTGTAACAAATAGTTGCTCTAACTAAATGTCTGAGACTCAGCATGGATTCAAGCCAAAGCGATCAACTTCCACAAGTTAAGTAACCTTCACTTCTTTCGTCATACCTTCTTTACAAGTTCGACTACAAGTAGATTCTATATACTCCGATTTCGCTGCTGCGTTCGACAAAATCATTCATCACATAACGATCTCCAAGTTAAGTAGACTGGGATTAAACGGATCATTTTTGAATTGGCATCAATCATATCTTATTAGTCATGAAATGATAGTGAAAATACAAGACTGTACAACCTCATTATTTGCTGTTACCTCTGGAGTTCCTCAAGGAAGTCACCTTGGACCGTTTATAATATTATTGTATGTCAACGATCTAAATTTTTCGATCAAGTGTATAAAACTATCGTTCGTTCTTGACTTTAAATAGTTTCATATAATCACATCTGCAGCTGACTCAGAGTTCCTACAAAAACAGTTGGATAATTTAACTTATTGGTGTAACATCAACAAAATGGTTATAAATGCCACTAAATGCTCCGTCATCTCTTTTAAAGCTTGCTTCATTTAGAATTGGAACAAACTTTTGCTCATATTGTGGCGCTCCTGATGGACGGATTTGGAAGCTCTTGGCGCCCACGTGTCGGGAATTTTGTCAGCTTCACGTATGATTTTTGACATTCCGAAAATCGACTGTACTTTGTAAACAATCAACATGGAAGCCGAAAGAAGGAAAAAAAATTGTGCACAGTTATTTGGAAAATCCATTGTGGTCTGCATCTAGGCTAGCTAAACAGCTGAAATTGCCCAGAAATACCGTATGGCGCGTTATCAAACGGTATAAGGAAACATTGACGACGATTCGGAAGCCTCAAGCCGATCGTCGGAGTCGAACTGATGACCGGAAATTGCGTGGTAAGATTTTGAAGACGATTAAGAGGAATCCTAATCTGTCGGACCGTGATTTGGCCAGAAAATTCGGTGCTGCCCATAGTACCGTGAGGAGAACTCGACTCCGGGAAGGAATCAAGTCGTATCGAGCTAGCAAACAGCCAAATCGGACCATGAAACAGAATAGTGTGGTCAAAATTCGTGCTCGGAAACTATATGACCAGGTGCTGACCAAGTTCAACGGGTGTCTTCTGATGGACGATGAAACCTGTGTCCAGGCTGACTTCGGTCAAATCCCAGGTCAAAAATTTTACTTAGCAACGGCTCGGGGGGATGTTCCAGCCAAATTTAAATTTGTTTTTGCCGACAAATTTGTAAGAAAATTTATGATTTGGCCGGGCATTTGCAGCTGCGGCAAAAAAACGAAAGTTTTCGTTACAAATAAGACAATGACATCGGAACTATACCAAAAAGATTGTCTCCAAAATCGAATTTTGCCGTTCATTCGATCCCACGACCATCCTGTAATGTTTTGGCCAGATTTGGCAAGCTGTCATTACAGCAAAGCCGTTTAAGAATGGTATGCAGAGAGAAAGTGGTCCAGTTTGTTCCGAAAAACCTTAACCCACTCAACTGCCCCCAGTTCCGCCCTATTGAGAAATACTGGGCAATCATGAAGAGGAGACTCAAGGCAAAGGGAAACGTTGTCAAAGACATCAATCAGATGACGACCTGATGGAATAAAATAGCTAAAACGATGGACGAAGAAGGTGTGCGCCGCCTACTGAGCCGTGTTACAGGAAAAATTCGAGAATTCCTTCAAAACCGTGACGAATAATTCTATCCGTATTTTTTCTTAAAAGTATGAAGAAAACGCTACTTTTGTATAAAAAAAGATCTTGAATACAATAATAAATAACTGAAATACAGGCAATTGTCTTTGTTCCAATTCTATTTGAAGCAAGCTTTAGTCGCAAAAAGTCTGTATTCAAGGTCGACTCTAATATTTCACCAACTGTTCTCGAACGCACATCGTCTGTTAAGGACCTGGGTGTTCTTCTGGATTCTTCTGGATTGAAGTTAAATTTGAAAGAGCGCATAGAGTTTACTATCAACAATGCCTCTAAGCTATTCGGATTATCCAACGCATTGAAGCGACTCAAAATCGTTCCTCATGTTATTATCTCATTAGATTTAGTTACTATAGAAGTACTAGATTTAAGGAAATATATCATTTGGATGATTGTAATCTGTTGATGCAAAAGATGTGAAGGTATTATGCCTGCTGGAGAGCAAAACTGAACAGAAGGCGATAAATAATTGAAACTGAAATTAAAAAGAGTAAATCAGATCATCCTGATGTTGTCTACTTTAAAATTCCTCTTACCGATAGAAAAAAAAACTTGCCGAGCAAGAAGATGTTAAAGCAAAAAAATAGTCTTCGCTGAAATCTGTATAACTTTTCTCAAAACCACTATTGTAAGCAATTTTCTTTTTACTGTAACTATTTGCGTACATTTGTAAGTATAAATTAACTAAGGACATCGAAAAAGATGGAGAATAAAAATGAAATCATTTTCATGGGGTTTCTCAAAGTAATGTGTTGTATGCGGATTTATTTATTGTGTTTATATGACAAACTTATGCAGATTTTTAAACTATATTTATGTGGATTTTCAAGTTCTTCGGAAAGTATCATCTGCATTAACAATAGTGGTGTAATGCTTCGCTCGAATATTGCGCGTTTTAGCTTTCAACTTTGCGCGGATTTCGCGCGTTTTAGTTTTCGATTGATTTTAATTGTGAAATTTTTCGTAACAACCCTAAACATTTTCAATCTGATAGAAGATGCTACAAGAATTCGCTGAGTCTTAATGCAGATTTTTTCTACATTTCTTCGCTCCACTTCATACTCTGAGTGTTTCACGGCTCTTAAAAATTCACAGTCTGATAATGATCGGTGAATGATTTACCAAGAGAGATTCGCAAGTTGGCAATTATAGCAGAAAATCGAATCGATGATTCTCATACTAGGTTACAATATTTCAAAACCTTGGTGTGGTACATTCACAGACATTTTCATAGACACAACTTATTGAAAGGTTATATGCACATAGTTAGAATATGTGGCAATAGTAAAATGATTCTATCGCAATTATCCACTGCCTATAATCGGATCGAAAAACGAGAATAAGCGACCGTTTGTTGCTTCAGAGAGAATCCCACAGCAGCGTGCTAACTCGTAACAAGTTATCGAGAGAAATTCGCTCGCACTGGTGTCCATTCTATGTTAAATGAACCATGCCGGGTTTTTATTGCTCAGATGATACCCGTCTCGCTTTGATGGCACTGATTGAATCAAATATCAGTAACAGTTGTTAACATCATGATTTTTTTTAAACAAGTAAAAAGTAGAAGACAACAACCTAAATTTTTGTTTGAGCGAGATGTTCAGTAAAAGTGTGAAAACAGATTATTGCCCCATACGAGTTCTATGTTGAACATTCCAATGTAAATTGGACCAACACCCCATATTTTTTTCCATTAATACGTTTATATCTTAAGGAAATTCACATAAGTTTTTCTTCGCCGTAGCATCACTTTTACATAGAATTCTTATCCAAATCTAATTCTAATATAGTCACAACGATTTGAATTCAATAAAACATATTCTTCTTATTAGTTGAATATCATATTATTTGAACCAAGGATTAACTGCTATAAATTATAAAATAAGCTGCAATTTTTATACATTTTGTTGATAATTTCATAAACAATTTCGAGTTTGTCTGATACAAACGAACTTCATTTTTATTAAAAATACAAACAAACTTCATTTTTATTAAAAAAAACAAACTTCATTTTTTATTAAAAATTTTGCATTCAACGTGTAGTGATTCAACATGAGTCTACTCATTTACGAATGAAATCCCTACTCACATCCAGCCCCCTGAACCATGCCTTTGTCGATATTTAAGAATAATTGAGTGAATCCACCGACCCAGATCATCTTTTTAACAAGAAGCTTGCAAGCTGGTAAATGTTCTTTGTCGAGACGCGCTATAGAATTTGTAGAAAGCAATCGGTCTCTCATAAATTTCACCTTTAACAGAACATCATTTGGCTAAAATAACGGCTCTTTCATTGCCTGGAATGGAGCAATGAGCCGGGACCCAAACTATAGTGATTTGATAATTATTTTTCAATATATCGTTCAGGCACTGTTTTATTTTGCCCAAGAAATAGATTTTTGCCAGCAGCGTTTGAGTGAATGGCTTCAATTGCGCTCAGACTATATGTGAAGAGAAAATAATGGTTTGGAGATAATGTGACGATTACACTCAAGCTAAAATGAACTGCAGCTAACTCTGCTGTGTGAACAGAGGTAGGTTCTTGAAGCCTAAATGAGACCGAAACATTTCTGTTAAATATACCAAACCCAGTAGCCTCTTCAATTCGTGATCCGTCCGTGTAAAACATTTTCTCAGAGTAAATATGCCTGAACTTACTTGAAAATAGTTTTGGGATTTCCATCGAGCGTAGGTGTTCCGGGATTCCACACACTTCCGCCATCATCTACCAATTGTCTTAGTGTACATGGGATTACTAGGCAGTTGTCAATGTCATTTACGTAAAAATTATAAAGGGATGATCCTTGCGGGAGTTCAATGGGCTGATTCTGAATGTTGCCAAATCACCATGTGAAAAATATATGCGCTTCTCTGACAAAAGGTTTAGCAAATAATTATTCATAACCGCTGGAAGTCTATGTTGGTGGGAAGAACATCAATGGAAACTGAATCAAATGCTCCTTTTATGTCCGAAAATACAGATTCCATTTGTTGTTTTTGGGAAAAGGATATTTGGATGTCAGACGAAAGTAATGCAATCAATCGTCCTTTTATTTCTACAGAAGTCAAACTGAGTATCTGATAACAAGCCGTTCATCTCGACCGAAGTGTCGAAACGTGGAAGACAATTGTTTTCGAATAATTTTCTGACAATGCAATGAGTCTATATAAGTTGGTATTGGAAGCTGGTTTTCCGGCTTTTGAATTGCGATAACTTTCACTTGCATTCTTGCAGTCACGTGGCACAATGTTTTTCTCAAGAAACTTGCTGAACTATTCCAACAAGGGTCTTTTTGCGAGGTCAGACAGGTTCTTCACCAAGTCGAATTTTATTCTGTCCAACCCAGGAGCATTATTGTCACAAGACAAGAGTGCTATGGAAAATTCCATTTTTGAAAAGGGGCTGTCAATGAAACCATTATTTGGAGGAGACTCCCAAATAATGCTCTGCGTATGAACAGAATCTGGGCAAACTTTCTAAGAAAAGTCAAATATCCATCGCTTCGAGTATTCCTTACTCTCATTTCCCACGTTACGATTCCTCATCCGCCTGGCCGTGTTCCAAAGAGTGCTCATTAAGTTTTCTCTTGACAAACCTTTGACAAAATGTCTCCAATAGCTACATTTCTCGACTCGAAGTATACTCTTGTATTTGGTTTCTAAAACCAAGAATTCTGAGGAATTCCTCCTTCTAGTTTTAGAAACGTCTAGCAAGCATTTTGTTTCACATGTTTAGCATCTGAGCAATCTTTGTTCTAACCAAGGGTTGTGAGGCCTTCTATTACTCATTTGAACAGGAAGTAGTTTGGTTTGGGCTAGTTTTGCGGCATCCAAAGTCGAACAAATGAGGAAGTCATATTCTTCAAGAAGAGGGCGCTCTTCCATTGAGTTTAGGGCACTGGATATATTACTTTGATATTTTGTCCAGTCAATATTTTTGTCAAATCATATGGAATATTAACTGAATTAGCTAATTGAGGTGATGATTGGTAAATGTTCGCAACCGTGTAAATCAGGAAATATTTTCCAAGTCCAATCTAGTCGAATTGAAGTTGAACGAAGGGGTAAATCTAATGCACTTGGACGTAGGTCTTGAGATCCGTGTCATGCTGCCCATAATTAATACTGGCAGGTTAAAGTTGTCTCAAATATTATATATCAAAGAGGATCTAGTATCATTGTAGTACCTATCCAGAATCAACCGTGGAGCAGGAATATATTCATTATTTTGGGGACAAAAACTTTTTTGTTGCTAGTAATGAACGGAAACACACATTTTTTTCAGGCCTTCTTCGATGTAAATTGGGGATGGCGTAATCAAAGATGTGAGAATGGTTTCGTTTTCATGCCACAACTGCAAATCGCTTGTCAAATCATCTTCTTCGCGAATTCGTTCGGCAAACACATACTTGAATCTTCCCGGCACATCCCCACGTCTAGTCGCGATGTAAAATTTTTGACCGGGAAGTTTCTTAAAATCGAACTTGACGTATGTTTCGTCATCGATCAAATTGCTTCTATTCGGATCTAAACCCACCTCAACACCTTGCTGTGTGGCTGACGATCCCTGGTTTCAGATTTTGCGTATATCCGATGTTTCCTTTCCACACACATGATTTCCTTCTAGGTTTTGAGCACTCTACAAACTGCTGTTTTTGGTATCTGGTATAACTTGCGCTAGTGTAGAAAAAATACTGTACAGGGGAATCTTTTACATTCATTTTATTTAATCGGGTTTGTCTTGTAATATATCGAATCTAATATAATAAAGAAATCATAGAAAAGAAGTTGCTGCTAATTGCTAAATTATCATAGATAAACTTAACGTTATATTGAAATTATGAAAATTAGTGTAAATGTATCAGAACATCGAATGTTGTTGGACTTCATGCACGTCAGATAATTCCAAATATAGCATTTATAGTTTGTTACGTTTCTGTTTCTTTTGCACAGGTGGTCCTAGACGGTGAAGAAGTACAGATCGATATTCTGGACACGGCGGGCCAGGAGGACTACGCTGCTATTCGTGACAACTACTTCCGTAGCGGTGAAGGGTTCCTGTGCGTTTTTTCAATCACCGAAGACGATAGTTTTCAGGCAACGCAGGAGTTTCGGTACGTTTTGTGATACTTACTATTAGAATTTCAATTTTAAAAGTTGATTATTTTTAGAGAGCAAATATTGCGCGTGAAGAACGATGAGAATATTCCGTTTCTACTGGTCGGCAATAAGTGTGACCTGAACGACAAACGAAAAGTGCCACTAGCCGAATGTCAGGCTCGTGCACAGCAGTGGGGTGTGCCATACGTCGAAACGTCGGCGAAGACACGGGAAAATGTCGATAAGGTACGTTCAGAACGTTAATTGAAAAAACCGGGTTTATGTTGGATTTTTGAGTGCCATCACAGTTTGCACAGGTTTTAAATCTTGGTCGTTGGCTTGCCGCTTCATAGTTATTTAGAGTTATTAGAACAAACCCTAGATGCCAAACTCCATAAAGTACCATGAACAAATCTGTAACAATTCGTGTATCGTGAATTGCATCTACTTTTTGTTTTCGCTTCCTTGCATCTGTTCTCTATCTTTCTTTACATTACATTCCACAGGTGTTCTTTGATTTAATGCGCGAGATACGCTCACGAAAAACGGAAGATTCCAAGACGACCAACGGACGCGCCAAAGACAAATCGAAACGGAGGAAAATTAAGTGCACGTTGATTTAGAAATTTCGCGATAAGGGAGCACAGAAACGAGAACAAACACAAACCTTACTACACATACACGGACACAAAGCATTCATTCGAAATAATTCTCGATTTTAATATCTCTTTTTATTACGTTAAAACTGCATCATGGAATACTAATAAACAAGTGACTCAAGAGTCATTACGAATGGATGATGATATCAGTAAAATAAGTCGGTTATAAAAAAAACAGAATAATACTAATTATATGTTAGAGATGATGCTACCCGAGTATTGATCAAATCCTGAGATCAAATTCAACACGTGCGAAATGATAAAAATAAAATCATGTAAATTAAGCTAAACATTTAAATGTACAATATTTGCTTCCGCTAAATGCATTATTACATTTTTCGTTTCATTCATTTTCAACGTTGTAAATTGTGTTCTGTTGCATCTTTCTTCACGTAACCTCGCCATGAATATTGTTGGAAATTGAATCAGTTGTCAAGCTGCTACACGCTTCTAGAAAAGCTCATAAATTAAGCTGCACATGTCGCAGAGTTTTGAGTGTGTTCAATGAGTGCCACCGAACTGTTTTTGTTTTTCGAATATTCATCGGACGTTTGATTTTGTATACACTTTTTTTATCTTTTGCATTTTGGACCTACATAACGATGATGGTGTCAATTTGGGTTATCGATTCGTAACGACGAAAACAGATTTTCTACGACCTAATTCGGGATATTTCTAATCGCAAGAAGAAAACTCAAGAAGCGGTCCAACAGCCCAAACGTGACAAACATCACTGCTGCCAACTGCTGTAGAGATCATCAAAGTCAAGCTTGAACTTGGCATGCCTGTTACGATTAGATGTGATGCCGAATAGAAACTCACAGGCACATTACTTTGACGAGGGTGTTCTATGTGTTTAATATAAATCCAAGCACTGATCAGCATTTTTCTTTCTATGTCAGTTAATTTAAAATAATTGTTGTTTAAACTTGCAACTAGTTATTTCATGTTCGGTTGCTTATAATGCTTCAATTTTATGTTACACGGAAATGATATTTGGAATAGTTTACCTACGGTGGTGTCACGTTATTCTAATATAAGCTGGTCCATTATCATCACAAGGCAGAGTAAAGAGAAGATTGAAACAGAATACATCAAGAGAGTTGTGGTTTTACCAAGCAGACCAAAATCAACAAGTCTGAAGCTGACTCAGAACAGTTTCAAATAAACTTCATGAACATTTAAAAATTGTGAATATGAGTCTTATTACCTATCCGAAAGCCTTGAGCTAAATCACGCATGTGTGTACTTAGTTACTGTAAAATTCAACAGACGCGTCCTTATGATAAGTTTTAATGCTATGTACCGAAGGCACTCCTAAATAATTTTCGGTTATTTGTGAATAAAACACATTAATTGCAGGAGAACCGTTTCCCATAGCTTTCTACCTTGCCAGTAGAGTTGACTGCCTTTGGTCTTGAACCCTCAAAATTTTTGATAATTTTAATAAAATACATCGGAAAATTATACCGATGCAGTTTAAACACCAGACCATCGTGCCACACATTGTCTAATGCTTTTTCAATATCCAATATTGCAATGGCAGTCGTTGTGGACACTGATTTGTGTCGCTGGATGACGTTGTTAATTCTTGTGAGTTGGTGGGTGGTGGATCTTCCTTTCCGGAACCCAAACTGTTCTTCCAGTATTATATCCTGTTCATCTCGTCCCGGGTCGGCGGTTCAATGCATAGGGCACTGGTCTTACAAACCAGTTGTCGTGTGTTCGAGCAGCGACCTGTAAGGGTTCGTAGTGTCAGTAGAATTGTAGCATCAGCCATGCAATGGTTCTGTACACACTGAATCGGCTGCGAAGTCTATTGAAACCAAAGGTCAAATTCCACTACAGGAATGTAATACCAAGGTGACGGTGGTCATCTCCGAAAGCAAGAATGCGCCTTTGTATTGACTTTTCAAACAGCTTGGATAGGGCAGAGAGTAAGCTGATGGGCCGATAGCTCTTGGAAAAGGAAGGATCTTTCCCCGATTTCAAAACTGGGATGACTTTAGCTAACTTCCACATTGAAGGGAAGTAGCCAAGCTCCCAGCACCTGTTAAAAATTTTAGCTAAGAAAACAAATGAACGAATACTCAAATGTTTCAGCTCAATGTTGAATGTGTTGTCGAAACCGGGGGCCTTCATATTTTTTCACAATAGCCATCAGCTCATTCGCAGTGACTCTACTTTACTCAGGAACCAAGCTGTCTGATTGGTCAACCTCAGCTACGCTATCAGCAATGGCTTTTTCATGTGGACTAACAATGTTGAGTCCTAAATTGTGAGAACACACAAACTGCTGGCCTAGCGCATTTGTCTTCTCTACTGATGTTATTAAAGGTATTCCTTCAGCTGTGTCCTGGGGTGACATCAGAGGAGGAATAGGCTTCGATTTATTCTTAAGCAAGTTAAGGACCAGAAGGGCTTTGAATGTGGGAGAATTCGTCGAAGCTTTTGCTGGAAGTTCCTGTTGCGAAGCTCAGATATCCTTTCCTGGATTATCCTAGTTAAGTTGTTATAAGAAGTCTTCTTATCTAGGATGCCAGTTCGTTGATACTGCCTCCGGTAGCTATTTCGAAGTCGGATGAGTTTCTTGGTGACACTGTCAATTTGAAGAGAGGACCTCGGCATATGTTGTTCTGGAACCGTCCTATCACGTGTGACTGGTATTGAATGCTGGAAGGAAGATAGGGTCGCATCGATTTCCATCGGGGAATCTAGTGGCAAATCGATATAAATAGGTTGCTCGGCGATTTGTCGAAATTGGACCCAGTCGGTGCGATAAAAGTTCCTCCGAGGTTGAATTGGGACTGTTTCTGGTGAAGATCCCAATGTCAATATTACTGGAAAGTGGTCGGAAGAGAGCTCGTTGAAGACAACCGGAGAGCTGTCTATGACGATGTTGCTGGTGAATATATCCAAAATGGAATGAACTCCCGATCTGGAAAGTCGCGTTCGTTGATCCGGAGGATATTGTACTGTCCAGCTTCGTAATCTTCGGCAAGTACAAATTCGTTTCGATTCTGTCTTTTGTTTCCCCACAGCTCATGCCGTGCGTTGAGGTCCCCAGTAATGATGAATTTGTTCTGTCGTCGAAAGAGCATAGCCAGATCTCGCTTCAATGATGCACACGTGCCATCTCGAAGATTGGTTTGTTTGGGGCAGTACGCTGCAATGATGATGACGGGTCCCAACGTCGTTGCAATCTCAATTCCGATGGCTTCTATAAGTTGCAATTTAAAGGCTGACAGAAGCCTGTGCTGAATGGATCGTTTAATGGCAATGGCAACTCCCCCTCCTCTGGTAGTTGTCCTGTCGAGCCTGTGAATTCTGTAATTGGAAATAAAAATAGAAATTTCAGGTTTAGGATGAGTTTCAGTTTAAATAGCAATATCGGCATTCTTCTCTTGAAGAAAGTCGGACAATTCAGCAGTTTTGTTCCTGAGTGAGCAAGCATTCCAATTTACTACAACCAACTCATTATATTTCATATTCGATGATGAATTTGCCTAAGGCGCCGATTTGATCTAACCGCGTTCTGCAGTTTCGTAGTGTTGTTGTCATTGTTTCAAAAATGACGATCAGTTGTTCAGCAGAGAATAAGTCACAAGAATCATCCTTTGCTTGTGGTTGATTATTGCCCCATCCATGAGAGATTTCGGAGGAAGAATCTTTTTGTGATCCAGCGGCTGAAAGCGGGATTGCTGTGAGGAAATGGCGGCAAATTTGGAATATCCCTCTTCGGGGGGGAGCCGTGGGAAATTATTTTATTCCTTCTGTGGAACATTCTTGCACGTTGATTGTTTACGGGACGCCTGTTGTCGAATTTTTGTGAACTCATCACGTTTGGGACACGATTTGCTAGTAAATGGATGGTCGCACTGCACTGTGTGACATTCCGATGTACCGGTTTATACTTTTGCCATTGGATGATTATATGAAATAACGATTTTATCGTTTTTAGTTGACTCATGGTGATGTAGCCCTTCTCCAGATGAATCAAGGCTGTTGATCTCGATACTTTCGATTGTCCGTGTTGTGTCGTTTCATTTTAAACACCATCACAGGCATTAGTCCAGCCTCCGACAGTGCCTGTTTTAGTTCGGCTTCCATCATGTAGGGTAGTTCTCGAAGTACAACCTTCATAGGTTTGTTGGCGGCAATATCGTGTGTGAAGTATTCCGCTTTTGTCTGCTTCAGGTACAATTCCACTACTTTGTAGCCTTCAGTACATAAACGGTTTGTTGCCTGTAGTCCTTTGCTGATCAGCGTGTTGAAATCCGAGCGTAGAGTCGGTGGGAAGCCCTTCTGGTAGAAGGGCGGTATTTTTTCCTTTTCCTGCAGTTCCTCTTCGACATCAACTGGTAGATCAGCGTATTGGTTGTTACGTTCTCGGATCTATGGCGCGTTTTACCCATAGCTCGGGTAGGTAGGCAACTGCGCATAAAAAAAACAAAATCGAAATTAGTCGTAGCAGGTTATTCGTCTATCCACATCGAGTGTTAGATGACGAATAGCCCAGTGCAGCTAGCACCCATGTTATTTATAGATTTTCCATCTCTTGCTACAAGTACGATCAAATACAAATTATTTGTATTTGGTACGATGCTCTGAGTGCTGGACAATTTTGCAGTGTACGCAATAATACTTTCCTTAAGGTTAGATAATATTTTATCATTCTGTAACATCACATCCCTACAGTATAGTATTCACTTAAATTTGTAATCTGACCCCTCCCGAAATCAGAAACAGAAACAAAACAAAAATGTTTGATACGAAGCGAACAGTGTCAAAACCAAATAAAATGTAAATTAATTGTCATGTCATAGTTGGGCAAGATTCTTCAAATGAAAAAGATATTCTGCCGCTGGATCTCGCACATACTCATTTAGGACTAAAAAGACAAACGCAAGTGCACTTAGAGTACATGTTTGGCTGGATCCATTATTATACGCTAGAGAAATAAATGATTACCCGACAATGGACTGAAGTCGCCGCAGCACGAGTTCCTGGAAGGGAGTCTCAATGGGTCGGAAAGATTATTATTCCGATTTTCTGGGATTGTCATAGTATACTTTTGGATAGCATAGCAGCATAAATAAAATAAACGTAGATTCCCCAGTGTAATAGTACTGTAGTTGAGCAACCCGTGACACCAAAATCGCCGTCTGGTGTAGAATGGGTGCGTAAATGCTCCAAAAATGCATGTACAAAGTTGCCTGCGCATTTAACACAACCACAAACTGTTTCTAAAAATATCTTGTGTTGTCTTATAGTTGTCATCAGGCCCTTATTACGAAAAAATTTGGCATTTTGAACCTGAAGCGGCCCTTACACAATCATTAAAAGTTTCATTACTAAAAAGAAATATCATTTTTAATGAAAGTATAAGGGCAGTAATGATGAACTCTCCATACAATGTCATTATTTAGTAATCATAAAAAATGACATAAAAAATGTTCGTGTAAGGGCTGCTTGAGAGTGTAATAGTGTAATGTTTTGTTTTGATTGCTGTCGCCATTGCCAATTAATAAGATGAATAAAGGATTAACGATAGGATGAATAAAAATCCATTGAGATGAAATTAGGAGCAGAGTAGTGAACATATCATGAGTGTTTTTTGCTGTTTTATGAACATTATTTTAATTTCCAAGGAGTGTGAATTAAATCTCATTGCAGAGCAAGGTGAATTAAGCAGAAATATGAAAAAATCATTGTAATTTTGGTGGCTAAATCAGGTTTTTAAGGTAATGTCCTTATAAATTAGATGAAATAGGGAGCCCTAACCCTATTAGAAAACAGCAATTAGTACTATCGTGATGGTAGTTTTCTGGAGAGCAGTGGCATACCGAGGAAATTTGGCGCTCGGGGAAAAATAAGATTTATCGCCTCCCTGGTTGGTTGAGGGAAAAAAACTGAACTCTATCGTCCCCCTACTCCCTATATACGCCACTGCTGGAGAGTAATACTTTCTGGGAAAAACCTTTCGTTGCTTAAATTTCTAGTTACTGATTTTTGATAGAAAGTTGTTCAACCCATATTAATTGGGTGTAACAACTTTCATATATCTGTTGGTTGTAAATAAACAATAAAAGAACAATACAAAATTTTTTGCGCTTCTTCAAAACGTGTTACATTTTTTATAAAACGTACGTACGATGATATAAATGATTTATTATGTTAAAAAGTAAGTTTATTTTTATTAAACATAATGAGGTCCCGGTGTTGGGACACTCTTCAGCGGAGAATCGAAATCTGTGTCCATCGGCTCTTGTACAGGCTCGTGGTGCGCAGCCATCACGCGTTTCTGCAAATTTTCGTAGAGCTTATGTACGTTCTCGTGGTGCTGTGCGTTTGGCTGCAATGCCTTCATCAGTGTTTGTAGGCGGCCTTGTGGCAGTTTTTGGTGGACATACCAGAGTAGTTTGAGCATGTGTCGCGTGACATTGTCCCGAGTCAAACCAGCGAAAAGGAATTCATCGAACAATCCCGTGCAGAAGTCTTCATTGGCAAATTCTTCGGACATCGGAATTAAAAGTGCAATTAACGAATGCAGAAATGGATCTTCGTATGCACGATCGTCTTTACAGGAGGATAATATGGCCATGACTCTGAGAATGCCAACACGATCTTTCTGTCGGGATGTATGCAGTGTGTAGTACATCGCCAGAATGGAAGCGACTGAGCTCTCTTGAATATAGGCTTCAACAGCGTCTGGTGCGGGACCGGAGTGTTCGATAGTTGTTATAGCACTTTCACGTTCATCCGGTGGCAGTTTCGAATGTAAGTTACGGACCTGATCATCCACCATTAATGACATCAAAGCAGGTAAAAATTTAGTAACGACCTGACTGTCCAGTTTGGGCTCCTTGAAGTCCTGAGAATCGATCATAATCCAGGCTGATAGACCCAATGCCAGCATCCGAAGTAGAAGTATTAATATGGTGTTATCTCTTGGCAGACCATCGTTGTTTATTAAATGTTGCAAAATTTTAATCGCAGATGTTGCCAGAAAATTTATAGCATAAGGATCACACAAAGTCATTGAAAGATCTCCAAGTACTTGTTCTTGACCACGCTTGATGTTATCCAAAAACCCTTGCAGCTCGCGGGAACGTTTGATATCGACATTTTTCTCTCGGATACAAGCATCTAAACACCATGTAAACTTGTGACAGGGATCAACGGAAATGATGTCCTGTACTTCCAGATCATGTAGTGCCATCAGTAGCTCTGCACGTAACGTACAATAGTGGACATTTCGAGTGCGTAAGAACAGTGTTCTCAAAAATTGTAGTACCATATCATACAACTTAACACTGTTACCGATCATGTGTGCTAGTTTCTGTACAACTTCTCCTTGTCTACGAACCTTCGGAGTTGGAGTAAAAAATAGATTGTTCAAATTCATATGATCGAACAATATATGTTCCTTTTCGCGAATGTATTGTGATAACAGAGGTGAAACTTCATCTCCAAACAGCGATTGGTTATCCCGCCAGATTTGTCTTTTGACTTCCGTATCTGTATCTTGATATAACTCGCGATCTCTTACCAAGATTCTCAAATACTTATCTTCGATATGGCTGGTGTTTCTCAAGATGCACATTACAACGGGGCGCAGAGCTTTAACGCGCACTACCGGAAAACTTTTCACCAGGAGTTCCTTCAGTTTTCGGTCACGTTCCCTACCCTCCTTTGCACCAACTTCGTTGATGTGTGCAATAAGTTTATCGCGTAGTTCTTCTAGGACGGATGTGTGAAAATCTAATCTGCGAACTCCATGCAAATCTAACAAGGGTAGCATTGGTCGAAGCGATGGTAGCAAGATGCCATTCTCTAGCTGGAAATTTTCAATCGCTTTCAATGGGTCATCACAGCAAGATAGACTATTTGGAAAAATTAAAATTATTATTTTGTGGCATACGAACAATGGTTAATCTTACGCGTCACGCAGAAAAGCTTGACCCGGCACGTTAACTTCTTCTAAACCAGTGCCAGCAAATTTCGGTGGCACAGTCATGATGCAAGCACTTTAATAAAATATTATTTATTGAAAATTGATTGTGAACTAAAGGTATAATAGTATTATTATTATAATTTTCAATTTATATCTCTCTTGTTATGCACAATTCTACAGTGTACACCATTTTTGAATGTTGACATAAATTTTATGCACTAAACAAAGCAGAGATGCCAGTTTATTTCCGAACAATACCGGATTTCGAAAGTCGTCGCACGCCAATTGCTGAAATTCTCGATAAACATTAGAGAGGGTCGTTAGTTGAAACAAAAGTTACAATCAAAGTTAAAAGTTTTTTTTAATATAAAAGGAAAGTAATATTTACAGTATGAGCTTTTAAACACAACCCACAAAAAATCATTTAGGCAGAAATGAAAGTTGGCTTTGAGAAAATCGTTTCGCTTCACACCAGCAAAATAATTTAGGCTTTTCTCTTAACATGTGATCGTGTTATTTTTTTCCCCTACTAACTACCAAGAATAGTTTGGAAGCGGGAATCGTATGACAATTAAAGCGTAAGTTTTGTATTTTTTATTGAAAAAACTACAAGGATCAGCCTCATGGGGTTGTTCGAGCCATTGATGTGGAACAAGGCAACCAAAATTTCTAATGATCGACATTTTCAATTAATCATCACACTTTTGAATCCGCAAATATACGAGAGTCTGCTTAGATTGATCTTTATTAGGAACTAACACCGAACACGCGAACCCAGAATATAGACTCTATTTGTCGTGATTTGTATTTGTTTTATAGCCGACGAAATTACATCAATAGCCCAAATGTATGCACTTATATGTTTGTACATACTTGCGATACGGATATCGATATTTAAGCTTCGCAGTTATTTTTATAGCTGTTTGTTTATTATTATTATTGTAAAATCAACAGACACATTGTAGTCCTAATGATAATTTCTAATACAAAGTAAAAAATTTGCTTGAATTGTTTTCCGTGAAAGGTTGAAGTCAAATCCAGATGATACACGATTGAACGATCTTTGCAAGCCTATAACGGCACCGTTTGTTCCATAGTTGGTGCGACGTAGAGGTAGTCGAAGAAAGGCGTTGTTACGGAGAGCACGGGGACGAACATTGATATTAACCTCACAGAGCAAAGCGGGGCAGTCAATCCTATCATTCAAAATATCAGCTATCATCAAAGCACGCGACAGCTCTCGTCGTACTTGTAGTGTGTCAAGGCCAATCAGCAATCCGCGACTTTCATAGCTCGGCAGTTGATGTGGATTATTCCAAGGTAATCGTCGAAGAACAAAACATACGAATCTACGTTGTATAGATTCTATTCTATGAGCTCCATTGAGGTAAAGAGGGTTCCAGACTACTGAGCAATATTCCAAAGTAGAGTGTACAGTATAGATTCTTCAGGCAATAAATATCATTGAAGTGCTTAGCCATTCTAAATATGAATCCCAAACAGCGTGAAGCTTTCGCAACAATGTAGTTAATGCGCTGTTTGAATGATAACTTCTCATCGAGATAGACACCAAGATCTTTGACGCAAGCGTTTCTCTACCATTACTACCATTCTATGATTTCGGTTGAAGCGATAAACTATTTCTCATTATCAATCGAGTTCATCTTATATAAATTAGAAATTAATCATGCACTCAAAATTTACCCTGGGGTAGTTGTCAATTTCGACAAACGACAACCAAACGACACACCATGGGATTTCATCCAATCTTGCATGACACAAAATTAGAGCATACCAATTAAAGCTTCAAATCGTTTTATGGCACTTTTTGCCTTGCTGTGTAGCAACAATCTATCTCTAGCAAGCTACACATAGGACTGAAACGTTAGCTTTAATTTCGCTTCTATTTATAGCTTCGCGTGCTTCCAACAGCTTCGTTGTTGCATCGATTGACCAATCAGAGCTATGGTTTCCCTTTGATATATCGCTTACTCCTTCAAAACCGTCGACTATGGCAGGGAAATCCGGTATGCCGCAGATATTTTTCAGACAATAAAGGACACTGCTAGCTATTAATCAACATTCCAATGATATACAATTAAAAATACATGGCAATGAACATTCAAATCAATACGTAAAAATATTTCCAATCAAATGGTGATATAATATTAATAATTGATACAACATTGACTGAGCTGTAATTGTTCAAAACCTGATCACATTTCTACGTTTATTTTTCTTGAGTTTCTAATTTGCACCCCTATATAGAAAACAAAAATGTGTTCCACATTAAAAAAGAGAACAAGCGTTCAATGTTTCTTTTTCTTTCAATCTGCATAGGGGACTGAAAATGCTGAACTATAAATGGGGGCTGATAAATCCATGATATCAAAACAGTTCAAGAATCGTTTTTTCTCATTCTAGAGGGCATTAGAGTCCTACTCAAATGTCGAGGTTTTGACGATATTGATTAAAATCGAATTGAGTTGTGACGATAAAAAAATCTAATGCCTTCAATGCTAGTTTCGCCCTTGCTCGGAAAAGGCATGAAATGTCAATATTGAACATCATTATTCGTGACGTCATTATATGTTAAAGCTGTAAATACTGCCTCTCATATACTGGAGTGGATACCGATTTTTACAAAAAATATATTGTGGATCCATACACCTACTTATTCTACATTTCTCTTAAAAAAATAATTTCAAAACATATACAGAAAAACATCTGTTAAAATGTGATAGACGTTATGAGCTTCGTTAAAGTAAAATCTTGCCGTAATTGGTCTTCCAAGAATGGTAAACGGTCTTCACATTTAATCAGCTGTTGATATATGTATCGGTTTTTTAATTGTTGGTGTTTTTTTCTTTCAGATTTTTCAATCTACGACTTTGCTGATATGAGAACAACAAATAAAGTTGCACGATTTCGCAAATGTAATAAATTGTTGCTTGATAGTACCAATGAAAGCGCAGATGACGGAGATGATGATGCTATTCAAGGATCATCTGTAAAAACCAGCGTAGAAGACGGAATTCACGAAGCTGCAAATATTTCTTATGTCGATTACGTGATCGATATATGGTACCTAATATCAGAGCAAATTCGACCTGAAGATATTTGGCGCTTTGCGCTAATATGTCGCAAAACATATGTAGTGGTTCAATCTGCCAAATTTTGGCAACATATCTATAAAAAATATTATGATCCCTGCGTAGATATGCCACGACATCTACAGCCAGAATGTATGAAAACGCTTAGAGGCCTACGGGCTTGTACAATTCGATCCCTTTTCTACACTTATCCCCCGTTGGTACAACGAATTGCTACTATACCATTTAGAAATCCACATCGCATCACCGGTCGACAGGTGTTGTTCTCGTGGTACTGCAAAACTAAAACTGGTTGGAATTACTGTTTCAAATTGAAGGCGCGGTTAATTCCGGGTAGTCGACTAGCCAATTCGTTTGAAATGCAACGACTGAAGCAATCAAGGGACTATTTAAGAGATACCTACATGAATTCCGAGGAAGGCTGCCAGATACTTATTATTGTAACGGATGTGCTACATACGTTGCCGCAGTACAACGAACAGTTATATGTGGGCTCTCTGATACAAACACTGGACCAGGGTATGCGTAACTACAAAGTCCGGTTGCAAATGGTTAACTACTGTAGGCGAGTGGTGGATGAGCTCGTATTTGTCCCAGTACGACAACTGCGAATACTAGATTGGTGGGTCCCTGAGTACAGCCTGCAGGATCCAACAATTGATAAACAGACTGTGGAGAATTTATTGAGTGATTCTGGAAATGATTCATGGGATGAGCTATGAGAAATTGTGCACTAATTCCTTTCCGATTACCAAATATATTTTTTGTCGTTGAAATATAAACATGCATAATGTTTTTTCAACCGAATCGTCATGAACATAGTTTAATTTTTAATAATACAAAATTTATTTCGAATGAGTTTTATTTGTATAACTGTAACTGTAATGACACAGAAATCAACGGAAATGTTTTTAAAATAAAATGACAAAAAATCAGTGTTCTTCGCGCAACACCTTCTTTTTAGTCTCAGCAACATACGGCACGGTGCCAGGCTTTGTGTTTTTTCGTACGTTCTCCTCCTTCCGTTTGATTTTCTCCTTGGCCATTTGCAGTTTCTTACGTTCTTGGTAAACAACTTTGGGAACTTGCCTATGCTGAGCGATACGACGGATCTGTGGATGGGCCGCATATTTTTCCTTGAGAGCTTCGTTATATTTAAACGCTTGTTTTTCACGAGGCTGCAGTGCACCCAATTTCTCAGCAGCTCGTGCTTTCCATAAACGCACATTCATTTCGTCCGAACCAGAGTAAATGTATTTGTTGTCTAAGGACCAGCCGACACACGTTACGTGCTGCATCCGTTTGGTATGATAAACGTCTCGACTATTCGCCTTGTGAGAATCAAAAAGACGAATTGTTTTATCATAGCTACCAGATACAAATTCACGCCCTGTGGGTGCATAATCGACGCATGTTACAGCAGAAACATGTCCATTGTGTATTTTTAGAGGATTTTTCAAGCGTCGGGTATCAAATGTGTACAAGTTGTAGTCCTCGCTGGCAACTGTAAAATAATATGCCTGCATCGGGTTCCACGCTAGCTGATTGGGTCTTAATGTCATGACAATCTTTCGCAATGGTTTAATTTCTCTTTGATCGTAGAATATGATTCCCCGATCGCTACAGCAAGCTGCTAATAGAGATGTTTCTACCGGGTTGTATTTAATATCAAATAGCGTGTCAACACCCCATTGAAGAGTTTTGATAGGGGAATTGCGAGTCTGGTCCCAGATGTGACAACTTTCTCCACATGTCGCGAAAAAGGATTCTTCGTGGTTATGAGAAATCGAAGTGATGACAGTTTTGCTTAAAATCGTGTTCAAAGGTTCATGTTCCTTTTCATCGCTGTCTACCATTGACGAATCCCAGGCTTTAATGGTTTTATCATCACCGACTGTTAAAAATCTAAAAAAATAAACAACCATTAAAAACACAGTATGTAAACTTCATTAACATCACTTCTTACCTAGAGCCGTCATTAGAGAAGGTGATACCTCGTACGTAGCCACTGTGGCACAATATACTCTGAAGACATTCACGATTTGGAACGTCCCATAACTTCACCTCTCCATCGTATGAGCCACTTAGTAAATAACATAAGCTTTTCGGGTGTTTTGCCAGTGCTGATATACCATCTTTGTGACCGTCTAAATTTCCGACGAATGGTTTCGCAAATACCCGTTCCAGTTTAGTCGAATTTAAAGCCCGTACATATTCACGTGCTCCTTCGAACGGGTGAAGTGCTGCATCGTAGTTCCGAAAGACTTTATGAATATCTTTTTTAGTTTCCCGCATATAATTATCCGGATTGCGGCATATTACTTTCACTTTCATTTTGTATTAAAAAGATGAAAAACCATGGGAAGCTGGACTCAAATCAAAATGATTTGCTAAAATAAAGCAGATAAATAGAAGCACAAGGGAAGTGTTTTCTTTGGTTCACACTTTTACTCAGTGATGCCAGGTAACATTTTCGAATATTTTTGGATGGGGCTCCGTAAGTCGATGACCAGACTTTTTATACAGTCTGATGGCGTTTAAATTTCTCCATGAACTACGAAGAATAGTGCCAATTTTTCGACGAGTGTCTGCACTAACATCAAATTTTCGGAAGACTGTGAAAGTCTAGTAATGAAAAACCATCTGCGACTTCTTCGTGAAGTTTGCACATTAGTGAAAAAATCTGCCATCTTGGCATCTCTGTCTCTACTGACAAATTCAATATCGAGTTCTCAAATTTTAATTATCTCACACTCTCACGAACTTTCAGCAGAATTCAAATCCGTTATTCAGCAAAATTAATGAGAATCCTGAACAGAGATGCCATTTATACAGATTTATCAATATTGCACACAGACAGACTCTCCCCAAACGGCCATCCATTTTTGCTGGAATTCTATCAGAATTCCGGCAAAAGTCTGGCAACAATTTTCAGCAGAAAAAAGTAAGAACAAAAATTATAAAATTATATGTGTCACGACCGAGAACAATTACATTAAAATGAAACAATTCATAAATTCCCATAGTGCTCTTAACTGAAAACTTGTTTAAGTGATTCATTAGAAGCATAATCCAGTTTAAGCGCTTAGATTGTTTGCGAATAATGAAATTGACAATAGAATTCTTTCATGATAATTGATTTTTTTAATCGTTCCCAAATTTTCTATATATTAAAGTTTTTGAAATGTATCCTTTACCTGGAAGTAAATGATGATGATTTCAACCTCCAGATATTAACGATTTGTGTTTTGGTCTATTTTGGACGTAGCCCCGTCTTGAGCTAGTTTGTGTACCCCGTAGATAGCGAAATAGACAAAAACAAAGTCTCGAATCGGTATCGTGCGGCAAAGTAGAAGGGAAGAAATAGACTCGTGATCGGTGTATATGTTTCTGTTACCCCGGTTAGGAGTTAGCAACGGGTTTGAGTCCGTCTCCGCGGTAACATTTTCGCAGTTTTCATAACATCATTGTGGTCACATGTTAATTTTCCAATCTGTTTTACCCGTTAGATACTGATCATACTCAAGATTTAAACTTGAACAAATGAACGATTTAATATTATAATAATAATTTTCGAGATTTTTTTAAATGTTTTGATCGAGGAATGTTGAATCAGTATCCGTGAACCAGTAAACTCAGTAATAGTGTAATGTGATTGATCCTTTTTTGAAATGTGTCGATAATCTTTGGAAAGTGATGGTAAACAGTATGTCATCAATGCAAGGAAGAAAACATGTCCGCACAAAAAAATATGTTGCTTCCATTGATTTTCACTTCAAAAAATCTTCAAGAAGTTGATAATAGAATAATTTTCAAATTCATGAGTATTTTTTCACAAGCGATGTACAATTTCATCTAGATCCGGATTCCGGTTCCAGAATTATATGGCGATGAGTGTCGAACGATGTTCAAACCATCGTACAAACTGACGATACAAAACTGCTTCGTGCTGGTACGGAAGAGGAAACCACCACCGACTAACCTTTGTTCAATTTCGTATAGCGTGTAGGATTTCCATATAAAAATCTATTTTTTTCATGAGAAAAATCTATAAATCTGTAACGGGGGATAAAAATTCTGTATTGAAAATATGTATACAAAAATGTATATGTATGTGAGTGAGTATGTGACAAATAATGTCACTGCATATTAAATACACAGCAAAAGTCTGCTGAGTATTTTGGTAATATGATGTCTTTAATTAACTTTTCGTTTGAGTGTTTGAACGGAATGATTTTACAAGGATAAATTTTTTAAATATTACCATTTAATTCTGTTATAAGTATATCACGTCACTATACAAATTCACTATGTATCTCACGACACTATAAATCTTGTATAATAAACGTCACATCACATATGCACATTTCGAATACAATTTATATTCATCTTCAGTGTGATAGTTTTGTTTAGTTATTGAAAGAATGCTGCAATGTTGTTCCTTTTATATGAAACGGAAGTAGGTAGATTCCTACAACAGGTATAAACACCTCGAAAAAATTATCTAATTTGTTTAGGGTAGGGAGAGATTAAGTGTTTTCTATGTTTGTCTGTCCCCTGTGTGTAGGTAGTAACTTAAAGAGCCAGGAAGACCTATTTCCTTGGTCTCTATTTAGTAAAGAAGTGGAATTATGTTTGAAAATTTCCAGACTTTCTGCCGAATCTAATTTCCATGGGTTGGAAATTCGTCTTAAAATTTTTATGTCATTTGTAGTGAAATCATGGTTTTCGGAAAAGGCATGCTCAGCTACTTTCGACTTGAAATGGTGTGATAAACCCCGTTCCAGATCCTTGGATGCTTTCCCTATTTCCGCTATGTGTTCCTTGAAACGGATATCTAATGATCTCTTTGTTTGTCCAATGTATAATTTATCACAATGAGAACATGAAATTTTGTATACCCCCGATTTTTTCAATTTGTCAGTAGGATCTTTAGTAGATCCTAGGAAAGTTTTCAACTGGTTGCTAGTACTACTGAACACTATATCCAAGCCAAAGGGTTTTAATTTTGATTTAAGTGGATATGCCATGTTAGAGTTGAAGTCTACCGATATTATTTTCAAGGTTTCTGATAGGGGGGTCAAAGTTGTAAGTGATGATTTTTTCAATGATCTTAATTTCTTATCGAGGATTGTTTGGATTGAGCGCTCCGGATATCCATTGAGCTTTCCAATTTCGAAGATAAAATTTTTCTCTTTCACTACCGCATCATCTCTGAGGGGTAATGTTAGCATTCTGTGAAACATATGGTGAAATGCTGCCATTTTGTGTTGGTGAGAATGGTTAGAAATATTAGGTATAACTCGCTCTGTATTGGTTGGCTTCCTATATATTTCGAAAGATAAAGTTTTCGTCTCCCGTATAATTGAGGTTTCTATGCCCGGTGAAAAATGAACGGCGGCCCTACTGAAAAATGGGTGGCCTACACGTTTCCTGATGAAAACAAAACAATATGTGAAAGCGATTCACACGCAGCATCAAGCGACTATCGCCTGCATGGAACGATTACGGAACAACAACATTAATTGTAAGCAATTCATATGAAAGGACACTACGTCAAGTTCACGGAAAATTTTAACGTCGGATACGTGAGCAATATTCGGCTAAAAAAATTAATAAAAATAATCTGGACGTCGACGGAAGTTGATTGATCGTCTGAATCGTGTTTAATGAATGCGTTTCCTGATGAAAACAAACCAATCTCATTTGCATTTGTGGTTGTAAGTGAGCTGTCAGAGAGCCTAATAAGAACATCTAAGAAAGGTAAACTGTTGTTTGTCTCCCTCTCGCAGGTGAATTTTATGTTCCTATGTAAATTGTTGATTGTATCCAAAAAATTCTCCAAATCGTTACGTTTGATAATGCAAAATATATCATCAACGTATCTCCACCAGCGATTAGGTAGTAATCCTTGTTTATTTAAAAGTTCTTCGAGGTTTGCCATAAATAATTCGCATAAAAATGGGGAGAGCGGATTACCCATTGGGGCCCCTTGTAATTGTTTATAAAATTCCCCTCTGAATTTGAAATAATTTACATCCATGCAAAGCCGGGTTAGAGTAAGGTAAGACCTTACTTTGCATTTCCATAAACTACTACTCTTTTGTTTAACTAACCAATCTTCCAACAGATTGATTGAGTCCTTCACCGGGACACTTGGGAATAAGGAGGCTACATCGAAAGATACCATTATTTCGTCATCTTCGATTTCACCTGAGTTCAGAAGTTGAGTAGCGAATTCTTGTGTATTGGGAATGGATCTACTAAAAAACTTTTTCGGCATATTTTTGAATTCTTCCACTAGCCATTTGGAGATTTTTTGGGTAGGGGCTCCTACTGAAGAGATGATTTCCCTTATTTCATTCCCAGGTGTTTGGACTTTAGGTAATCCTTTGATTTTTGGTAATGAAGGGTTAGGAACTTTGAGGCGGCTGAGATTGATATCGAAGTTAGGGTTACATTCTATGAGAGTTTTATCTATTTTTTTGATAATTTCTGGAAGGGGGTCGGATCTTTGTTTCCTATATGGTCCGTCATTAATTTTTTGGATGATTATATTGTCATAATCATCCTTATCTATAATAACAACTTTGTTTCCTTTGTCAGCTTTAACATAAAAAACTGGCTTTTCCCGCAATTGTTTAACTAGCTCTCTTTCATTTTTAGTTTGAATGTCTTTGTTTAAACCCTGAATGACTACTTATGGTAAAGACCAGAAAGTCGTCAGTAAAACGTTGCATCTCGGTGTAAAAACAGTGTATTGTAAACAGAATTAACCTGCTTAACGGAGACGTAAAATGACGGTAAAATTTGTCATGTAAGCTTCGCACAAACTGTTTGCCTTAAGCAGAGGTAAAATAGTTATGTCCAATGTGTAAATAAGAGAATCGAAGTATACAATGCAATGAAAAAACTAAATAGCGAATGGTATTAAGGTATGCTTATACGGTGAGCAGATAACTGGCTATGTCTGCCAGATTAATTTGATTATTTTGATCCGCGAAGCGGTATTTGCAGTCTACATAATCGGCTAATGCACTGATGAGTCTGAAACGAAACGTAATAGAAACTTTTCAGTCAGTGAAACAGTTGGCCATATATGAAATGTGAAAAAGCAGTCAGTGATTCGAGAGCCGAGGAAAATATCTTGCCTAATCGGGGCAATGCATGAAAGATATCCATCGAAAAATATCGGACCAGTAATCGTGAACCAGCGACCTTAGTAATAGTGTAATTTTGTTGATCCTTCGTTAATAAGCGTCGATAAACATTTGAAAATGACGGTGATATTCCATAGCAACAATACAAGTTTGGAAGGAAGTAAACATATGTATACATACCGAACAAAATATGTTGTAACATCCATTCACTTTAATGCTTCGTAAGATAAGAATATTGCAAATTGAACAGATTCTTAGCACTAATTCTAATTGATTTTTTTTCCCTGTTGCAAAATCCACTCGATGTGCAGCAAAATACCGCGATTTCTATTATATTGCAACTTAAGATTAATTCTACATAGCAAACGTTGTCATAGTTACGTCGCAT